>NC_138906.1:12532692-13136620 GCF_965231255.1 Vanellus vanellus
GCTCCATGGGAATTCCTAACTCTGCTTTCAGTCGTCTCTGTGCTGCTCTCCGAACACCAATGGCATTATTTTCTTCCAGTTCTAGTGGATGGCTTAGAGGATGACTGCAACAAGTGTTGGTAAAACAATCTGCAAGAAGTTTGTATCAGTACATTTTTGACATGTATAAAGCATTGCAGAACAAAAACAAAACAAAAAGACCCCAAACCAACAACCCAACACCAAAAAACCCAGAGAGGCAGGACAGCTATTCAACACATCACAGCTTTGTTTCTCTTTTGTAGAGAAGGGTCAGAGAGGACAGAGGATATTTTCACTTCTTATTTTTCTTTCCATATTTTGCACCAAGATTTGTCTGTACCAAGCACTACTTTGCAGGTTAGTGTTCGATACACATGAACACATACATTCTCACACCCAAGATGGCATCTACTTAGAGCGCCAGTTTGAGAAGCGCTTGTTTATCCCGCAAACGCTAATTAAAATTACTTTGGGGAGTTTACATGCAACAGATTATTGAAAATACTCCCAGAGCTTCAAGACCAGCTGACAACAAGGAGAAGTAAATAAGCAGTTTATGCTTGTGTTAAAGAACAGACACTCTATACCCTCTGCTTCAAGTATATTAAAATATATATATCAGTATATATGTATACACTGATATATATATATATATCTCCTATATATTTTGATGTATCAGTAATGTAGAATAACTCTGATTGGCCAGCCTTTTATCCCTAAGAGTCTACCTCAAAAGCATCTAAAATACAGTCAGATTACCTACACACTACACTTGAGCATTTTCATTAGTTAGTGGTCAAGGGAAAATAAATCCCTAAAGATTCCCTTGGAAGGAAAATCAGGTCTTTATTCCCTGAGTTGAAGAGGGTTAGAAACACTTGAATTCGTTTTCCAACCAAAATTCTGAATCAGACAGCTTTATGTTTCCTCCAACATGTTTCACGTAAGCTATTTTTCTTTCATTCCGCTTCTTATTTTTATGCCTCTCCATTTGCATTTGATAATAATAGTTCAGGAGTCTTCAAAAAGCATGCACTATATACACACAGTCTCACTTTTTCTATAGTTAGAAAAGCGTTTTCTTAAGAAATACACAGATAAATGTCCACAGATCTCACTGAAACACGGTGCAACTGCTTCCAAGCAGCAGGCCTCTGCTATACATCAACTACACGTCTTTACCAATGGAATGAGAACTCTCCACAGCTCCCAGAGCAATTGCTTCAACTCCACTAAATAGGTCTTGCAGCAGAGGAGTTAAACAACGCACACTCTGCACTTGCATAAACAGGATCAAGCAAGTCAGGGAACGATCATTTTCCAAGAGTATGTGTAACAATAAGCTAGTGTTCCCATTATCTTACTTTATCCATAAGGTAAGTACACCTCGAACTCTTAAAAGTATCTCCTCTCCAAAGAAGTACATTCTAAAAACTTAAGAGTGAGTCACACTGCAAAATTAAGACTAGCATATTTCAAAAATATTGATTTAAATAAAGCATTTTAATAAATACAGTGTATTTCAGTACAAACCTGGAAATGTAATTTTTGCATTTGACCTTTGCTGCAGCAACAGTTTATTTTCTGTATTAAATAAGAAAACACTGAAAGCTCGGTGCAGTAAACCTAAAAACAAAACAAAAAAACAAGCACAGAAAGCTTTTTAAGAAGAGAAAGAAAACCTACAAAGATAGAGTTTAAGGGCTTAGAATGCCCTCATTTTTGAGTAACCAAAATTTAAAATTGATACACATTAAAAAGTGAGGATTTAATAAAAAAAAACCCTCAGAGTTATTGTTTAGGTTTCTCTGTCAGCTTATGCAAAACATTATGAAATTTTAAAAGTACTGAGAACAACAACACAACAAAAGAATTCTACTAGACTTGGTCAGTTCACCATTCTGTAGGTGTACTTTTGAGCAAGCTTCTTAAGGGAGGACTTGGAATCCACACATGTACTATCAAAAAGAGAAGACTCAAAAACTCCTAGAAAATTGTATGGGATTTCAAGAAGCTTCAGGAATTGCAGAAGCACAAAATCCCTTAAAAACAGTACAATTGCTGTTTTCTGCAACTTTTGAGCTCGTTATTCCTCACTCTGCAGGAAGATGCTTCCCCTGAATATGGAAAAGGAGGCCATAAACTACTACAAGAGATTCATGAATTTGACCAACTTCAAATAAAACACTTAATCAACCAGAATGACAAAAACAAAAAAATAACCCTTTTCCTATTAGCAGTATTTGAAGTAGAACTCTGCACAAACTACTTAAAAATCAAAGTCTCTTCTACTTGAAAACAACTCAGCAAAGAAGCAGCATTCTTTAGAAGAAACTACACAGAACCAGGTACAGAATCTCCTAATAGGAAAATAATAGTATTTATCATCAAAATGTGATTAAGAAATATTTATCAAGACATATGCCTTATATCTGCAATCACACATTTCTCTCCTTTGATACTGGCTCCAATAGTGTGTTCCTCCATATTGCAGTATTTTTAAAATTAGATATTGTACACTGGGGGGTGAAGGGGGTGTAGGGAAGTACTTGCTCTAATTCAATGCAACACCCACCTGAGATTAAGGCTTTAATTTAATCCTGACTATATTTCTGAAAATATTCCATCAACCTAATGGTTCATTTAGAAGGCAAGCAAGCTGTACCTTTGTCAATGTTTTCATTCAAGTGACAGTTCTTCTTGGTATCCGCTCCAATCCTATTATCGTTTTCATCGATAAGGATGCACATCTCTGCCAAGAGCTGCACCTGCTGCTCATCCAGGTGATCTGTGTTTACTTCAGGCATCGTGATGGTAGCACACCTTCTACTGAAAAAAAAAAAAAAACCAACAAAAAGAAGAGTCGTTCAGTTATAATAACAACATCTATAAGGTTCTTTTTGGGCAGAGAGTGAGAAATAATCAAATGGCTAGTTCTTCTGTCACGGTGTAAATTGTGCACCAATTATATTTTGGGGGTTTTACGTGCTTTTGGATTTCTGAAACTTCCTACCCACCGTACCAAGTGTTGCAATGTGATGTGTAGGTGGCTAAAAAATAATTATTTTTTGTTTCTCTTGAAACTCCATGCAGCAGCTGCTGCAGGACAGACGTGCCAAGTGCGACATTTTGACGGGCCGTGTCAGAAACCCCATTCCAAATCTCCCCTCGCCGAACCCCCCAGCCGGTGCGCGTTCTGCACTCTACCGCTGGTTACATTTACAGTGCCAGACAACGCGGGCACGTGTACTGCCCCCGCGTCACGGCCCGCCATCAGTAAGCGCGAAGTAACGAGGACTCCAAGCCCAGGGAACCCAAAACGTTACCCAAACCCCGTGTCCGCGGCCCCCACCCCCCTGCCTCTGCCCGCCCCAGCCGCGCTCCCGTCAGCTCCCAAGCCCCCCGCCGCCCCCTCCCGGGCCCGCTCCCCCTCTCCCCAGCCTCGTCCCTCAGCCGCCCCTCCGCTCCGCTCCGTCACCTCTCGGCCTGGGCCTTCCCCCCGCACAGGGCGGCGGCGGACGCGAGCGGTTGGTGGTGGTGGCGGCGGCGGCGGCAGCAGCGACGCCCCTGAGGGACGGCAGCTCCGCGGCAGCCCGCGGTAACGGCCCGCCGCAGCACGCGCCACATCGTCCGTCACCCCGCTGCCGCCAATGGCAGCACCCACAAGCACCAACGTCACCACATCGCCCGATCGCCCCACTGCGGCGCAAGCTGTCCAGGAGGAGGGACTAACAGCGACAGAGGGAAAGGCGTAGGGCGCAGCCAGCCGCAACACAGCTAGGTGGAAGTACTGACCAATAGGAAGAGGGGATAGCGGCGTGCTTACCAATGGGATTGGGGAGGCCGGGTCAGGTGGCGGCCCCGCCTGGCGGGGCGTAGCCATTTCCGGCAGGGTGGGCGACGGAAGGGGCCGCGGTTACTGGGTTGCGACCTCTGTGCGGGTGGGTTAAGCGGTAGCCGATAGCTGGTTATAGCCGGGCTCCGTTCCCCGTTCCGAGCTTAGCTCCGAAGATGTAGGCGCCGTTCCGGGACGCCTTCCGTCACCACCCGTCAGTGAGGCGGCACCGAGGCCCGGTGGCTGCAGGGATCTGCCAGGGCACGGAGCCGCACGGCGAAACCTGGCCAAGGCAGAGAGGCAGGCTCGCCAGGCTGGGCGAGGCCGGGCCTCGGTCGGTGCGGTAACGGCCAGGCCATCATCGGGGGAGCAGACCGAAAGCTGCTGTGAGCTGCAAAGATCAGAGCCATCTTTATGGTTTCTTGGTAATTAGGAGGCTCGAGTGTTTCTAGCATCAAGCACTGCTTAGTGGCTTTTCACCCGTCCATGGAAACCAAAGGATCGCACCATAGTGCCAGCTCCTACAGATACACCTGTGTTCGTGGCAGTTCCTGGATTGAATTTCTGATCAGTTCTTTCAGGTAGATGCCTTAACCGTGAGACTGTAGAGTCGCAGGGCTTTTTGGTAGTCTCTGTAACACGTTTAATGTTGGACTTTTTTCTTTACTCCATAGTAGCACCCCATGAATTAAAGAGGTTAAGCGTATGCCATACATAGAATCACAGAATGGTCAGGGTTGGAAGGGACCTCTGGAGATCATCTAGTCCAAACCCCCTGCTAGAGCAGGGTCACCTACAGCAGGTTGCACAGGATGGCGTCCAGGTGGGTTTTGAATGTCTCCAGAGGGGGAGACTCCACAACCTCTCTGGACAGCCTGTGCCAGTGCTCTGCCACCCTCAAAGTAAAGAAGTTTCTCCTCATGTTAAGATGGAACTCCCTATGTTCAAGTTTGTACCCATTACCTCTTGTCCTATCACTGGGCACCACTGAAAAAAACTGTTCCCATCCACCTGGCACCCTCCCTTTAAGTATTTATAAGCGCTCCAGAGGTGGGGAATACTGGCCAGTTGTCTCCCCTCCTTCACTGACAGCTACAGTTTGTAGAAGACTGTTGCTGTGTTAGTCAAGCTCTGAAATTGCCTAACTCATTGAGTTCTTAAGAGACACAGAAAGAAACAGTTTCTGGATAGGAATCAAGCGTAGGCAAGATGTCAAGATGAGCTGCTTAGATAGGGTAGTTCTAGATACACACAGATACGCAGTCTTAAGGCACAGGAACTTCAATACCAGCCTCTGTAGAAACTTCACCATTGTTGCGTACCTTTTGAACAAGAATTCTTTTTCTGGTTTATCGCTTGTCCACAGATTTGAATTTATGGTTAGATTCTATAAAATGCCTAGAAATGATGTTTCACATGTGTTGGGGACATTATTCTTTCTGATTGCCTCTCAGCTCATGTTCTGGCATTTCAGTCTGGTTTGTTTTGATTTTTCCTGTGAGCAGGACAGATGGCCTTTCACTGAGACATATCATTAGCAGAACCAAATGTTCAAATTGACAGTTAATATCTTACAGGGGTTCCGCTGTGCAGAGCTTAATGAAGAGCAGGAGGTGGTTTGAGCGGAAGCAACTTGAAACCAGCAGAGAGCATCAAAAGTAAAAGTTTTAAAAATTGTAAGAGTATGCCAGCTGCTGCATATCCGTTTAACTATAGAAAACATAAGTGCATTAATGTTAATATTGTATTATTCATTAATACATTACAAATGTAATATTAATTAAAACAAGAACATTAATAATAACACACTCTCAGAAAGGAGTAAAATGTACAAAGATTACTTTTTATCCCAAATCACTGTTTAGCATGAAATGACAGTAACTGGAGGTTGAGCTTTGTAGAAATACCAAGAACATTCTTCACCATATTGATCACTTGCTAGTTTCATTGTTCCAGATGAAAAAAATCCATCAATTTTTTCTTCTATCAGTCTCTTAATGTATCCAGAGCTACACAAATTATGAAAAATGTACAAGCTACACAAATCTATGAAAAATAACTACTGAGATGGACATTCAAACCAGCATCTCATATGAAGACAAAAGAATTAACAACCGTGAAGCTCTTTTGGAATAGAAACATCTACCCTAAAAAACAGAGAGGGGGTCTATACGTGGGGCACAGCTGATGTATGACATACACCAAGGAGCAGATGTACACAGTGATGTTCAGGCTACACAGTGGAGGGATACCAGAAAAGTATCCCTATAGATTATGGGGAAAAGAGATATTTTTCCTAGTAATAAGTATTGAGAACTTCCATACAGTGACTTTAGAACCTGACTGTCAGAAACAACTATAGAACCTGTCTTGCACAGACAAACGAAGCACTTCAGCTGGAGCGATGTTTGTGAGAACCAGGTCTGACAAGTCCCAGTGGATAATGAGAGGTAAAAAGGCAGCCAAATGACAGCACCAAAATACACCCTTCTCACAAAACAGCCAAGGGAGAGACCTCCCAAGCCTTTAACCAAAGACACTTTCAGAATAAGGCATTTTATGTCACCTGTATCATCTTCCCTCTCGCTCTGCTCCAGACTTGCCCTGTACATTCAAACAAGCTATTTGTGTTGAAAATAAAATATTTTTTTTGTAACGGTATGCATTTCACTGAAACCTCAGAACTTTTACTCCACTCCATGTAAACAGAAGCGTGTCTGAAGTGACATATACGTACCTTTGAGACTTGATTTAATTTAGGCATCTTTTGAAGTCTGCTGACTGTTTCCAAAGACTCTAACAAGGGAAAAACAGTTTCTTGTCACCACTGGGAAGTCTCTCATTTCATCTGAAAATCCAACCAGCTTCAAATTACTGACAGAATTGCTATCTACTAAGATAAAGGGAAATGCAATCCCCACCAAACTGGAGGAAAATATCTTAATTCTCCAGCAAGTTAAACAAGATGGTAAACCACAGGATGAAGTAAATGCCAAACAAACCTGGGATTTGAGCCCAGCCCAGAGTGCATAGACTCTTGAAGCAAGTCTTTCCTCAGTTTTCAGCTTGGCCAAGGAAAATTACATTTTTTTCCCACCCTTCACATCCAACCTGCCCTTTTTAAGCTTCCTGTTCACTTGTTCTAACGTTTAAGACCTCCAGCTCACCCCTCTCAGCTACAGAGCTATCCTTGTTCCTGGTCTCCCTGAAGAATCCTTTTCAGAAGTCTGCTCCTGCCCTGGAGTCATAGCTCTTCAACAACATTTGTCTAAGTGATATACTTATGTGCAGAACAAACAGCAGCCTGGGCTTTATCTGAATTGGGAGGTAAATACCTCCCAGTCCTAATTAATCTGCTGTTGTTCGCTTGACCCTTCTTTCTTAAAAGGCATATTTCAGGAAAGTGGGTTGGCTTCAGCTTGCTTCAGGGAAGACAGATGGCTTTGTAGTAAAAATGTAAGACATGTATGCTAAATATATAAGTAGGATGTTGTATTTGCATTTAGTTTTGCTATCTCAAGTATGATGGAAAGAGTGTTATGATGGATGGCTTCCAAATGTTTTTGTACAGCATAAGGTGATGATTAATGATATAGGAAAACTCTCTTAGGAAGGAGTTATTAGGTTTCCTATATGAAGGAAGAAATAACCCTTGAGTGCTTTTCTCTTCTATTTTTCTTTTTTCTTTCTTTTGGTCTGGACAGGAGGCTCTGCCTTTTCCTGCTACTTTTACAGGTTTGGAAAATCTTGATTTGGGAGATTCAACTATCAATCTGCTCTGTTGATGGTTTCCTAAGCCTTGCATTTTGTCTTCTCAAGTGCAGCCATGGGTGCAGAAGGTCTGGAAGGTGTTGTCCAGGACAACCTAACTTTTGCCACTCCGTTTACTGTAGTGCCTATTAAAAAAGCTTCTTAGGTGTTGATAAGATGCTAACTAGTACTGTCCCCTGTTTCCCTAGGCTCCTGTATGCTGTCTCTTGTTTTAAATACTTCGTGAAAAGCGGGTGCAGTTTTTTGTTCTGTACTTGTTCCTATACATTACACAGTGCTTGCTACTCTTGTAGTGCCATGACAAATCCGAACGAGTGACAGGGCTAGAGTGACATCAGGCCACTTGCTGTTCTTTTTTCGTGCAAAAGCAACTGCATCCACACAAGGCCTGTTAATTTTCAGGTCAGAGTCACCCTGTATAAAGGAAAAAGTTGTTTGAGCCCCTGTCTTTCCTCATTGCAGTATTTTGCATTTCTTCTTCAGGAAAAAAAAATGGTCATCTCTGTATTGCCCCCTGCTCCTAGATGGTGAGCTGCTCCAGAGGTTAAGAAAGCTACCAAGTGTTTTCCCCGGGAAATCTCAAATGTGGATCCTTGTGTTCTTGCTGGACATTTTTTTCCTTCATACTTATAGCTAAAACTGTTATGGTACAGTAGAATTATATTAGGATTAAGTAATTTTGCTAGAAACAATGAGGCTTAAACAAATGTTTAGTTAGGAACTGAGCAGCTGAGGACTGGAGTTGTGACTTGGCTGAGATAACTGCAGCTGCACCAACTATAAAGAGAATTCAAAGCATCAAATAGTGGCATTTGGTCAGGTTGTGCTCAGGCTTCTTCCCAGGCAACTCTGTTCTGCCTCTTGTCCATCTTTTGCCTGTTCTGCCCCCTGCTTTTCCTGTCCTTAAAGCCATTTAGCTACTCATTTTGCTCCCTGCCTTTCTCCTTTTGGTGGCTTTGCAGAGGGGAATAGGCTAAAATTATGGGAAGTTCTCAACCAGTTAGGCTGGTTATCTTGTAGAATGACCTCCAGTGATTGAAAAGATGCTAGTAAATAGGTAAAACACACTATTTTTGACTGTGTTAGTGCAGCTGCAATTAAGACGTGAGTGCACAGAAGGATGTAGAAAGGAAAAAGAAGATAAAGGAGAACAGCAGGCATACTTGCAGCTGTGAAGCACATGAAAAGAAAATGTAATATTTTCAGCCCTCACTCTGAGGCACATATTCTTCTGGCCTTTTCACAGACCTCTTCTGAGGCAGCTAGATAATCTGCAAGAAGAGAGAAAATAATTAGCAAAGGCCTCTTTTGACTTTCACAAAATGCTACAATGAATAAGGATTTTAGGTGAAGGTTTCTTCTAAGTGTTAATCAGCAAAGGAATTAATCACATTTCAATTATGTGTTGTAAGCTTCAAAGTGAACAGCCTACTTGCAGAATGTAGCGGTTGGCTTTGATTCACTGTTTCTGTCATATCGTCTGCAGATGCAGTAGAAAAAAGTCCAGATTCGGTATTTTCCAGCCACTCTATATTTAAAAATAAGGAATCCCCGTGGTGTTTCAGCAGTTTCATCTCCCTCGTCAGCCCACAGCGGTCCACTCGGCGACAATTAGAACGAAACACAACTCGACTTCTTAAATACCAGCATTACACACACCCCTGGGGGAGGCAGGGTTGGAAGCTCACCACCGCGGCGCGGGGAGGCGGCCGTGCAGCCATTTGCCCCCGTTCTTGGCGGTCCGGCGGGGCTCGCGGCCGCACCTCAGCTCAAACGCAGCACATCTGCGGCTGTGGGCACCGACCGGTAAGCTCAGGTACCAATCTACCTGGGCTGACGGTGTCCAGCCCCAACGAGCCCCGTTCCGGTGGCGTTTCCAAGCCTCCGAGCAGCGGCCACCAGGGGAGGGAAGGCGGGGGGGATGGGAGGGAGGCCCGGCTGGCTGCGAGGAGCTGCCCGTCGCCATGGCGGCCAGCGGGGGCCGGGGGCCGCGCGCCGCTTCCGCCCGCCGCCGGATGTCGCCGCGAGGGCTCCTCACCAGAGAGGCGCGTCGCTGCCGGAGCGCGGCGCCGGGCTTATCGTCGCCGTTGCCCCTCCCGCCCTCCTTCTCCTCCTCCTCCTCCTCCTTCTCCTTCTTCCCCCCCGCCGTTCTCCGCCCTGCCCCTTCCCGCCCGCCGCCCCGGCTGTGGCTGACAGGTGAGTGCGGGGGGCCGCGGCGCCCCGCTCCCCTCCCCTCAGCGGGGCGCAGACCCTCCGCCATCTTCCCGCCTGGTGAGACCCCCGTCGTCTCCGGCGGCAGCGGCTCCCCTGAGGGGCTGCGGGCGCGCTGCCGCCCGGCCCAGCCCCCGGGGGAGCCGCGGGGACGGAAGGGGCCGGGGCGCGGTGCGGGGATCTCGGGGGGACCGCGGGCGGTGCTTGCGCGGTGCCGCCGCCTCGCCAGGCCCGCGGCGTACGGCGGGGCTCAGCCTCGGCACCCCTCCCAGCCCGCCCCACTCTGCTTGGCTGCCGCGTGAAATGGCTTGCACATTCTTTCTTAAATACTGAAATAACCGAATATAAGCCCTTCTTCCTCTAAAATAAGCCCTTCTTCTTCTAACCCAATGTGTTGTTGTGTTTTATTATTATTATTATTATTATTATTATTATTATTTAACACTTCCAGCCTGAGGCTATAGGGATGGTTCCAGGTCTGCAGACAGTGCAACCGAGGGTGGCTGCTGAGGAGACTCTGCTCGCTAACTTTGTTTATGTGCTGCTGCATGTCCTAAGCAAGACAAGTGTAGTACCTCATTAGTTTGCAGGTTGAGTTCAGATCCTCTGAAGTTCAGACCCTCTGACACATGTACAGATGGAGTAAAAATGAAACACCCAAATTCCCTGAAGTGCAGCACAACTGCCTGAGGAAGGGAGGTGCTGTTTGTGGTGGGACGGGGTAGATCTGGCCTTCAACAGTGGGAAGATGACTTAGAACCATCCGAGATAGGTGAAAGTTATGTCTGTAAGGAGCCATTTTCAGTATTTCTGTCTTTTCCTGAGCTAAAAACAGTGAAAACAAATTTGAGGGAAGAATTAATATCCTTAATGTATTCAGAGGCTGAACAGATGTTAGGTTCCAGTTGTAGAATGAAATTAAATAAAAAGATTGTGCTTATTGAAAGACAAAGAAAACTTTTTCGAGTTAAGCCTTGAACCGTTGTTCAAGGACATCTTGGTGTTTGCAAGAAAAGAGAAACTTCTATGTGTGGTTTTATCCCTCTTGTTAAATCTTCCAGCTTGTCTAAGTTTGTTTCATTACAGCCTTTTAAAGCATGCTTTCTGTAACAGTAATTCATGGAAGATTTACGTAAAGAACTGGTGGAACAGCTTCTTTGAAGTGATTCAGTGTCATTGAGTACACCTTGAAATGATACAAACGGCTATTGTTCAGGCACCCATTTTGCAACATCATAGCAGTATCTTTCTACTTAAGGAAATTTCTGAAACCGTTTTCCAAGCAAGCCTGCTGTTGGCTTTTCTAATGTGATCTATTTGAAAGCAAGATGGTAACCTCAAGAATCCTCAAGTATGTTTTCTAATGAGTAGTTTACATTAGATAAGATCTTCTGTTTGTGTCAGCCTTAATGTGTCTTGTTGTAATAACTTTAAATGTAGCTTTGTGTGTTGTGGACTTAGGCAGTTATTTTAAGAAAAAGTGCCTGCGCTAAGCATTAGAATTTAAGGCAGAGGCCACTGTCGCGTGTTTTTTTTTTTTTCTTTAATGCCAGTTGTTTATGTGTACATTTGTCCCTAAACTAGGTTTATTATATTAAATCTAAAGGAAACTCTTTCTAAGATGAGACTATCTCTCTAATTTAGACATTCCCTTCCACCATCTTTTTTTTAAATTTAGGATTTCTTTAAATGATGCAGTCTCTTGTATGGACTAAAATGCTTGAGGGTGTTGGTACAGTCACGGGAGAAATATTGTGAGGGTGGTGATAGTGAAGAGGTTACTTCTACAAAATCCAGAAATTGCAAGCCAGAACTAGTATGTGTCAAATAAGGAGAAGTTAAGCACTATTGCATTTTATATGTTTGATATGAGATTGTGATTGTTTTATGTCATGGAGCTAAGTTTTCAAGTCTTGGAGCTAAGACTAGTTGTGAGGTGAAGGCCAGGGTGAGGGGCTTGTTCTGGAGGTCACTGCTTCAAACCTCTGCAGGGAGAATTAGTATTCTATGCATGACCACTGAGGAATGGACAGGAATCAGGATGGTCTCCTTACAAATTAGAGTGATTTGTTTTCTGATCCTTGAGTAATACCCACTGACTACCTTGAGAATCTCTTGGTGTTTCAAGATGGAAGGAGTGGGTACTTGCAGAGCTGTTACACATACTGTTGGAAGATTTGATAGTTCTCTGTGGTAGGCCATATGAGGAAATGCTTCAAGAATGTGCTGTACAAAGGTTATTTATTGGTGCTTCAGAAAAGCTTGCTGAATGTATTATAGCTAGTGTCAGTTACTTGCTTTTGTTATATCTTAAGCAGTAATTCTAATTTATTAGCAAGGAATATATTCCCAAATGAAGAGCAATGACATTAGAGGTCACACTGCTTGCATAAAAGCATAATAGCAATTTATCTAGTACAGCAGTAATAAGTACCTAAATACTGTTTGTTTAGAGACTAGCAGAGTAGGATTCTGGCCTCTGAATGTGGTGCAGTGCTTCCTTAAACACCTGGTTAAGCCGCCTTTGCTCTTGAACTTCCTTAGGATTCCTCACCCTCAGGTGTAGTATTTGCATACCTGTGCATACATGTAGACTATTTCTAAGCTATTAGGGATTTGCTAATACAAGAAGAATAGGAGGCAAAATGTCTGTGAAACAGCTAAGGAAAGAGAGTAGCTTTCAAACATATTTTAGGATTTAATCAGCAGTAATTTATTTAGCAGAACCAGATGCTGTCTGTTGAACTCTTCAATAAAGTCAGCTAATCAACACCTATTAATAAAATAAGGTACAATATATACTCATAGATAACTGACTAGTGTTAAGTGTAGGAATATATTGTACCCTGTACCATTTAAACTGGTTGAAACAGTGAGCACACTCAGCGAGCATAGGTGGCACAGATCTCAAAGGAAAGTTGTATGCAATTTCATTTAACAGGTCTCGGGCTGATGATTATTAGTGGACCCAGGAAGGTTTCTTTTATATTCTAAATAAAAAAAAAAATCATCCAAGTTTGTTAATTGTTGTTTAATATTAGTTAAAATAAGTCTGTATGGTTAAGAATATAATTTCTTGCTTTAGTAGAGAGGTTGGCAGGCTAGGTCTACACTGCCTTTTGGTCTAATTGCAGCATTTGCTGACATAGTTGAATTAGCAAGATCAAAGCTTGCTGGCAGCAAAACTGGGCTGGCTTATGCTTGAATGTTGATGTTAGATGCTTGCTCAGAGTAGGTACTTACTAATGTGTTAAAGCTTTTATCATTGATTTCCAGCTGTATAACATACTTAAAATTCATTGATGCAGCTTCGTTACTATGCTTTCTATCGAAAGAAGATTGTCACCTTTTCAGTGGTGGATGTTTTGCCCTTTTACATTTCATGGAACATGAGTTTTGTTTGAAAGTAAGCTGCACTAGATTTATAAAAGAAATTTGATGTTGTAATGCTCGAGTGGATTTCTTGAGGTTTGAGCACGCTTATCAGTGGTTCTAGCATAATCTGTGATGATCTGGAATGTTTGTTTTTCCTAAATATTTATCTTTAGCAAAACAACTAGTCTTACAAAGAAGTCTGTTTAGCCTGATCTTTCTCAGGTGTGCTGTATTCTTGGAGCTTGCATTGAATTAATGGTACTTGAACGTACAGCATCCTTGAAACAAATTGTTCGCTGAAGACCTCAAAATGGAAGTTTTACTCATTTAAATTTGATTTCTTTGCATATTAATAAAGATTCTAGTGGCATACGTTGATACTTAAATTCCCTTAACTCATGAGTAATGCTGTCAAACCAAGTTACATGTAATTAAGTACTCTTCTCTTTCCCCTTTCTCTCCCCGCTTTGTGGAAAAAACCTCTATGTTAATTGGCATCTATGTACCTTAAGGTTTTAATGTTGCACAGGACAATAATTACTATTGTAAAGAGCCTTTGTTTCTTATGTAGTATACACTGAAAATTTGTTCTAAACCATCTTTGAAAATGGGAGACCTGAGACTGTCTAAGAGATTGAAGAGCATACACAAGTACAGTAAAATTGTTTCTGTGTTCTTTGGTTTAGGTGGTTGTTTTTTGTTGTTTTTATCTCTTGACACAATCCTTTAAATAGTAAGTATTACTATTGCTAAACTCTAAACAAAAAGGAGCAGGGAGGTCTTGGGTAAGAGATGTTGCTGAAACTTCCTGATGCTTTCCCTTTACAGACTTGTGTGTTGTCTTGAATGAACAAAAAAGGAAATGCAATACTGTAGCCATTCTGTCTGTGCTCTGACACTTGTTAAAACACATTTTGTCCCTGGCTTCAGCAGTGTGCATAGCCCAGGAATTCTTTCAGCAATCTGCTTGTTCTGTGTTCAAGAGTAGTAGGCAAGTAGAATTAGTTGGTTGCTGAAGTGAATTTTTAAGTCTAGTAAGACCAGTGTGTGCACTGGGTTTGGTGCCGTTTCTCTGTTGTAGGTGAATACAACAGTAATTGGTTACACATCTGTTCTTTACTGTTATTCTGATGAAATATTTCCCGTGACTGAATACATAGTAACATCTGTTACAGAAAGGTAGGTGGCAGAACTTTAATTTAACACTCTAAAATATGCTGTGAGTTTAATTAAACAGCGAAACTGAGGTATCTTTGCATCCAGAAAGTAGTAATCACCTTAGTCTAGATGTTTTCTAGGACATCTTTTTCTTCCCTACTTCTGCTGATTGACTCTGTCAGAAATTCATTTGGTACTGTTCTCTTGAGGCTTTGACAGATCATTATGTGAAAAACACTATGCAAACGTAGCATTTTCTAAAACTATTGAGCAGAATAGCTCAACATGTCTCATAAGCTCACTTTTTAATAATACAGTACTTATGAACTGACACCCTTAATGAATATAGCTTAGTAATACAACATGCTTCCCCCTTTTCTGTGTTTTTTTTTTTTGTTTTGTTTTTTCTTGGAAAGTACTTTTGTTCAGTTTTTTTTTTAGTCTTGATTGCTAATTTTTAGCTTTAGTGAATTGAGCTTCATTTGGCTCAGGAAACAAGAGTCTCATGCTTGGTGATTTTTCATCCTACTTGTAGCATTACTAAGTAGAAGGAAAGTGAATTTATATTTTCAGAACGCATTTATAACCCTCAAAAGTTATGATTTCCTGCATTTGAGTAACAATATGTAATAGGTCGTTTTGAAGCCTTTTTTTCTTACTTAGTTTGACTGGGGTTTGGTGCTTAGCCTTGACTTGTGTTGATGTTTTCCCTCGCCCCCTTTCCTGTCATCTGGTGTGTTCTAACTACAAAAGTTTCAAAAATGTGAAAGACTGGTTTGTATACTACTGACTGTTTCACTAATCAATATTTAATATGGTTTTCATAGGATATGTAACATGACACTGATATTCTGGACAGGTAATTTTCATTGTTTGAAAACCTTACATAATAATGGGAATCAGGTAACTGCTAGAAATGAGCACCTTATTTATTTATTTTTTTAGCATCATATTGCCAAGGATCTGTTTTGTCAAATATACTGTTGAAAAAGCTATAGCTTCTTACTGTTGCAATTAGTATCAAAATGGTTCTGAAATTGTCAAAGTGAAGTTAATATTTAAAGGGGCACTGTCACTTTTTAAAATTGAATTTGGTTCTAAAAACTTAACTTATTGCTCCCTTACTGAAAGATTGTAAGGCTATTTGGTGGAATTCAGAATGATTATTAAAGGCAGTGAAGCTAGTCCCCTTCTGCTTCTCCTTCCTGTCCTCTGTGTGCACCTGCCTGCTTGTTGCCTCATTGGTTTTAGCTTTGCTATGGCTGTGTGCACCCTCTTGCAGAGCCTGGGGGAGAGCGTGCATGCTTACTCTCTCCAGAGCAGTGCATGAGTGATGTGGTCATGCTGGTGCATGAGGAGAGTGCAATTACTGGGAATGACACTGGCTGCAAGTGAAGTGCTGCTACCAAATAGATACAATAATGGAGGTGTTTCTTACCTAATCTTTACTGTTTGCTTATGAGCTGTGAAAGTAGAAACTTTGGTGTAGTCAAAGTGAGAATTTCACTATTTAAAAATATAATCTCATGCATTTGACAGTGTCCCTTTAAATTCTACATGCGTGAATGTATACCTGCCAAATCTGTATGTACTGAGATATTGAGTGGTGCAGTTGATGCCATCCAGAGGGACCTTGACAGGATTGAGGAGTGGGCACATGTGAACCTCATGAAGTTCAACAAGGCCAAGTGCAAGGTCCTGCAACTTGAGTTGGGGCAATCCCCAGTATCAGTACAGACTGGAGGATGAATGGTTTGAGAGCAGGCCTGCGGAGAAGGGTTTGGGGATACTGGTGGATGAAAAATAGGACATGAGGCAGCAATGTGTGCTTGTGGCCCAGAAAGCCAGTCGTAACCAGTGGTACAATAAAGACATGGACCTGTTGGAGCAGGTCCAGAGGAGGGCCACAAAAATCATCGGAGGGCTGGAACACCTTTCCTATGAAGAAAGACTGAGAGAGTTGGGGTTGTTCAGCCTAGAGAAGAGGAAGCTCCCAGGGAGATCTTATTGTGGCCTTTCAGTACTTAAAGGGGTCTTATAAGAAAGAGAGAGACTTTTTAGCAGGGCCTGTAGTCACAGGACAAGGGGTAATGGTTTTAAACTGAAAGAGGGTAGATTTAGATTGGACTTAAGGAAGAAATTTTTTGTGCTGAGGGTGGTGAAACACTGGCATAGGTTGGCCAGAGAAGTGGTAGATGCCCCATCCCTGGAGACATTCAAGGTTAGGCTGGGCAGGGCTCTGAGCAACCTGATCTAGTGGAAGATTTCCCTACTTGTTGCAGGGGAGGTTGGACTAGATGACTTTTAAAAGTCCCTTCCAACCCAAACTATTCTGTAATTCTATGAAGCAATCCAGAAAAGGCTATTTCTTGGTAAAGTCCTCTAAAATGAAGTAGCTTGGCAGCAGAGAGCAAATGGAAGTTCACATACTTAAAACAATGCCTGGTAAGGCATAAACCATATTAACATCTCTGTGTATAACTACAGCTCAGGAACCATATCTGACAGGAATTAGAAATTAGATTTTTTTTTTTTTTTTCACAGCTTAAGTGAAACTGGTTAAATGATTTATGTGACTATATTTAGCTGTGTATGTATAGATATAAAACTGTTTAACACATATGTGTGTGCACACAGAGTTTGATGCTTCCGGCCTTAAAAAGTAATCCTGAATGCTGCAGAAACCGTTAAACTGAAAGCTATTGAAAGAGTGATTCCCAAGGGAGATAGGAAGGTGTTTGGGATCTGATAATGTTTTGAAAAGAAACAGAAACGTGATGAGCACTGAAAACCTGTTCCTAATTCTTGACCATATGTCCAAGAACCGGAAGATCCTTAGTGAAGTCCAGAAAATTGGCAATAACTTGTTTATGGGATGTGCTTTTTTTTTAATTTCAGTCCCGTCTTTCTATGGCAGAGGAAGGTAGCCACAGTGAAAAAGGATTTCTAGTAAAATAAGAAACTGCCTAATCATAATTCTTTCTCTTCTTTCTTCTTTAATTTGTGAATATAGCTAATTTGCTACTACTGATTAATCACACATACAAAGCTCTGATGGGATTAGGTGCAGGGGAGGACTGTGCAGAGTCCAGAGGAAATGAACAAAATAATTTCAGTGCAGTACAAGATACTGATGCAACCTGAATTTTATTTTACATTCACTATGGAATTGGTGTCAGGTTACTGGAACTTGGGTGTTCCAAAAGCTGATTAAAATACCAGGTTTTTTAATGAGAATATCTGAGGATGGATGGGCATCAAAACTTTAACTAAATCTAGTCTCATATTCATACAAATTTATATATCTTTATATATTTTATTTTTTGTGATATAAAAACCAAAGCAAATTTAAAGCTGTTTTTATTCATGGTGCATACTGTGTTTTTAGTAAGTTATGCTTTTCCTTGGCTTTATGATATGTTAAAAAGCTGAAAATACCATGTCAACACCACCAAACTGGTTAATGCCTAGTCTTGTTAATAGCGATGGTGCTCATTCCTAGCTTGAGATCTAGTGTGTTGGCGGATCTTAAATTGGAAGTGGCCCTGGGTTTGGTTTAAATTTTCTCTGATCAACTTACTTAAAAGGAAGCTCAGTTGCCTTCTTAGCTTTGCCAACTCTGCTCTCCTATTTCTCTGCAGACTATTTCAGCTATTTTAAGTTGTAATTGTTGTTCAGAAATCATTTATGCTGGAGAATGAATTTTTATGTTGTTTTCAATGTTCATCATCGAAAAATCAATCCTAAAACATTTTAAATGTTTAACAACTGGTACCCCATGAAACTAAAAATAGTTTCTATTGATTATCAGGTTTAAATTAAAATTAATTCAGTAATTAAATGTTTGTGAAAATAAGATTTTGACAGTAAAGAACATATTCTCCAACGTTTATGCAAGAAATCAAACACAATTTGATTTTTCTTAAACAGGGGAAGGCTGTAGATCATGCATGGTAATATTAATTGGTGATACTGTCAGGTGTTTTTAGGGATATTAAAATGCATATTTGGCTTTAACAGGCTGACGAATTAACAACAGCCTCTTGGTTAAGTCAGGTGCACTTTCACTCTTTTCATAAGTTCATGGGCTCATTTACTATCAAGGTAGTGAAAAAGTGAGCTGTGAAAAATAGTGGAAAGTAGTTCAGAACTTCTGTCATTAAAATTGATTTTTGCTTATGTGTAAATCAGCACATCTATTAAATTTTGTGTACTAACACTTGATGTTGCATAATACATTTTTAACCTGACAGTGTCCCTAAATTATCATGTCTGTTTGCTTTCATTTTCCAGCTGGGTTTTAATTTTGCATGCATTTCAGTGAAATAGAGTATGCATAATAGTTATTTCCTGGAAGCATTTTGGGGCTGTCTCTGCTAGTGTTCTCCAAAATGAGCAAGGTAGTGGAATTTATTTTTCTTTTGTAGAGGTTTGTTAGCTAATGAATAAGTAATACAGAAATGATTCTACTTTATTTACATATATGCATATGTGTTTTTGAACTTAATGTTGTTTGAAGAGCTGTAAGTAATAGGGATCCCTTCTTTTTAATGACAACCCAAACAATTCCAAAATTTAGTAGAACTAAATATTTCTATTTTGAGAAAAAAATATTAAACTCTGATTAGTTTGGCAAAGCAATTTGTAATGTGTAATGCTTTTCCTTAGTTTATCATAGGAGCCTCTGTGAAGTTGTTTTTTTGAAGTAATGCCAATAGAAAGTGGAAGTTGTGCATCTGCTCGCCAAGCAAAGCAGAAACGTAAATCACACAGTCTTTCAATCCGAAGAACCAACAGTTCTGAGCAAGAACGGGCAGGACTGCAGAGAGACATGTTGGAGGGGCAGGTAAGATAATGCACTGCTGCTTGGGTAATTTCCTTAACTTTTTTTATGAGGAATTTTCTATGCAAAGAAAAATAAACCTAAGTAATGAAATATGTCCAGTAAAGCTGCAGGAACAGCAGACTTTCTTGGTTTTAAGTGCTGACTCTGTTTGGAGACTGTTGATGTGGATGTTAACAGTGTTTCAGGTTGTATTCAGAGCTGAGGAGCTTTTTATTAGCTTTTGTGTATTCTTACATGAATTATAAAATCATGAAGAAATACAAAGAAACAGCCTCTTTATTTCACTGCACTTCCAACCTCCCTCCCCCCCCCCTAAAGTTGAAGATTGATTCTTGGTTTCATAAGTTTGAATTTGGAATAGCAGTAACATAGGAATATGAATAAACCAGAATATTTGTTATTATGACTCTGATAGGGAAGGTATTAGTGGGAATGCTGTTCTGCATTCCTTTCCATTAAGTAAACAAATATTGCCTGCTTGACAGGCGTGAGCTAACTTAAATTTTTATTTGTGGTTTTGTTTTTGTTTGTTTGTTCTTTTAATTTGGCTGAAATGAAGGTGTGATCTTCTGTGTATTAAACTTAAGGGAAAGAACAACAACCACAAACTTCTGTAATTTTCTTAAGCATGTCAGTCTGTGTAGTGGATGCAATCTGGAGCCACTTGGAGTGCTTCACCTAGCAATATTGAGATTAACTGTTGGTGAGGTTCCTATAGGATGTGTTTGAAGTAGTGCTGCCAAAGATAAGCAAATAGCAGTTCAAAAACTATTTACTGTCAAATTTAATATGCAATGTTTATGCAGGCCTGGCAAGGATGATGCAAAACTATTTTTATCAGAGAGGTGTTTAGAAATACTGACGGTGTTTGGCTACGAGAAACCTCGCTTTCCGGACTCTGCAGATACTCTGAAGGGAAAACCTTGTGTTTTCTCAGTGTTGTGATAGTTTTTCTTATTTTTTTTTAATGGAATCTATTACTCAGTTAATTACAGTGTTAGTTTTCTGGGAACTAACAGAGCCCAAGTCATTCCTTCTGGTCACCTAGAAGTCAGAGAATGTAAGTACTTGGATAGAAAACTTTGTGCGTTTTGACTGTTACAGCCTTACTTTAGGAAAGGAGTGAAGGGCAGCTGAGAGGTCAAGGCATACTGTCACTTATGTGCAGTAAACCAAAATTAAGCTGTATTTCTTATCAAAATACATAAGTGTATTATGCTGTAATGTTTTAAATGTTTTATGTATCATCCTATTTAATTTTGTTGACCTTTAGCCTAGAACGGCCAGTAGCAGATTCTAACGAGTAGGAAGTACTTGTGCCTCTTCACAGTAGAGCTGTAAACCGCATGAGATCTAGAAAAGGACTTTTGCAGAGGAATAGATAACATTATTACATGGTATTTCAATAAGGTAATTTAAATCATGTCAACTTTAAAGAGACTAAAGGAAGTGGATGCATTTTATTATGCTGGTTACTTTAGGACAGGTTTAGATTTGCTTATGTTTTCAGGCTCTGAGAAGTGGATTGAAAACCCTTACTACATCTCTCTGTTTTGAAACTTGTAGGATAACTTAGTTTCTTTCATAACCTTGTTGTATGGAATTATTGATTAATTAAATTGGAAATAATTCTTCCAACTGCAGTGTTTCTCTTAATAGTGTTTCATTTGTATAGTATTCTTGTTTGATCGATTTTGTTTCAAGTTGGTTTAATTGGGATCTGTTTCATGTTCTGGTTGACTGTGAGTTCATGAACAAAATTACTGTCTCAAGGGAGAGGCAGATAAAGATGTGGAAAGGAGTGTCCTAGAGGGACATAAGGAGCATAGAACCGCTTCTTTCAGCACAATGCCGTAGTTTATATAGTAGCTATGATAAAATGGTGTAAACCTGAATTATGCACAAAGCAGATGTGCTCTGTGTCATGGCTATTAGTGGTTTCTCTTGCTCTTCTCTTTAAAACTGATGCTCAGAAATAACTTACACAATCAGGCTCATGATAGGCTTTTCTAATTGTTTCTGAAGACAATCATCTTGACTGTATGAACCAAAATGTGAGTGAGATTAAATCCTGGTTTTTAGATGCTGCTTGGTGGAAGGCTCATGCTGCCCTCTGATGGCTAGTAAGCACACGATTCGTCCTAATTCAGTTTATAGGAATGGAACCGATTTCTTTTGGTTTGTTTTTGCTGGAACACTTAAGAACAAAACAAGCTATAATCATCCTTAGACTTGCATTGAATAAGGAAATTCACTTGAATTTGGGTGGTGACCTGTGCTCCCATTCCCACTCCCATGGGAGTTTGTACTCCCATTCTAGTAATGCTGCTTCTGTACTTCTAGACCTGAAATAGTAGTTTGTGCTTTGGCAGAAGCTGACTCAATTTTCTGTTTTTTTTTGCTCATAGCTAATGATTTCAAGATCTTGAAATGACATACTTTTGTTTATAAAAAGCAGATGTTGCTGATGGACACATTCTGTGATACATGATACAATATTAATTTAACTTTGAAATTTGGGAATTTGTTTCCTTGCATAGATATTTCTCATTTTTTGAATACAGCTGCATTATTTGTCCAGTAATAAAATGTTGTCTTACTGAAGTCTAAGATGACTGGTTATGTATACTTCAAAGGAGTAGCTGAGCTTTTTTTTCATTAGGGTAAGGCTCAGTTAAGTGGAAACTTCTTTTAAAAAAAAAAAGTATATAGCTGGCTGCCTAGATAAATAATAAATGCAGTAAGCCAACTTGCACACTGTGGTCCACCAGCAACTGAAGAACAGAACAGCTTTGGTAAAATTTATTTAGAGAGTGAGCAAGGACAGTTCTTCCTTTGATCCATACTTGTAATGAATTAATTGATTATAGTTATTAGACTAATGTGCTTTAAATTTCAAGATGTTTGTTAGTATTAGGTTCTCAATGTACTGTGGTCAGTTGTCTTCTGCTTTACTCACTGTCTGCTCAACAGTGTTTGATAACAATCATTGATGTAGTGAGAACCTTGACTCCAAACAGAAATCAGTACATACTTGTTTTGGATATGGTATACGTTTGTTCAGGGGAAATATGGTGCTGATCTCTGTTTTATAGGCAGATGAATAAAATCTAAATAACTTGCTAACAGAAACTTGTGGTCAAGCTTGGTATTAAGCTCCGATCATATGAATCCTGTGTTAGTGGTTTTACGACATACTTGGTTTTGTGCCTTGGAATTGCTGTGTAGCTTACACTGAAGAAAAAAATCAGTCCTCCTCTGTGAATTTCCTTCAGAATACTTTCTGTGAAAAGGATATGCTTGAATAGTATCTGGGGAGGGTAGGATTAAAAATTGCAGTTTCCTTTACACTTAATTATGGTTAGTGACAAAAGTAGGTAAATGTTAAAAATATGCTTGCTGGGAGATGGAGAGAACTGTTGAAATCAGTTTAAGATTGAAGGGTAACTACGTAAAATATTTGTAAAGAAAAATATAAACCCCGATATTTTCCCTCCTAGGATTCTAAACTACCATCTTCTGTCCGGAATACACTCCTTGAACTTTTTGGGCAAATAGAGCGGGAGTTTGAAAATCTGTATATTGAAAATTTGGAATGTGAGTATCTATTTTTTCCAGCAACATATGAATTCTTTGGATTTAGGGTATTGTAGCGGTAATTGAGATGCTTATGTTGTATAGTGTACTTAGTGTAGCTTTCCTGTGAGGAGTTTAAAAATTGTTTTGAACTTGTAGCCAAAGATGGGGTTTGTGTCTTTTCAGGAAAATCACTTTTTTAGCTCTTTGACACAAGTAGTGAGAACTGATGAGTGTCATCCTCCTTGACTCTTAGGCAAAGAAAGTGAAGTAGCTGTCTCCTTGTAATTGTAGGCTCTGATATATACCATGTTAATCTGGCAGTAATTCTGTTCAGCCATTGAAGTTTGTGGCGCTTTTGTATATTTACAGGCTTAATTTTAATGATTTAATATTAGTAAATAAAATTGAAAAAGTCTCTTACTTGAAAAAGTGTGAAATGTGGTGTTTCTGGATCGTACTACTTAGTACATTGTATAACCAGCACCTGCAACTGTTCATGAATTTTGAAGTAGAGCATTCAGATAAAAATTCCATGTGTTATCGGCACAGAATGTTTTTTGTTTAATGACAGTGCAGTCATATGGTAATAATGTAAGTGATCCAGGGTGACATAAGAGGAGCCATAGTAAGTAACACAGGCAGTTATACAGTAAAGCCTCTGCTTAATTTTCCTTGCTGGACTTTGGAAGCTGTGTTGCGTGGCTTCGCTTCTGAGTTGTGGAGTCTGTCTGGTTTGGCTACAAGTCAAATTTTATTCCACACCTAATCTGTTCTCACAGTTAAACCAAACACTCATGTTAAAAAAAACGTTCTTGCATGCTTTTTGAAAATGTGCTGGTTTTTATTCTCTTAACCTACACCATCTTGAAGTTTTAAATGCTATCATCACTGCACATTTTTTAGTGATAATTTTCACAATGGAGTTCTTAGCCTTCTGCTAAGAAGTTGGCTGGTAGGAGGAAAAGTAGGGATTGTCCCCTGCTGCCCTACTTCAAAAACGTTTGTCAGAAAACAAGTGGTAAATTTGTTTGTATCCTCCAGAGTATAATTATTTTCCTTCCATTCCACTTTTGTTTCTTCTACATCTTCAGTCTTCACCTCACAGTTCTAGTTCACTCCTTTCAGGCAATTCTTGTATGTGCCTGGCTTGTTTGTTTCAGTCATCTGTTACTAAAAGCCTGTCTCTGTTTACTTCTTTCATATTGTCTTTGTTTTATAAAATTTTAGGTGTATGTGTCTGGAAACACAGAAAGAATCTTGCTTTGCTCATTTCAAACACTTGGATGTGGTATGCAAGTGTAAACTGACTTTTCTAGCGCTTAGAACTGAGACTTCCATGAATTTCTTAGAAATAGCAAGAAGCATACTCCTGATGGGTCATATTCTCCCACATTTCAAAGCTTGGGAGTGAACAACTTTAAAAAAGTTCCTAAGAACTTGTGGAAAGACAGGCCTAGACTTATTCTCAAGAACAGTGAAAAACTGCTTGGTTAAAGCCTCTCAGTAGGATTTCACTTGAGGAGAACACTTAAAGAATATCAGCCCAGATTTTAAAGAAAAACTGTAACGTTCTTTATAAAATGATGTTGAGCAACTTTAAACGAGCCCAGACACTGGAAATCACTTATGAGTACCTAATTTATTTTAGCTATGCCATCACTCTGTCTTGTGTTGAAACGGCACTGGTGAGTGTTATAAATCCACACCACAAGTCCATGGGGCCTGATGGGATGCACCCTCGAGTGCTGAGGGAGCTGGGGGAAGTCATTGCTGGGCCGCTCTCCATCATCTTTGAAAGGTCTTGGAGAACAGGTGAGGTGCCTGAGGACTGGAGGAAAGCCAGTGTCACTCCAGTCTTCAAAAAGGGCAAGAAGGATGACCTAGGAAACTACAGGCCAGCCAGCCTTACCTCCATCCCTGGAAAGATGATGGAACAGCTTGTTCTGTGTCATCTCAAAGCACCTGGAAGAAAAGAAGGTTATCAGAAGTAGTCAACATGGATTCACCAACGGGAAGTCATATCTGACTAATCTGATAGCCTTCTATGATGGGGTGACTGGATGGGTGGATGAGGGGAGGGCAGTGGATGTTGTCTACCTTGACTTTGGCAAGGCTTTCGACACAGACTCCCACATCATCCTCATAGGCAAGCTTAGGAAGTGTGAGTTGGACGAATGGACAGTGGGGTGGATTGAGAACTGGCTGACAGATAGAGCTCAGAAGTTTGTGGTTAGTGGTGCAGAATCTAGTTGGAGGTCAGTAACGAGTGGTGTCCCTCAGGGGTCAGTACTGGCTCCAGTCCTGTTCAATATATATATTGATCAATGACATGGATGAAGGGCTAGAGTGTACCATGAGCAAGTTTGCTGATGACACAAAACTGGGAGGAGTGGCTGACACGCCAGAAGGCTGTGCTGCCTTACAGCGTGACCTGGACAGGCTGGAGAGTTGGGCAGAGAGAAACCTTATGAAATTCAACAAAGGCAAGTGTAGGGTCCTGCACCTGGGGAGGAATAACCTCATGCATCAGTACAGGTTGGGGGCTGACCTCCTGGAGAGCAGCTCTGTGGAAAGGGACCTGGGAGTCCTGGTAGACAACAGGATGACCACGACCATGAGCCAACAATGTGCCCTGGTAGCCAAGAAGGCGAATGGCATCCTGGGGTGCATCAAGAAGAGTGTGGCCAGCAGGCCGAGGGAGGTCATCCTCCCCCTCTACTCTGCCCTGGTGAGGTAGTACTGTGTCCAGTTCTGGGCTCCCCAGTTCAAGAAAGATGGAGATCTGCTGGAGAGAGTCCAGCAAAGGGCTACAAAGATGATTAGGGGATTAGAACATCTTTCTTATGAGAAAAGGCTGAGGGACTTGGGTCTTTTTAGTCTAGAGAAAAGAAGATTGAGGGGGGATCTTATTAATGCTTATAAATACTTAAAGGGAGGATGCCAGGGGGATGGGAACAGTCTTTTTTCAGTGGTGCCCAGTGATAGGACAAGAGGTAACGGGCACAAACTTGAACATAGGAAGTTCCATCTTAACATGAGGAGGAACTTGTTTACTTTGAGGGTGGCAGAGCACTGGCACAGGCTGCCCAGATAGATTGTGGAGTCTCCCCCTCTGGAGACATTCAAAACCCGCCCGGATGCCGTCCTGTGCAACCTGCTGTAGGTGACCCTGCTCTGGCAGGGGGGTTGGACTAGATGATCTCCTGAAGTCCCTTCCAACACTGACGATTCTGTGATTCTGTGAAATAATTGACAGAAAAGCATATTCTTGTTACAAACACATGCTTTGTCTGATGTGCAATAAAAATGTTTTGATCATATTTAATGTTTCTGAAACACTTGAATGTGAAATGTATATGTCATTCTAAATTTTTTAGTGTATTTCAAGAGATAAAATAATACACATTTGCTGCACTACCTTTCTTAGTGAAACTCTAGCAGTAGACATATTCATACTATTTTGTGATTAACAAAATCTTTGTCAAGAAATTACATACTAATTCTGTGACTAAAAATATTTATGGTACTGCAAATTTTCTGTCTTGTTGGATTTAATTCAGTACAGGTGTGCCATGTATTTCACAGAAGCTGTTTTGTTAATCTTAGTCACGTTTATTAGTAAAAGCAACAGTAATTACAAGCCACTAATACTTTCCTTGGAATCTGGGTCAAGGTTGGTCTCTGGAAAATTCAGCATGAGTCTTGGTTTATGTTTTGGTGAGACCTGCTTTTATAAAATCACAGTTGATGTCCTTTCCTGTCCTTAGCATAAAATAGATTACTTACTTACCATAACAGTTCTTAAATAGTATGTTAAAGATACTGATTTTTTTTTTTGTATTAATGTGAATTTTTGTTATTGTTAGTACGTAGAGAGATTGATACACTTAATGAGCGTTTAGCAGCTGAAGGACAGACAATTGATGGAGCTGAACTGAGCAAAGGACAACTGAAAACAAAAGGTAAGAGAAGCATGAAGAATCCTGAACTAGTATTTTTGAATTTACGGTTTTTATACTGAGCTGGCCAAAACATAGAATCTTATTGAAAGGAATTAATACCAGCTACTTATACAAATAAGCTAATGCTGTATTTGAAGTATCTTCCTTTGAATTTATTTGTCTCAACAGCGAGTCATAGTACGAGTCAGCTTTCTCAGAAATTAAAGACAACTTACAAGGCATCTACTAGCAAGGTATGAGACATATTAAACCTCTACTCATCAGTATGTACTCATGAGACTAACATGACTGTCTTTAAGTTGTAAATTGTGGTTTCTTTAGGCTGAGTAGCGCTGTTCTTTAAGTAAACCTACATCATGAGGAACAGTATATTTATTTTGGATTTGTCGGTTACCCATTACTTCAACCATGCTATATGACATTTTTGCAGTAATTGCTTATGTTTTTTAAAGAATGAATGTTGGAGGGGAGAGTGTGTGTGCACGTGTATATGTGACATTACTCTTTTGTAAAGAGCTAAAAAGAATTACTCAATTTCATGAGGGAAATGGAGAACTTAGTAGGTAGTAAATTTCTGAATAAAGATTTGGGTATTGCAGTTGAAACGGGGATTTAAGCAGGCATCTATATATGTACTTTTATACTTTGGTTGTTTTTTTTTTTTAAACTTTATTTTTTAGCTATGAGACTAGAGCAATTTGATTCCTTTATGTTGCAAGCCTTGCAAATTAGTAGCTAGTGATCTTTTTTGACTGGTCTCTTAGCAGAGTTACGCTTTCATCTGCATCTGTCTGGTATTTTTGTTTTTCTCTTTTTCTCCCCTTTTTCAGTTTTCCTAGAGAGTTTACCTGCTGCTTTTTTGCCCTATCTCAGGGTCATTTCATGATACATTATTAAGGTTAAATGAAATATGAGGAAACCACAGTGGGATCTGGTATGTGAACCAACTATATAAGAAGCTCTATGCTGACCTGTATTGCAGGCTAATGAGAGGTTACAGAGTGACTGTAGGTGTCTTGGAATTACCATCTGTTAAGTAGTCTGAAAGTATGAGAGTAAGAGTAGTGTGGTGAAATAGATCTAAGTTACTGTGTTTTATTTGGTCTCCTTTCTATTTTATCGTTTTTCAAACTTTCTTTTTTATTCCGATGCATAGAGGTGCCTCTTCCTTTTTCTTACGAGTTAATGACTTACAAATTCTTTAATGAGGCCACTTAAATAGGGATAACATGATATTAATAGGGGCAATATAAAATTAGTACACCTACTATATAGTTATGAATTAGTACTTTCTCTGGTGTAGTGTTGGGGTTTCTTTTTTTTGTTTGTTTGTTTGTTTTTGTTTGTTTGGGTTTGTGTGTGTTTTTTTGTTTTTTTTTTTTTAAAGGCTGGTGTTAAATGCTTGTCTTCTTTTACTTGCTTGCAATGTAGCGCTCATTCTTTCCCGGGCAAGGCAGGTGGACCTCGCAACTTCAGCGTGGGAAGCTGGGAAGTATGGGGTGGAGACTCCTGGGTAACTGCTTTGCTTCATGGTGTTCGGATGTGCATGCACAGCAAAGTAGTCATGAGTAGTGGAACATGAAGAATTGAATTCCTTATTATAGACATCGTACATAACTAGTTTATCAGTTGATACTTAACAGATGTTTGAATGTGCTGGTGTATTTCTTACCACAACTCTGAATCAGAATTTACTGGAGGGTAGAGAGGAGAGATGAGGGAAATGATAAAGTTGAGAGCATCTCTCTCCAGTGTGTTCTTTGAAACCTTTCTGCATGTCATGGGAATGGCTTTATTTCAATTGCTGCTTCCTTCCTACACAGAAGAGTCAAAGCTGCAACTTTTTGTCTCTTGACTTACAAAGAGATTATAGCCGAAAGTCAGGAAAGACTATATTAAGTTTCTAACAAATAAATCTTTCTGTCTGTATCCTGACTGGATGCAGTTAGAATTACCTAATACACTATCAGGGAAAAGGACATTTGAAGAGTTTTAAGAGTTTTAACAGCTTTGAAATTCTTATGTCTGTATTTTTTATGAGCATTGAATGAACAATGCTGTTCACCAAAAATGGGTTTTGTTTCAAACTCAGTGGGGTAGTGGATCGCAACTTTTCTCTTTAGCCCATCCTTTATACCGTTACTGTATGCTCAGTTTAAAACTTGGCAGAAGTCTTTTTTTAATCTTTTTTCCCTGTGGGTAATTAGAAGAGACTTAAGTTTTACAAACCAATTGTTTTGTGTAATTGGACATGATTATATTTTTCTGATTGCCAACCAATAGAGTTTAGGTTTGTTCTGAAAAGAGCTTTCAGTATTTGCTTGTTGTAGTGAAAAAGCCAATCCCTGACTGCTTTAATATTGGTAAAACGTGCTAAGACTGAAGCTGTTCATTTTCTTGGGAAAAATGCTGAGGTAAACATACTTAATTTGAGTCTTTCATAGAAAATTCTCATACCTTGATACTTTTTGTCCCTTAGCTGAGTTAGGAGTCTGAATGTTAAATTGGCAAACCTCGTATCAGAAAAGGGTGCTTTTAGCAGCAGATAGAATAGATTTGGTGTTTGGTAATGTAAAAATAGTTTTTTTGTATATGTTAATGGACAAGATCCTGTAATTTAACTGGAGTTGTTTGTAGATGCAGGAATCGCTGGGTGAAAGTCATGTTTTGATGTTAGCAAGATGTTATTGCTGATGTTAACAGTCTCTGGGTATAACAGTTGTTAAGACATCAAGAAAACATAAACAGTTTATGCAGAATCCTAAAATAAAATGAAATTATATAACTCGGTCCATCATGAACTAACTCCAGGATGTCTCATTCTTTTGGATCGGGAAAAGGACTCTTAAAGCAAGGTATTTCTTCACCCAGCAGTTGAAGGGAATAAAACTTTTTGGAAGGTGTAATTTTTTACCTCACTGCTTAATGTTGCTCCACGGGAAATTCTTTTAGTCAGTCACAGTGTAATGCTGCTGGACTGGTCCCGAGTTGACCAAGTTTTCATTCTTATTTCTAACATGTCCTGTTTGCTTAAGAGACATTTTTATGGGGTGTTGCAATTTGTTTGCCATGCAGTTGTTTCCATTTGTATTTGGTTTTCAATTGTTTACATGGTAAGTAATTGTTTTCATGGTGTTTCAGTTTGCAATTTTCTATTGTTTACATGGCTAACAATTGTTTTCTTATTAACAAATCTCTATAGAGGGAAATACGTGAAACTGTATGGATATAAGAAAGAGGACAGACAAAACAGAAACACACTCAAGATATGATTGCCCACTTATTTGCAGTTGTATATGATAATCTGAGATCTGCTGAAATTATTTTAAAAACTTTCTGCAGTGCAGAGGCCTCTTTTTTAGCAAGTTGTATGTTATTTAAGTATTTCCTTTCCTTTCTTGGAAAATTGTTCGTGTATGGTTAAGAAACCATGAAGTTTGGCCTGGAGAAGAGAAGGCTCCGGGGAGACCTTGCAGTACCTAAAGGGGGCCTACAGGAGAGCTGGGGAAGGACTTTTTACTAGGGCATGTAGGGGATGAGGGGGAATGGCTTTAAAGTGGAAGAGGGCAGGTTTAGATTAAACATTAGGAAGAAATTTTTCACTTTGAGGGTGGTGAGGCACTGGCACAGGTTGCACAGAGAACTTGAAGCCCCATCCCTGGAGGTGTTTAAGGCCAGGCTGGATGGGGCCTTGGGCAACCTGGTCTAGTGGGAGGTGTCCCTGCCTGTGGTAGGGGGGTTGAAACTTGATGATCTTCAAGGATCTCCAACCTAAACCATTCTATAATTCTATGATTCTAAGTAATCCAGACACTATCTAGTTTATCCAATTATTGGTATTTGAAGTGAAGGACGGCAAAAAAGAAAGAAATAAAGAAAAAAAGGATGTGTAGAAAAAGTGTGCGTTAAATATCTATATCTGGATATTTAGTGTTAGGTAGTGTTCTTGAACTCTTATTTTTCATGTGTTCATTCAAGATTGCTAGTACTCCAAAAAGAGTTTTACAGCCTTGCTGTTAAATGATTAATGAGACAACTGCCCAGAAGTTTTGGAAAATTTGTGCTTGTTGATGAGTAGGAGATTTGACTCAACATTAGAAAGACAGAATGCAAGCATAGTTTGAGTGTGGGGTTGAGACTTGAAAATCTTCAAGTTTGGAATTTGAGCTGACTGCTATATTGAACCTTAACTGTTGACTTAATTCTGCTGTTCCACTTCTCATAAATGACTCTGTTTAGTTTAAGGGCTATATTCCATGTGAAAGTTGCATCTGTAGGATTGTATTCAAAGCCTATGAAACTCTGCAGTATGGTTGAACTAATAATCTTTGCCATTAACCCATTTTCTTTTCAATGCATCCTTAATGATTGTTCCTTCTGCTGTGAAACCAAAATGCATATTAGCTGTTAATTTGGAATTCAAATAGGGCATTATCATTTTATCATTGGAAAGCTGACATGCTCAGGATTTGGGATGCTCTTGCAGATATTCTTTAACTTTAAAAAACCTTCTCGGAAGTAATTTGCTTTAATGACATATTAAAGACCTTCCTTTTTGATACAAAAAACTAATGGGATTTTAACCTTAGTTTATTGTATCTGAAATGTAGACTTAATTAATTTTCTAACTTTTACTAAGCTGTAGATAAGTCTTAATGTGATTTGTGTTGAAGCATTAAAGGTTTTGACTTAACTAGTCAGGTAGATACCTGCCCATAATTGCATGCAGAGGAAAACACTGATAAAGTCTTCTTTTTGTTTCAGTTTTAACAAAGGTTTTCGGACAGTCTTTCTCAAAGCATAGTTATGACCTTCAAGACTTGTGGGGTAAAAATAGGGTATTTTTAAAAGTGGTTTTGGTCTTATTGAAGAAATTTTTCACCACTCCTGATTACATCTGCCTCGAAGTGTTACAGTGAGACAAACTTTAAAAAAAAAAAAAAGTATTGCACTCCCCTGTCACCTGAAAGTGTAGAATTTCTGCAATTTGGTTCCTGTCTGTATATATTGAGTGCTTTCAGCCTTCTTGTATTATAGTGCCTTGTAGTTTTACCATTTTTGTTAGACTTTGTCCTTTCATTTGGTATTACTTATGCACGTGCTAATTTGGATTTAATGAATCTTCTCAGTTTTCCTCTAACAGCATTGACTTTGAGGGAATATGCTTATGAAATGTTTAGATGAGTTTGACGTATCTTTAAAAAAAGGGTTTGTTACACAAATAAACTGGCATATGTTTTCGGATTAATATTTGATTAGTTTTCTGCAATTTTGAAGAAAAACAGCAGTGACTTTTAAATGGGAATGTTTCTGGATTTTACTAGAGTTATCTAATAAGTAGTACATTTTTTTTTCAAAGACACTAGACTGGATAACATGGATCATCTTTAAGTTATCAGATGTGTCCTTTGGCAATAGGCAAGAAAAGGTTTTTTGGTTTTGTTTTTTTTTTTGTGGATTGTTTGTTTGTTTCATCTGTGTTGTGGTGTTTTTTTTTTAAATTATAATCCTTTACTCAAACTGAATGAGAAGTGCACACTGCATTTGTACAACTCATTACTCCAATGAGGTTGTGTTATTGTAGTACAGAATACTTTATCTTGCCTTTTGTTAAAAGGAGGGGTTATTAAAAAAGAAAAAAAAAAGTAATTGAGGTGCATTTGCATCTAAACTCACTTTCCAACCACCAAATGTCAAGTTCTTGAAAATAGTGAACTGTCAGAACACTAAAGAATCATTATGAAAAAGTTAGTATCTATTTGTATTTGTGAGATAATTACTTAATCTTGGGTCAATGTGGAAAAAAAAATGTTGGTCTCTCTGCTATTCCAGATTGTATCCAGTTTTAAAACTACAACATCAAGGGCGGTCTGTCAACTGGTAAAGGAATATGTTGGCCACAGGGATGGTATTTGGGATGTCAGTGTGGCAAAAACTCAACCAGTGGTGTTGGGAACTGCATCTGCTGGTAAAGTTTTATGTTCCTTGAATGTTTAGAAAATTCTGGTTTAGTCCCTCAACTATATCAAATGTAGATCAAAAGCATACTGGAATACTGAGCTTCACACTGAAAGATTTGGTTTAAAGAAGTTCAGTAGCTGAAAAATTCTTAAATTGATGTTTCCTTGAAATGCATTTAACCCTTAGAAGGTTCGGGCATCCTTGTTGATCTTTCTGAAGTATGTGCTGGTTAACTTCCATGCAGGTCATACTCTCCTTAGTCAGCTGTAGCCTGTTGGGTGGTGTAAATGGGGAGGGTTTGGGGAGCTGCTTGCTTGAAGAGGTCTCTCACACAGAAGTCTATATGGCTGTATACAAAGATCCCCATAGACTTTCTATCGTAGGATTGTTTAGTTGGAAATAAACCATAACCAGTTAGAATTGGTCAGTTTGAAGTGACAGTTCTGTGAAGCTGGACCAGAATCTGAAGACGCTTACTGGATATAAATATTACAGACTGGAAATCTCTGCTTCGTAAATGGAACTGCTACCATTTTTATGTGCCCATTGAAAGACACGTTTTGTCTTTGTGGGACATCTTGTCTTTGTCCTGATTTAACTTGGAAACAGCCATACCCCAATTCAGCATTAAGGTTCACCCCACTTAAAAATACTTATAATAATTATTTATTTGAGGTGTGGCAGGGTAAAGGAGTGGCATTTGGAGTGATTTCCTTTACGTAAGTTTTTGTAGTGCTCTGCGGTGACCTATATGCATTTGGGACTTCTATGCAGGATGTAAATAGTTTGTGCATAGACCTTCTGTTTGTAGTGACTGCTGGACGTTTTCATCACTGAATGCGTTCTGTGTTCTTTTTCTATCTCATGATGCACAGTTGGAGCATTATACCTAAGTATATAACCAAGTTAGGAAAAATATCAAAAGTAGAATTTGCCTTTCAATACATACTGCAGATTAATGCGATTAGGACAGCACCTTTACTTTTTTGGGGAGCCGTATGTTAAGTTATGGTGATAGGAAGCTTTTATATTTTATAAATAAGGTGATAATCAAGAGGATTTGGTCTGTTCTACATTTGAAATCTATTTCATATGGTATGCTCTACATTTGACGATAACTTATTTGTTGAATCAGTTGAAAGTGGAAAAACACACATTTGTGACAACATTTACAGCTACTTTTTCATCTTTGTAGATCACACTGCTTTGCTGTGGAGCATAGAAACAGGGAAGTGCCTTGCCAAGTATGTAGGGCATGTTGGATCAGGTAAGATAAGGGCATGTTGTGAAACTGGAAACTGTGGGAGGGGGAAACGTGTTTTGGACAACTACAAAAATGTTTATTGTAGTTTCAGTTGCAGGTTTGCCAACACCATTAACAAGTCAGTTGGGAAGTTCCACTAATCTTCATACAGAGAATGTTTTGTAATATGATTCTTTCCTGGAGAGGCCTATTAAGACAGTTCTGTAAATGCTAAATCAATAAACAAGCCCATATAAAGAAATTTACAGGCACAGTTACGATACTCAGAAGTTAAATGTCAGAACTCATTGAGGTCTCACGCATATGCAGAACAAGCAAAGCTTATATAATCAGAAATTAGCTGTTTTGCAGGATCTTTGTTATATTTGGGATACAAAATACAGATGCTGGGTGAACATCTATTTGCACTTCTTTGTTTAATACATGATCCTACATATAATTTGCTGCATAGGATTAAAACCTTGTTTTGAAGACAGTTGATTCAATATAGGCATTTGTCTTCCTCTATACCAATATGAATATTTCAAAAACAGTGTGTTTTAAACCCCTCCTTGGTTGAAGAGGTGCAGTGCAGTGAGTGCTTTTAATATTAATCTTAATTTTTGGTGTCCAATTTGACAAGTGTCTGATTAGCCCACTTCTATCTCATAATGGGTTACAATATTGGGTTTTATATACCAAAGGTGAAGAGGTTTTTCATAGCTTTAACTTGCTGTTGGGAGTTGAGCACTTTGAGTGATTGTACCCAGGAGTGTAGAGTCTTGCACTCAGAAAATAAGGAACGCAGTTATTGACCTGGTATGTTTGGTTAAGTAGCTCAGCTAGCATATCACATGAACTTGGTGGCAAAGATACAAATAGAATTAAGTTCTCCAGAGAGAGCAGTCAGCTGCTTCAACCATGAGTTCTACTTTTTTTTTTTTCTGCTGCTATATGACTTATAGTTCCTACAGCACAAAGATGCTAATAGATAGATGTTTAGAAACAACTGGTAACACTTTCATTAGTTCAGATATCTCAGGTTGCTTGCTGCATGGAGAGGATACCTTTAGCCTCCATAAAGTTGTTTAAAAACTCCAATCACTTGCATTTTCATGCTGACAGTTATTTATTTTATAAATATATTATATTTGAATAACCATGAAAATAATAAAAGCTCTAACCTGTATTTAAACAGTTGTGTGTAAAATAAGAAAAAAAATTATATACACTATAATTTATCCAATTATATATATTGAAAAATAATATATTTTTAATTTAGTAAAACTTTTTTTTACTTGTTTACATTTGACAATTGATTTGAAATGCAGCAAAGGTTTTGGGTGCCAGCAGTTGGTGCACCGTTGAGTTAGTTCATGGTGAACAATTTAAGGAGTGTCTTTTTAGACTGTTTACACCACACTCTGACAGGAGAAGAATCTGTTTTACTGGATTTGTAAGTTCTTTCTTGAAGAACTGTTGAAGAGAAGCTTATGGATTTTGCAAATTGAAAGTGCTTAATAATGAAAAGTAGTTGAATCTTATGCACTGAGATAAAAAATGAAGAAGAGCTTTGTAGGCTGACAGAAATCTTGCAGTTCTTATTTAAAACGATCATGTTTTGGTTATATATGATTGCAGGACTGAAATATAATTTGTATTATTTGCGTTAGGTTTTTAGGCATTTGTTCTTGTAATCTTAAGTAATAATGAGAAAGCTGATGGTCATATATAGTAAGTTTTCTTTATGTTAGAAATAGTTATGAATACTTACATTCTCTTAATGGAAGTCCAGAGCATTATCGCCTGTCAGCTTACATACGATTCTTTGAATGTGGTTTGTTTATCCTCTGTATATGGAACAGTTGTACTAGATTCAGGAAGTAACTTGCTAGAAAATATGTATTGTTATATTATCAAGTGTAGTTGCTTGCCTTGATACTACATAGGTTTATGTAATCAAATAAAATACCTTTCTGCTTTATTTTACCTAAAAGATTGCTATACTACAAAAAATTGGACTTCCTGATTTTTTCCAATGCTTTAATGATAAAACATGTGAAATAATTCTTTTAGTATACTAACTGACAACTTTACTTTGTTTCACACAGTAAATTCTATAAAGTTCCATCCAACAGAGCAAGTGGCTCTTACAGGTATGTAAAGTTTTTTCATCTGCTGAGTATGTTAATCATGATGGAAAAATAAGAGTCATTTGCTAGCATCTTTTTGGTTGTAGGCCCTTTCCCTACTGCTTTGTCAGTATCCTTATTGATTGAATTATTTTTATATTTTAAAGCATAACAAATCAGAGCTAGATCTTTCCATATGTTTGTCATATCATTGTCATTTGTGCTTACCTGCTCCAAACCAGACACCTAGAATCATAAAACAGCTGAATGTTCACAAGTGCACAGGGCCGGATGGGATTCATCCCATAGTACTGAAGGAACAAGCAGATGTTATGGCAGGACCCCTCTCGATCATCTACCAAAGGTCTTGGGAGTCTGGGGAGGTCCCTGCTGACTGGATGTGAGCCAACATTATTCCAATTTACAAGAAGGGTGTGAGGGAAGATGCAGGGGACTACAGACCTGTTAGTCTAACCTCAGTCCCTGGAAGAATTATGGAGAAGATGTGCTGTTGGGTGCTGTTGGAAGGCATTTAAAGAATAATGCAATCATCAGGCACAGTCGACGTGTTCACAAAGGGAAAGTCCTTTTTAACTAATTTGATATTCTTTTATGATAAGGTTGCCCACGTAGTGGATGAAGGGAAAGCGGTGGATGTAGTTTTTCTGAATTTTAGTAAGGCTTTTGATACTGTCCCTCACAGCATCCTTCTGGACAAGTTGCCCAACTGTGGGATGAGCAGGTTCACAGTGTGCTGAATGAAAAACTGTCTGAAGGGCAGAGCTCAAAGGGTTGTAGTGAATGGGGCTACACGTGGCTGTAGTCACTGTATGTGTTCCTCAGGGTTCAGTTCTTGGGCCAGTTCTGTTCCGTATATTTATCAACCATCTGGATGCAGGAGTTGAATGCACTATTAGCAAATTTATGATGATACCAAACTGTGAGGTGCTGTTGACTCTCATGAGGGACAAGATGCCTTGCAGAGGGATCTAGATAGATTGGAGCATTGGGCAATGATTAATGGGATGAAATTTAACAAGTCCAAATGATGGATCCTATACCTAGGACAGAGTAATGCCAGGCACAAGTAAAATTGGGAGAGGAGTGGCTGGAGGGCACCACAGCAGAAAGGGACCTGGGGGTTCTGGTCAGCTGCAGGCTCAGTATGAGTCAGCAGTGTGCCCTGGCAGCAAGACGGTAAACTGCATAAACTGGGGTGCATCAAACACAGCATAACCAGCCGGTCAAGAGGTGATTATCCCGCTGTATTCAGTGTTGTTGTGGTCTCACCATGAGTACTGTGTGCAGTTCTAGGCCCCACAATTTAAGAAGGGTGTGAAGGTCCTTGAATGCATCCACAAGGAGGGCAACAGAACTGGTGAAAGGGCTGGAAGGCACGTCCTATGAGGAGCAGCGAAGGACTTTGGGTTTTCTAATTTGGAGAAAAGGAGGCTAAGGGACGACCTCATTGCTCTCTACAGCTTCCTGAGGGGGGAAAATGGAGAGGGACGTCCTGGTCTCTTCTCCGTGGGATCCAATAATAGGACACATGGGAATAGTTCAGAGCTGCACCAGAGGAGGTTTAGACTGGACTTTAGGAAGCATTTCTTTACCAAGAGGGTGGTCAAACACTGGAACAGGCTTTCTAGAGATGGTTGATGCCCCAAGCCTGTCAGTGTTTAAGAGGCATTTGGACAATGCCCTTAGTAACATGCTTTAACTTGATCAATCCTGAATTGGTCGGGCAGTTAGATGATCACTGTAGGTCCCTTCCAACTGAAATAGTCTATTTTATTATATCTTAAACCTTTTGAAACACATGATGTTTCCAGAACTAAAGGTAAAGAATATTGTGATATTGAGTCTGCAGAAAAAACAGCTTGAAAATATGACTGTTAGTGTAAAGGACTGTTTAGGACTGAGAATACTATCAGTGCAGCTTCAGGTTTGAAAACCGTCTAATGTGGTTAATACTATGGTTCATACAGTCCATCAATTAGGGCACTAGCTTTGGGATTAAAGAGATCTGGATTCAATTTGCTGCTAAGTCACTGTTAAAATGAGGATAATTATTACTGAGGTTAGAAATTAAAACAATGCTGCTTTCTGCATCTACAGTGACCACTTTAAAGGAAGATGGGGAGTAGAATGCCTTCTATCTAGGCTAACAATGATTTAAATTTGGATATTTGAATTTTCCTGTTTTCATATGCTAACTGTAGCCATTGTTTCAGTACCATAAACATTTTGCTATATAAACTGGCTTATAAAAGCCAAAACAAACTAACCAAACAAAAGCTGCCCATTGTTAGATTTTTGTTCTGTTATTTTTCTGAGATGTGGTTCTGCAAAGTATTTCCACTGAAAGTTTTCAGGGCACCTGTTCTTCAGTGTCACTTGATTGATTTAGCACTGATTTAAATAAAAAAAAAAAAAAAATCTTCCTCCCTGATCCAGAATACTGACACCAGAAATAATATAAGGTAGACCTTTCTTCTAGCCTTCTTGATTGGTCTATTAGATGAGAGATTTTTCCTAGTGGTTTCATGTACATTGCACTTGCCAGATCTATGCATACTCATAACAAACTGTTTTTCTTCTCAATCTAGAACTCTCAGCACTGTACCCCTAGGTATTAGAGCATGTTTGTTCTGTCCATAACAAGGAGGATCTTGAGTTTCTCTGTAGCTGATGATGGATAAGACTCTTTCAAAAACAAATGAAGTCTAAAATCAGATGGTACCTCCTGAGCTGTAAACTGGTGCTAGTTCAGCTGAGTTGCTGAAGGCAGAAGCATAATCGCTTCACACTTGCTCTTTTGGGTTCCTCATTAAAACCACACAAAAAAAACATTTAATGAAAGAAATAATTGAATAAAGAAGAACCCCAGTATTTTGAGAAATAGCAAATGAAGGATGGTACCTGTTGATGTATTAAATGCCTTCTTCAAATGTTACATATTAGAACAGCAGTGATATTTGTGTTCTGATATGTAGTATTTAAGTGGATGTTCTCATTGTAGGAATTATTAATTTGGTAGCTACTTATATTTTGCATAACGAGTTATCTTCTTATCAGTATTGAAGCCAGGAAAGTAACCATTGATGTTGAGACTTGCTTACCAAAACGGTCATAATGGTATCTCTTAGAAAAAGATGCAACTCAGACAGTATTGCCAAATGTAATGTTAAAGCTTGTTTTTATTGTCTGTGGAAATGGCCTTATTTAGCCTCTTTCTTATTTTTTTACCTCTCTTTCCCCCCCTGTGCAGCCTCTGGAGACCAGACAGCTCACATCTGGAGATATATAGTACAGTTGCCTACACCTCAGCCAACTGCAGACTGCAATGTAAGCAATCAGCTTACTGCAACTAAACTAATTGCACAGCAGTTTCATCAGATATAGGTTTTATGATAAGACTGAATGTTAAATTTATACATAATTTAAAAATTACATGATTTCAGCATTGCAAAAGGTGGGATTTTAAGGTTTTAGTTTAACAGATACAGTTCAGCCTTTCTTTCAAAAGAGACACTTCATGTTTTCAAAGATCTATGGTACAGAATAGAATATGCAGCTGCAAGTACATTGATTGACCTTTTGTTCAAGGTAATAAATGTGTAAGTAAATGACGCGTTGAGTAAAATTTTTTTGTAATCAAATCGTAAGTAAGCATGAAGTTCTTTTAAACTATTTAGTGAGGTACCTGTGTTAGCTATAGTTGCTATGAATTTAAAACTGATGGTAAAGACGTACTTTTGGCATGTATTTAATTGTGTCTTCATTGATTTCTAATCGACCCTTGCCAGCGCTCATCACACTATCTGATGTTGTTGTCCCCAGGCTTTTATTTAGTCAGTATTTACTGTAGACTGTCGTAAGCTGTATTTGACTTAAAAGCACCCTTACTAAATTGTAAAGACAAACATGAAGCAGCATGAGCTTCTCAGTAAGCTGAGTAGCGGCAAGAGACGGCTGTATAATATGGGATAGATTTCTGAATGGAAAATGTTTGATTAAGTTTATTTGGTTTGGCATTTCCATTTTGAAAGAGCAGGAAAAATGTTATCTTTTTCACATCCAAGTATCATGAAAGAAAAGCATGTCTTGCATAAGTGAAATAGGTTTCAGAGATCAATGCTTTAGGTTACAGCAAAAGAATTTATTTTGCATCCAGTTTACATAAGCACTGCATGATGACTATGTATTGACCAGTAGACAAATATTGATGTCATTGTTTTGATTCTAATGGATATAAATACGGCTGTAAATTATTATCTTCCCAAGGATTCAAACAGTTATTTTCCTGTTAGATGCTTCCTACCCTTAAAAATCAAAAGGAAAAAAAAGTCCCTTGATATGTGTGCTGCAGTGAAACTTGAGGGCAATACAGTAAGGGGAATATGAAAAGACTTACCAGACAGTAAAGGGGATAGATACTCAGAGCTAAACAGTTCAGAAGAGATTTTTTTTAAAATGAAGTAGTTATTAAAACTGCATTTAACTCACTGGTATTATCCTGTCAACTAAGGTTTTGATAATGAGTACCTGAACAGTTTAGATTCTACAGACTTAAGTTACCCACCCACATTCACATTAAGGGGATTGGGAAGCATTTACGCTGTAAAATGTAACTTAGAAGAGACATTCCTTTCCATTTGTTCTAAATCTTTTTTCTCTTGCATTTTACAGCAAACGTCTGGAGAAGATGAAGTTGAGTTCTCAGATAAAGATGAACCTGATGGTGACGGAGATGGTTCTAGTGACTGTCCCACTGTCAGAGGCCCATTAACTTCCCTCAAAAGCCATCAGGGAGTGGTCATAGCAGCCGACTGGCTCGTTGGGGGGAAGCAAGCTGTGACAGCCTCATGGGATAGGACAGCAAATCTGTATGATGTAGAGACTTCTGAACTCGTCCATTCTCTTACAGGTATCTGTCCACTCACAAAAAGATAAATTGGTGATTTGTTTTTATATGTGGGATTATTTGTAGATATTGAAACATTGGGAAAAGCAAGTTGTTTCTCTGGACTACAATGTGAGTGTGTACAAGACTTTGAACTGCTGCTTAATGTTGTAATGGTTTCTAAAATTTCAACCTTGTTAATCCTCTGACCATGAATTTGTGTTCTTTTAAGCTTGTGATATAGCCTATGAAGTAGTTGTCTTTAAACTGAATGTAGCCAAACTTTAGTTCTTGCAAAATGCTTTTGCGGTGTTCACGACATGTTAAGTAGCAATAACCTATTGTTACTTAATAATCACGTGAAGTGAGTAGTGGTTTTTTTTGCTTTTAAATATAGTTCTAAACTTTTACAGCAGTAGTAACATTAGAGTTCAGAATGATTATTACTATCTTTTACTGTTTGGGGAAAAAAGAAAAAAATCATCAGCATTTCATTCCAAGTGTATGTGGAAATGAAAAGTCTTATTTTCATTAGCTTACATGTTCTCATCTGTGATTGTAGGGCATGACCAAGAGCTAACACATTGTTGTACACATCCCACCCAACGTCTTGTGGTGACGTCATCTCGCGATACAACCTTCCGTCTGTGGGATTTCAGAGATCCTTCTATCCATTCTGTGAATGTCTTTCAGGGCCACACAGAGTAAGTGACAGTTCCTTTGCAGGTTTTTACAAGTTCCAAAAGTATAAATGTATTCAGTTGCTAATCTGAACAAAACTGTTCCTGTGCTCTTTTTGAGGTACTAAGTTCATTCCCCTGTTTTATGAGACTGATTTTCATAGAAACCCCTAACTGTTTTCCTTCAAATGTAACACAGCAGTACTTAATTCCCAAAACAGCAGCCAGGGCTCTTGGTGTGATATTGCTTATATGGTAAGTCTAGATAAAACTCCTTACAGTTAAAGGTAATTTAACGTATGAGGTTGTTTTTGGCATTGGTTATGCCTGTAGTTTAGGGGTATTGCTGTAATGAAGTTGATCAAGCAGATTACCTCTGCTTGTCATGACGCGGTGTGAAATAAAGGTTACTTCTTTGGAACCAGTGGAAAAGGAAAAAAAAAAAAAAGCAGGATTAATTTTTACTCTTTAAGCTAAAGCTTCTAATTTGTCCATAAGAAATTAAAGTAAGGGCATTGATTACCATGTTCTGTGTTTTTGGTGTAATGTTTTTAGTTACCAATTTAGGCTCTTTTATATTGGCTACTGTTGAATATGGGCAAATGCAGTCATGAAAATCTATGTTGGTTTGTTGACTTACCTTTCTGTTAATCAGAGCTTTGATACATGGAAAATGCAGGAGTAACTTTGAAATACTTTATCCAAGGAAGTGAATCTTTTTTTAAAGATTTTGGAATGTTTGAACTTGACTGTTTCAGAAACAAATTTCACCTTCCTTCTTCAGAATAAAAGATGATTGTTAATCCTAGCTCAGAACAAAACCCACAGATATTTATTGCATTATGATTGAGTTTCAGTATCCACTTCCTTATTTTCCAAGCTGTTGGATAACCTATATATAAAGTAAAACCTCTTTAACCCCCCCCCCCCCCCCGCCGGACTTCTCAACTTGATAAATTAGTTGGTGCACGACAATGATCCCATATAAGTAGCCATCTTCTCCTAATAGAAGAGTAAGCTTAAATTTGTGGCGTGCATCCTAGAATTGTTTCATGCCATCATTTTTGTACTCTTCTATCTCTTTTTCTAGGATGACTTGTAAAAATTGGAAGTTTTTGTGTCCATTGGTGCTTGCATTTTTTTTCTGAGCTAATTAATTGTTTTGTCCCAGGACATCTTTTCAGAGAAAGGAAGATGATTGACATCAGTGTTTTTCCATATGTATGCTGACCAAAAGATGTTGATCTGGGGTGATAGTGTATACTGTAAAAGTTGTTAGCTGGTGTTTTGGCCTTTATCACTGAGATGTATAAACTCTCAGGGAGTTTATATTTTATGAATGGAATACACCTTGAGCAACCTCTTAGGTCACTCTTATTCCAGCTTTTAATTGTCTTCATATTTGTGTTTGTTGTATTGTCTGTCTCCATTTCTTTGAATGTATGAGTTTTTAGTATTGACATAAGCTTTTTCATCAAATGCGGTCTGACTTTTAAGAGTCTCAAAACTGACTTTACTGTTGAATGGCTAAGGTTGTTCAGCGCTCTGTTTTGTAGAAGAGGTAATTCTGTTATGAAGATGAGTATTTCACTGAGGAATGCAGTCGGAGGGGAGACGGGTGCTTGGTATTTTGTAGTCAAGACATACTTTGAAGGATTTTATTTTTTGGTCCATTATTGTACTGCTTATTAGCAAAATATTTTTAAACTACTCTCAAGTCAACACTATAACAATCTTCTCACATTAAGCAGCATAGAAGAAACTATTTTATGTATTGACTGGAAAATACATATACACAAGACATTTTTTGGCTTTCCAGAATGTCTATTTGAATAATTTGCCAAGCTTTTAACATTTTGATAGGCTCTTGGAATCAGTTCTATAAATTGGATGTTAGTCATTAATGCTGATGATTTAAATTCCTCAACCATCAGTTTTAACAGCCTCTTGCTAAGTACTACCTGATGAATAGCTGTCTAGAGCTTATATAGAGTAGCTATTTTTTTCTGTGTATTTCACCAGACCAACTCCTAATGCATTAAACTGATATAATTAGATACCAAACATCTCAATCATGAGGCCAATGTACAGTTTATTGTGTTGTAGCCCCCAGAATCTTACTCCATACTGATAATCCTTCTCACAAGGGATCCAAACCATCACTGAATCCAGGTGATGCATGGCTTGGAGTTTCAGTTTTGGTCCCTTGTGCCCTGTTTGATGCTGCCTGGCACACGCTTCTGCCTTGAACACTGTAAAGCTCCTCTTGGGGCTGAGTGCTTCTCCACGCAGCAGAACTGAACCAGAGCCTGAAGAGTGAGGTCAGTGCTGATGGAAGGCTCCCAGCCAGGGTGATGCAGCCTTCCCGTGGAGCGTCACAGCCCCACCAGCCCTGGAGGAGAAGGGGGGCACATGGCTTCTGCCTCTTGAAACTTTGCATCCAGCATGGGATTCGTGCCACTGTGAGCAGTTTTTAGTTTTGGAAATGCAAGGGAGGGTATAGACACTTTAAACCTGCTTGAAAATGCAGGTTTTTTGTTCCCTGGAATGTTACACTTTGTGTCTGTATGTGCACTAAAGACACACGTGGATAGTGTAACTTCAACTTCCTTTTTAGTAGCTTTAGTGAGTTACGTTGAAGATTTTGTCAAAATGGCACATTATCTTGTAAAAAATATAACATAATGATGCTGATGTGTTGAGAGACTAAGGTGTCCCCTTATATGCAGAGTATGATTTTATAAAATTAATTGACATCCAAAAATGGAAAGCAGTTGCTGTGTATTGCCTTGTATTATAAAGTGACGTTCTGTCAAAACAGGTGTATGTATACCAGCTATGAGAATTTGTTTGTATTTTAAGTAGGCGGACTAAGGAATCACATATTATTTTGGTATTTTGAGCATACGATGGCTTGATTATTAAAAGTGGAATATTTTGTATTGTCTACTATTATGACAGCCCAAGATAACAAATTATCCTCCAATAAGGCCAGAAGGAGTCTGTGGTGATGAGCATATCTGTTGCAAGCTTCATGCATTGATGCGTGTTTTGAATTAGGAAGTAGTTTTAGTAGAATTGCCAACTGTATATTAGGTTGTTCCAGTGATAAAGATTTCAGCTTAGCCCTTGGTAAATCCTGTAAGTTGCTCATCCCGGTGTGTAGTTCACTTCCCTGTTAAACTTTTTGTGCCTCCCTGTTCTGAGTTTGTCTAGCTTCAGTTTCTAGCTGCTGGATTTTGTCTGTAAGAGCTTTGTTTCCTATATTAATAGATACTTAGGTGATGATAACTTTCCTATACTTTCTTCTCTAAAAATTACCAGTTCTTTTTTATAAGGCACCTATTTTGCCTAAATATTGTGTTTTCCAATATATTTTGACATTTATGTATCCAAAGACCAAGTTTAGTACATTGGTAGTACTTTTGCATTTCAAGCCTGCATTCGTCTGAGTCTTAGAAGTACATTCAGGTCTTTTTTGAAGTTGCATATTCCTAGGGAAGTTTCCAAATATGTAAACATTGCTTGTTTACATTTTTCTTGTATATGACTATTTCACTTCAGTAAGTGACTTATTTGCCCATGCCCTGCTCGCATAGTGATAAAAGTATCTTCTCCTGTTTTAGGTTTGCTGTACCCCCAGTTCATCTCACTACTTATTCTCTACAGATGAAAATATAATGAAAGCGTGTGGAAATAAGACTGATTTTTGCTTAAATATAAAGCTTCATTTTTGTCTGTTTCTGTGTGCACACCAATAGGTTTTTATATTACTAGTTCTGTTAATCACCTTATAGAGGGATGTGACTGGCGATTAACAGAGCCCTGGGAAAAGGTTACTTTTATATTATCATCCAGACACTTACTTGTTGCATGTTAATTAAATTGACTTCCTGAGTTAAAGCCTCCAAAAATTACATAGCGGACTCAAATTCCAACACCTTTTCCCCAGCAGATACTGCTTTAAAATACATGTTTGATAATATATAGCACCAGCTGTTCTCCTATTGAGAAATTACTGAATTTAGAGGTTATTGATTAGAACTCGAAGCTGAACTAAGGTGGTGCTCTGAAGAGCAAAACACATCTAGCATCTACATGGAAATTTTCATTCCAGCTTCACTTCTGCTTTTGTTTGCCAACCCCTGCACAGCCATGTCTTGTCAAGGCTCTGAAGGCCGTTCTTTTTCCAACCTGGTGACCTAGTTGAACAGCTCTGGTGTTGACATTCTCTTGCTTATATTCTTGATGAGTTTTTTGTGTCTCTTCAAGTATTCTGCATTTGCTGAGGTCTATCTTGATATGCAGAGCCTTCTAAAATGTTCATATTGGACATCTTTACCATTTGTAGCTTAAAAAGAATCTTAGTCTGTACAGGTCCAGTCAAGTACTTTACATATTTTGTGCATTTATTCTGACAATTCATTAACACTGGAAATAACTGAATATGCTATTGGCAACACTGCTTATTAGCTCATGGATTCATATACATCTTTTAAACTGTATGCTGCTTTTGCTGCAGGTTTGTAATATATTGATGCTTGTATGCAGCTGAGGAGTTAGTTGGTAAATATTAAAGTCTTTTGTTTTGTTTAGTGAGCGTCAAAGGTACACAGTGGTTGGGCACATATCTCTTGAAATGCTTGAATAAAAATGTGTAGGACTTCCAAGTCTGGACTTGCAAATCATCCTTCAAAGAGTAAAATGTTGTTTTCAAAAGCAGCTTTGGGTTGTGATCCGTAAGTGAATATCCTTTGTTAATGCTTCTTGATTGTTTGGTATATAGTTATGCAGCAACTTGTCATGGTGATTAAATGCTCCAAAAAAAGAAAAATTTGAGCAGGTGCTTTTGACCTAACCAGAAAAACAGCAAAGTTTGTTTATGACTTCTTAAACTTACTGATCTTTGTAGCTAGATTGAGCCAGTGCATCAAATGTGAATGTGCATTAGCTGTTGGATCTGTATCTTTGTGTTATTTAATGGGCAAACTTAGAGAAAAAAATGCTGAAAGTGTGTCTTACCTTATTTCTGATTAAGAGATGTACAAGGTGATTTAGGGCACTTTCAGAATACAGTGTATTCCTTCTCCTTTCACTCTGGTTGTATGGCTACAGGAAATCAGAAGGGAAAGTTCCTGTTCATTTGCTGTCTGTATGTCTCTGAATATGCAGCTAGATGGGAACTTTGAAACTAGAGAATTGCAACTATGTCTTCCTTCCTCAATGTTTCATCTTCAAACTCCTATACTTACTGGAAAATCTGAATTAAAAAAAAAAAAAAATAAAAAATTTAAGCAGCAGCTGATTCTGACATTCTCGGCTGAATTCTGACATTGAGTGAATTGGGAATTAATGTCAAAATGGTATTCTGTATCAAGTGGCTAAAAACCGCTTTAGTTTTGCGGACACTCAAGTTTTCCCAAGGTCAGCTGGCTTTCCCAGATTCTTTATTCTGCAAGATTTAATTCTCATACTGTGCTATGTGTCTGCCTTGTTCTTGAAAGACCCAGTGATGGCAGAGGGGAAATGCCTGCTCTTCAGGCAGCAATGTCATTAGACATCCCTGCTGGAAAGTAGTCTTATTCTAGATATTCCCAATATTATGAGGTCATGGTTAGGTATTCTGATTCAGCCATGTTTTCTTGGTGAAGCTAAAGCATATCTAGATGTAGTTCTAATAATGCAAGTTTTGCACCTTTCACTAGAAGCTGTGGTAGAAAAGGGAATCTTTTGTGCCAAATAAAAAGTCACCAGTTGGCTGGTGTCAGTGGTGGTCGACCAGTTTAAAGCATCCTCCTTTCAAAACAGTCCTGTTCTTGCTGCAGCTATTAATGCCATCAGTGATGTTCTATCATTTTTCTATTGTTTCTAATCAAAGAACGCCTTAGGCATTCACCATGTGTGCATCTCTCAATCTAGCTTCTGTAAGAAATGCAAAAAATTTTCTGATGAAACATTCAGGTTTTTCCCCAAGTCTTACTGATTAAATAGATGATTCTGATATTACTTTGACTAGTCCTACCTTGTTCTGTGTTGTGTGTTAGGGTTTTTTTTTTACTCTTGCATTTTATTGAAAAAGCCCACAAACTTGCCTTTCAAACACTGTTCTGATCCCACCTTTGCATGTGCATATTCTTCAGATGAAGATTATGGCCTGGTCTTTAACCTCTAGGGCTAGCTTTTTTATTTTGTGCTTCTAAACGTATACATGTAAAAATCTTTTGGTTTACATTTATTGCATACATGTAATGGAGCATGTTAAGGTTTCAATAGTTTTCTTAGAGTTGTTAGCAGCCTTATTAGCTGATAGCTGAAGCACCTAGCTTTGCATTTGTCTAACTTCCCATTTGTTAGCTTCTTTATGAATCTGTTTCAGGAGAGAGTGGGGCCAGCATGTTTTGCATGCCTTCAGCTCATCCAAGTTACCTATATTTGCTCTCTTGAAAAGCTTGAATACCCATTTTCTATTCTAACCTTCCTCCAACCCAAATTTTTATATAAAAATGTTTTTTACAATTGTAAAGTTGTTAAGGCAACTTTAAATTGTTAATTCTTGTCCTAATGAGGACAAGAAAAGCAAATGCTGTGATGTTTTCTCCTTTCTGGCAAGCATTCTTTTATTTTTGTTTATATACCTGTATATATCGATGTATATAAACTTGAAGAATATGCATTTATTCCTTTTTCTTTATAGATCCGGGCATACCATTTTCTGTAAGGTTTATTGCAGTGATAGTAGATAAAAAGCTAACAGTTGAAACTGTTACTGGCTATAAGCTTCACAAGTAGGTTTTCTTACGGCCCTCTTTGTACCGGTTTTGACAAATATTTGTTTGCCATTTGATGGAATCTTAAGTTTGTTCATGGTGGTAAGGTTGTAAGTTTATTATTCTTTGGATGTTTTTGATGGCTGTTTTGTTTTCAGTAGATGCATGCATCTCTTATTACATGTGCTGAGAATAACTCCAAAGAAAATAGAAAAAAATTAAGATTTTTATTAGATTATTGCTACCACGTGCACATAAATGTACCATCGCTGGTTTTATAAGCCACAATAACTAGTATTCCATTTAAAATGTTTACAGGGAGAGGCTATTGTCAAACTAGGAGGTAAGGTATTAAAATCTGATGCTACAGACTTGATATTAGGGAGATTCTATAACTACTGTAGATTTTTTTTTTTTTTTTTTAAGTGAGGACAGCTAGACTTTCTCTGTTTTGAATTTTTTTTTTTCCATATTTGTATTAAAAGAATAATCAAAACTCCCTGAAGTTTAATTCCTGCTTCCTCTAAAAGGAAGAAACTTAAATATTGTAGTGAAAATCAGTTGCAAGGAGGCTTTGCTATAGGAAATACTCCTTGGAGTTCTAAGTAACTCATCTTACCAAGTTCTCTACCAATACTGTTCACTTTGAAATGGAGAGGCATGCTGCAACCACTCTTGAAATTCTGGAAAGTGACTAATTCTGTAACTGTTAGTTGTATGTCAGTATTTGAATAGTTCGGCAAGTAAAAAAAGTTACAGCACTGTCATGGAGTTGTCGAACTGCCTGAAAAAGCAATTTGAAAGATAATATTCTTTGATAGTTTTGTTTCCTTTACGTTCTTGACCCTTTTTTTGTTATCATTGGCTAACTTCCTCATGGTAAAAATTGCTTCCTAGTTAGAAAGAAATTAAAAAAAAAAAGAATAAACTACTCCTTAGGCTATAAGAGTAAGTGCTTAAAACTAAAAGCCCTGTAGCTGAAAGAAAAAAAATCTTTTAGGTGTTTTAGTTTGGGGAATGGGGTATGTAACATAGAGGTTTAGCTGTACTCAATGTTAGCCATTAGGGTTTTGTCAGTCACGTCAAAGACGTAGACAATGAATTTGTATCCAGTTGCTTATGAGTGCTTTAAGCTTCAGTAGATGGAGAGAATCTTAATTCCATTCTTGAATGCATGCCCTAAAAAGTGCTATGATTTTCTTTTTCAAATGACCCACAAAAAAGCATAGCCAAAGGTCTTTCCTTTGTATCCTGTTGAGTAGAGCATAACATTTTATAGTGCGTTGTCGTTCTGAAGCTTACATAACATATGCAGCAATCCTACAGGGATAAATGGACCTTTTTTAATCCCATCATAAATGTAACGGAATTGATTTTAAAGATATCTGCACCTTAACTAATTTACTAACATGCTATTGAGTAATTCTCATAAAAGCTAGTGATTGTTTTCAATCCTGTATCGTTTTATTATTTTAAGACAGATAGTGAGAAAAGGTGATACTGGCAATTTTCTCTAAATGTCATGAAACACATATATCTGGAATAGATATTGTTGATTTAAATGCTGAAAAAAATGACTTCTCAGTGCTAACAGTTATCTCTGAATTTCCCCTCTCCCTGTTTTGTGTTAGTTCCTTCATGGTTTGGTCTTAATGTTTCTCAATTTGGAGATCAGTTCTGCTGATATTTGGAGATAAATCCACCACCAGACTTTGTGAATTGTATTTGTAGCTCTTCGTGGAATCAGGTGACTTTAGTGTTTCTAAAACCTGAATGCACAATCAGATGTGGAGGTATTAGTGTGCTCCTTACCTGGTACTCCCATGGCCAGAGCTTTTGCCCTTTAAAATGGGCAAACTGTTGTCCATACCTGGAGGTTTTAATCCCAGTCGTGGCTTCCCTACAGGCTGCAGACTGCTCTGTGTGGGGATATGCTTTGTTTCTCTGAAACAAAGGAAACTTGTACAGGAAATGCTGTCCCAAAGGCAGCTTCCTGTAGGTTTTGTTCCTGAATTTTACCACTTAAAATGAGAGGCGTATTTGAGCACTCAAATTTTGCTGTTTAGCTACAGTTTGGTGTACATGGAACAAATTTATACGAAAGCTCTGTTTTAGTCCATTTTCTCCAGAACTTCATCCCACACACAGATTAATGCTTATGAGTAGCACAGGCACAAAAACATGTTGACTCCAAATGTTCAATGGTAAATCCCAGTATAGGTTGCAAATGAAAATGGAAAGAGCAGTGTTAACTCTTTTTTTTTTTGGGTGCATTGCCAATAAGGGTTCTGCATCAGCATTTTGTGGTCCAACTTTTTCAACATCTTTTTTTTTTTTTTTTTTCTTCCCTCCCCTATGTGTGAAATTTCAGCAGATTGTTATGCAAAACAGTTTTGTGTCTCAGTGTGACTGGGGAGACAGCTGTTCAGCCTAATGAGGAGTGCTAGCGATACAGTATTTCTGTTGATTGAGAACCACGGAGGGAGCAGGATGTTCGAGGCCAGGCAGTGGTGTGTGGTGAGGAAGTGCCACGCTGTCAGCTGGAAGTACACGCTCGGCTGCTCCCTACGACAAGATAAATGAGTTTTGCTGGGGTTTGGCGGAGGCTGACGTTTTTCTGGAGAATAGTTGTAGCACACCAAACTCCCAGTGGGACCCATGGTTTGAAGTGTCATAAGACTGCTTCTTCTTTGCCAGTTTTTTTTAATGTCCTACAATATCTGTCATTTTTTTGAGTTATTAAAATCCTAATGTCTTCTAGCATTCCATTAACACAGGGTCTAATGATCTTTTGTTGATGCTTTTTATTAATTTAGCCAAGGGGATGTTAAACACAGGTTTTTCTGGGTTACAACAAACTGAGGACTACTATAAACAGAAAGTAAAAATAGCCCCATGAAAATGCAGAAAGAGGTCTTCTAACTTTTGTCATGTGGGTGGGGTTAGGAAGGCAAACTTTTGAAAGGTTATTTGTATGTTGGCTGCTCTGCCAATTTCTTTCTTCCCCCACAGACTTTGCTTCCCTTTCTTCTCACCTGAGACTGAAATAAAATAGGCTGAAATCCTATTTTATTTTATAAGTAGGAAGTGGTCTTTCTTCTTGTTGCTATTGTCCCTTAATTAAAAAAAAAAAAAAAACCAAACAAAACACAACAAAACAAAACAAAAACCTGAGATGAGATGCATCTGTCTCATCCTAAGAGACATTCCAGATTACAATAGCAGAGGAGACAAAGCATGATCTGTAGTGTATAAGAAAACCTATGAGCGCAGCACTTGCTCATGTTTTCGTAAGTCATTGGTATTGTACGTGTTCTTGAATTTAAACGTATGTGGTTTTGAAATATCAACTCAATATGTTCCACTTAAAAAAACCCAAAACAAACAAACAAACAAAAACCCAACCCAAAAAACCCACCTGGTCTTTAGACAGATTACAATTAAGTACTGATAACCCTCCCCAGAGTTGTCAAATTTGTGAGAATGATTCTGCTTTTGGCCTTTCTAGACTTGGTATTAAGTTACTTAAAAGTTCTGGGCTTGCAATATTATTTTGAAAAAGACATATCTTTGAGAATTGAATTAAGTGTATCTATAGGTTCCCCTAGAAGAGTAATATTTCATTTTCTTAACACACAATATCTAGGACTGTTATGCAGTACTGTTTGCTTTGAAACTGTGACCAAAATTCTTGATCATAAGTAGTGGGTTCAGTAAAAAGTGCTTTTATATCTAGCCTTTAAGCTCAAAGCTCCTTATGAAAAAGGCTGGTTTTGTAGTCACGTGTGCTTGCAAATAGTGCATATCCCAGCCTGCAGTGTCTTACAGGGATGGATTGTTGCGATGGTAGGCAGAAGACTAAGGCTATGAAACGCCTTTAAAGATGTCACTGAAAATGGCTCAGCAGCCTTCCCTTTGCCTTTCTATTGCTTGCCTAGTCACCAGAGAGAGCTACAGCAGAACTTCATTGCATTTTTATTTTACAAACTTTTTCTTAGTGTACCCAGTAATTTCTGAATGAATAGTTAAACTGAAAGCAATACAGAAAAGGATTTTCTTTTGAGAATCTTCTTGTTTTTACAGGAGCAGAAAGGGTCAAGCTAACCTATGATGGCATTCCGTTTGTATGGCGATAGTTTCAAAAGTTTTGAAAGGTGGTAAATCTAAGAAAGAGGGAATTTTATGTGGTCAAAGAAACAACTATACTTGACAGTGATAAGTGATAAAGCAAACCAATACGAGAGCAAAGAAGCTGGAAAGTGTTTAAAGTTGTGACAAAAAGCATCCAAAATTGGGGGGTTATTTTAAGACAGTTTCACAACATATTCCACCTGTAATTGGGATAAAAGGTATGAGGGAAAAAGTGATCAGGTCCGTGTGTTGGCAGCAGAATGCTAAAACACTTTGTATTCACTCACCTGGAGCTTTTCTATGACTTGAATTCCTCATACTGTTGTGTACAAGGAAGTCTCCCAAGGTATGTGCAATGTATGGAGATTTAATAGCAAATTTTAAACTTATAAACAACACTTTTTCAAATGGGTTACAGCAATATGGAGTATTTTGCAGTATTTACAGTTATTTTGCAGCTTGCATAAAGAGCTAGTGAAGAGAGAAATTCAGACATCAGTAAGTTTAATGGAGGTCAGGCAGATGGAAGACAAGTTCTGTGCTAAAAACATACCTACCCTATTCTGCAATAATTTGACTATGTGAATGAGTTTTCTTCCCAAATGCGAAGGTGCCTGATGAAAGAGACCTCATCAGTTGTGGCCTTCATGTATGTTTTAACTTTTTGACTTTTGGTTCATAAAGTCCGGAAGATTAGGCGAAGACCTCTTGATGCTTATTGTAATCATCTCCCTAGTAGCTTAGCTGCACTCTAATAAGGCATTAGGAAACTTGGTATCATGAATAAAGTGGGCCTTCATCTTAATTAAAACTTAATTTGGTGTCAATTTAAATTAAGAGGCTTGCATAAACTGGTCCGTTGTGACCTGGCTAGTGCTAATCTCAATCAGCAGCTTGGATAGGACATGAATTCAAATTTCTGCAGAACAACCAAAGTGACAGTAACAACTGACAACTTAAATTAAAATTACTAAATCCTAAGAAATTGATGTGCATGACCCAAGTTACAAGATAGGTCATTAAATCAAATCTGTAGAAACAGAGTTGAGAAGCCTTCTGTAACGATTTTAGGGAGAGACAAAAATGCATTGTTAGTACATTGTGTGGCCAGAAAATAACTGGATTTGAGTTGAGAATTTATGTGGTTCTAAAATGAAAATAGTAGTACAAAAACTTTAATTGGCTAATATGAAATAATAGGTAAAAGATTTTAAAAAAAATCACCTCATCATGAGAACTATTCATATGACCTCAGCAGTATACTGTTCTCTGAAAGTATAAAATACAAAGGAAATAAAATTCTGTATATAGTATCTTCTGAAAGTAATATACTGCACTTCCAGTTGCTGCAAATAGTCTTGGGAGTCTTTCTCTGGCTGCCTATGTGCATTTATGAATGCAATGCGTAAAATTTGAAGAACTGTCTGGTCATACTTTGTATTACTACTGCTTGCCGTTTTTTTTGTCTGACTCTCAGGCTTTAGCTACTTGTAAAGTGGGAAGTCACAATTAGAAATTGTTAGATTGCTGTAGCTATTGCTAGCAGAGTTACACTGGAAGCTCTGTGTATGTATTACAGCATGTTTAGGTTTGTGTACAAAATAGCTTTAGCTACATCTCAGGTCAGGTATTTTGGATCTCCTCAGAGTCTGTGCTGTAAATGACAAATGCCTGAGGTAGTTCTACAGAAGTCTTTGGATTGAAAATAAAGAAACTTGACTACTTGTCTCAAAGCACTTGAGAGGAAGAATTGTACTGTGTGCTACTGATTCAGTTTTTGTTGTCTGATAAGCCATAAACATTAGTATGGAACTTCAAAAGTGAATTAAGTTTCAAGAATGGACATGTTTAGCTCATGTTAGGATTGGTGGAATATGAGAGGTGCCTCCAGAGTGACTCTTCACTGTTGAACTTCTTTTCCTGGCATTTCCGCCAGTCAAGCCCTGTATACCTTACATGACACAGCTTCTTGTAAGAATGATATTTATTCTGAAATACCCACTTGGAGTTTTAATATTTCAGGTTGCTTTGGTTTAAAAAGAAAGAAAGAAAGAAAAAAAAAAGGCAAGTTACATATTTTAAAGGAAAGACAGGAACAGAAAATAGAACTCTCAATCAGATACTAGTTTAATAAATAACTTCAGATCTTGACATCTTTCTTTTTACTCCTGATTGTTTAGCACTGTGACATCTGCAGTTTTCACTGTGGGAGACAACGTTGTTTCTGGTAGTGATGATCGCACTGTAAAAGTTTGGGATTTGAAAAATATGAGGTCTCCTATTGCAACCATCCGTACAGATTCTGCAGTCAACAGGTAAGCAGATCTCCGAGTTACTACTTTTCTTAATTCACTGAATATACATTTAATTTTAGTCACTAAAATTGAAGTTCAGATTTATGAGATTTTGAAAAAGGTCTGAAGTGATTTTATACAATGCAGCTATAGTCAATATTAATTTTCAGTAAATACATCATATTGCTTTTCTGAGATTTTTTTATATGGGTTGCAGATGTTAAGGCTGTTTGAGCATCTAGTACAATAGAAAACACCTTAGTGGTTTAATAATTTTTTTCTTTTTTCACCTGTGAATTCTAATCAGCAAAAAATCAGCTGTATCACTTCTCATGAGCTTAAACTTCTACTGTCAAGTTCTATTTGCCAGGCTCACTGTCTTGTACATAACCTGCTTTTGTCTCTTCTATGCAGGATTAACGTATGTGTTGGCCAAAGAATCATTGCCCTTCCACATGATAACCGGCAGGTTAGATTATTTGACATGTCAGGAGTACGATTAGCACGCCTCCCTCGCAGTAATAGACAGGTAACTGAATATTTATAGCCTTAAAGTATGTCTGTTCTTCTTTCGTACAAGGTTAAAACTAGGATTTGGTCTCTCTTGTTTAAAAGATGGAAAAATGCTGAAAGACACTTGTCTATTCAAATATGCTGCTGTTATTGAATATTACCAGCATGCAAATACATAACATATTTTGAATTTTTTAATTGGAATTGGAAAGGATGTTTCAACTGGATTTCATCATAATTTTTCTCCTTACTACAGTGAAACTAATGTCTGCCTTCTCTTTGAAATGGAAAAAATGTCTAAGAGCATTTAAAATGTGTTTTAATGTCTTGATGTGAATCGTATCAGAAAAGTGACTCATGAGGATTAATATTTTGGTTTTTAATTATGCAATTTTAAATTTGTTACATAATGAAACATAAAAGGAAGAAAGTGGGAGTCAGTTTTGTGAGCTCACCTTGTTTGGTGATAACTTTTTTTTTTCTTCCCTGCTTATGCACATAAGCATTATGCAGGGAAAAAAATTCTTGATACTTGATACCAAGTAGTAAACCATCCTTGTTGCAGCCATCAAGTTTTGTGCATTTGTGGTGCTATTTGGCATGGCAAGCATCACTAATGGAGCAAATTAGACTAAGTGAAGTTAATTGGATTATGCCACTTCAGTCACCTTTTTGGGGTTAATTCAGCAGCTTTTGACAGAATTTAGGAAGGGGTTTTAAGACTAAATAAGTCTTTTTTAACGTTTTTCTAGTTTAGGGGATTTTTTTAGTCTATTGTTTAGTCTTGATTTTTCTTTTTTTCTTTAATATTTTCATTCAGGTTGACACTACTGAAATTGTGTCAATTTTTTTTTTTTAACTTAAATGTTGGTCAGAGTCCTCCTTGGGGCATTTTTCTTACTACTGGATTTGAACAATAGATGACGTATTGCTTTTCCTCAACATGACGTTCCTCCTGCTGTAGTATTATCCTTTCTGAATTATGAATGTGATGGATGCTTGATCTTGCATTTTATAGCAAAGAAGTTGCCAGCAAGTAGTTCCATATTTTAAGATTGCTTTTATAAATAGAAGTGCTAAAATCAAAATGCTATTTGCTTTTCTAAATAAAATGTAATTAGACAGCAAACATACCTTGGAAAATGGAAAAGTTTTGATGCACCTCTTTGTATGCTTCTGTCATTACGGACCCAGTGCTGACAGTTAAGGAGTTTCATCACTATAAAGATTTTTCCCTTGCAGGTGAAAGTAACCTCAAGTAACGTTTGTAAAAACTGGTGTAAGCATTAGCAAGTTTGTGTTTTGAGTTGCACTAACTTGTTGACTTCGAAGCTTTCAAAATCTATCGTAAGTGATAACTGCTATCTCCTGAACTGCTGCAGGGCCACAGAAGGATGGTATGCTGCACAGCGTGGAGTGAGGACCATCCAATATGTAACCTCTTCACATGTGGATTTGATCGTCAGGCTATTGGCTGGAACATCAACATCCCTGCTCTGTTACAAGAAAAATGAAATGCTGGAAGAATTTTTGTGTTTTATGTTGCCATGGACTTCGACACTTTCGCAGACTTTTCTGAATACTGGTCTGCTATCGCTGTAAAAGCTCTTCCTTAAGTGGAGACTTTAGCAAATGTTGTTCTTGTTACCACATTGTGCACAGTTTGCATGAATTGTACAGAAAATGTGATTTTTTTAAAATTAGTTTGTCTTGTGTATGAACTTTTATATTTTGGCATCCACTGGTCAATATGTTCACTGTTGCATAGAGCACATAAATGTTCATAAGTTATTTAGCATTTAATAGATACACAGTAGGGCATTACATTTGTGACATAAATGTGAAACTTCCGTAATTAATGTAGAGAGTGTATAGCAGTTTGTTACGTTTTTCCATGACTCTACATATCTGCCTTGTGTTAAAAAGACTCTGCAGGGCTAAAACTTTGAAATGAAGTGTGAATTTCACTAGTTGTATGATTGTAAACATTTTCCTGTTTGCATCTGATTTGGAATACTTTTTTAGTGCTGCAGTATAGTGCAACTTCAACTCCATTTTTATTCCAGTTACTGGAGAAATAGTAGATTTGAGAAGGAAAACACAAGCAAGTTGTAGTAAGTGTAGACTGCCAGGTTTATTCGGAATGCTTTTTGTACCTTTTCTTTTAAAAAAGAGAAATATTCGTTCTGCCCATCTTATATAAAGTGATTCTGAAATTTCATGGCATTTCATACTAGCAAAAATCCAAAATATTATGATTCTAATCACTGAAATCTAGTCAAGCAAATTTTGAAGCACTTTAGTTTATAGCGATTGTTATAAACCATTTATGAAAGTTTGACTTTACCAGTGAATGTGAGCTGACCTTTGTAAGAAGGATTGCATCTTTTTGGTCATCTGCTCAGAAAGGAAATAGTTTTTTGGGGGGTTGTTGGTTTTGGTTTTTTTTTTGTTTGTTTGTTTTGTTTGGTTTGGTTTTATTTTAATATACCTACAGTGAGCATACTTTTAATTATGTTCACTTCCCATATTTTTATTTTGAGCCAGCAATACAAAGTAAATGAGTACTACCTCAGAAATGAATGTTGGTCAAGATGCATTGAATCTCTCTGTAGCCTAGAAAAAAGCACTTTTGGTCTCTGGCTGAAGTATTATTTCTGACATGAGAGGAAAGACAATCATACTAAATGTGATCCTCATGATAATTAACACTTAAAGCTAATGGAGCAATACAATAAGTAAATGTCATCTGTCACCTTTCTGTTGTCAGCCGTGGCAAGCACTGCTGCAGTTTCTGTTCTGTTCCAAAAGGGGGTAATTAACATAGGTCTCCCTTCTTTCTCCCAAATGATCTTACTCTGGTTTTCCTCCTCACTGTGCTTAGCCTTTTTTGCACTGGCAGTGAGGTCTTACACCACGGCTGCTGATTTATATAAATAAATGCAGGTGGCAGCTGACATCTTCAAAAGAACAAAAAGGCTGCTTCAGACAGACACTTCTTTTTAGCTAAAGGGAGACGCTGCCCCTAACTGTCTGACGCATCACTGTGTAAGATGAAGGGTGAGGGTAAGCCAAGGGTGCACTCTTACAGTGGGAACCGAGGAGTTTATGGAGGGTTGGCATAAGATAAGTATTAGGAACTTTTTATCTCATGATAATGATTTTGTGAAACTATAGCTGTGCTCATGTCCTCTACAGCACTGTTTATAATGACATTAAGGCAGATGTGTTAACTGTTTCTCATGTTAACTAACATATAAATGTGTTGGAGTGCAATGGGATGGGATGGTGAATGCATCATTGAGTAATTATAGGGGAACTGGGGTCCTAAAAATGGTTTTGAAGCATAACGTTGAGGAAGGAAGCTCAAGGTATTTAATGGAGAGTGTATGTTAGTATCTTTATAGTACAGGTCATCATACAGATTGTTACCTTGTTTTTTCTGGTTACTTCTTTCCCTTTTTTTTTTTAATATAAGAAAGAAGTAATCTTAATATACCAAAACTAGTGAGGTTGGAGAAAGCAGCTGCAGAGTTTAAAGTCTTCTGGTAACGAAGGTTGAAGGATGTTGTCAAAGTTTATTTTCACTTTTTTTTTTTTTGTCTGGGTTTTTAACTCTTGGGTAAAGCCATTTGATGTTGGGTTGCAGGTTTTATTCTTTAAGAAAAAAAGACTCACGTTTTCTTTTAGTTGATAGCAGAGTGAGCTTTACACAGGTTGATGCTGTTTAAAAAAAAACAGAAAAATGTCTCTCCAGCCAGTCGAAGCAGTTTCTGCAGCACGGCCTGCATGTAGTATCTTGAGCAACGACTATCCTTTTATTACCTGAGGCGGAGGAGAGTGTCACTGGTTTTGGTCCTGCTAAACTAATTTGTCTGTTTAAGCTTCTCTAACACATATGTGATACAGGACCACTTACACTCTGTGCAGTTTAATCATCATTGCTGCAAACTTTTTATATCACCAGAGGGGACAATCCTCTGGCACCAGGACTAGGATGATTACATGCTTTCACTTTGAAAAAAATCAACCAAACAAGGTGCTAGAGCCACGTTCTTATGAGCAGGCTAATACTTAATCAGCTAAACACTTAACTATCACTTATCTTAATTTTATATACTGTACCGAAGGTTAAGCTGAGGCTGCCATTCCCCTTGAAGCAAATCACACATGAGCAGCGGTAGTGGCTAAATACGTAGAAAACATTTCATGTCTTTGAATGTTCTAAAGAGGATTTTTCAGCACTGAACAATGTCCAGTATTTCATAAAATGGAGGAAAGTTGCAGTTACAATTTCAGTATTGTGCAGAATTTCACAGAAAACTCATCACTGGGCAAAATCAAGCTTTTACATCTTTCAAGCAACGCACATCAGTTTTCACAAAGTCTGTGTATACTTTGCAATCAGAAAGATCTGGAATGAAACATCTGTTGCCTAAATCTGTGAAAACCACCTTTTTGGAAAAAGAATTTATAAGTTATGTGGAACCACTTTTTATTATTCTGCTAATTTGTTTTTAGGTGTAAAATGTTTTTCTTCATTATGATTCAAAATGCATTAAAACATTCAACAATTTTTTTTTTCAAGTTGCTGTTTTTCTGTGTTGCATTAAGGTTGCTATTAATCTTAGTATTTCGCTTTGTTAGTAGTCAAAGAATATTTCTCTCTGCTTTCCACCCTTTTCTACTCATAAAGTGTGTTTCCAAGGCAGTGTTGGGCACAGTTAGTCGGGAAGAAGGCCAAGTCTGTCCCTTACAGCAGGACTACTGTAGCGTGATCAGTCAAGCTGCCAGTAAAGTACACCGACTGAGAAGGTGCTCAGACCTGCATTGATACTGTCTTCTCCAGTTTTGCATGAAAAAAGTTGCAATTACATTTTTTTAATACAGTTTATGCAAAGTCTCCATGTGACTTTTCACAGTGCTCTATAAATTCATATTTTAAATTAAGTCTAAAACAGTTTTAATCTGTTTAGAATACAGTAAAAGTGTTGGAAAACTTCCTGGATGGGAGAACCCCACCATCAGTTTTTCTGTGGGTTAAAATAAAGGTTGTCTGCTTGTGTTGTGCCCACGTTATCCAAAACATAAAGCTTTGCAATGTTAAAATAAATCCCCAAAACCTCGGTGTGGTAGTAAGCCATGCCGTTGGGTTTGGGATGCCCGGGCAGAGTGCTGCCCAGCCAGCACCTGAGTGCACAACATTGCTGTATGCACACTGCGTTTTCCTCCAATGTGCTTTAGGATCCCTTATGGCCACATTTTGAATCCTCAAAAGTTAGTGCTCTGGAAAGCTATTATTAATTGGTGTTGCTAGTGAAATGATCCAGAAAGACCAAAGCTACAAGGTGGCACAACTGAGGTGAGGGCTGGATGGAGGTAGAATGCCAAACACTGGTTTAGCTGATTTTAATTGAGGAATTTATATCAAGTCAGGGCTTATTGCAACTGATGTGAACTTGTGATATTTGTAACTTTCTTAAATCTTCTAATGACCTAAATTACATATACCCTTTACAAAGGCCATTTCTGTTTGCATTTTGGGGGGAGAGGATTTGAAGATGAGTATGTGTTGAAGCCTAAATTATTTTTTTTTTTCCAAACCTGTGAGTAAACAGTGTGCACAAATAAGTGGTTTCAGTAGGATGTCTGTATTCTAACCTGAAGATAAGCTGTGGGAGAACCACTCTGTCATGCATCATGGTGTGCTCTTTAGAATGGTGTAGAAATTTTATTTAATGCTCCATTGAGACCAAAGTATGTCACTGAAAAATTATTCAGCTTGTGATATTTTATTTTTAAGTAGTGTTGTTACCTTTTCTAATTCCCACAGGTCATAGTTTTCAGAACATAAGTAATTTGCAGGAGCTTACCGAGGAAATCCCATTTAATTCAGACTGTAAATCCTGGTCAAAACGTAGCAGTGACTGGGAGAGGTGTTATACTGCAGGTGTGCTGTGGATGCTGCTTGTCAATGTCCTCTGAGTGAAAATATTCATTAGCACCAGGACATGCCATTTCTCAGTAGTGACAAGGTGAGGCTGGTGAGCATTTGCAGCATTTTTCCCTCAGCACCGAGTCCCCTGAGTGGGAAGACAGGGATAGGGAGCAGAATGAAGCCCCCATAATCCAAGGGGAAATGGTGAGGGACCTGCTTCAGCACCTGGAGGTGCAGAAATCTATGGGGCCAGATGGGATCCACCCAAGGGTACTGAAGGAGCTGGCAGAAGTGCTCACCAGGCTACTTTACATCATTTATGAGCAGTCCTGGCTAACCAGGGAGGTCCCAGTTGACTGGAAGATAGGAAATGTGACACCCATCCACCAGAACAGCGGGAAGGAGGATGCGAGGAACTACAGGCCTGTCAGTCTGACCTCGGTGCTGGGGAAGGTTATGGAGCAGCTCATCTTGAGTGCCATCACACGGCACATGCAGGACAACCAGGTCATCAGGCCCAGTCAGCATGGGTTTGTGAAAGGCAGGTCATGCCTGACAAACCTGATCTCCTTCTATGATAAGGTGACCCACTTAGCGGATGAGGGAAAAGCTGCGGATGTTATCTACCCAGATTTTTGCAAAGGTTTTGACACGGTTTCCCACAGCATTCTCCTGGAGTAACTGGCTGTTCAGGGCGGACGAGCGTATGCTTTGCTGGGTAAAGAACTGGCTGGATGGCCGTGCCCAGAGAGTGGTGGTGAATGCAGTTAAATCCAGTTGATGTCCGGTCACAAGTGGTGTCCCCCAGGGCTTGGTACTGGCTCCAGTTCTCTTTAATATCTTTATCAACGACCTGGACAAGGGGATCAAGTGCACCCTCAGTAAGTTTGCAGATGACACCAAGTTGGGTGGGAGTGTTGGCCTGCTTGAGGGTCGGATGGCTCTACGGAGGGATCTGGACAGGCTGGATCGATGGGCCGAGGCCAATGGTATGAGGTACAACAAGGCCAAGTGCCGGGTCCTGCACTTGGGTCACAACAACCCCATGCAGTGCTACAGGATTGGGGTGGAGTGGCTTGAAAACTGCCCGGCAGAAAAGGACCTGGGGGTGTTGGTGGACGGCCAGCTGAATATGAGCCAGCTGTGTGCCCAGGTGGCCAAGAAGGCCAACAGCATCCTGGCCTGTATCAGGAATAGTGTGGTGAGCAGGACTAGGGAAGTAATCATCCCCCTGTACTCTGCACTGATGAGGCCCCACCTCGAGTACTGTGTTCAGTTTTGGGCCCCTCACTACAAGAAGGACATTGAGGTGTTGGAGCGTGTCCAGAGAAGGGCTACAAAGCTCGTGAGGGGTCTGGAGGACAAAACTTATGAGGAACAACTGAGGGATCTGGGGTTGTTTAGCCTGGAGAAGAGGAGGCTGAGGGGAGTGAATAATTGATTTTGAAGATTTACACTGTTTTACGTGGTGCCTTTGAGAATATGTGGCCAGTCTACAAAGAAAGGTTCAGCATTTTAAGCTTGACATAACTTCAGAGCAAAATGCTCTGAACACTTGCCTTAATTCTATTTCACTTTAGAATCATAGAATTGCTGAGGTTGGAAGGGACCTTTAAGGTCATCAAGTCCAACCGTTAACCTGCCCTGACAAAAACCACTTCTAAACCATGTCCCTAAGTACCCCATCTACCCTTTTTTTAAACACCTCCAGGGATAGCAAATCTACGACCTCCCTGGGCAGCCTGTTCCAATGCTTGACAACCCTTTCAGTGAAAAAATGCTTCCTAATATCCAATCTAAACCTCCCCTGGCATAACTTGAACCCATTTCCTCTTGTTCTATCACTTGTCACCAGGGAGAAGAGATCAGCCCCCATCTCTCTACAACCTCCTTTCAGGTAGTTGTAGAGGGTGATAAGGTCTCCCCTCAGCCTCCTCTTCTCCAGGCTAAACAACCCCAGTTCCCTCAGTCGTTCCTCATAAGTTTTGTCCTCCAGACCCCTCACGAGCTTTGTTGCCCTTCTCTGGATATGCTCCACCTCAATGTCCTTCTTGTAGTGAGGGGCCCAAAACTGAACACAGTACTCGAGGTGGGGCCTCACCAGTGCAGAGTACAGGGGGACAATCACTTTCCTACTCCTGCTCGCCACACTATTCCTGATACCTTCTTGGCCACCTGGGCACACTGCCGGCTCATATTCTGCCAGCTGTTGACAAACACTCCCAGGTCTTTTCCTGCCTGGCAGCTTTCCAGCCACTCCACCCCAATCCTGTAGCGCTGCATGAGGTTGTTGTGACCCAAGTGCAGGACCCGGCACTTGGCCTTGTTGTACCTCATACCATTGGCCTCGGCCCATCGATCCAGCCTGTCCAGATCCCTCCGTAGAGCCATCCGACCCTCAAGCAGGCCAACACTCCCACCCAACTTGGTGTCATCTGCAAACTTACTGAGGGTGCACTTGATCCCCTTGTCCAGGTCGTTGATAAAGATATTAAAGAGAACTGGAGCCAGTACCAAGCCCTGGGGGACACCACTTGTGACCGGACATCAACTGGATTTAACTGCATTCACCACCACTCTCTGGGCACGGCCATCCAGCCAGTTCTTTACCCAGCAAAGCATACGCTCGTCCGCCCTGAACAGCCAGTTACTCCAGGAGAATGCTGTGGGAAACCGTGTCAAAACCTTTGCAAAAATCTGGGTAGATAACATCCGCAGCTTTTCCCTCATCCGCTAAGTGGGTCACCTTATCATAGAAGGAGATCAGGTTTGTCAGGCATGACCTGCCTTTCACAAACCCATGCTGACTGGGCCTGATGACCTGGTTGTCCTGCATGTGCCGTGTGATGGCACTCAAGATGAGCTGCTCCATAACCTTCCCCAGCACCGAGGTCAGACTGACAGGCCTGTAGTTCCTCGCATCCTCCTTCCCGCTGTTCTGGTGGATGGGTGTCACATTTCCTATCTTCCAGTCAACTGGGACCTCCCTGGTTAGCCAGGACTGCTCATAAATGATGTAAAGTAGCCTGGTGAGCACTTCTGCCAGCTCCTTCAGTACCCTTGGGTGGATCCCATCTGGCCCCATAGATTTCTGCACCTCCAGGTGCTGAAGCAGGTCCCTCACCATTTCCCCTTGGATTATGGGGGCTTCATTCTGCTCCCTATCCCTGTCTTCTAGCTCAGGGGACTGGGTACTCAGGGAACAACTGGTCCTACTGCTGAAGACTGAGGCAAAGACGGCATTAAGTACCTCAGCCTTTTCCTTATCCTTGGTCGCTATATTACCGGCCCCATCTACTAGAGGACAGACATTATCCTTAGTCCTCTTTTTATTGCTAATATTTTTATGGAAACTTTTTCATTGTCCTTGACACCAGAAGCCAGGTTTAGTTCTAGCTGGGCTTTGGCCCTCCTGTTTTTTTCCCTACATAGCCGTACATAGCCTCTTTGTAGTCCTCTTGAGTGGTCCGTCCTTCCTGCCAAAGGCCATGAATTTAGTTTGAATTGACTAGGGAATCTCTTTAGCTAAGCCAAAATAGAGGCATCCGAATGTACAGATTACACCAGGGAGAGACTGCTGTATTTTCAGTAGGGTCTTAGTTCTGGGAATGATTAAACTGGGCTTTCCTTCAAATTTTCACTTTGTTGAGATGTCAAAATTTGACACCTACCCTCATAATTCCAAGTAAAAAGATTATTTTTGTCTTCAGTGGCTAAAATTCTGACGACTCCAGTTGGCCTCAATAACTTTTGGTCAAAATATACATTTAGGGATACAGACAGTGTCAGTCTTATGCAAAAGTGGCATTTTGTGCCTTCATCAAAACCTTTACCTTATGGAAAAGAGAACAAATAACTAGTTAACTTCATCAATTTAACCTTCTAAGCATACGTAAGTCTAGCATTTGATAATTTTAATGAATATTTTTTCCTCTAAGTGCTTAATTTGGATAAAGGCAGAAATCTGATTTTAATTTTCTTGTTAGTTTTTTAAACCTTATCTAAATCTTAGCTATGTCACCAAGATCAGCCTTATACAGACACAAAACTGAACCTGGATATTTTGGTGGAACAATGTGTGTCCTCTGAAGCTGTAATTGCTGAGCATATAGTAAGGTGAGTAATCCTACCAACGAGAAAGAGTAAAATCTGATACAGCACACAACACACAACACTGAAATCAGGTTGATAGTGTGATAAAATCTTGAAGTACAGGATGAAAGCATTAGGGAAAAGGGAGAGAAATGAAGGAAAAGCAAAACTTTTCAGTGGCAGTTTAAGGGTAGAGGGAGTAGAGATAATATCATTATTAATTAGGATTGTTTTTCAGTGTGGATAATCGCAGGTTGTGTTGTTTTGACCTTTTATGTTTTATGAAGCTTGCGAAAATGGTCTCTGCCGGAAAGCTGTCAAAAAAGTTGGATGCTGTCATTGAGTGGTGCAACCTTCAGAAGTGCTGGGCTCCCGTCAGCGTTCTGTGCAGTCTGGTGGGTGGTTAGTAGTTTGGAAAATCAGATTCATGGGCCTAAATATGGATCTAGAAACTTCATTTTAGATGCCTGTTTTAGAAAACTATACCCTAATTTTTTATATCTTTTATGTTGTTGCTGAATTAATATACTGAAAAGTTCTTGGACACAGATGCATGGTTTACTGAAATACAAGAAAACCAGAGAGATGATTTTCCCTCCCAAATTGTATAAGGCTACTTGGAGTTTTCTTTTGGAAAACTGAAGCTATGTTGTGTCAGTTCCAGATATTACTACTCACTGATCAGTGAATAAACATGTTCTTTCAGATGCTCATTGCTCCTCTTGCAAAAATCTTTTATCCATGCAGAAGTCGTGGCATGTTTTCTATAGAGAAGGAAACTGAAGGTTTAGCTGAAGATGCATTTATATACATATATAAAGAAAATTCCCTACAGTTCTGCCATTATGAGCAGAACTGAAGAAATCAAACCTGAACACATGTATTTATCGTGCCTTGACCATTCAAACTGTTGCCATATTTCTGAGAAACCACCTTTATGATGAGTAGGATTACAGTTAGATCTCTGCTGTGGTTAACCTGAGGACACCACTGGATGCCCATCCACAGATGAGTTACCAAGGGAGACCTTCTATGCCTAAAAACAAGTGTAAAAGCAGGCAGTGATAGAGATGAGGTACAGATTCTGTCTCCAAATGGGTTTTGACCACAAAATACAACTTCCTTGAAGTCAGCATGTGAACAGCTTTTATTTACCTTGGTGGAGGCAAAGGGTCTTTACCTTGAATGTCAGTTCCTATACCTGAAATGGCATAAAACGAATCTTGATTGTAACTTTCATGCCAGTGAGAGATAAAACCACACAGACATAAAGTGAAGGACTTTGCCTTCAACAGCGACTCAAGCCAAATAGGAACCAGGTGGCAGAAATCAGGAGGAAAGAGCCTGTTTTTACACCAGACTGCTGGAAGAAACAGGGCGCTAGGAAGCTGTCTGCAGAGCTGGTGGTGCACCATCCCTCCCCAGGACTTCTGCTGACTGGGAGTCTCTCTTTTTGGAGACAGGCATTTTTAAGAATGCCTTCAAGGGTTTACACAGTCTCTTTCTTATTCAATCAAAGAATCATAGAATATCTTGTGTTGGAAGGGACTCATAAGGATTATCGAGTCCACCTCGCAATACTTGGCCACACCTTTGCTAAGGTCAGCAAAGGAGTTAGAAGATGAAAAAACTGAATAAAGTCAGCATCTGTGAGAGAGGAGGAGGAACGGGCTGTGGGACAGGGAGGGTGACATCGTACTTATGCAAATTTTCTTTTGCAAGAGCTGATGTGATTCAGTGCAGTGACCCCCGGGAGCAGGAGCACCCAAGTATCTGAGCTGAGGCTGGGGGCACAAGTCAGCTCAGGCACATCCTGACTGGTGTTTTCACAGGCTGAGAAATCAGGTTAAGTCTTAAAAAAAGATCCACTTCACCAAACTCCTAGAAGGTTTTTAATAACTGAAATTTAAAAACGATTGACATAATATTCTCCTTACCAAAGAGACCACACTTTCTGGTTTTGATTAGAAGAGGCTTTGCCAAAAGGGCGAGGTTCTAGAAACCTCGCTGGGGATGAGGCCTCCCCCAACAAGGTATTAACTGTGTTTGCAGTACGCTGCACATGGCCCTGTGTAATAAAACTAAAATATTATTTCTGGTAGGTTTTACTTTTTTTTTTTTTAAATACATATTTAACAATTCTCTTCTTGCATCCTTCCATATCTGACAGAAAATGCAATGAGTCTCTTGTATAATATCTCCAAAAGCAGGAGAGAGACTACAACCACTCCGCAGATTAAGCTAAATGCCCAGCGTGGTCCCAGGTGAGTGTATATTTGGCTCACAAAAACAGGCCCAAGTATTCGTGCTCCGCTTCCAGAGGCAGTTAACCATCCCATGTAGACACCCTGAGGCTTTGGTCCTAGAATTTTTGAGTATCAAGTGTAGGACATGACATTACAAACTGGATAGCCCAATCCTATTAGTATGTCAGAGCTGATATACTGGGCCAAATAGATCATAGGAGTATTTAGGCATGTATGAGTGCTGTAGAAACACAATGTTTAATGTTGTGTACCTATAAGTATCTTATTTGTTGGGCTCTTAAGTATCCAAACATGCTCTGGTTCTTCCAAACCCCATTCCTCCCCTCAGTGCTGTTGGTCTCAACGAGCCTTCAGCAATCTGGTGTTTGCAAGAGTCTCATCTGCTCGTTTGAGTTTTTACCTTGAACCACCTGGAACTGTATTTGAAATATAACATATTTCTGCTCTCCCACTAGAAATCCACAAGCACTGAGATGTCCCCTTCCACTCTCCTCTACCCCTCACCAAAAAAGGGATTTTTTGTTCCCCCTGCAGTGTCTTCCTGTCTCAAAGTGACTTGGAGGGGGCAGAGAAAGGTAAAGCCAAACACATGAACAAGTCCACGTCAGGCTGTTTCCTAAGCTGCTTCTGTGATGCTGCAACCAACTGCTCTGTCAATAGCCTTTGTATTTGCTTTCCCATACCGAAGGCCAAAGATTAATTTATCTGGACGTACACTCCACCTTGCAACAAAGCCTTGTGTTATACTCGATAACACGTAGAGCTATTTTAATGCGGCTTAATTTGATCTTGATCTTTAGTTAATATCCTTTTGATTTTTCCTCTAACCTGTTTTCCTGAAGTTTGCAAGTATAAAATCATAGGAGCAATGGTATCTACCTTCTGATCCACTTTGTTAATAAGCTGATTACAAGTATTTAAAGTTATCTCCTCTTCTCCAGATGCAACAGAACAAATGACCTCTAAACACCGTCAGTCTTGCCAACAAGTTACAGAGCTCTTGCTGGAAATAAACAATGTCAAAATGCAGATGCAGACCTTGATCCTGCGAGTTGAACCATTGTAAAACTCCAGCTGAGCTCGGTGGAGCCCTATGAAGGCATAGATTTTCAGTCCTGCAGTTCCATCAAATGTGCAATTTTTGACTTGAAAAAACTGCCAATAAGCTGGGTAATTTACACAAAATATTTGGTGAGTATCATGGAGTGATTTCTCTGCAAGTAGGGTGGGTAAGTTGTTGCCCTGGCTGGGGTTAGAGGCAGCACAGCCTGGTGCTTAGCCCAAGGATAGCAAAGGTGCTGCTGCTGACCGTGCTTGCTTCGTGCCTCTATTCCTCGTGCCTTTAGTCTTCTTTTTTTACATTGTAAATTCTTGGACAGGGTCAACCCCCTTATCGTGTGTTTGGATGGTGGTTGGTGAGCTGGAGGCTCCAATACAGGCACTTCATCTCCGGGGCAGGAAGGCTGCAGGTATCCCTTCTTCACATAGCGTAGTGAAGAGAGGGATCGCTCTTGGGGGTGACATCCAGCAGTTGGTGCAAATGTGGGTCAGCCCCGATTTGGCGATGTGGGACTGCTGGGGCAAGAAGACTTGGTTGGGATCCTCCTCTGAGGACATGTGGAGGGGCAGTTAGAAGATGAACGAGAGCATGGGGTTTTTAGCACCCAAGTGCTGTGGAAGGAAGCTCCTTGCCCCAGGGAACCTGACTACCTGGGCCAGGGGGGAATCTGAAGTGATGGAGCTTGTCCTTTGTTTCTTGGGTCCATGAGACACCGGTGAATTGCCAGAATTTCAGGTGACCTCTGGCCGTCAGAAAGCTGCAGGCACTGGGACAGCATCATGTGTTTGTTGAGTGATCTGCCCTTCACAGATGTGTTGAGAATAACTCCTGTCTAAGGGTTTCACACAGAAAATACGCTGTGAGCCAAGAGCACTGCTATAGGGCCACACAATTTTTCCCCATAAGAGGGCCCATCTCCTCTCTATGACACTGATTTTATACTGATGTAGCTCCATTACCACACATCAGCTTTACACTGGGTATCTGAGAGCAGAGATAGATCCTTTTTCTTATTTGGGAAGAAAACAAGTATTTTCTTCTTTGTTAGGAATGGCTCTGCAGGGAAAAGATTGCATTTTCCTGCCCATATGCTCCCTGGTCCTTTCAGTGGAAAGATCTCATTGTTTTAAAAATGAGCAATTATTCAGGAATCTACATACACTTAAAAGATGTTAGATGAGGAAATCTCTGACACTGCCCCTAGAGCTGCATAATTTAATAAATAATACACAAGGCTGAATTCTTAATTTTGGTGTTTATCTTTCCATTTTTTCAATTTAACTCATTTTCAAAGGGTAAATCAGCACCAAGCTATGTGGAAACTTCAGGGAAGAATGAAAGAAACATTCTGGCTGTGACAGGACCACAGGCACGTGACTGATTTGTGCCAGAAGATGGTGTTTGTCAGTGCCTGGTGGCCACTAAACCATCTCTCCTACCCATGTCAAAGACTCGTTGATGAGCCATTGGGTGGGCACACTTGGGACCACCACCTCCAGCCACCCCATCGGCCCTTCCTGGAGCCTCCACCTTAGGGCTGGGGAGAGCATTTCATCATTCATACAAGAAGTGCCCCCATCTCACAGCTTTTCTGAAGTCCTACTCTGTTGCTAAGGCACCTGCCTTGTTTTTCTTCTTTTTCCAGAAATTTCACATCATGTGCATTTATCAAAATTCTCCCTGGGTGAGCAGAGGTGCTGGCCCCAGGTATTTCCCAGCAAGGGATATTCGAGCACACAGCGATGTGTCGTTAGGAATAAACACCAGCAGAGGGCACGCCGAGATATGCAGACGGGAAAAAATAAAATTGCGTATGTTCAGTTTGTCTGAGGAGTTAGGCAAAACTCTGTTGGTTCATAATTCATGTGCCTGTAGGACATTGTAAGGGAATATAATTGGTCTGTCAGGGCAGTGGTAGTATTTTGCTTTGAAAAATGCTATCAACAAAATATCTTAAAACAACTACGAATGTAGCATGATTTTAGATGTGCTGATGGGAAGAAAAGAGCCTCCCTTTCCCTGGCTCACATGGTCCTCTTCCATTAACCTTTACTCCACAACAGTTACGAAAAGGTAATAGTATAAGCAGAGTTTTGCTCTTTTAAAGGCACAGAAGATTTTTGCGTTTTAATAATTGCATCTTTCATTTTTATATAATTTTAATTAAATATACACTAGCGCTTCTGTTGCTCTTCAGAGCTAGATTTACACTGTGTAGGTGTTTGGCATGAGATGTTTTCCAGCTTTTCTCAGTGGCTGGAGCTGAACTTGTCAAGGGATGCAAAGAATAAGAAGGGCTTCTACAGCTATGTCAGTCAGAAAAGGAAGGTCAAAGAAAGCATAATCCACCTGATGTGGCAAACTGGTAACAACAGACGAGGAGAAGGCTGAGGTACTCAGCAACATTTTTGCCTCAGTCTTCACTGGCAACCTCTCTTCCCACACCTCTCAAGGGGATGGACTGCAAGACAGGGACTTGGGGAGCAAAGTCGCTCCCACTGGAAGAGAAGATCAAGTTTGTGACCACCTGAGCAACCCGAACACACAGAAGTCTATGGGACCTGACAAGATGCATCCCAGAGTCCTGACAGAATTGGCTGATATAGTTGCCAAAGCCACTCTCCATGATATTTGAAAAGTCACAGCAGTCAGGTGAAGTCTCTGGTGACTTGAAAAAGGGAAACATTGTACCCATTTTTAAAAAGTGGAGAAAGGAGGACGCTGGGAACTACTGACCTGTCAGGCTCACCTCTGTGCCTGAGAAGATCATGGAAGAGATTCTCCTGGAAGGCACATGGGGGACAGGGAGGTGATTTGAGACAGCCAGCATGGCTTCAGCAAGGGCAAGTCCTGCCTGACCCCCCTGGTGGCCTTCTGTGATGGAGTGACTACATCAGTGGAAAAGGGAAGAGCTTTGGACTTCTGTAAGGCCTTTGACACGGTCCTCCACAATATCCTTCTCTTTAAATTGGAGAGATATGGATTTGATGGGTGGACTATTTGGTGGATGAGGAACTGGTTGGATGGTTGCGTCCAGAGGGTAGTGGTCAACAGCTCAATGTCCAGATGGAGACTGGTGACAAGTGGTGTCTCTCAGGGGTCTGTACTGGGACCAATACTGTTCAATATTTTCATCAATGACATAGACAGCAAGATTGAGTGTACCCTTAGCAAGTTTGCAGACGGCACCAAGCTGAGTGGTGCGGTTGACATGCCTGAGGGACAGGATGCCATCCAGAGGGACCTGGACAGGCTTGAGAAGTGGGCCCATGTGAACCTCATGAGGTTCAACAAGGCCAAGTGCAGGGTCCTGCACCTGGGTTGGGGCAATCCCCTGTATCAATACAGGCTGGGAGATGAAAAGATTGAGAGCAGCCCTGCTGAGAAGGACTTGGGGGTACTGGTGGATGAAGAGCTGAACATGAATCAACAATGTGCACTCATAGCCCAGAAAGCCAACCATATCCTGGGCTGCATCAAAAGAAGTGTGGCCAGCAGGTTGAGGGAGGTGATTCTGCCCCTCAACTCCGCTCTGGTGAGACCCCACCTGGAGTGCTGTGTCCAGCTCTGGAGCCCTCAGCACAGGAAAGGCATGGACCTGTTGGAGCAAGTCCAGAGGAAGGCCATAAGAATGGTCAGAGGGCTGGAACACCTCCTCCGGGAGGACAGGCTGAGAGAGTTGGGATTGTTCGGCCTGGAGAAAAGGAGGCTCCCAGGGAGACCTTATATCAGCTTTTCAGTACTTAGAGGATCCTTTTTAGCAGGGCCTGTAGCAATACAACAAAAGACAATGGTTTTAAACTAAAAGAGGGAAGTTTTAGACTAGATATAAGGAAGAAAAATTTTATGGTGAGGGTGGTGAAACACTGGAACAGGTTGCCATCCCTGGAAACATTCAAGGTCAGGTTGGACAGGGTTTTGAGCAATTTGATCTAGTGAAAGATGTCCCTATTCATTGCAGGGAGGTTGGATTAGATGACCTTTAAAGGTTCCTTCCAACCCAAACTATTCTATGATTCTATTCTATGATTCTGTGATTAATATGGTGGTCTGGGTGGGATTGTGCACATTGAATGCCCAAATGTGAATATTCCTGGAGAATAAAACATCCTCTAGACTTCTCTCCCACAGTAGATGCAAGCAGCTAGCTAGCACCAATATACAACTGCCTCCTACCAGAAATATTAATGACATCTGTTGATTAATTGGCTGTAATTTTACACCATGCAATGGATGGGTCTGCCCAAAAACCCCGTGGAAAGCCATCAAGTAGAGGGTGTCCCCTGCTGTCTGTGTCCACAGGATGGGGGTTTCAGGCTGGTGCTTGCCTTTCGCTGGATTTCCACTCCAGCGAGGACAAGGTGATGATGGGATGAGGTGGTGATGGGACCAGGAGCTGGTGGGCTGAAGCGGTGATAGGACCAGAGGCTAGGGGGATGATGTGCTAAGGTGGCTCCATTGCCCAGGTCAACTCAGGTACAAGGGAGCTGATGCTTGCTGTGGGCAGAGAGTGGAATGGAAAATCTGTAGCACATATAAAAGAAAAATCTAAGCTTGTTTTTTTTTAAATATTCAAAGACAGTAAAGTGTTTTAGCTAATTGGGTAAAGTGTTTAATCCAACTCTCCTACACCTTTTAGTTTCTCATAGATCAGGAACACAACCCTCTCCTCAGAGTCATTAAAAAATAGTTTTATTTTGGCAGGTGGATACAGGGGGCTTGGTCCTTACCTGCATCAAGCTAACATTGGTCTGGAGCAGACACTGCATTGCTCGGGGCTGTGCTGCAAACCTGAGGAAGGGTCAGACTCGGTGCACCCAGCCCAGTTGCTGCTCACCGATACTAGGTCACAATAGTAGTGCCAGTCTGACCCAGTAAAATAGCCTGTAATACCTGCCGGAGACCTCCTCGTTCCCTCTGGAAACACACAGGCAGTGCCTGCAGCTAGGCTGGGATGCTGAGATGCTGAAATGCAGGGAGTCTTAACCTGCCAGGTGATGGCCAGGGGCAGTTCTGGCCCCACCACTGGCTCCCCCCTACCTGGCTGGCTGGGGCTTATTAGGAGGGGGTCCTATTTATTACAGGGCTTTTCTATGGACAATCCTCTATCCAGGGAGAATGGATCGTGTTAAAAATTCAAATTCCCTCTAAAGACATGTTTTTTACAACCTCCCAGCATACTTAAGACTCCTTACTGCATGGAAATGTACAGTTGCTCTCCCCCCGCTGAGTACCCCCGTCTTTCGGGCTCTAGACAAATAGCAGTTGGCTAAAACCATCCTGACCTACACGGGAAGAGCCTCATTCAAAGATATATTATCTGTGCATGCTCATAATGGAGTGAAGTGAGATCCCTCCACCAGTAAAGCCTTGCTCAGATGGACACCTGGGGTCAGCTGGAGACAGCTGGGACAACCCCAAAGATCCTTCAGGAAGTGGTAACTCCAACACCTCAGATGAGTCTCTGTGGCTGGCACGGGCTTAAGTCGAGCAATTTACAACTGGAACCATTGCAGTTATAAACGTGCTAACAGGTAAAACAGCCTGCACATAACCTCTACCTAGGCATGGCAGGTACACGAAGTACACAGCAGCTACCACCTTAGGGTTTTCCATGTTTTTTTTTTTTTTTTTTAATTGTTGGGTGGGAGGTTAATGGCACAAGTGCATGGGTGAAAGCAGCTCCAAAGTGTTTGTTGTTACTCATTTAGGATTTACTTCCAGGACAACATGAAGTGCTTCTCTTTGCTGTCTTTTAGGCAATATTTCTTTGAGAAATACTTTGCCACCCCAAACTATATGTTTTGATTGACCAACATAATTTGCAAAGCCATCAAGTAATGTCTACCCCTGAAAAGTTGCGTTGCTTTGAGGTAGCATATAGATTTTCAAAGTAACTGAGCAGTCTTTGATTCTTTTAGCTAAGCAGCAAAAAGATCCCCAAATGAAATGAGGAATTTGAAGCAAACCAACATCTTTTTCAATCCAGCCAAAAAGTACTATTTTTCTCTTCAGAAAGTAAATAACCTGACACTTAGATATTTTCAGATAGTCCAAACTGTGCTTGTAAAAGCAATGCGTAGCTGGAAAGCATCCTGCACTTTATAAGAAGATTTTCTTTAATATAGATACAGTAATATTTCCAATACTGCCTTTGGTACGCAATCAATCTCCAATAAAAAACCTTCTCCTGCATTAGAACAACAACAAAAAAAAATCCTCAAAAAACTTGTTTTGGCTGGCCAAAACATGTATAAACTCTAACTAACAGAGAACTGGTGGAGCAATAAACAAACATGTTTAGCACCTAAGGCACTGGTACCCTCCACAGACTCTAAGAGTTCATTAAACCTTGCCCTGTAAACTTATGGACCAATTTTGTCTCATGCTGTCTACTCTGCCAAGTTCTTGCTCTGTAATTCCCTAAACAGGATAAACTCCTAAACATTCAGCCAGCAGCAAGAAGAGCAGCAGCTGAGTGGAACCAGCAGTCCCACTGCCTCGCTCGCTGCCATGCCTGCAGCTCACTTCGATCCCTGCTTTAAACAATCATTATAATCAATGGAGTAATCAGGGAAATAGCCTGCGTTGCTGCCTGTGCCTTTCTGCTGGGCGCTCGCTGCGTGCCCCAATCCGTCCCCAGCATCAGGATGACTCTGGTCTGGCACTGGGGACCTGGGACCTCGCCTGGGCTGACAGCACGTGCTGGTGAGGTGTTGTGATGGTGCTGTGTCAACAGAGTTCATCTCACCTCCCTCCAGCCACCTCCAAAAAGGAGGCATCGGGGTGGCGATAGGTATGTACACCCAGCTTACACCGAGCGTGTAACTTGTGGAAGGCAAATGTCATAGTAAAGAAATTCCCACCTACATTCCATATATTATTATATGCAAAGTTTTAAGTTGGCATTTTGTTCCCAGTGAGTGAGGAGTAACTGGGAGGGCTTTATGAAACATTTACAAAATCACAAAGTTAAATTCAATAGTTTGTATTTTTACGTCTCTTTCCATTATAACAAAATATATATATTCAGCAAAATGGCAGTTCTGAAGTATAGGAAGTTATCACGGTTTTTGTAGCATAAGGGAGGTATTTAAAAAAGCAAAATATCTACCTATAATGATTTCCTTTTTTCCACCCTTCATATACTTACTTTCTGCTCTGTGAGCTGGGTCTGTGTTTATCACAACTCAGTCCCAGGCTAAGTGGCAGCCACTCTACGCTATTAATCTAAGCTATCGTATATTCTTTATAGATTACAGACCTCAGAAATGCTTCAGAAAATTTGGTATACAGTCACTAGGCCTATTTTGTGCTCCTCAAACTGGCAAACCATGCAAAGCTCCTAGAAAGAGAAAAATGTAAGCATGTAGATCATAAGCAGTCACTTGTAAATAGCTTTTCAGCCCTCAGAAAGTCACGCTTTTAAAGTCCAACAGATGGGGCCATGCCTGGTTGCCAGAGGGGATCTGTGACCCTCTGTTGCCTTCCAGAATGAAGCCCCCATTCCTGCCTGTCCTGGACACCGAGTGGACGAAGGTTTAAATGGTGACACAGCTTGGCCTGGAAATGCCTTTGCTGGTCAGGACCGAGCCATTCCCCTTCCTGGTTTCAGGCAGAGAAGGAGGATGGGTGATACTTCGCGTGAGGGTGAGCACTCTCTTGACCTTTTGTTTTATAAGGATGGTGCCGTTTGCAACCACCCAGCTTTGCAGCTGGGTGTAGGGAGGTGGGAATCACAGTGCACTGACAGGGCCTGGGAGGGTGGCCAGGGGCACGTGGTACGTGTCCTCCATTAGATGACCATCTCTAAATGCTCATTTCTGACCATTAGTCTGTTATAAAAAAGAGTGAGTGTAGCTCTTCCACCCCCCAGCTGTGTTTACAGAGACGGTGATCACAACCACTGGAGGCCAGTCTGGTGGCTGTGTAACAGGCGGGCAGCCTCTTCCTGCACCCCCAGGGTCTGGCTGCTCAGAAGCGCCTTCGGTATGGTGCTGAGGTGACATTAGATGGAGTGTCTTTGAAAATGGCTAAGTCGAGAGAACGAGCTGTGTGAGAGCGAGCTGTGAGAAGCTGGTCCATAAATGATGCACCTGTTGGGTCAGGAGATGCATTAAGCTCAGTCCCTCACCCTTGATCCTTACTCAACCCGAAGCAAAGACTTGTCTTCCTGATTTGGCCATGGACATGTCTTGTCACCACAGACTTGCCCAGGAATTGCTGTGCTGTGGCTGTCCCTGGTTTCCATCACCAGAGCTGCATGACTCTCCTTGCTGAGGGATGGTAGGACTGTGCTCTTCTCAGTGGGATGGCTGCCTGCCATCCTCACCTTCAGCCCTGGCTAGGGGGTCACCTTAGTAGCTGGCCCTAATCGCTCCCCAAGAGTTTTCTTTCTTAGTTTTGTCTAAATCCCATGATTTTGCCACCAGGAGTCCATAAACTGTTCAATTTCATTGACCAGTATTCTAGCATCAATTTAACTACGTGTTAAGCAGGGCTGACTTTCTGAAATGGGGCAAAAACTACTGTTGTAGGAGGACACTGCTGAAATCATGTGATTTGGGATTTGAACGTTCCCTATTGAAGCCAACATCAGGCTCCAGGTAATTTCAATAACAAAAGCTATAACAAACATAGAAGTATGCATATTTTAGTCACTGGGTGGGAATGAAACACTTGACTGTGCTCTGGATATTGTATATTGTTCAGAGTTTCACAGTAGTTGCCTTTGTGCTGGCACATATTTTCAGTATATTTCAAATAGCTGCAATAATTATATATACAGTTCTGGTAAGTGGTTAATACAGATGATATGTTCCTACAGAGAAAGAATGATAACAAGTTCAGTAATTATGGGGAATGGGAATTAAACTTGACGAATTGCATGGGCACAGTAGAATTGCAGTCATGAATTTTGCTTCTGATTGATACCAAGAACACATAGTTGCTGGAGATGAATAGTAACACTGAAATATGCACCATCCCAAGAAGTAGTTTAACTCTGTGTATGTGTGTGTCAAGTCTAAGTTGAATGTTTGTCTTGGAACATATGATTATTAAAGAAATATAAACCTTGGCCTGCAGAAATCAAGTATGAATATCTAGTATATTTTGAAAAAAGTGCAGCAATATTTTTATTTCAGACTGGGAACCTGCTATAGCTAAATTAATGGGGCTTTTCAAAACATTTGTCTGAAATGTTCTTTTCCCAATTTCTGAGTTCCAAAACTTCTTGTGTAGCATCTCATACAGTGATAACAACACTGATGTGAGACCCTTCTAGAGCACAGAGCTAGACCATGATGAAGTTCATATTGTGGTATTCCCACGAGCATTGTCCAGGAGCCAGTGCGGGGCCACCACACCTCTACCCAGCCCATGGCCATCACCCCAAGGTGGCAGGCTTCGGCTGAGCCTCCCTGTTGCAGATCTCAAGCGAGTGGTCACAGAGGGGAAAGGTGCAGAGCCCTGCTCCTGAAAGCCATCTCTGAGCAGACAGCTTGTCATTTGTTCTTACATATTTCATGTTTTGTGCATGCTCTGCTCCTGCCTTGTAGTGAGCTGGGTTGTACCCTTCTTTCTCGGCCCCTTAAAGCCCAAGCCTCCTTTTCTCATGTGGTCTGTGCCCAGCTACGTCAACTGGCAGATGGTGTGACTTGTTGTCCCAGTGCATTTTGAGGCTGATTTCTTACCGAGTCTTTTTTTAAAAGCTCTTTTGGAGAAGTTGCTGCTGCTAATTAATCTCATAGAGGGCCGGGCTCACTCTTGGCCCTTAAGGATCAATAGCGCTTGATCAATTCTGTACTGATTAGCGTTGGTCATTTCTGGCTTAAAAAGGGTAACTCCTATCTGACTCACTAATGTTTTGGGCTGCAAATTCTCTTTTAGCACATTAGCACTGCTTTGCAGCGTGGTATTTGATGGATGAACGTGTATGTTATCTGTAGCCTATTTTCTTGAAGCTCAGCCCAGAAAAACAGTGTACTCTAGTCTCTCTGGGAATATTGCAGGGTACCTTCATTTTCAGTCATAACCACATTTAGTCATAGTGCTGCTGTTTTAAATTGGGGTAATGAAATCTTGACAAGTGGTTTGGACAAACACAACACAAGCAATAACAGAGGCTTTAATAAAATGAAAGGATTTCCAGGGAATACCTTCATTTCTTCCCTCCTCCAATTTAATTCTTTCTGAGAATAATCAGACCATAACATAAGACTAAATTCAAGAGATGAAGTTCAGCTGGAGAGGAAATAATGTCCATAAAATGTTTTCAAAGGTTGTTCATTTGTTTGAAATGAGTTCTGTGAGTTGGACTGATGTGCCTTAAATACTTTATAAGCAAAAATACTTTGCACTTGAAGTACCTTTTCATCCAGGGATCTCAAAGTGTTTTAAAGGAAGGGGGAAGGGTAACTGTTGTTGCTGCCTCTTGCCAACAAACAGCAGACGGCTGAGTCTTTGAAGGCAGCTCCTCCAGACCTAGTTCCAGCGCAGTGTGGGTTGAGGGGACATCCATCCCACAACCTGGTGTATGCACAGGGTGGCCACATCTGCCTTCCACATCCTCCTCCCCACTGCGAGCTCTCATTCCAGCTTCAGTCTACAGTGTGGGAAAAGTACAAAGGTTTTGTTGTGTGTTTGGGGGCATTTTGCTGGAGAACCAGAGGTGCTGTGTCAAAATAACAGTTGGTTTGTTAAGGAAATCTCGGTCAGGGTGAGCTTCAGTTCAGATGATCAAAGTCATCTTCACACAGGTCCAGAGAAGCTCCAGATGCCCCCCCACTCCCTGCATGGTGAATAAATAGCAAACGCTCAGCATTGCCAGAGCCCAACCTGTGCTCTAAAGTCACTTCCTCCTCACCCACCTTAGACTTTGGTTGTGGTAACCCTGGTGAGTTTCACATGGGTGTGTATGTCTGCATTACAGCTAATTTACTCAGTAGGATGGGTATCTCCAAAATCCCATAGTCTGACAGCCAGCAAAAAACTCTCCCAGAGCTCCAGTGATAATGACTTGTCCCACTGAAACAGAAAAAACCCTAGCCTTTATCCCTCCTACTGCTGTGAAATCTTGAACGTCGGCAGCATATAAGATGTCAAGGGAGTGATGGCTGGGGAGGGGTTGGGACATTGTGCACCACCTTTTAACGTGGAAAGAATTGAGGATTATTTCATACTTCTGGCTGTTGGTCAACGGTGTGCTAACAGGTCAGCCTAGCTTACATGGCCGGTTTTGAGTCTGGTCCTGGTGAAGGACATTTCATTTCCAGGTGAGACATGAGACCCTTTACTGGAGTTCCCTGTATCCCGCAGTCTCTTCTGGATACACGACTTTTAGACAGAGGCCTAACGGAAGTCAGTCAGGGGATGATGAGACTGCGTGCTTCATTAGTACCTTTTGTGTTTCAGTGGGCAGTGGGGCAATTAACACAGGGCTCATTACACAAAAATTTCGACCATTTGCTCTGGTTATTCATCATAGTACTTCCTGTGAGAATACCAGAGACTGCGATTAAGCACAGGAATAATTGATATAGTTTCTACTTTGAGATTTCTGTCACTTTTTTTGGGTCTAATTGTTTTACAGCCTTCATTCCTGATGTACTTACAGTGAATATACATAGCGCCTTGCGCAGAAACTGTGCTCTTCAGCTTCTGGTTGAGGTTATTTTCTGCTTGCACCACAGACCAGTAGCTTCACCTGAAAAAAAACCTCAAAACAACAGCCTCAAGGTCTAGCAAGGTCTAATAAAATGTTATAAGAACCACAAAACAAGCCAGAATAAGCCCAAGGGGTACCTGCTTTGGTCATAATCTGTAAGACTAACATAAAAATATTACAGAATGGCTTTATTAGGCCAAAACCCCTCCAGTTACCCCACTGTTTGTTTTTGACAACAGATGATGGATGCCCATAAAGAAGAGTGTAAGAACAGGACAAGCAAGTAGCGACATTTCTTAAGAATACTCTCCCAGCCTCCAGCAGCAAGACCTTTCTGAGCCAGATGTAACATCTTCATATTTCATAGCTTTAGATGTATTTTTCTTACACTAATTTTTTTATTATATGCGTCATGAGAGGAGGAATCCATAATCCTTTCCCAGGGCAGGAGAGGGACCTAGGAGGTCCAGTTCTCCACAGGGCAATATCATCTTCTGCCACAGTCCCAGACTGCAGGTTGGGAGATGTGGGGCCCATTTCCACCACTGTCACTGAATGTCACCACACCACTGGTGTGGATCACTGCCCTTTCTGCCCTGATGTTGCTTTTTTCCTTTTAGCCTTCTCCCTCTCCCACCAGTTTCCCTTAGCTTGGCCACAAAGTCTCCCTGCAGAAGCCAGACCTGCTCTATGGGGGATTTCAGACATGGAGACGTAGGTTGCACTTGTCCAAAATCTGCCAAAGGAGGACTCTGAGGGCAGGAAAGGGGCATGCACCTGGAAGAAAAAAGGATATAAAATAGCTTTCATTTTAGGCAAATAGCTTCTCTGGGCCACTCTTTCCTACATCTATAAAATGCTTCTCACTACAATGTCAATGGATGCTGTTGGGAAGCCTGTATCACATGTCCTACACCACACAGGGCTAAGACTGTGTGAAGGGTCTTTTTGAAAATCTGGAGAGAGAAATTGCATAGAAATGGTGTAATAATTTTCTGTTGGAAAGCTGGCTTTTAAGATATGGCTACTGGGTAGGATTTTAAAATCTGAGGAAATGCAAAGACTTTTATTTCCAAGTGGCAGGATAATGTCAAGCACAAAATATCTTGTATTTTAAAAGATGGGGAATGGAACTTTGAGGACAGTTTTCAAAAGCTTTGACCAAAAATCAGTCTTAGGTTCCTAAGTCACTTAATCTTTACTGCTGTTTCAAAGTGCTGGTAACACTTATTCTGTAGCTGAAGGTCTGCACTAAAAAGATATGGGTCATTTCTGCTAAAATCCACGCAATTATTGAAGTTTTCAAACATTTGGAATAAATTAAATGAGTATCAGCTGAATATGCACAAATGGCATATTTTATTTTTTAGAAAACTGGAAATGCAGTTTGACCGCTTGTTAATGAGTATGTTAACAAATCAGGTTTCCCATTATTTGATTAGCGCAGGAACTAATATATTCTGCCTATGAAGCTGATGCAAAGAGGAATGCTGAGCCAAATCAGTTCAGAGCTGGAGGAAGGTTTTCTTATTCTGCAAAGATTTAATTTGCTTTTCCTGCTCAGCACCAAGCTGATACAAAGGCCTCTCAGTGAGAAAAATAATTGTGCTTAGGGCTCGGCATATGGAAATGCTGGGTATAGAGTGTGCAAACATCCCAGCTGGTGGGAGAGGCTAATGCCTGGTGAAGATCCAGCTCCCCAACCCCATCCCTGCTGGGACCAGCCACCTTCCTGCTCCTAAACCTCCCTGCAGACCTCCGTCTTGGCATCCTCCTGCACTTGGCTCAGCAAGTGAGCAGGGTCACCGAAAAGCCACTGACCCCAGTCACTACAATGGCAAGCCGTGGCTTGGCAGTAGTGTTGCAGGGGTGGGCACCATCTCCACAGGAACATGCCCCACAGGAACAGGAGGAATCTCCCGAGGGAGATCCAGGACATGACTGTGCATGTTCAACAGCCCAGGCAAGGTCCTAAAACAATGCCCTCGGCTCTAGGGGACACCTCTGCTAGCATCCACCCCTGAGCTCTGCCCAGGACCTACGTGTGTGGTATGGAGACTCCTGGGAGTATTCAGGTTCTGATGAACTAGCAGTTTCTAATTTAAAAAATAGTTGTTTCAGTAAGTGTTTCCTGGCTGGAGCTGTTGAGGTATTTTAGCCTGAGCTAACAGTATCATATAGCTAGCAGGGGAAGCTCATTCCACCTAATTGTACTAAGCGTGTGGTGATGGAGATGGGAACCTAATTATCTTCATCAAATTGATTTCATTTTGGTTACCACACGGCTATTAGAGGAATGACAATAAATTTTGGTCTCTTTGATCAGGACTGGAGTTTAACCAACATTTCTAAAGTCATTAATGTGTTATGCCTCCCCCAGGCTAATGATTTGATTATCATGTAAATGTACTGGAGCCAAACACTTCAGCTATACATTATGGGTGATGGATAGAAAGTTTTGAAAAAATACATGTTGCACCTAAATACACCAGCAGTGAAGCAGGGAGGATGCCGGATAGCGACTGGCAGGCAGGGAGAGACAGGCACCTGGGAGCTTCGTTTTAAACCAGCCCAGAGCACAGAAGTGCTGAGGCACCCACGACAGTCCGGTCCGGCCCCCGCCACCTTGGATGCTTCCCTGCATCTCACCTGCGTGAGGGTGGCAGAAGTGCTGAACTGCCGCTGGGAAGAAATGGTGACATTCCTTAGTTAACTTTTGTAGTGCTAAGATAAACCATGGAATTGTTTTTTGATGTGCCAAAAATATGGGTTACATCAGGTGCTGCATCATGTTATATTATTATTATTAGTTCCTATTTTAAAATATGTGTGTATACATGTGTATATACATGTTGATAATATACATGTTACTAATGTGCTAAGGCTATCATTTGCACACCATAACATGATATGTCAAAAGATTTTTACATTTAAATATCCCATTATGTATTTTAGTGTGTCTTATTTTAAACCCTTTCTGTCTAGCTGCTATCATTTTTTTCTTTTACAGATAGATTTGTATTGAAAGAAAACATTTGGTGCTTTAGCTCAGGCGACTTAGCATACCAGTTCAAAAGCTTTGATGTTTTGTACCCCACCAGCTGCTAAATCACATAGTCCCAAAAGTTCAGGGCTGCCCAAGTGATGTATTTGGTAATGGCTGGAAGTTGCCCCACTGCCCAGCTGAATCCTTGGCCACAGTTACAACCGATGTGTAGCGAGAGCCAAAGGATCCTTCAAAGACCTTGCATGGCTATAGACTGCCATCCCAGCTGCCTGCACAACTTGTGCCTTCACTAGTCGCCTTGTTGCCCTCCCCCTTGGATATGTAGGGGTAAAATATGTCCAGTGCCCACCGCGTACTAGAGGAAAAACATAGCCTGGACAGGAGTACGGAGTCAGTGCTGTTTCAGGTTTTCCTGGTTTGAGCGACACAGGATTAACTTCTCTTTCTGCAATTTTATTGTTCAGTAAGGTCTTTTCTAATGCTTGGGAAAACTGCATTTTTAGAAGACTCTAGTGTCTGAATTTGTGAAAACATTTACTTTATAGCCAGCTATGGTATGTGGGTTTCAAGGTCTCAGTGTTTTTGAGCCTAGTCAGATGCAGGATGAGGACAAGCGAGACCTGGGCTCTTGACCCAAGCTGGCTAGCAGGATTAATTCATACCATGAACGCCACATTCAATATAAATTAGAAAGTTTGCTGAGGATTTTTCTCTCTTCCTTGATGGCTGCCATCCTGAGAACTTCTTGCCCTGGTGCTGGACCCCTGAGGCCTTCCCTTCCTCCCAAAGCGCTCCAGTGTCTGACATTTGCTGTCCACTGTTGGGAGTGCACGGCTTCCTCCTGATAGAATGGGCTGAGTATAATCTTTGTGTATTTTGTGTTGGTATTGGGATCAATACTGGTTCTTTAGTATTATTAATGTTAATTATTTAGTCTTATTCTATTGAATCTGTTTGTATTTCATCCCTCATGTTTCCCGATTCATGTTTTTTCCCGATTCTCCTTCCCAGGTGGGGAGGGGTCATCAGGTGATGGAATAATTGTCGAAATGACAATAAATTGTTGTGGCTTCTTCAAACCATAACAGGGCTGTAGGATTTGGCCCCATATTTCTTGGGCAGGTACTGTCTCTTCACCCGAGCTGCAGAGGGTTGGAGCTGGGGGGGGATCCACTGTGGTCTCGCCACTGGGCAGAACCAAACACGTGCATTGTGCTGCTCACAGGTTTTCATCTAGGTTACACTGAAAGTCCTGCGACAACAAGATTCCCCAGTTTTCCCAGGCAATCGATTCCTGAGGGCAATTGAAGAAATTAAGGTACTCCTGCTGCACAGGAGCGTTGCACACCATCTCTGGCCCCCTTGGGCAGAGCCTTCCCCACCCCGGGCTCCATGCTGGTGGGGCAGGAAGGCTCAAGGAGGAGTAAGGTGTTCACCCGAAGGGTGCATGGCCTGGCAGAGGCACTTCTCACCTGCAGGACTTTGCTGTGGCCACCTTGGCACTCTGTGCCTCAGTTTCTTATAAGTAATGGGGCAGCATAAAAACTATGTGCCATTCACCGCTCTGCTAAGGGCAGGGGATGGATTAGATGTACTGCAGCTAATATGGGGTTATTAGGAACAATAAACACCTTGCCTATGTATAAAAATCTGGTTTTCGGGATAAATTCTTCAACCTTGCCCAAGAAAGGCCCTAGAAAGGCAGTGACACTCTCAGTGGAGGTGAGGGGAGAGGAGCTGTCAGGGGCAGGAAGGCTGTGAGGTTGGTCCTCCTGTCTTTTGGTCTTCACACACCATCTCATATGTAGAGATCAGCATTTCCAGCAGCTTGTCCTTGTCTCGCCAGCATCCCTGCCAATGCCGCTGTTGGTCATTTATTATTGGGGCTGGGAATTTCTGGTATTTCAGCTGACTTTCCCCCTTTCCCTGGAGCCTGATGCTGCTGCCAGTGCAGAGGCATCGCTGTGCTGTCTGAGCCCCTGTACAAACCCACAGTTTGCCCACGGGGCTGGAGATGCACCAGGACAGTGCCAGGGCACTTGGAGGTGGCAAGGAAAGACAGATACATGCAGTATTGCAAGACAGGGAGGAAAAAAAGGCAGAAACCACTGGTGCTTAAGGATGAGTCTGCAGAGCTAATGGCTCCTCACCACGGAGAAAGAAAACTCCCTCTCCATGCCCCCATCCCTCTCCCTCGCCCTCACCCCAGTCCCAGCCTCCCCTGGCTCTGGAGCCTCCTGACCCCACAGAAAATGACTTCAGCTCCCCAGCCTGAGAGATATTTATCGTTTTTTTTTTTTTGTTTTTTTTTTTCTGTGTTTGTTTTCTGTCCATTTAGTGATTTGAAGCAATTTGGGATGATGTCAGGGAAAGGGCAGGATTCTCAGGCAGGGCAGGGAAAGGAAGACAGGGAGAAGGAAAAGGAATCTCCCTTTTTTGGGGTAGCAAGTGGTGAGGTTGGCTGAGCCTGGACTGTGGAGCTGTGCTGTTAGGGAGCTTGCACAAAGAGAGGCAGAGAAGACTGGCTCGATTTTTGATTTGATTTGATTTGATCGATTAACAGCAGATATTGACTCAACTTCAAGGATGGGGGGAAAAAAGGTTATTTGCTTGCCTAGCCCTTACGGTGCACAGACATTTGTAAAGTGACTTCAACAACAGCTCAGCATTTATTGTCCTTGTGGAGGAAAAGGGAGATTCACGTGACTTTCCTGAAGCCTGGAAAGAGGCATGTGGGAACAGGTCTTGCCTCACCTCCTGCCTTTTCCTGGGTTATAAACCACCCGTCCTTTCTCACAGCATATGTCCGCTCCAGCTTTGTGGAAGGCAGAAGGAGGGGCGCAGGCAGTGAGTGATGCTGAGAGGTAGAAAATCTCAAAAAGAATCAAAATACATTAAATGGGCACATTTAATAAACACAGTTCTCCAGTTGAGAGAATGTATTAAACGCAGGTGCTCGTGTCACAGTGCCCGTCTGAAGAACCACTCTGTTATATTTCAGCAAGAACCGGCAGCGAGAAGCCCCCACCCACATATCAACACAAATAACCCCCTGCACTGCACCCCACATGAGTGCTTTACAGGCTGCCGATGGGCTGCGATGTGCAGATTTTCCAGCTCTCCCAGTAGGTCACCACCTCTTATTCTGCAAATACTGCTCTCATTGCACGAAATATTTAGAGATATAAAGAATTTTTTTCCAAGGAAGGGAAATAACGACGCAAGGAGAACGGCAGTTTCTCCAGTGGGAAGCTCTGAGGCCTCACAAGTGAACACGTGCATTTCTCCAGCATTATTTGTAAGATCTTTTCAGTGACGTGCATTCACAGGGAGGTGAGGGCTGATGGTCTGAGTGTAGATATAAGGGTGTAAGGGGAGCTGCATTTGCAGCATCACTGTCACCGCACAGAGTGGTCCCTTCACCTGCTTTCCTTTTTGCCCCCTGCCCTGTGTCAGCGCAAGTACATGTGTGGTGCTGTGGTGAACTGGCCTGAGCCCTTGGACCTGCTCTGAAACAATATCCCAGGATAAAAAAGAGAAAAAAAGGCGATGAGGTTTTCAGCAGGATCAGCTTTCCCGCTCTGCATCACTGGGCACCTGCCTGGACTCCAGTGCCAGGGACGTGGGGGGGAATGACACAAGGAACAATGCTTTTTTCAGAGTCAGTCCTGGCTTAAATGCAAATAAAACTACTGCTTAAACAGCAGGACATATAGCCTCATAACCCCCCTTTTCTGGTAGGGGAGGCTCTGGCCAGCTGATGGGCCATTGAGCACCAATGTCCTGGTTCAGCATGTAGGATGGAGTCCTTAAGCAAATACATATAAATATGTATATACACACACATATATGCCAAAGCTGCCAGCCCATGGGCTACAGCAGCTCCTTGGATACACTGAAGGCTTTATTCCTTTGGAAAGCAAACCAAAGGCCAGCCCTGGCAAGCCGGAGGCGGCTGGTTTGTTTGCTGGCTTTTCCTGGGCAGCTCCTGCCGCTTCCCCGGTGCAGGCTGCTGCTGCCAGTGCTCGGGGAGAAGGATGCGAAGGACTGAAGGGCTCTAGTCTGTTAATTTATTTTAATGAACATAAATTAATGCAGTTTTCTTTTCTCTGGCTTGCAGATATTAAAGGCCAGTATGACTCATAAGCATGATCTATCTTATCATCGGTGGCAAAAATGCATTAATCACCTCTGATGGAGGCTCCTACAGCCCTGTTGCAGGCGGGGGGAGCAGACATGCAGGGCTGGGTGAAGGTGAAGGACCACGCGGGGCTCTCCAGCGGCTGCAGGCACAAGACAACAAGCATGGGGCGAGCCAAGTAACTTCCACACCCAGCACCTCTGCAGCAACTTGTCCCTGTGCAGCTTAGGACCCCTCTAGAAGTAAAAAAGACATCTTAGAGGGTAGAAAGACTATCAAACTAGTCAGCCAGTATTAATAATAACAATACCAGTGGAGTCAGGAGCTATTGCAAACCTCCCTGTAAAAGATGGAGAGAGCTGCTTCATTTAAGATGTATTTTTAGTTTGGTTTACTGTTTCTCCATGTGTTGTTTTACATTTATCTATATTAGCAGCAGATACTCAGCAGTGCTAGCAGGGGAACCCAAAAGCGCCTGACCTCAGTGACACTGAACACAGTTGGTCTGGGACATGATCGTGCAGCTTTCTGTCAGGGAAATTTGTAGTAAGAGCTGGCAAGGAGAAAGATGCAGCAGCAGAAACTTAGCATGTTTATGAAAAAAAAAAAAAAAAAGCTACAACTTAAAATGACATTATGGACCTGCTCCTGCGACAGAGGTGCTGAACTGCTGTGATATGTGGGGGACCATGCTAAAGTGTCCTTCCCAACTTCCCATGAAGGTCTGTCTAATCTTACCTGCAATGGCTGAATAGAGCTTTCCCTCCATGAAAACTGGAAGAAGGATGACAAAGGAGGAGAGAAATTAGCAGCAGGAGTAAAGTATGGTACTCCCTGGCCAATCCCATAAGCACTAAAACGCTTCACCAGTTTAATGTCATTTCACAGGGTAATCTTCAGCCAGCCTTGTCTAGAGACACTAGCAGCCTGCTCCGGCGCTCAGTGGTGCAAATCATTGCGTTGCACTCTGAAAATACAAGGAGAGGGAATGATGAAGTGTTTTCATGTACCTTTTTCATGTGACCTTAACCACCCTATTCCCTTCATAGACTGAATTCTGCTCAGTTACACTAGTCTGAGTCCTTGGAAGTCAATGGGTTTGCATTAAGGTGGCAGACTTTTACCTTAGTTGGACAATCCCACAGCGTAGTAAGCCAAAATTTTTTTTTTGTACATTTCGCTGACATTTTTGGGATAGATTGATCTCTGCATTACCCCTTGAGTAAAAAAGGAGTTATTTTCAAAATTACCGAGTCTTCACTTTTGCCACCGTTCTTCAAGAGAGACCAGTAGGGAATGAGACAAATAGATGGACAGATTAGCCACTTCTGATCTCTGCTTCACCCCTTAAGTAACCGAAAAAGAAGATAAAAGGATATTTTAGGAAAGTCACACACACAGAAAACAGAGCTGAACTTGTACGGCAGATATTTCAAATGATGAGGTTCTTCAGATGTATTTCCACTTGTTAGAGGGTCAAAGAGTTACTGGGTCAGATATGAAAAAAATAGATCTGGGAAATGCTGAGCCACCACAAGGAAATTCTAATGCAAAGACTCACATGGCAGTGATGGATGGCTTTGGTTTTCCAATGAGTACAGATGTGTCAGGGCTAGCAACCAAGTTTTGGAACAAAAAAAAGGTTCATATGGAATCGGTTCTCTTGGCAGGAAGGCAGGGCCGGGTGTAGTTAGACTGGTGATGCTGGGAGGGAAGAGGACTGCAGCCGAACCACCGGTATGGGAAGTACAGCCTGTGCTAACGCCTGAGTGTGGCTTTGAGGTCCCAGAAGAAAGAGAGGTAGGCACCAGTTAGTCTATCAGAGGAACTGGTCAGACCCAACAGTATGTACCAGTCTTTATAACTTCACTTTTCTTCAGGGCAAGTTGTTTTGGTAACACTGGGTGTAAAGGAGGGAGCCGTCTCTTCTTGGCTTTGAGCGTTTCATGGCAGTATAGGCTGTGAAGGCGTCTGTTCAGGGCCAGAGGAGAATGAACAGGACCTTTTTCTCTCCACAGCAGAACAAGACATTAATGATCTAGTGGAAGTAATTCTGCATTGCAAAAGAAGTTGATAAAATAGAACATAAACTTCTCTAATAGAGGATTTAATTACCAGGAAAGCCAGATTGAATGAAGCATTTGAGCAGAACTATTTCATTGCTGAAAAAGCAATGATTATTAATGCTCTTTCTCCAAGGCCACATTATTTACTCAGGAGGCCCTGGAGTACTAAGAAGCCACACATGTGCCTATACGTGTGCATGTGCTTGTATGTCTTTGTGTTGTTTTGGGTATTGGGTTGGTTTTGCTTTTTTTTTTTTTTTTTTTTGTGCCCAGACTGTCACTACACTTTAAAAAGTCTCAGATTTTCTCTGACTTCACCCAGATTTCCAGCTAAACTGGTGTATCCACATGATCAAGCTGAAACCAGCCAAAGTAATCAGGTCTCAGGGCTGGAAAGTAGGCACAACAGTAATGAATCAGAAGGCTTAAAAAGCTCTTAAATTGCTATTTCATTCTTCAACACACAAGAATGGCCATCAAGGTTTAACTGCAGCAGAAGGACTTATTTATTTTATTTGAGAAACAGGCACTTCTCTGAAGCCCTCTATTAGTCGATATATCAGCTTGTTCATGTTTTATGTTGTTGTTTTTCCAATATATAGTTGGAAAAGAGATAACTGTGCCTGACGAGGCTGGGGTGTACGCCTGTAAAGTTTTAAATGCAGTTCTGGTATTTAGCCTTTAAACTTAATGAGATTAAACACAGAATCCATCCATACAGTTTACCCTAATGACTGCTTTGTAGTCGTTTTCGGCAGCCAAATTGCGTCAGGGTGTCTGCCATGGTCAGGCAGTAACAGTTACTTTTGGAGGAGAAAACAGGCTGGAAATCGCCTGCTGCGTGCTCAGCCGTGGCCAAACTGCCCAGGAGTGGGCTGAGGGGCTGCCAGGCCGCTGGGAAGGCCCCATAGGGACCTCTGCACCTCCACCCTTTGCCCTTCATGGCCTGAGCTGTGCTCGGTCCCTGCATTGGCACCAGGGCTGGTCTCGGCCAGAGCCTCTTTGCGGGGACAGCTGATGCTACACAGAGTTTTTGCCAAGGTAGGAATTTTGGCGTTTACTTTTTTTGACACCAAAACAATGATAAGCTCATCACTCTGCAGGTGGATAGTGGCACAAACAGCCTTTCTGCTGGTATAGCTTCTTTCTCTTTAGGGCAGTGTTACGCTGCCATGACCATTTTTACTGGTAGGGAAGTAACTGCTGTGTCTGAGGCTGTGGTGAGGGAGAGACTACGGGGTTTGCTTTACCTATATCGAGTTAAAGCAGTAAAATTTATGTGCGCAAATACACTTTGAGATTTATAAATACTGAGAATCTCTTGCTTTTATTACTCAAGGCAAAAATCCACCGTGGGTGGAGGAATCAGGTGAGCTCACAGTGACTTTTTTCCACACAGACAACTTCACCCTGCAAATGCTTTCATCTCCCCCCTCCTCCTTATCCCACCCAAATACCTAATGACATATATCCAAGCTAACGAAATGCAACTGCAACAACGTCTTACCTTGAAAATAAAGCTATGCGTAGCCCCTGCTATGCTTGGGAATGAAACCCATGGGACGGTCCCTGTGTGTCCAGCACTGACTTCTTTGACATGAGCTGGTGAAAGGCCTCGAGCACAAATCTTACGAGGAGCAGCTGAGGGAAGTGGGGTGGTTTAGCCTGGAGCAAAGGAGGCTGAGGGGAGACCGTATCACTCTCTACAGCTACCTGAAAGGAGGTTGCAAAGAGGTGGAGATCAGCCTCTTCTCCCAAGTAACAAGTGATAAGACAAGAGGAAACGGCCTTGAGTTGTGCCAGGGGAGGTTTAGGATGGATATTAGGAAAAATTTCTTCCCTGTAAGGGTTGTCAAGCATTGGAACAGGCTGCCCAGGGAAGTGGTGGAATTGCCATCCCTGGAGGTATTTAAAAGACGGGTAGATCTGGTGTTTAGAAACATGGTTTAGTGGTGGATTTGGCAGTGTTAGGTTGGTGTTTGGTTGGACTCGATGATCTTAAAGGTCCCTTCCAACCTGGATGATTCTATGATTTTGTGAGCAAGGATTCTATGATTTTGTGAGCAAGGAAAGAGCTGGTGGGGCTCAGTTTTGTCCTGGAACCAAATCTTCACAAGGAGGAGGACAGGAAAATCTCTTACTAGACAATTTTTACAGTGACTGTGTTTATATTTTGACAGTGGGCGCATCTGAAAGGCTTTGGAGGCTTTGGTAACACCAAGGAACTCTGTGAGGACTGGCCGAGGGAAATCATTTCAGGGCACCAGGTCATTCTTATACACTAATGTACGTTAAACCTTTGCGCGGATGGTGTCATTTGGGCTCAGTGTGACTTTGGTCTGCTGTAGCTGAATACTGATAGTTTAAAGCAAGAATAAACCAAGGCCACTCCACCAATGAGGAAGGCATCTGCAGAGATACAGACTTCAGACCTTTTGGTCATCACTTTAGTTTTCTTAAGCAGCTTTATACAGTAAGTCCCATGCAGTATGAGTTTGCAAAAATGCATTTCAATTTTATTAAGAAAGGTCTCTGGGAGTAACCTGGAAAGATCAAATTAGAGATGGACCCAGTTCACTCTTCTTCCAGGGTAAGACTGTGTTCCTGTAAGGCTTCTTCCACACCAGCAGGGAAATCCATCTCTCACTACAAGTGTGAGATTCCTACGATACACCAAATCCAAACTAAATAAGAACATGTTGCCTATAGATCTATGGTAGGTATGTAGAAAAATACATACTAGCATTTTGGAGCACATTCAAACTGATTGCTAAGCGACAGTGTAACATGGTCAACAAAGAGCAAAAGAACAATTTTACTTGGTATTTTATTCACTTAACAGAAACATTCACTTATCAGGTATCACTGAAGTGCAATTTACAGAACTTAGCAGCAAATTCACATATGTAAATTCAGATTTATTTTCTTTTGTTGTCTTTTTTGTTTCTTTTTTTTACAAATATTACAAATGTACATCCATTAGTACAGTATTGCCATTCACTCATGCGTGTTATGTACATAATCTTCACTAAAGAATTACTACTGAGCAAGTTTTCCTTTGCTTCAGGAAATGCTGCCTGTAGGTCATGTGTGCTTCTGGGATGTGGTCCCATCACACTCCATCGCTGCACGTAATGAGAAGAAGTAGACTTTTAAGGTCATGTTCAACCCTAGTGCAAACAGATGCAACTCCATTGCCTTCAACGAGACCAGCTGATGCCTACTTGCAGCGAGGACTTGATTTGGTTCCCCCTACTAAATTCCTTCTGGCAGCTGAATCCAGGATTGCATTTATGTATTTCTTGCAACAAAGGATAATTCAATCCCACCACACTTTTCTTTTTGTCCTTAAAAATAGCCAGGAACGGTGTTTTGCTGTGACAGTAGCTGCAACACCGGCCTGTGGAGCTTTATGCACTAGTTGAGCTGATGTCATGCCAGGGCTGGAGGAGGGTAGATGAGGGCAGGGAGATGTAAGCAGGAGCCTTGAGGTCTCTTGTGTGCTAGATAAAGACTAACTTGGAAAGGAATAGTAAAAGACACTTCTTCCCCCGCCTTATGGGTCTCTGCATGAGAAACCTTGTCCTCTCTGGTTGCCCTGTGGTTTCTCTCCCTCGGTGGGAGCAGCTGGAGCCCCTGGGACCACCACTGCCAGTGTCACCCACAGCTTCTCCCACGCCTCCAGTCGTGGGCCCGATCCCCCACCCGCCTGCTGCCCCTCTGGGCACCTTTGCTGCCCAGATCACACTGGAGGGCTGCACTAGTGACAGCTGTGTTAGAGGACGGGACCGTGTGGAGGTATCAGGAAGCTCCAGAAGGTGCCAAAAATATTCTGAATGCTAATAAGAGGAGCTGACAAAGTGGTCATGGTATTGACAAAGTGGTTACCACAAAATGCTTCCATTATTGAAACGTCTCAGTTTTTTGTTTGTTTGTTTGTTGTTTTTTTTTTAATATTTCTACTCTAAGGATTTTTTTTTTTTTTTAATATTTTTGGTAGTTAATATGGAATGTATTATTTTGCTGAAAAGGTTTCTGGAAGGGGAGAGCTTTGTTTTATCTAATTTAAAAATTCTAGTTTATCACAATTGCTTTTATACAAGACACTATAGATACATCTTGTAGTTTATAATCTAAAAATAAAATCTCATCAAAATACTGTAGCTATTCTATTGTGGGCATCAATAAACAATGTATTTACTGTATATGGCTCTCCAAACATGATAAACCCTATACAAAGAGCATCTATCTTTATTGATAGGAACAGTTTCCCGTGTAAAGGAAATTACATGGAAAAATATGAGCCTCGTGTTGTTTGAAAAGTAACTCAGCTTGACAATTCTGAGAAAATACCAAGACAATTATCACAAATCAGTAGCAGCATGTTATATACAGATTTAAAGAGAATCACAGGAATAAAAAGAAAACAGTAGTTATATACCCGCAAATCCTGTCATTTAAAAACCCAAAATCTGAAAGAAATACACAGGGTGTTTGAAGGTTGGTTCTGCAGTGGGACTATCAAAGCTCAGTTCTCCCATGACTGTATCTTTTGCATCCTGATGAAGTTTGGGATGGTTCAAAGATGAGATTATATCAGACCCAGCCACGGTTATGAAGAAAATATTTAACTGTTAGGTGCTAATCGTCTACTAACTGAAAATCCCCACCTTATTTTCAAACTGCAGATGAACATGAATAATAATAATAATAATAATAATAATAATAATAATAATAATAATAATAGTACTTGGCATTTACACAGGGCTAGAATCTGAAAGCTCTTACATTGAGTAAGACATTATCTAAGCCTGTAGTTGCATCTGCTGCACTTACGTCACTTGGGCTATATGGGGAGCTAAAACTCACTGCAAGAGCGACTGAATCTGGTTTACACCATTGCATACCACCAGAGCACTTTGTTCCTGCCAAGTTCCTTAGACGTGAAGCAGGTAATTATTATTATCCCCATTTGACAGATGGAGAAACTGAGGCAGGAAAGAGCCAAGTATCAAATGTGCTCTCTAGTTTGGGTTGTCTTAGCCATGGCTACCCAACCCAGCAATTTTTCAGATGTACGGAACAGCAGGAGCTCACACCCACTTAATTTAAAGCTGAGGATCCTCATGAGCTTTGAAATTTGGGGCTCTGAGTCCTGGCTTCAGCCTGCCTGATTTTAGGCAGCTACCTGAAGCTCCAGAGCTGCCTCCATCGTCACACTGGTCTTCACCGCCAGCCCCTGCAGAACTGTGCACCTCCGCAGGCAGCGCAGGGTTGGATCACCCTCTTGAAGAGCATCTGCATCCCGGCTGGTGTCTAAAGGTCATGTGTGATGAATGGAGCCCGGATAATTAAAATCTGCAGCGTGCAAAACCTGTGGCCAGATTTGAAGATTTGGTGGGAAGTGGTTTGTCCAAGGCGTCAGAGGGAATAAGTCTAAAACCCAAGGGAGTCCTGACGCCCAGCTTTGTGCTCTGAGCCAGCAGTGGAAAACGGAGTTTAAAAACACTGCATATCTTTGAGGTCCAATTTCCTTCTCACAGATTTAGGCAGCTAACAGGATGATTTTTGCATAGAGGTTAGACACCTATATTTGTGGATGATTATGGATGCTCTGAGACCTGCTGTCATGCTGTGTGCCTGGGATACTTCCATCTTTGCTCACTATTTTCCATTATTCAGTGATGACTCTTGCACTGATTGTGTGAGGGAAAGCAAACTCTGTTTTGGCTCAGACAGGCGGCCTGCTAACGCCTCCAATCAGTAATAACCAACAGCAAAAAAACCCAATGGAAAGCAGAATCTTTGTGGGGGTGGCATTATAATTTGGGCAGGTACATTCTTGGGAAGGGATCATGAAAAAGCAGTTTTCTAAAGTCGAGTTCAGTGCATCAGACACATTTCTATTTACGTATTTCCAATACAGAATTAAAATTAAATACTCCTGTGGAGGTTGCTTTTAAATCTCAAACTGCTTCGATTCTCTCAGCTTACACATCCTGCCTGGCCTTCTCTCCAGCTGATTTGATCCGGTCATGTAGCGAAGGTGTCAAGTGATTTATACAGTTAGTAGGAACTGATCTTGCTCTGGGGGTTTCTTCACCCAGGTGCCCAGACCGGCTTTCTGAAACGCTTTAAACAGCTGCTGCTTGACAGACTGGTACGTCTGAGCCACCAGCTTTGCCTCGCTGTACACTGATGGCACGTCTCCATGGCTTGCTATTCGTGTGCTCAGCTGCAGAAGAAAAATCAGGGAAGGGGAAAAAAGTAAAATAATAATAAAAAAATCAACCGACGAGCCAAAAGAAACAGGAGGCTTCAGTAGCTGTATAATCTTCCTGTCTACATTTCATAAGCAACAAACAAACTATCACTGTGCTTTGTGTGTTTGTTTTTGGTTTAACAACAAAAAAAGCAGGGAAGCAATAAATGCCTGTGACGTGGTTTTGAGCCATTGCGAAGAGGAACGGGTAAAGGGCTTTGCCTTGGAGAGGGCAGAGGCAGCAGCAAATCTTGGTGTGTTTTACAAAGGCAAAACCCTACTTCTCAGTTAAGGTGATATTTTAGGAAAAAAGGGAGAAAAATCCTTTCTGGAGATCTTTAAAAAATGTGCTCAGTTTAGCCTGGGAAGCGGAGAAGCTCAGTGCTTCCAAGTAATGCCAAGAGACACAAGAAGGAGGGTCCCCTCCTACACTCTCCCCTTTTCCCCCTTTAATGTGTTATAGTAAGAGGTGCTGTGAAACCTGGCCAGGACAAGGCAGGTTTCAATCGGGCATCAGGATTCGTGCTGGTGTGGGAAAACTGAGCACTCTGCCAGGACACTGGAGCCACCTGCCGGGAGCTGCCTCAGGAGATGACGCTTGGGAGATGCTTTGCAGAAGAACTAAGTAAACAACACCCTCTGACCTGCCAAATCTTAACAGCACTGAACCAGCAGTGAGGCTGTGACATTTTTACAAGGGCTTGTAGTGACAGGACGAGGGGGAACAGCTTCAAACTGGAAGAGGGGAGATTTAGATTGGGTATTGGGAAGAAATTTTTCACTCTGAGGGTGGTAAGGCACTGGCACAGGTTGCCCAGGGAAGTTGTGGCTGCCCCATCCCTGCAGGTGTTCAAGGCCAGGCTGGACAGGCCTTTGAGCGACCTGGTCTGGTGGGAGGTGTCCATGCCCATGGCAGGGGGGTTGGAACTCGATGGTCTTTAAGGTCCCTTCCAACCCAAACCATTCTAGGATTCTATGATTATACAAATGAAACCAAAGTCTGGAAAATGCCTTAGAGCAAACAGATGGGTGAAAGTCCAATGCTTACAGGCCAGGTAAATAGCACCTTGTCCTGGTTTGAGGTAAAACAGAACCAATTTTGTTCAGTAACTTCGCTTCTTAGCTGGGCCTCTTCTAACTACTGAAATCAACAGCGTATTGTGCAGACACTGTTCTCTCTCAGAGTGATCAGACCCGTGTTTATAGGTGATGCCCAGGCATGGGATGGGGAGAGGCTCCTGCTTATACCCATTGCTGTAAGCCCCAAGGGCAGCTGACTTTGTTACTGGCCCCGTTGGAGGGTCGGAAGCGGAAAAACGGAGAGGGGTCCCACCTGCGGGGAGGAGCGGACAGGACAGGTGACCCAAAACTGACCAATGGGGTATTCCATCCCATCTGCCTCATGCTCAGTATAAAAGCTGAGGGATCAAAGGGTCAGCCTCTTCCTTCAATGGCCGACGTCTGAGGAGGACTCTGTTCGTCTGCCTTTGATCCCGATCCGTAATCCAGATCCGGAATCCAGTTCCCATCTGTCACTGAGTCCAGCCTGGGACTGCCCCAGTGCCAGCCGGTGACGTGATTGTCATCTCAGGAGCTTGATACGGTTTTGTATATATTTCATTATTTCTTTTTATTTTATTATTAATATTTCATTAAAGTAGTTTAGTTCCTCCTAAACTCATAAGTCTCTTTTTCCTCCTCTGCCTCTCTCTTTGAAGAGGGGTAGAGGGGAGCATCTGTCGGTCCCGTCTGGGGTCCCTCGGGTCCCCAGTGGTGGATTTGGCCTAAACCACGACACACCTGTAGGAAAAAGCACCCTCAAAGCACAGTCTTGGGGAGCAAACAACAGTCTTTCCCTTCTCCCTAAAAAGGAGAGATGCTGAAAGACAGATTAAAGGAAAAGGCAAATGCACAGACTGAAATGAGCTGCTCTGGTCCTCACAGCACTGGCACACCATGGGCCTGCTCTGGCTGGGGTGTACTGGCCCAGGCAGCGAGAGAGGGATGGTGCTGCCAGCCCTGGCATCAATGGGCTCCTAGCTGGCCTGGCCGGCGGTGGCTCCCCTACAGCTGCCCCTTTGTTCCCCAGGGGAGGACACTGATGACATTATCAAATGCTTTGTTTTGTCAAAAGCAAAGTGCCCTGCTCAGCCCCGAGTTACTCCCTCCTGCCCTCCCCAACCCCATCCTCAGTGCCAGCCAGGTGCAGTCCAGCTCTCCCAGCCACAGTCCAGGCCATAGCCTGACCCAGGAACTGACATGTCCCAGGATTTTCTTCCATGAGGATCCCTCCATTTTGGGGGCAGAAGGAGTGCTTCTTGCCTCCCTTCCCTTGCCACCTGCCATGCAAGAAATAGGTAGGGACCCGCACCACTGAACTGTGACTGAACCGTGGGCACGCAGCCCAGTCTGGTCGCTGCTGCTCCCCCCAGGCTCAGTGTCCCTGCAAGGACAGGTCATGGCACTGCCTGGGCTGAGGAGACACCCACCAGCCTCCTTCCCTGGGGTATCCTGCAGAGCAGAACCCTTTGGGCTTGTCTTCACACCTTCCCACCCTGCCTGTCCGTTTGCCTTCCTGAATGACTTTGTTGGTGGAAGTTGCTCCAGACTTTCCCACCACAGAATCAAGGAATCACAGAATGGTTTGGGTTGGAAGGGACCTTAAAGATCACCTAGTTCCAACCCCTCTGCTATGGGCAGAGACACCTCCCACTAGACCAGGTTGCTCAAAGCCCCATGCAGCCTGGCCTTGAACACCTCCGGGGTGGGGCAGCCACAACTTCCCTGGGCAACCTGTGCCAGTGTCTCACCACCCTCAGAGTGAAAAGTTTCTTCCTAATATCTAATCTAAATCTCCCCTCTTCCAGTTTGAAGCCATTCCCCCTCATCCTACCACTACACGCCCTTGTAAAAAGTCCCTCTCCAACTTCCCTGTAGGTGCCCTTCAGATACTGGAAAATTGCTCTAAGGTCTCCCCAGAGCCTTCTCTTCTCCAGGCTGAACAATCCCAACTCTCTCAGCCTGTCTTCATAGGAGAGGTGCTCCAACCCTCTGAACATCTTCATGGCCCTCCTGTGGACCTGCTCAACATAAGAAGTGTTGAGGGCTCCAGAGCTGTAGGCAATATTGCAGGTGGGGTCTCATGAGAGTGGAGTAGAGGGGCAGAATCACCTCCCTGGACCTGCTGGCCACACTTCTTTTGATACAGCCCAAGATATGGTTGGCCTTCTGGGCTGTGAGCGCACATTGCTGGGTCATGTGGAGCTTCTTGTCCACCAACACTCCCAAGTCCTTCTCCTCAGGAGTGTCTTCAATCAAATACAGCCTGTATTTGTGCTTGGAATTGCCCCAGCCCATGTGCAGGACCTTGTTGCTTATTCCTGTCCCATATCCACCCTTTGAATTACAGTAGCCCCACTATTTGTGCGGCTGTGAGATGACTAGGAAAATTTCCTCAATAATTCTCAAAATTGAGCCTGGGAAATATATGATTTTTGTCATATTAGTTCCTCAGTCAAGTTCACATCTGTTTTTGGAAGCTCTTGAGTAAATGGATAAGGCAAAAGGCTTCTTGGGCTGGCATGTCTGCCAGAGAAATACAGGTGAAACCACAGCCCTTGTTCTTTTTCCACTCATTTCCCAATAGGAAAAATGTTTTGGCACTTAATAAAGTAATTTTTTCTTGTCCTCATCTTGTCCCACCCTGCATAGACTGCAGGACAATTCTTGACAAGCCTCAATATAGCAAATTAATATTATAACAGTGAAAGTAGGTGGGCTGAAGAGACACACTGTGTTTTCCCTGCTGCTCTTCCTGGAAGTGGTGGGGTCAGGCTCACCACTTTTGTATCTGTGTCCTTCTCTCCCACAACACCTCCTTGAAGGCAAGAGGAGAAATGGTCACTCCAGAACCAGGAGAAATAAAGGAAAATTTCCTTATTCCACATCAAGCTTCTTCCTGCATCTCCTACATCCCTAGACTCCACCCTGTAGTTTTTGGCCATCTAACTGTCCTGCCACTGTGTCCTGCCTGTGGGAAGTAAAGCGAAGTGAGAGGGGAGGTTGACTTCAGTGGCATTTCAAATAAGGCAACTTCATGGCCATCTTCCCTAGAGAAAGCAGGGCTGTCAAGGGGTGGTGGCCGTTTCAATTAAGTACAACTTGTAGTTTTAATGCCATTAAATTGTACTGCTGCTCATTGTGATGACATTGGAGAGCCTTCAGCACCTGCCCACTCGCCTTGAGAGGAGCAGCTATTTCTTTGTATGGATTTATCAACGTATCTGTGGGGTGGGGAAAAGTAGGGGAATGGGCAATCCATAGCACTTGCTTTAGTTAGGTAACATGGGTGAGATTGGGAGTGGTTTCAGTTGGGAGTCTAAACCCTTGTGGAACAATGCAGTGAGGCAGATGCCTCCAAGGCAATGACAAATATTCCTCTCAGGCCTCTCTTGGGTTTTGTCTGCTCATCTGAGCATGGCTCCATCACCAAGAACAGCCAGAACACCCATCTCCCCTCCAAACTCGCCTAGGTTTCTGCTATTGGCTTTCTCTGGACTCTCAGCTCCCATAGTTGACCCCTCGAGGTCTTGGCTACTGGTAACCTCCATCCTCTCCATCTCCTCCAGGTCCCCCATGAAGGATGTAGGACATTGGGCTGTTGGCAGTGACCCATCAGTCCATCAGACCTACCTTGCCATGAAGCTTTGCCCACCGAGCGAAGAACATGTGCTTGCAGAGCCTTGAGGGACTGCCGCAGGTCCTCTTCCCCGTTGTGGCGTTGATAACCTCCAGGTCAGTGTTCCCCACAATCCAATTCACACTGAAGCTGGGAGATTTTCCGGGCTGCCGAGCGTCAGCATGGCTAACCCCTGGCAGGAGAGAAGGACACCAGTAACATCAAACCGGTGCTCAAAACCTTCAGAGGCTGCTAATACGTGGTGGGTTGTTTTGGCACAAAATATCCTTGAGTGAACACGCCAGCACTGTGCACTGCATGTGCTGTTGTCACCATCGGTTAAATGTTACCAGCCCGAGTACCTTAGAGAGACATAATTTAGCAATTCCTATAGATCTTTTTCCACCTTGGAGGCGAACTTTTCATTAGCCTAAGGAAAGCCATTAGATTGTAGCGTGTGGTATTGACAGCACTGTGACGGTTGCTGAGTGAAATCTTTCAGAAAGGCTTTAATGGGATAACTGGATTTTAAAAGGAACTAAGCAGCAAAATGCTTTTGCCATGTGTTCCTCCAGGTGAGCTTTCCGTGTTCCAGCGTATTTATCTGGTATTAACTGCTGGGGCCTTTGCTGTGATGGGAACTCTGGATTGTAGGGGGTGGAAATGGGGGATAAGAAAATACAAAACATACATTTCATCATCACAGAGAGTTTATTAGATCCAAGTTAATAATGATCTTGTAGACACCACAGACCTACACAGAAAACTATTGCTCCCCACCTTGTGTCTGCCTGCAAGATTCCTACCCTGTACTGGTGCAGCAATCCCTTCAAGAGCTAGTGTCCTAATGGCAATATTTTGGATACCTTTAAGTGGAAAGAATCTTATTTAATTTTAGACAGCTACAATGATGATGTTTTCGGTCACCTGGGGTGACTGGATGACCTTTGTGTCATTCACACAGCCAGTTTTGGAGATCTGAATCACATACTGGACTCCACTGCCTACACGGGTGAGACCTCCCTTGGCTCTAAATGCAGATCGAGGCTGCAAGGTCAGGTGTGGGTGTGTACAGGACAGAGGGTTATTTTTAATCACGTAAATTCCTGTCTATTCTTAACCATTTAGTGTAGTTCAACCTTTCCATGACTCCTGTTGCTTTCTCATTTCTCGTACCCGAAACCAGGGAAGGATTAGTCTTTGCAAGGAAGTAAGAGGTATAAAGAAAGCGGTCGGTTTATTTTCCAGAACAGGATAAATGCAGCCGAGTGAGCTCTGCCTTTCCCTGCTCATTAGGGCTTTTGGGAGCAAACAATCAACACTGGGAGCTTCCAAGGCTGGAAAAGACAGAGTGACCTGAAGCAGTTTGAATATTTTGGAAAATGTGGGCGTTGGATGATGTGTCTGGATCCAGCTGTTGAGTCCCTCTCTACTAATTTGCTGTGTGGGCCACTAGCCCGCAAGCCTGGCACGGCCGCCCCGGCACAGGCCAGCGCCAGGGCTGGATGTCTGCTTCCGAACGGCAGCTCCCGCCAGAGCCCCTGCCTGCAGCAGCTCCAGCAACAGCTCACGGTTTGCACAGCTTGACGGGGACCTGCCTTCATCACTCCTGGGTGGATGGCAACAGAGAAAGGTCCTTTGCATTTTCCGCTGGAGGGTTTCAAAGAACTTTTGTGGCAAGGGAGAGGTACTGATATGGAACGTTCAGAGAGGAGGAGATTAAAGAAGAGAGTTCAAAGCCCGTCCTTTCCAAAGTGCCCCTTCTTGAATACTGTAAGTGTCTGCTGATCTCAGGAGGAACGGGAGGAGATGGGAGCTGGTGGGAACCTGGCATCCATCACTGCATTTAAACACGCTGAGCTTGGTAAGCCCCTGAATGAGACCAGCGAGAGCTGGAGAGCTGTGCAGGGTCAGCTGTGGCAGAGACGCTGCCTCTGCAGGCACCTCCTGCCTGGGGCCTCTCAGCATCGTGGGAAGAAATGTTGGTGAGGGACATGCTCTGTCTCTGCTCCTTCCAGTGTGGTCCCCTCTGCCCTAGGACGGAGCCACAAGAGCCAGATGTGACTGAGCATGCACGCAGAGAGAAAAGTGGCCATGAAAGGGAAAAATATTATATGGCACAACCACTTTGTATTGGTGGCAAAGCTGGAATTGCCAAAATCATCTCAGTCACTGGGACTGAACTTGTTACTGTGTGTAGAAGAGAATTACAGCTAAGTCATAACCTCACCCAGGATTTGTGAACATATTCATGTCGTATTAATACCTGTCTCAATCCCCCCCCCCCGCCCCCCCCACCGAGATAACAGATCAGTCTGCATCTAAAACTCCAGTTCACCTAGGCAACAGGATAGGAACTGAGAGCTTGAAAATCAGATAGCGCTTCGGCGCTATTCGTACGCTTCTATACAGAACAAGATGCAAACAGATCGAAATCGGCTGTTTGACACTTTGCACCAGTCTCTGTCAAGATAGCACCCAAAAGCTTAGAGGACTGAGTGCCAAAAACCGTGATAGCAAACACCCTGCTGTGCAAAGTTGCCACAGGCCAGTAAATAAGTAAAAATGTTGTGAAAACACTGACCGAAGGAAAAGAAGGAAAACCTGCACGGAGGACAGAGCAGGCTGTGGGTGCTCATCAGATGGGGGCTGTACACCCCTGCCCAGCCTGGGACCTCCCTCTGCTCTCGGTGTGAGAGGCGGGAGGTTGTCCCAGTGCCTGGGAAACCCTCCGTGCTGGTTTGGCTTTCATGCTTTCTCTTCCCAGATATTATGTATAAGTACACGTACTTGGGTAAGTAGAAGATATTTTCACATCATTTTCTGAATGCAAGAGAAGAGACTTTAAAGAAAAAAAACATGAATGAGACTCATGACAGATGCAAATATAGAGCCTAGATATATTCTCTGATTGTTGTTTTTGATCCTTTTGAAACACTTTTTTCATGTTTTTCTTTTGACAAATAATTGTTCTGATTTTATTTGAAAGGTAACACCCAAATAATCTAGATAATTTTCTCTCCTTTATGTAAAATACACTCTTTAAAACCAACACAACAAAGTACAATAGGACACTGTAGAAACTGGAAGGAAAAGAGAAGCCTTTGTACAAATAAAATGAACTTGAGTATTGTGGGATATGAAGTGAAACCTGTCCTCATTCTCCTCTCTCTCCCAGGAAAGCCTCATGCCTCTTCAAGATACCCTTTAGAATGGCCTCAATCTTAAGAGAAAAGGTAATAAAAATGACACAGGGCTCTTCTTTCATCTAAAACATACACCCAAGAGTAATCCCAGTGAATGAGCGGATTTCCATTTTGCTGGGACTGGTGTGAGTGGAAAACCTCACTGATTATTTTTCTGTGGGGTCAAGGAGTTATCTCAGGATCTCTCATCCCACCCTGTGACTCTCCTCTCCATTGAAATGTTTGTGCCGCTATGATCAAGTGACAAAATTGGCATCCTTATAATTGAAGGACTCCTGCAATTTGAAATCCCTGGCTGCTCTGATCCCGGAGAGGCGCATGGGAGGCGGAGTTGCCTGGCTGAGGTGGTTGAAGTTTGGTCTCTAATGCATTTGGTTTGTCTTTTGCTAGGTGCCCATCTCCTTAGTCACTGGATATGCTGTCGGCACAGTTTTCCAGGTAAAAGAAATGCAGCACAAGCCCCAGCAATGTAAGTTTTAAGCAGTATTGGCTCCATGGGATTTGTGAGGGAAGGAAGATTACAAATAATGGCTTTAGAGACAAAAACAATGTAGACAGAGATAGACAGATTCCTCCCACTGCTTCTCCTGGGCTGAAGAAAACCCACAAACACAAGCAAAAACAAAACAAAAGCTTTTCCAAACAGAAGTCTCAGGGAAGGAGTAAGCCAGCCATGAAACATGCAGATATTTAAGCGACACAAGGGCCTTTCTGATGCTTTTCTAACTCCCTGGGAATCTCTGGCAATGACTCTTGGACAGAAATACACACTTGGGCCAAGTATGAGCTGTTACTTTTACTCTGCAAGAGCAACCTAGCAAAGCAATAGCTGTTCTGTGGTTAAATCTCTTATTAAATCACTTATTGTATTTTCAGTCCTTCAACAGTTCAAGCCTGTTTCCCTATACATCCTGCAGCCACAGTGAAAGTGGGTGTGATTGTGAACTTAATGTATGGGTGGAACTGTAATGAGTTAGGGCTGGCACAGGGTGACATCAATGTCCCCAGTGGGAGACGGAGGGGCTTCTGGCAGACGGCTGTGTTGCTGAAATAATAGCCAAATTTGGGAAATGGGGAGATTTTCCTGACCAGCTGTGAGTCCCTTCCTCCCTCCTGTGATGTGGCATGGGACGGAAGACAGGGCTGAGTCATGCCCGTACTAGACCAGGGCAGGAGGTGCAGGATGGGGCATGAGGTGCAGCAGAAGAGTGGAGCAGAGTTTCCTGTGTGCTTGCATTGCACAGTCTTTGGCTAGCTGCCCTGAAGAGTTCAAAAATGGAGATAAGCTGTTCAAAAAAGGATAAGCCTTCTGACCTACTCACCTCATAACACGTATGTGCACATTACACTTACCAGATGTACTAAAGCACACAGAATCTGAGAATTTCCCCAGTGGCTAAACTATCACTTCTGCCTCAGCCAAGCTAATTTTGTCACAAGGACACACATGCACGCACAAAAAACAACAACAAAAAAAAGAGAACATGAAATAGATACAGGATAAAATAGCACTCTCCTGACTGAGGAACCTAGAGGACTTTGAAAGGTGACCATGTATTCCACTAAAGCATCACGACCTTCCAGCTCTGCAGCCCTGACATCATATTGGTGTCTCAGGGAATCCTCCTGAAGAACAATTATCAGAGTCCAAGAGTAAAATAAGGGTCTATTCCTGTGCAGAACTGGTGGCCCTTAGCACTCACATGCCTCATGAGGACGTGAAGGCATTTGAGACTGTGGGATTTTGCAGGGGGTTAAGGAAGTGGGAGTCGGGGGGATGGAGAAGAAAGAACCTGAGACCTGAGGCAGGGACAGGGGCTGGGAAGGAGAAGCGGTGGCAGTGAGAGTAGCCTGAAAGATAACTGGAAACCATGGAGATCCTCACATGACAGGCAGCAGCCTTGTCAGGCAGCAGCAATGCCTCTCTGCGGGCTGCTGAGCAGGCAGGGTCTCCTGCATGAACAAGCAGCCCTTTTCTCATGGCCGTCTGCTCCAAACACGATGGCTAGCAAGTGGCGGAGGAGCAGCGGCTCCGAGTAAGGGGCAGTGGTGGTATGGGCTGCACACACAGTGCCAGAGGTGCAAGGGCTCGTTCTCCTGACTCTGCACATTCACGTGTTTGCTGGGTGAGGGGGAGCAGGACAGGAGAGAGTTAAACCTAAAATTTACTGAAAACTTCCTCCCTGCTTTTTAGAAACCTTTTACTTAAGTCATACACTTTTCTCCACTTTGGGCATTCTTTGTACAGCGGTTGTTTTCCTCGTCAGCTTATATCCACTACTGATCCTTTTTGTGGTCACTGCATATGAAAAAGGAACTGTGTTTAAATGCATCTGTTTCTTCATTCTACAAATTCATACTCTGCAGGAAAAAAAGAAGGCATGGGCTAATGGTTTACTTACAAACAAGTAAACTTTCCTGTTGGTGACCGGCACAATTAGTGATGGGAGAGGGGATCGTTTGTCTTGCAGGCAGGTGTTTGCTTACCGCTGAGAAGCAGCTGATTGCGCCGGTATGAAGCTGGCAGCTGACCAATGTCTTCTATTCTATGGCTCATTACCCGGGAAAGGTGACCAGTGTGATAGAGGCTTCCCACAATGATGCTGTGCAAGTACATGGGTTCGATGAAGGAGCTGAGGAGAGCACCTTGGAGCCCAAGGATGTTCCATCTGGAAAAGAAATTCAGGAGCAATAAAACACACGGGTGGAGGAATGGCCACATGAGACCTGCCCTGGGAAGACTGGCAAAGGCCAGCACACGGGTTGAGGGGATGAGGGATGAAACCATTCCTGTCCATGCCCTATGATGCATGAAACACTGTACTGTTGGGTTATTATACGCCCGTGGACTGATTCCCCCTCTACGATGGTTTTAGATTACTGTGATGCCACTGGCTTAAGGGACGTATTTCTGTGTTGTGTTATTGCAAACAAAGGCCTCTTGTTGAGAGCTATTCTTTATAAAAGCATTTTGTGTTTGATGAACGTTCATTTAACATGTCTTTAGCAGAATTTCATTTTTTTTTCCTGCTTCTATGTCACGCTTGTAAAGGTAGAGCTAAAATGAGAGCTTTTGTTATTCTACCTTTATTTACCGTTTGCCATACATTAGTACCAACCCCTAGTCATACAGCCAAGACAACACATGACTTAGGTGGCCAAACTTCCCACAGAATTGTTGTGAATAATCTTCAAAAGCCTCACAGGCTGACATTTCCTTGCACAAATGATCGTGCGGATATGAAGACATCCATAAGAATTAAATCCTTTCCTGAAGAGAAAAAAAAGAGTTACAATTTTAGGCAATTTATTTGTAACCAATAGTTTGACCTGCTCTAAAGTGTTCCGAGTGATGGATATGTCTCACCCTGCTGCTGTCTTAAAGGTGCAACAGAGTGATGGTGGAAACATTGGGGCCTTCAATCTTGAATGACTGTGAGCTCCATACTACTGCTGTTAGATTGGTTGCCAGAATGGCTTTGCTTTTTAATAGAATACTAATTTTTACATCAAGCTAGGCATAACTATAACAGGATGCTCGCTCTAAAATCTTCAGGGGACAGGTAATTGCTTAAAAAGTGGAAAAATTCAAAAGGGGAAAGAAGTCATGATGCAGTTATCTTCTTGGCAAACCTATTTACCTCAGCCCATCTAACAAGAAGTTTTTCCCCACCACACAAACACTGACATGCTCTCTTACACTTGGATAATATTTTTATGTTGAGTCAAATGCTGTCAATCTTTTTGAATAGTTTTGAGTTCAGGAGTTCAAACTGAAAATGCTTCAGAAAATGTGGTTTTGGAGAGCGTATTTTGGCTCATTAAAAACCAAAACACTGGCAACATTTGGAACTCTGTAGCTGACTGAAGGAAAGGGTGAGAGGTGCCTGCTGTTTAAGGCCACATCCAGTGGCTGCCATGCTAAATAATGTGTTTAAAGCACAATCTCCATCAGCGGCAAGCATTATGTAGCTAATTTCTTACATCATTGTTCTTTTCATTAATTAACATTTCTCAACCGTTAGTGCAATTATTGCAGTGCCTCCGTGCTGTATGTCTCTTTTCATGATTAATAAGGAGTCATTATATTTCCCTTTCCTGAAGCAGTCAATTAACACGGAATACTTTCCATTAATTACTGAATGTTTAAAACCAGCATGCTGTACCTGGAGAGCAATCTGCTCTAGGAACCTGTGACACCAATTGCTTTAAAAGTTCTCTTTAAATTTTATTCCAAAAACACAAGCAATTTAGCTGGCTATATTAATTTGCCTCCGAAGCAGGGCTGTGAATGAGAAACATCTTTTAATCTCATGCAAGAAAAGGCAGCCATCTGGCTGCTGAGGATTTCAGAGTCAGACTCTCCCCGTCTCCCTCTGTAAATGCAGGTCATTAAAGTAATGTGTTCATCTACATAAAACTCAAATGGAATATAAAAGGTAATATTTATATACAAACAATTTAGTCCCACAATTTAAACAGTCATTGGTTTTATGAAACATTTACTTTAGTCGATCAGATTTGCATAACTTCATTTGGGGAAAAAAAAGAGTGTGGTCATTCCTGCAAATAACATCGCTTTTAAAGACAAGAACTAGCTGCCTCTTTGAGTAAATATCTTATCACGATGCAAAATTAATAATGCAAGCTTACGAAATAGAGTTGAGTTCAGCTAACGGTACTATGCCTCCGACCAGCTTCTAAGGCGAGTAAAAAAATTAGACAGTGATATCTTTGTCCAGATGGAAACTTGTAAGATATCAGTGTTGTTTTCAACATTTGACATTTCCTTAAAAAAACCCACTTGTATATTCGATTGAAGGAGAGAAAAAAGCAGCTAAACAGAAAAACAACATATGTTCAACAATATTGGAATTTTAGCAATATGCACATCACAAGAAATCATCTGAGCTTTATTTACCAAAATAGGGGATTCTGTTCGGATCATAAATTACAAGGTAATAATGATTATTTAATTTACATTATTTGCAAGGAACCTGCCTTTTCTTTAGAGATATTTCTCTGCCTAATTTTGATCATGTTCATCCTAGTGTAAAAAGGGATTCGGATGTCAATGGAATTACATTATTGGAAATCATAGTATAAACATGATCAGGTCATCCCCTATGTATTAAAAGCATCTCATAAACATTCATTAGTTCTCACAATGCTGCTGTGAGGCAAACCCCCATTTTTATACACCCTGGGGAATCAAGGCAGAAAGGCAGTATGATTTGCTGAAGAATGCTGCATTATTTGGAGGCAGAGCTAGAGTCCAGTGCTTTTGGATGCAGTAGTTGTTCCTCAAGACAACCCTGTTTCCCCATCCCAAATGAAGTCCCAGGCAGGTGTGGGGGGCAATGAAACTTGTGTATCAGCCACGGTGGGTTTTGACTTCAAGGTATAAGTAGCTACAAGACAGGTTGGAAGAGGGGTCAGGCCAAAGAAACAAAGGACGTACAGGTTGTGAGAGCAAGCCGTGTCTGATGGGTAGAAAGTGGTGTAAAAAGAGACTCAAGCCAGAACCAGGTGGCATCCTAGGGCAGAAAGGACAGAGAAATCAGAAAAGGTGTCGACACCGAGAAGGTATTATTCTGTGGGAACTGCTTGGCGGGTCTCCTTGAGCAATGCCGAGGCTGGTGTCCACCGTGGTGGTGGTGGAGAAATGGGATGAGAGTGGTGGCACTGGCACCTGTATGCTGGCCACTTCGCAGTTCAACACACCACTGTTTTAGCAGCATCCATTCAGAGAAGAGGGATGAAAAAGCAGAGCAGGAGCTTTGCTTTCAAGTCTAGCCCAAGGCTGGCAAAGCGTTTGGCCACTTGGTTTGTTCTGGAAAGCAGCCCTAAGCATGCGCATGAGTCCCACAAAGTCAGTGCAAGTTCTAGGAAGAGGGGCCTTGTGCTGAGCTGGCCAAACCGAGACTCTTGCACTGCTGCTCTTGTCCTTCAGAGCACAGTAAAAGCACATTAATGATGGGTGAAATTTTCATCTACTCATTCTGCTTCTGCTCTGTGGATAAAAAGACCTACCTTGGAGGGCAGCCAGTTCAGTATTTTGCATATACAATAGATTTAACTGATAAATATTTGGGGAAAGGTCTTTTATCCTGTGTATTGCTCATCTCTGGACCAACACACATGGCTAATGCACCGACTCGTTCCTTTGATATCTGAACATCTATGGGATTATTTGTAGGTGGAGGATAGGGAAAGAACTGTCTGAGCAACAGTGAAACTATCGATAAGGGTGTTCATTTTTGAAGGAGCTATTTCTCTGCAGCCTAATTTAGGTCCATGAAAGTAGCTGTGTTCCCATCTGTAACAAAGTGCTCTCTTCAAATGTAGCTTTTCAAAATAAAATTATTATTCAGAGCAATGCAGTGTTACATTTTGGGTCCTCAATACATCAAAGTGACTTTTCTCGCTATGAGGAAATATGCTGGATCATTCTGAATTTTCCTAATTGTGCAGGATTTTAAGGGCTGTTTTCAAGGGCATGCATCTCTCTAATAACTTCTATGCTGTGCGCTCTGCAATAACCCTTCCAATAAAGTGAAAATCAACCCACTGCTCCCTTAGTCACAGATCTTATTTAAAAAGCCCAAAATCTTCAGCAGGCAGGATCAATAAAACCAAATGTCTCCCCTTTCCACTTAAATATGGGAGATTTTGGCGCTTTAAATGGAATGAAAGTATACCTTTCCTTTTGTTCAAACAGCAGATATTACTGCACTGTTTACAAAGACAAAATCCTGCGTCCAGTTTTCAATATAGATAATCCTTGAATAAATATATTTTTGCCTGTTTGTCAATCACGGAAATGCCAGCGACGAGCTGGGAGCCATCCCAGAGCAGGCAGCCTTCCTTTAATTAGAGGCTGTGCTCCCCCAGCCCCGGATGCGGGGCAGACTGGGAGCGAGCCCTTGCGGAGCCCCCACGCGCTCCCACGCTCCCGGCAGCCCGGGACCACCAGCGAGGTGCACGGGGAAATGTGTCCCCAAGTCGTAACCGCACGGCAGCCTCCATGCCTGCAAGCTGTAGCATCATCTCACCCCGCGAGTTGGCCGCAGCCCCGCAGCCCAGCCCCAGGACCAACTGAAATATGGATGATGCAACCACTGAGGAAGGGGCTTGGGGGCAAACCCGTGGGGGTGCAAAGGGCTGCAGCCTCACACGGGTCTTCACGTGGCTCCTCGCCCATCGCTGAGACACAGTGTGACACCTGGGGCCCCTTCGCTCAGTATCTCCAGCATCGGTTTGCACACAGCGTTACTCAAAGGTGAATGCTGACACGCTCCTGCCCTCGAACCCCTTCAAAGCTGAGATGTGGAGAAGTTGGCACGATGCTTCAAAACATCTCAGGGAACTGTGCCCACCTGCCATTGAAGCTTGGTGAGACTGAAGTGTCTCCTTGGGACCTTTGGAAATTTCGCCCATTAAAAATCACTGCTGATGAATCTCAAAGCTTATTTTGTTAAGGCTTTTTATAAAAGACACTTTTTTTTTTAGTCATTATTAAGAGCTTTATGTCTTACCCGCTTGGTGGTGTTAACCTCCTGTACCACAGTTTCTATTACCAATATTTCCAGCTATGCTTCACACAATATAAATTGTTATTCATGGTGGTCTGTGCTCAGCAGAACACCTGTGGTGTTCCTATTTATACGACCGTTTAGCTATTATTGGTTTGGAAACTGGAACTACTGCATTAGTTTTTGATCTGTATTTTAGCAGTAGGTGGTTTATATATGTTTTCTGGAACGTAACTTGTGGTGAAAGATTGAAATTGAAATCTCAGTCACACAGAAAGGGGTTAAGAGAGAGAATTACAAATCATGTGCACAAATCATCTCTAATTGAAGATCTGGCTGTGTTAATTGATTTTCATTTACATTAGTATGCAGCCTTTGCAGTAGCTTTTCTTGAGTTACCTTGTCAGGCTCAGTCGTCTGTTAACCGTGGCTCTGGTGGACAGGCTAACACCGAAATAGATCTAAGAATGCCATTTTCTAAAACTGACTTTTAGTCTTGCATTTTTACATGCTACATTTAAATACAACTTAATGTGCTCAAATCATCTTGTAAAATGCTACCTCAGACTCCCACCGCTACATCCTGAAACAAGTGCCTTAAAACTATATTACCTTGCAACACTCTGAACATATTCTCAATAAAAACTCCTTCCTTTTCTCTAGCGCGTGGGCCCAAATAATCCACAAACCTTAGCCACGGGACAAGAATAGACTGGCAATGCTGTAATGCAAAGTTTGGAGGTCCTTTGTTATGGTTTGTGTTGTTTTACAGCTGAGATATAATTTAGAAGTTCAAGGTCTTATTTAACCTCTGGGCTTAATGTCACTGTTTTTGTGAAGTATGAGGAAGCAGAGGCAAGAAAATACTTTTAAAGGTGACCTTTTGAGAAGTGGTACTAAGAAAACAATTTTAAGGCCAGAGCTTACAAAACAAACACTGAATTCTGGCTTTTATTTGATGTGTAAAGAGAGTGTTTGTGATGAGCGTTCCCTCCAAATCCTGCACCTTGCAAAGTACGTTCCCCAAGCCTGCGCCCTGCAAGAGGGTGATGCAGATGCCCCACTTCTGAAAGAGGACAAGTGCCCATGGCTCATGTGTCTATACGCTATTGGTGTGTGTAGATGCAAGTTCGATGCACAGAAAGCTGGCATCTCTCCAAAGTAAACAGATTAGTCAGATATCAACTGAGCGTGAACACGCTCTGCCCTGGCCATAGCGTGAGGTCCCCAGTCCCCTTGCTAAGGTCTATCAAGGAAGAGGGTCTTGGGGAAGAGCAGTGCGCTGCAGAACTCAGTCTCTAATGGTGCATCCAGAGAAGAACTAATTTTTTAAATAGATCTTAGTGTTGAGTGGTTGGACCAAGATCCTCACGATAATTTGCATGCAGAAGGTAGCAGAGGTGATGTGGTGACATAGGACCTGGGAATGCCTGTTTATGCTATGGGTCTGCTGGGCTGTGGAGTGCTGTGGTGGCCTCCTCCTCATGCTCCCAGCACTATTGCACTTCTCTACCAAACCACAGGCAATGGCAACCATTAAACCCTTCTGTGCAGGTATTTGGTGGAAAACACCCTGCTATTTTGGATTTTGGACACTGGGAGAAATAAATTCTCCAGTTTCTCTGCATGGAAGAAGAAGGGACCCAGGCGCTGGCAATGAGATGAATAAACTCGATGCTCTCAGAGCCCAGAACAGGAAACTTTATACAGAAGGGAGGTATATGTTGTCAAATTGAGGGCATGGTGGGCCTAGGGGACGAGCCATGGTGGAAGGAGACTGGCCTGAAACAGTTCTCATGAGTCAGAGGACAACGCGTATGGAAGGGAAGGCAGTTTCTGTACTCTGTGGCAGACTCTGAATTTCCCCTACAAGTCTCTCCAGAGGGGTGATGGACTTGAGCACGAGATGTACATCGTTCTTTCATATTTTGTCCAGTCTTTCAGATTTCCTCTGCTGTAGGAATAAGAAGTAGAGACATTTGGAAACTCTTATTTTATATACGCTTCCATTTCATTGTGTGAACTATCACCTGCAAATCTGGCATACACGTACACGCCTGGTGTGCTGTGGGAAGCCAGCAGTGCTGTGCAGGGGAGAGGAGAGGCTCAGCACTGGGTTGGCTTTGTGCCGCAGAGACCATGTCACCAAAGGGGACACAGAAAGCCAGTGTCCCTGAGGCCCCAGGGTGCCAGAGGGGTGCTGCAAATCCCACCCCTGCAGCTGGTAGGAACTTGAGCACCTCTCAGTGCTCACTGATCTGAACATTTCTGAGGGTCCAAGACAGAATTTAGTGCTTAACTTTCCTAATGTTTAGTTATTGCATTTAGATCCTCAAAGAGGAGAGATATCTCTAGAGATATCCTTGCTTTTTACCTAATTGTGTGTGCTTGTGTGTGCGTGTGTGCGTGCCTGTGTGAGTACGTGTGTATATATGTCAATTTTCCTTCAAACATTCATCTGCTCCTGAACAGCAACTGCAGAGACTTCCACCACCAGCAACACTAACCTTGCACCGACCTTCTAATAGGCAAAGGTACGAGCTGTTCCTGCATCCAGCCTTAGTGTGAGAGAGGGAGATGAAAAGAGGTTTAATTTGGCTCATTGTATGAATGGGTTTGCTGTCACAAAAAGCCTAAATTCTCTTAGGGCTGTGATGTCTCTGTTGACATAAAGGTCTTAATACAGGTTATGATTAGCATCAAGAAAATGTTAAATGACACAATTTTTTTCCCCAAACAGCTGATAATTTTCAAAATTATTTTTGCTTATGATATTGCTGCTTTTTCGCAAGTGTATACAGCGTACATTACAGAGGAAAATGAAGGTCGAAATCTTACATATTAGTGTAATTAATGAACTATGGGTCTAAAGAACATGGTTCAGTCCCAAAATCTATGGCACTGAGAGGCCAAACTCCCTTCAGCTGCATTGTGAGACTCACAGAAGCTGGGAGTGTAAAAGCCAACTCTTTCTTAGGGTGGGTTATTTGGGGAGCCACAGAGCCCAAACTTTAAATTTGCACATATAAATGCATAAGTTTTTAAAGCCAGAAGGAACCACTAAGATCTAGCCTGACCTCCTTTATAATGCAGTCGCGGAATTTCACCTCGTAATTCCCTGCCTCAGCCAAATAACATGAGTATTCATGCCAGAAGTGTTTGTGCTTTAATTCAGTAAGGGAATAGGTATGATACCAGGCTGTTTATCCTGCAATCTCAACCCAGCCACAGAGCCCAAGTAATGCATACCAAGCATCAAATTCTCTCAAACTTGTGATGATAGTAATAAAAATTGCTAAATGCCTTTGAATAACAAATAAATCTGATTAAACCACTCTCTGCTTATGGCTATCCTGTGAGCAAGACAGAACATAAATCGTTAGATGCATGATTTATAGAATATTATTCACTTTTCTGAGTAACTCTCTCCGTTCTTGGTCTTTGATATTCTGATAGCAATGTCCTTTGCAAATAATGCAAAATGATGTATATTTTAGCAGCTACTAGCTAGATTCTCAAGAGGAAACATTCTCTAATAGCCCAGTGCTCCTGAGGGGCTTTTACAAGCAATAAAATCCAAAGCATACAAGCCAGATTTTTGTCAAATCTTGCTTATACGAACATGAATTTCAGCTTCGGAGATCTTTTTTTTCTCATTGCGAGACAAGTCCGGATGATGCGCAGAGTCCTGCATCCTGCAGACATTTGAAGAGTCAACTGTCTACGTGGTAGAGCAAATATTTGGAGTCTGAAGTGTGTCACAGAAATCACCTACTGATCTCTTCAGTGGGGGCAGGAGCAGGGAAAGGGCCCTCACACAGCAATTTCCTCATCCACTGAACTCCTTTCCTGCCTGTACTTTCTATGGCCAGAGGCAAAGGCGGCAGAAAACAGCCCTGTACCTGGTGAAACAAAGGTCAGGCGAAGAAAGCTCTGATTTCTTCCTCTTACAGGTGAGGACAAGAAGGATAAAAATTGATTGTAGATCATATTTAATGTGGTAAACTGAAATCTGGGGGAAAGTTTATTGCAGATCTCCAAACCTCTTCTCATCACTCTGTGCCAAGCTCTACACAAAATTACTAGCAGCCAAAAATCTCTGGCAACATCGTCGCCAGTGACCAGCCCTGAGGGCACTGCTTGTTTTCTGCCACGCAAAAGATGTTTTTGTGAACATTTCTTGCGGTGTTGGTGTTTTGTGATTCCCAAAGCAGAACTTGTGAGCCCAACAGAAGTTATGACACAATATGCGTACTTAGGAGCCTAGTGGAAATAAAATTGCAAGACGAGGTCTCACAATGTGACTGGGAGAGAGAAAGGACGGGAAAGGCATGAGCTGCAAGTGCAGCTGGGCTTGGGAATGTCTCTAGAAAGCCTTGGGCACTCCCTCCAGAAGCTTTCAGACCCTTCACCGTAGTAGATGCCATAGCAATGCCCCCAGCACTCTCTGGACTGCATTTGCCTTTCTCAGTTTCCCACGTGAAATGGTATTTGTTTTTACATTCAACTCCATGCTTTCTACTTCACTAACTGAATTTTTCTCCTCAAAATCCCTGTTTGGGCCCCTCTTTGGTTTCTGTCACTTCTAGGTGCTGGAGGTGCCTGCACCAGACCCACAAATAACCTCTTCTATAATCATTTCCTGTCTCCATCCTTACCCCTTATTAGGAACAACCACTCCATCTTCCTTGTAACCTTCATTGATTTCTGAATCTCTTCACTCTCTTGATTTTTTCTCTTCATCTCCTTATTCAGCAGTTTTTCTACCCATTTTCCCTGTAGCAGAGCTCTTAACCTCACCAAGGAGCCCACAGTGCTTGGAAGCATCCAAACTTCTGAAGCATTTGTAGTGCCACAACACTACCACCATTCCTACAAATGTTGCTTTTCCCATCCCTTTTCTCGGCCTCCTTTTAAACTGTCCCTTACTGGTGACAGCAAACATTTGCTTTTCAAAGCAGGGAATAATGATTGCTGATTTTTTTTTCTTTGTCTTGGAAAATACGATGCCCATTTGAGTTACAGTGCAAATAAATAATAAAATTGCAGTAATTAATACAATATTGCAATAATAATACCAAAGATGAGAGCGGGAAGATTTTTTTTATCCGGGAAAAACTTTGTGGTAGACTTTTTTTTTCTTCACAGACTTGAATGCTCTTTAGATATGTGGCAACAAGGAAAGGATTCACTGGAAGTGCTTAGCAGATGCGCTTGGAGAAAACCCAGCTTCCGAGACTGTGCATTGCAGCCAACATCCCCATCAAGAGCAAATACAATACCATTTGCAAAGCTGATATTTAATTCACTGGCTAATGACATTCAAAACCACAGAGAGTGCGATATTTCCACTCTCAAACTTACATTTGTTTTGTTTTTTGAGTCCGTATGAATCTGAATTTGGAAAACCCAACTGCATCTAAAACCAGTGCAGGAGATCCACTGAAAACAGTTTGGGTTTTCTGTTATCTCTTTACGAGTAAATGAAAACATTAAAGCAGAAGTTGCTCTTTATCCTTCACACAAACACAACAGTTGTGACGCTTACACTTAGCAGAGGGTGGATTTTGTGAGTCTGGTAGTGTTTCCATTCGCTGGTTCAGTCATACATTTTTCTGCCAAAATGGCAGGCGTTGCTAAGCCCACAGACTAATTTAACTTCGGTAGGTCATCCGGTCAAAGCCAAGAGCAGAATTTAAGCATTTGCATTAAACAAAAGCTTTATGCTTTTTTGAAAGATCATTGTTATATTGGTCTTTCATAATTGGGCCAAATTCTCTGCTGATGTAATTTAACTGAGTTCTTAGGCATGATATTCCAGCAAAGAATGTGATCATAACATTTACATGTTTATAGCTATAATATAACGTATTTTACATGTAGAGCTGCATCTATAGCTAATGCACATCATATAGCTATAATTATGAGCACAAGTATACATACATGTATAGATATATACTAATAGTATAACAAGTATGCATCCAAATGCACACACTTTGTTTTCAGTTTGTGATAGCCATCATTTGCAATTAGTTAATGCCCTAAACTAGAATGGTGAATCTGTTTACATTTTACGTGCCACCATGGAATAATTTTGAAATATGTATTATATGGCAATTATTCTACATAAATATATGCTGTATTTACAGGACAGAGCTGAAAGCCACAGAGAGGGCCGTGAGATGAAAGTTCTGCAACAACATTCAAAATAGTAGAAATATTCCTAGCAGCTTTTAGGGCACTTAATCCAACGGGGTGCAGATGAGCTAAGTTTATCTGCATGATGTTTGTTTGCAAGTTTTGGGGTAAATGATCCAGTAAGAGCAGAGTGGATGTATTTTATTTGCACACTGAAATTCTACTGGCAAAAATGCTGCAGAGAGGGTTTATATTTTTGTCACACTGTAAAAAGCAACTAACGACCCATGGAGAATTTGGGAAAATGTCCTATTTACATTCCGTCCTATTTATACAGTTTGTTTTTGCATACAAAGAAGGTCTTTGTTTCCACAGGGTTTGTCAGCACCTGCGAGTTATTCCCCACTGGTAGCCACAGTCCTCTGCGGCACCAAGCTTCATTTTCACATGCAAAGAGTTTTGCGACGTATGTACATGAGGTGCTACAGTACCTGGCGATTTTGTCTGTACAGGACATGGTGATGAGCTGCTCTCCCAGCAACACGCCGTCCCACGTCTGAGCCGCGTTATGACAGCGGACGGGTATGGTTCCTTCTCCAGACTCAATCTTTGTTCGGAGGTGCCCACGGTATTTTCTCACTATGTGCTTGCTGCTGTTCACTGGGCAAAATAAACACAAGATTGGCAATAATTAAATGTTTTTAGAAAGAAACTGAGAGGCTGTGTTGATGTCATAGCTTGCATTTGCAGAACCACCTGTGGAGGTCCTTCAAATTGGATTCAAAATTAGATGAGATGGCAGCCCAAGAAAGCAGCACAACGGAGAAAAGCACGTGCTGCCTAGCATGGTTGTCTTTTCACATCCATCAAAACTTTCACACAGCACACGCTGAGCTCATGTTCCCATTTCCATTCTCTTCCATACTTAAGAAGAACAGAGGTGCTCTGGTTTTTAAAGAAACAACACGATTTCTTGTTTTTAACCCTTGCTTATAGGATTGAGCTGTGTCAGGGGAACATTTGGAAAACCTTGGTTCAATGAGTGTGATCAAAGCCTGCCTGACCCAATCCAGTCCAATACTCTAGTGTGACAGTCAGCAGCATTTTCTGAATAATGCCAGAACTGAGGTTCTGGTTTGTTATAATGAAATTTCACTGAAAATTCTTGAAAGCTAAAGTACTAAACTCTGGATCAAACACAAATCAAAACTTGGTAATTATTCATTGCTTGCTGAAATTCCCTCTATAGTGTCCCTAAGGTGAGGTACACTCTTGCCTTGTGTCATACCGATACCTTTTCTGCAATCACCGTCCATCACTTGAGTGATATTATATATTTGAGTGCAAGGCAGCTGCTTTCGGGGTGGCGCAGGGCAAGAAGCTAACACACTTGTCCCGCGCTGCAGTGAACTTAACCGAGTCCTGCCTATATGCAGTAAGCGTAAAAGATAATGACGTTTCCAAAGTACTTCTTCATGTTTTAGAAAAGAGAAAACCTGAAGTTCATTATCAAAGTCTCTCTTCCCCTCTTTATGCTGCTACTTTGTCCCTGGCTATTTTGGTTGTAAAAGAACAGCAAGGGTCAGCTCTGGGTCTGCTCCCTGTCTTACCCTCAGAGGGTTTCACTGGAGGGCTCCTTCTCTATGGAGCAGACCTTTCACAATTTCCCTCCAGCCCAAAGGAAAATAATGAAAGATGGTACACAATAGCTTTTGCTTTCAAGGAAAAGGCGCTCTGCTTCTACAGACATGAGATTTTTGCCTATATTTCCAACCGTCCCATGTATTTTTCCATGGCCTGCCCCTCAGCTGGACCAGAAAGCTCCTGCTTGTGAAGGTAATGCTCCTCAGCCTTCAGTGGGCTACAGGGCTGCCCAGGTTGGCAGCACCGAGTAACGTTGGGGTGTCACAGGTCGCGGGGCTGATCGAACCTCTGGCCGCGAGCAGCTGGCTCTGTGCACGCTCCCCAGCCGCACGCTCTCTCCCTCTGTTATTTTTTACCGTCTTTGCTTTGTATGACCGTTATCTGTGCTGCAAGCTCTGGTGGAAGCAATTGATTGACTTTGGCTGCTGCCAATGGATGGTTTACAGAAAGGGAATGGGAAAATAAATCTCTTTAGCCCCTTGGGATTAGTGGAGGTAGTGAACACGTGTAGAACAGCGGTCAGCTGTGACCCGCCAGCAGACGTGTGGCTGAGCCCCCAACGATCATTCCTTTGCTTCCTTCCTGCTTTTCTAAAATTTAAGATGGGGATGTGTGTGCCAGCAGCGAACTGGACCAGGTTTCAACTGGATCGACTAGCCATGGTTGAAACAAATTCCCATCCAAAACCAGGTTCCATCATATCCAAAATGTTCGCAAATACTGCAGGGTTTGGTTGTGCTGCTTCAGGAACCGAGTCTGGGGGAGAGTGGTTATGGCACTGCCATCCCCATCAGCAGCGGTTTCCTGGTGGGGACCGTGGGGGTCCCTGTGCCCAGTTGTCACAGAGCACCTCACAAACTGAAACACTGCAGTAGCCACCAGACTTGAAGTATCGAGGCTTCTCAAAGCTCAGTTCTGAGGGAAACTGGGAAGAGCCAATGGACAAATAAAAAATTCAATAAGCAAAAATGCCGAAGTCTCAGAAATTTCTCAGATCCCTCTCCCCTCAAATTGCTGGGCTATGTCAACACTGTTGGGCAACCATTTTCATGGCCATGTGTGCTGATCTTGTGCACATTCTTCTTGTCTGGGATGCCTCCTGCAGTATCCTTCAGAGGATGCTATTCGGATGGGATTAGTTATCTGGGAACTGGTCCATATTTTTCTTGGGACTCTGTGGGGAAACTAATTTTCTAAAAACTTCAAGCAGTGGTGAGAAGCATTTTTTATTACTAAACCACAGAGCCGTGGGGAAGGTGCCATGAAATTTGGACAACAAAAGGAGAATGTGATCACTTCTGCTTAGCAAACACATCTAGCTGAGCAACGGCGAAAAATGTACAGCAAAACCACTTTGCCTTAGTCTGCACACACCGAGAACTGATGGCATGGCAGAGCTAGACCTCTGCCAGGGAAGCACTGAAGAGTGACTCAAGAGACTGTTGCTGTTTTGGCTGGAAGAAAGCTTGACTTGAAGCAAATCACTTCTCTTTTCCTAAGCTTTCCCGCAGGTATAATGAATATAATGATGCTTCCTTCTTCTGCAAATTCATTTTAAAGGTACTGCTTAAGAACTATTTATGAAAAACAGATGCTATCCTTTCAATAAAGATCTACCACAGGAGTCTACCTGCTGGAAATCCCCCAGAGCAAAGTGAATTTTTAGTGTTTATTTCTCCGTCTTTTTTTTTTTTTTTAGAAGAATATTTTCTCTTGCTACACCTTTCTTTCCCCATTTCCCTTCTCGCTCTACATCCCTCTCGCTTTCTCAGCTCCCGCTCTGACCGTCCCCTAGATTACTCTCTTTTTCAGGCAGTTCACCGTGTTGATACACCTACATTTTGCATACATGCAAAGGGACCTGTAACTGCCAGGGAATTTTAGTGACTACATGACAAGATAAGCAGCCTATCATTTATGTGACTTTGATTTCACTGTGTAAATATTACCTAGTGAGGGGCAAAGCATCCCACAATGTGCTGACAGAGATAAGGAGCCAGTTCAGGGGAAGAAAAAGCAGCAGCCTTGCAAACAACTGTTGAGCACTTGGGGAATTTAACTCACTGGCCAACAATCTGGGGGGAGAGGCATCCGAAACATTTCTGTGAGTTTGGGGGGTCTGCTTATTTGATTTTTTATTTGTCTGTTCAACGTTCTCAGTTTCCCTGAGGACTGAAGGAAGTACAAAGGCCAAAGCACTCCGCATCTGGTTGTTATTGTAGCATCACAGCCCCGGACTGCAAGTACCAGGAACTGAATAATAAAGTTTTTAAAAGCCTTTAGGAAGTGTGTGCAAGTGCACAGATCGTCTCAGTTTCCGAATGCTCATATTAACTCGGCTCGCGTGTCAAACTTTGCTCCCCATCATGCGCGCCCTACCCGGGGTGCAGCCGAGCAGGCGGCATTAGCTGATAGGATTCAGGCAGCTGTGGCCAGCGTACGCTCACCCTGGGATACACTTCCACAGCACTGATAAGGGATTTTAGCTGCTCAACTGCTATTAAATTCAGTGGATAGGGTGTGACTAAAACCCTGTGCTGTACTGCCTGTCTCAGGCTGCTCACATTGCTGGGACAGCCGGCACACATGCTCCGAAAGATGATCTGTAGCATTTATATAAAATACTAATAACTCAAAGCTCTGAATGCTCTCAGATTGCCAATGATTAAATAAATCCACATCTGCAATTGGAACGCACTTAGCTCTTTTTTAGCATGTCATTAAGTAGCGCAGGAAGATATAAATATTGAACAAAGAAAAAGATGAGGCTCTGTGTGTTTTACTGAAGCCGCAGACAGACCCTAGCACATAAGCTGCTTGCCAACAGCAAAAAATGCAGTCCACTTGCTGGCACACCCTGCTACAGATCATTTTAAAGCAGTCTCAGACATATATTTATTTATGCAAGTTAAAGTCACAAACTACAGCCTACTGCTGTTCTGCTCTTCGGTATGATCAAAGCATCAGCGACTATGAGCATTTCTGATCTTTGCTGTGCTGGTTCTCCAACTGCTTAATCTTAACTAATTGCAGGGGAGAAGGCGTCTGAGGATGCCACTTCAACCAGAACAAAATGTCAATTCAAACCGGAATTGGAAAGGACAAATTTAAAAATCATTTGGAGTGGATTTATGATGTGTGCTACATTCAGATGGGGAAATTACTCCTGACAGTTCCTAAGATAAAAAGGCGCTTGGATTATTAATTATTGGATTAGAAATTTACACAGGTGCCTTGTATTTAAAATCAGTGAAACCCACTGATTTCAAGGCTCACCCCTCATTTTCATATTTTTTCCAGGACCAGTTCTGGCTCAAATGGTAATAAAAAAAGCCACTCCATATTTATTATTCAGTTGAAGAGTGAAGAGGAAATGGACGGTGATTAAACAGAATCACACGAGTAAAGCTCTGTCTGAAATTCTGCATGACTGCCTCAGAGGTTCATTTTCTATTTCCCTGCTTCAGTGGAGGCTGTTCTCTCCTCATGAAGGAAGAAATAAAACAGCCTATCTTGCATTTTTTCAGTGCTGGACCCTCCATTCATCAGCATGGTTTGTAAAGCTTCCTTAGAGCGGTTTGAAACAAAGGGGTGGAAAGAGAAGTGTTAACATCTGACTGCCTTTGTATTTTGACGGTTATTAGAGACGCACTTTCCTCAAGCAGATGCTGAATAAATGTACAATATTACTTTTTCTGGAGTTGTTGAAGTAAACATCAGCAAACTGAAGGCTTTGGATGTGTCTCCTTTACTGGGTAGAGTGGCTGGTCAGATAAACCTCTGCTGTGTCGTGCTTTGGTGACCAGCAGACAGCAAGGCTAAAATGCAATGGACCAGCTTTTGAAAGCAAGAAACTTTAGGGATATTCCAAAAGAAGACTGGATTTAGGAGGAAAGAATATGGTAGGATTCATCACACTGTCAGCTGGGCAGGTAAAAGCAGTGGTCTTGTCTGAGGGTCTACAGAGCTGCCTCTGCGGCGAGTGCGGGGATGCATCTTTCCCAGGAGGGGACACAAGCACCCGCCTTGCACGGGTGAAAAGTACATCAAGTTGAACCCCTTAAAGTCAATATATGCTTTCAAAATGTAGTCCAGGAGGCCTATCGCATCTGAATGCAGCCCCAGGGGAGGAGCTCCTCTGCTCACCCCCAGAGCCATGTAGCACCTATACCACTCTTGGCAGAGTTCGGTTCAGAGCTGGGGTATGGACCTTATCATTAAGCCCTCTATACAAATATAAATACTGAATACATACTTTATAGGAGAATGTTACAAAACCTTAGAAACCTGTAATGTGTGGAACAGAAATTAACAGTTGAAATTAAACTTCTTTACCTTTTCCCTCCTCCCTGCATCTCTCTTGGCTGAAATCCTGGCTTCGGGCAGCAATCGGGTATACCATGACCTGATAAAAGACGCTACCTTCAGCGTGTTATTCTTTCTGCTCATCACTAATTTTCGAATGACATTTTTGAGTCTTTCTACATCTTCCATAATTTTTCACCTGCCAATAGTTTCAAGTGATGTACAGACAAGGTGTGAAGGCAAAGGCAATTGGCTCATTCATAGCTCATCAATATGTGGTGTTTAATCCATAAGAAGACTCAGTGATGGGAAAAACTTGAAGTTTGAATCCAAAAGAACAGAAAGAAAATGACTGCACTATTTGTCCTTATCAGTTTTAACTACATACTCATTAAATTATGATTTTTGGTTTGAGCTGTGTTGTTAGTAAGTGTGGGAAGGGTGTAAAATGGTACTCCATCATAGTAAAGTTCATCACCGAGCGTTTTAATGAAAACTCTTCATTCTGGTCTATCAAAATGCCTTCATATATGATCACTGAGGGGCAAAATTTCATCTGTTCAGGTGACATAGCATTTTACAATGAGTTTTTGTTATTTTTGTAGACTAATATGAAATGTTTTGAATGCTTACCCTGGGGAGAGGTGCTAGAATGTCTTAATGAAACTAACTACTGGAGGGGAGAACAGCACTCCAACACATGAAAACCATTGTGCAATTGGGCTAACTTCTACATAAGCCCCAGTCTCTCAGCAAGTTTAACCCCGTGGGGCAAAAAACAATTAATCTGAGAAACAGATCAAAATATGTACCCTACAAACTAGTTTTCTCTAATGTCTGTCTTTAAGGAACCCCTGCTTATCAAAATGTAACTAGTTAAAATTCTGTGTCAAACAATTTGTTGGCAATGGAGTCACGTGCTGTTTCCTCTGAGAGTTATAAGTAACTGTTACAGGCAAAGAGGAATGAGCAGTACTGGGTCAGGCATGGGGGAGATCCTTCATGCCACCTACAAACCCAGGCTGCAGACTCCAGCCTGCAGCAAAAGTGCATTAATATGTTGAAGCCAAAAGCAGGAGATTTATCAGCGGAATTAAGATTCTGTGCGTGTGGCAATCAAGGAAAGTACAACTCAAACACTTCAAGATTATTATTTTTAATTACTAATTGCTCCTCTCATCTAAAATCATATGTGCAACGCTGTTGCTTTGGAAGTGCAGCTGCCCCCGTGGAGCAAAGCCTACAGACCTGGCCTCTGAAGCCTTCGTGAGCCTCGTCACCAGCCACAGAGGCACATTTGCTGGTCTCCAGCAACGATCATCTCGTCTTTGACACTGTGGGAGCTGCTGCTGGTGCCCTGGGTCAGCAGCCAAGCAAAGCCGGGGCAGTGGCTGGAGACTGCACGCAGAGAGTGAGATGCCCCATCAGTTGGTGGCCAGTGGGGAACAATTGTTCACCTATGTCCTATGCTATGCATCGTTGTACCGTCTTCCTATTTTTTTTTTTTTTAATTAAAAATATTTTCTTTTAAAGCTAGGCTTTATCTTTTAAATATACTTTTGGTAAAAATTTGTCAACATCGCTGGAATTGCCCATTTGGTGAAAATTCCCTCCCCTGCCATGTTTTAATCAAAAAGTTTACACAAACATAAAGGGAATGTGTTATTCATCATAACCCTTTTCCTTTTATCAACAAAACATGCTGTTATTCATGTGGCTTTGGGATTTTTGTTGTTGTTTGGAAATTGAAATCTTCGAGAGTGATTTAAGAAAAATGTTGTGAAAGAAGTCAGCAAAATATGCCAAGAGAAAATGAACCCCATGAGACAGAAACAACAGCGATCTGACAATAATATTGACAGCTACGCAGCCCCCCTGTGGTTGGTATGAGCCTAGAGAGGCTGTGGTTCCCGCTGTACCACCAGACATACCCTAGTTAAACTTCCGCTTCTGGAGCCGTAGATGGAAATTACTGAGTAAAGTCCTACAGTCTGGCTGGAGAAATTCAGTCTAGATCATCAGGAAATGGTCCCCGTTGGCCTTAAAAGTCTATGGATCGTAATTACTAAATTATTCTGAATAATGGTATGACAGTGCTTAGAATATATAGTACTTTCCATTTTAATATTCAGCTCTGAGCACTAATTACCCTTCCTCAAAGTTGTGACAGCTGGATACCTTTTATTGCCATTTTACAGGTATGGAAAAAGAAATGACGAGAGTAAGGCGAGTTGCTCGAGGCTAGCTAGAGAAGTACCAGCTGAGTCATGGTCAGGATTAAATTGTTTGTCACTCTTACGCAGCTGTCTTCAGATTTCTCTCTTCATAAGACTCTAAGAAATCCCCCAGGATTCTAAGGATTTTCAAAAGTCCCACAGAGATCTTACTTGGACCTGGAGTTGCCTGACAAGCTTTATAAACCCCAGCTGATGAGCTGTACCTGTGACTCCCACCCTGTGGAAGGGTAAATTAGACCAAACTAGATCCGAGTGGGTGTAGTTTTTGCCCACAGGGATTTTCCCAGCTATGTTTTGATCTGTTCTGCCCAAAATGTGTGCTGCAATTAGGCACATATCTCTAGCAGGGTATGGGATGTTGGGGCAGCCCTGTCCAGGAGCACGTAGTCTCTTTGTCCCTGCTTCGAGGGACCTTGGAGAACCTCAGACATTATTATTCCTTTGGCTGGACAAATTCAGGGACAAACAGCTTTTCTTGGTGAAATTTTCTACTACTATTCTGAAAGCTTCTCAGCCATGGCCTTTTGCTGATTAATGTAGCCTTTTTATCGCATCTGAACATTGCATCCAAATGCAGTGTTTTACAAAGCAGCAAAACCCATAACAATGCAGAATCAATAAATACAGTGCAATTCCCTTTGGCGATTCAAGCATTCTGTTAAAATTAGGATCTGATTATAGCTGTGGAAACCTGCTTTCCTGAATCCTAACGAAAACATTTTGCTTTACATGAAAGCTTTTCAAAGCTGTGGCCAATGATGGCTTTGAGCAATCCATAGTTTCCAGCATATTCTTCCTCTTTTCCCAGATAGACACACACTGCACTGACACATCCTTCTAAAAAATCTTATTTTCTACTTTAAAACTCCCCCTGAAACAACAAAAACCAAAAAAGCAAAAGCAGCCAAGAATATCACAAGGAGAGGGAACTGGGACATTTTCAACGCATTGTCAAAGCCAAAGAGTTTTCTCGTGATGTATCAGTTCTGACAACGTTTTACAACAGAGACTGAAGAAAGGGAGCCGTCAAGCTCAGCCGATAGTGAATTCAGTGGACCTCAGAACCACGACTTGGGAAATAGAAGTTCAAGTTCCTCTTTGAGTCTCAGTGGCCTTGCATGAAAAAGCTCGCCCGGAACTAGGCATGGAAGGAAATGAAGTAGGGTTTTTTCTTTTGTTAGTGCGTTGCTGACCAGGAGACATGAAAAATACAGGATGCAATCCCACTTTCACACAATTGTTCTATTTCAAAAATTTGCCTGACAGGTTCTGGTTTCTTTCCAGCCAGTCACTACTTCGAGACCTGAAAGTTGTCCATGAAGTGAAGTGGTTATTCACTAGTCAGCTTTTGTAAAACTCTACTGAAAACCTAACTACCCAGCCTGGAGCAGATTAATAACACAATATGAAGCAATAGCAAACTTTCACACGTTGATTAATTGACACTGAAAGCTTTAGGACTTCCAACGTGGCAAAACAAGAGCCTCTTTCAGAGGTGCATTCTGGGGTCAAACATGATAATACCAACAATAAAACCATGAGCGCTTTCACAATCTCACTATACTCTTTCTAAGCCTGGACATCACTAGTTTCTCTGTCAGGTTCAGGGATTAGAGCTGACCTTAGGGATTGGCAAAAGGTCTAGCATGCCAGGCTGCGTAGAGCATCAGAACTCTCCTTTGGATTACCAAAATCGATGGGATTTCCAGCAGCCAGAACACCTGGATACATGCAGATCCTCTAGCACTGCTGCTCTGTCTAAGCAATGGGTCCATCACAATATGGAGATGCAACAGCTACTACTTCTGCAGCTTTTTCCTCGGGCGACATCAGAAGGGCTGCAGGGTTCACAGCAAAGGGCTTGGGCCAGTCCCCATCTCTACTTGTTCTGATCCCCCCAACATGAGTCTTTCCTCTCCTCTCTCCTCCATTCTCTCTTTCTCCTTCAGCCCTGAAGGAACAGAGAGCGAGTGGGAGATGCTGGAGGAGGAAAAGCTTCTTGTAGCGCTAGAGATAGGTCAAACCATTGTGTGCAGGTCCTGTGTGGGTGCTGTGCGTTGGAAGAAGGAGAGGAGCTGCACTCACCCCAAGGCTTTCCAGAGCCCCCCCCCCCACCTCTCACAAGCCTTACGTCACTGTCTCTTGCCCACTCCTCCATCAAAGCTGAATATCGCAGACCCTCTCCCCTGCCAAACTTCCCCATCCTCACCATGGCCATCCTGTCCCAGGCTCCCACTGATCCCTCTCATCCACACTTCCTTCTCCTGAAGTCCCTTTGCCCACCTTTCCCAGAAGAACACTCCCCCACAGTCCCTGCATGGACTTATGTTGGATGTTTGGGAGAAATCTTTGAACTGGCTACATGTAGTACCACCTCCACACTTGGAAAGCCCTGAGCTAAATGAGACGGCTGATCAGACCTGCGGTGCTTGGGGGGACAGAGGACGACTACATCTGGGCTAGGTTCTGCTGTTATCTTTGTCCATGCCGGCCAGGAGCACACTTGGCCACTGCTCCCAGCCACGGGTGATGTGTGTAAGTGATGGAGAGCGCTAACCAGAGGGGACAGTCCTGTGACCGTGCTTTTCCTCCCAACTTAACTTGAGTGAAAGAAGCCACGCTCTGAAACAGCATTTCAGCAGCCTGGGAGGATTGAGTTAGAAAACAGGGCAGTTACATATAAAACCAATGTCTGCTAACAATCCTGAGCAGGGATGTAAGCTCCTCGACAGACCAGCTTCTACTTAACTGTAGAAAGTCTTCACATTTCCTCTGTATTTACTTTGGTAAATGGAGGCTGTGTCAGTGGCACAAGCAGGAAGGGACGGTCGCTTCCACAGGACTTGATCTCAAAGGCAGCTGACGAAGGGTGCGGTGCTCACACCCTGAATCCAAACCTTTTGGATCCATCCCAGTCCAGTCTTAATGAAGCGAAAGGACAATTTCCTCTCACCTTCTTTAATAACCAGTTCCCTAGCCCCTGAAGTAATCCAACAGCCTCGTGCTGTGTCTTCAATTTCTTCAGCATCCTTTACATGACAAAGCAATCTGGGCTGGCCACAGTAATTCATCCAGTGCTAGGATTATTTCTCCCGAGGCAGTGTTCAGCGCTACAGCCTACAGTGTTGAGTGCATTTTTTTTCCTTCGTGTTACTTCCGGGCATGGTTCTCTATGATAATTTTGTTCCGAGATCCCCCAAGGTATTGTTCTGCTCAGTCATATGAAAAATAGGAAAATAATGCACCTTCACCCCAGTTCCACAGACGGGCCATTCATCAGCATAAAATCAACTTTACAACCTAGGAGAAAGCTGCTCCATGCACTGAATAGCTACGAATTTCCAGTATGGTCTCCCAAACTGCAGCAGACCAGCAGCTGTGACAGAGCAATACCATACCTGGGAGCACTTGTACAACAGAAACAAATAGTGGTGTCCAAGCCTAAAGGATGACCTATGGTTACCCTCGATTTTTGTAACAGGGGCAGAACATCAATTTGTTAGGGCCTGTATTTTCTTGTAGTTACTTATATCTAATTTCTATTCAGATCACTGAGTTATTTAGATGGTTCTTCTTGAAATGCTTTCCCCCCCTTATCATCTACTCACAAGAACAGAATTTGACTGTGTAAACAAAGCATAGGATCGGCAGAAGGAAGGCAGAGATTTCTTCCCCTTGCACATCCAATAACGTTCACCAAACCCAATGCTTTTGGGAGTGATTCTAGACCAGCTGGTGCCATAAGCATCCTTACTGTATTTCCATCCTGATACCTGCCCTACAGGACCCTGAATGCAGAGCTCTGGGGTTAAGAGTCTCCTGACAATCGCAGGAGATCGTTTGTGTCCAATGATCTTGGAGATGGACAGGCTCCTTAGATGGCCTCTGTTTGAATCTGGCCCTCTCCAGCCACTCTGCTCAGATGTGACTTTCAGGGACTCTGATCTGGGGATCATATCCTGATGCAATCTGGGTCAGCCCCACCTGAACACAGAGTGCTGAGTCTCTGATGTGAGCAGGGCAACCCTTCCAGGCAGCCCAAGCTTTGGGGGTTAACAAGAGAGCATTTTATCTGAGAATGGGCTGTAAAATCCAGCAGCCAGAGTCACAAGCAGGGAAAGCACAGGTTTACACAGTGAAAACACGCTTGAAGTACAGAACACAAACTTGTCTTTCTGAGTACTCTTCAGTTCCCCAACTTCTCTGAAACCTGCAGTGCACATCTTTGCCCCATCACATCACCTACCAAGGCAATGAGCCAGCTCACGTGGTTGCAAGTGGATCCTGTTTAGACGAGAGCACTGTCAAATGTGTGTGCATGAGAGCTTCAGCACAGCTGTAGGTTAATAGACAAGCAGGAGGAAGACCCCATGTGGAGCAGATGCAATGGTGTGTTTCAGACCTAAAGGGAGCGTGGGATAAAACAGGAGCTGGGCTATCAGGGAGGCAATGGTACAAGGCAATACAGCATGTTAGCAAGAGATAGAAAAGTAGCCCAGGGGAGAAGAAGGGAGACAAGCCCTGGGGCAGATTCTGTTTGTCTCTTTGGCAATCCATGTAGTGAAAAAGAGAGAGCACATCTCCAGAAGAAAGACGGACAACAAAGTAAAATCCTGCCAGGGAAAGAGGAGTGGGGAAGTGGAGGATTTATTAGCTCAATTTTTTAAGCAATTCATTTTGCTTTTTAAGAGGCTCTTAAAAAAAAAACGGCAATGAATCAAGAAGCCCTGAATTAGCTAGGAAGGCACTTTAGCAAATCAAGGGCTTGATTATTCTGTGGTTTGCCCGAGATTCAGGAGAAGGTGCAAAATATGCAACAAATATTACAGGGCTGGCTGCCCCATGGCTGCAGCTCCACCTCATGAGCTGGAGCGTGGGTGCTGTAATGGAAAACATCAGCCCTCTTGAAACCTCCAGGAAACCCATGTTGACTTGGTGCTGTGACACTGCCCTCAGGAGAAGTCAGAAATCCAGGCATGCCTTGCTTGGATGCACACAAAGGGAAAAGGCACTGGAAAAGGAGATGCTGTCCCAGGGTCTCTGACCTACAGTGCTGAACTGAAGCAGGGGCAGAAGCTGAGTGTGGGAAGAAGCAATCAGAGTGATGAGGACACTGGGAACATGCTGCCTCTTCACCATGTAGCTGTGCTACAGCTTTGTGGGTGACCTTGGAAAATGACAAAGAGAAAAGAGTCTGGGGAAGGAGACTGCCTGGAGAGAAGGAGCCAGGACAAACCCATAAGAACTCTCACAATTGTCTGAAACCCCTCTGGCATTTCCCAGCCTCCTGTTCCTGCAACACCCCTGACCCCGGCTGCTCTCTCCTGCTGCCACCCACTGCTGCACCTCTCCCCTCAGCCTCCTCCCCTACTCTCTTGCGTTGTACTTGCCTCTCCCAAAGCTTCAACTGCCCTTGAATGCTCCCCATAAGCTCTTACAGCGTCCTGACCTACGGGCATCAAAAAAGAGTTAGAAAACTCCCCTCCATGCTCAGAGCAGCCCTGGTCCAGAAGGATTTTGCCTCTCTTTTAGAGCTGCCTAAGGATGTATCAACAAGAAAGTCAGCTCACCTCTGATCCAAGAAGGGTATCACTGCAAATCAAAATTTTTCTCTTTTTGTCCCTAATCTCTTACCTTCCTGAGTGAACGTGGCATGGGTGTGGGCTCCCTGGACATCTCCTCTGCATTGCAGCCGTTCACATGAACCACGGTAAGGTCGGACTTTCACACCCGTCGCTAACTTGGTACCCTGCACTACCCAGTAAGAAGTAAACTGGGTTTCAAGTGCACGCTAGCTTATCTCCTCCCTTACCAGAACAAAGCTCATAAGAAGGAAATGTGAGGTCTCCCTGAGGGTGCTGGGAAGACACGGTGGATAATAGGAAATTTTTGGAAGAAGATTTGAGAAGTGGATTTTACTCACTCCCTGTATTGATAAAGGCTTATCATATTCCTTTGCAAAACCAGAAACCACATGGCGAGACACCGTTTTTAAATGTTAATGCATCTTTAGAGAATAATCAGTAACATTTGATGGCTTGTGCTAGCTCTAGGAGAGGCTTCTTTGTTGTTTAAGAAATGAAACAGCATTCATCTGGAGTTTCTTGTCATTACTGGATGAAAGAAAGGTTATTTCTTTAGTAAAAAAAAAAAAAAAGAAAAGAGAAGATCTGAATGATAAACATTATAAAATACTTATCTTCCCAGATGTCTCTGGGATAATGTGAGCTAAAAGGAAATGCTTATCTTGCTGAAGGACAGCTTTTGGCAACATGGCTTTTTATACAGTGCTAAATTATTTTAAGAGCGCAGGACAAAGCAGAGGGATCCGCTTAAAAGAGTGAAATACAAACCAGATGTAGTGCCCCTTCAAGTCCCTCTACTGAGTCACTGTGTAACCTTGGGTAAGCCCCACAGCCCTCTCTGCCTCAGCTTCTGCACAGGGACAATAATTGGTGTAAAAAATCAACACGAAAAGTATTTTTGTCAGCCCAGTACAAGTTTACCGTATGAGTGTCAGGTGTTGTGTGATTATATATTTTTAAACACTGCTTCTTGTATACACTGTTACCTAAAGAAACATTCTCTCATTATCGGGCAGATCTGTGTGTTTGTTGAAGCAATCCACGGTCCACCTCCAGCGCTGGGTTCAGCTGCGTATCGACAGGCAGCGCTGGCCGTCAGCTGCCCAAAGCACCCGCTTCCTCAGACGTGAAAGAGCAGAATCAGTCCTGGACAGTCTTGGTTGTTCTCGAGAATGGACCACATTTAAAAAATAATTACAGATTTTGGTGCTTCTGCTTCTGACGTTAAGTAAGGGGTGCCCTAGGAAGCCTGACTTCTGGAAAACATGAGGGCCTTTAACCAAATCTAAAGCCTTTTTAGATATCCCTTGATGCACACTTGAAGTGGGAGGCCAAAAGCACTGCTCATTTTTTATATTCATAGGCACTTGCTTTTTTATTTTTAATTTTGTTTTTAAGATGATGCTGTCTCCCCATCTTGTTACCTCATCAGGAATTTGTCAATTTGCTGCTTGCCTTTTAAACGTTTACTTGCTTTTCTTCATTTTATAAACCCTGCTGACAGAATGCAGAAATCATGTCAGGTAAGGAAGTGCGTTTCCTTCCTGAATAGGTGCATTCTGCTTTCTCACCCCAGCAGGCTGCTGTTTCACACGTGACAAAAAGATTCCAGTCTGGGGAGAATAATACCTAATCGTTAATAACCAACTTGTGCAAATAAGAACCAGGAGTGAAACCACCATCTGATGGATTTGCCTGTGAGCAAGTTAGGTCACCGTGTGACCTTGGATGATTAATTTTACATTCCTGTGTCTATGCTTCCTCCTCCATCCATTCTTCTGTCTTGCCTGCTTCACATTCGAGGTAGTCGGGGCAAGGACTGTTTCTCATTATATGCACATTTAGCAGCCAGCACCATGGGTATTACAGCACTGTAAAACGCATCTGTGAGAAGCAATACCCAGGGCAGAGGTAAGAGTGCACCTTGCGCATCGTGCATTGGATCACGGAGTGACAGACACGTGTGATAACAAGCCACAGACCTCTCGGTTCCCCTGTCCCTTGTTGGGGGCATTCCCTGTGGCACAGCCGGGACAAAGCTGGTGCAGTGGGTACACAAGGACATGCCTCTGCGACGGCGGGGCAATGACAGGGACACGCATGTCCGGGGGGTGACAAGATGAGAGTAGTGGGTCATGTGGTAGAGACGAGACGTCTCATCATGGACAAGCAGCTCTGCTCTCGGTGGCATACACACTGGCTCAAGACCTGATTTGTTTTCCTCATTTGCAAGATCACCTCTAGAAGAGAAATCCCTGGAAAACCATGTTTCAACTTAAATGCTACAGGTACGGGCCCAGGGACTCAAAGACTGGTGTGGTGGACTTCATCTAATCCATGTGCCATGCAGTGACTATGTGGCTGATCTGACATAGGCGGGATGGCCTGGGAAGGATCCTTTCCTGAAGGGTTCTGACATTATTCTCTGCAAGAGCAGGTGGTCTTCGGAGGGAGCCTGAACTTTGACCAACACTATAGATGTCTCATATCATATCATATCATATCATATCATATCATATCATATCATCATATCATATCTCTACCTCAGGCTCCAGCTGCTGCAGCCTGGACAGCTCAGGTTTGGTGTATGAAAAGTCCAGGCATCCCCATCTTGAGACCTGATCCTCCGGTCCAGCCCATGGCCGTGGCTCCGAGTACTTCTAACATCGTGAGGACCCTTCCCAAAGCATTTATTTACTGTTGGGGTTGCATTTCCTAGCAGAAAATGCAGGCTGTTGGGAACGTATTCCCTAGCAAAGCCACTGAGCCCGAGGCACACAGAGCAGTCTCCCACTCCTGTGCCCAACTCCAATTTTCCCCACACACCTTCCCCCAGTACATGGGACCAAGCACCAGTTGCACAGACACGCACACGCCACGCAGCCTGTGGTGTTTCTGTTCTCGACTGAAACACATTTTCTGCAAGCAAACAAAGAAAGGACTGATCTTAAAAAACAAAAAAAAAAAAGAAAAGGAAAGGAAAAAAACTATGCAAAGGGGAATAAGGAGAGGGAAGATTTTTTTTTCTTACAGTCGGTTGTGATTTCGTAGGGGGAGTTGAGGCGCGCGTCTCCGCAGGGTGAAGTGCTCACATACAGATGGAACAGGATGTTCTCCCGCAGCCTGTAGCCTCCCTCTTTTAATCGCACGAAGATTGATCGCTCCCAGTCTTCTCGCCGTTTGCTATGATCACAAAAGAGGTTCCAGGTCATTTGTTACATGCCAAATCAGAAACGTTTCTGGTCTCTCTGTGTTTTTCTCTCTCTGTTTGTTTTTATTAGCACCTGGCATCATATATTTTCCCTAGTGACAACAAGAGAAAAACAATAAGCTTCTCCAAGTGAAGAAATGTGTGAAGGGGGTAAAAACTGTCAAAGTGCTTTTGGCTTGCTTACCTAGAATATATTCTAATGACAAAATGTGTGGATTTTTGAAGGGTGACTCTCCTTCCTCACATGCACGGTTGCATAAACACACTGACTCTAAAGAGGTTCTGGTGCACGAAGAAAGGAAAAGTTCTCTTAGGCTCTCGTGTGAACAAATCCGCTCTGCTCACGACAATGCCTAGGCACGTGTTTAAATCCCGTTAACATCACTGCACCCGAGATGTGTGTTAATATGCTCCGCTGAAGAGGGCCTCTAATGAAGCACCCAGATTTTACAGCCCCTGCCAATCGGCCCCGCTCCCCAGGTGTGGCTTTTCTTCCCCATTCAACCAGAGCCACCTATGAGTGCTCCATCCAAGGCAGCAACCTCTGGTTGGTCACTTGGCATTTTTGGAAATCAGAAGCCATCCTGAAAAGCGAGGACAAAACTTGCGCGGGCTTTTCTCAGCTGAGTTGAAAAAGATAGTTATTAAGATGAAGCTTTTGCCTTCGCAGTGGTTCAGCAGCTAGATGGGGACACAGCGCACGTATTCCATTAGCGACAGCTGCCCGGGAGGCCAAACCCTCCCAGTCCTGCAGTTTGCAGCCACAGCTCGCGTTAAGGCGCTGCTGCCGCGCGGCTCCTCAGATGATTTACATTTGGGAAGACATGGGTGATTTCTCTGACAGACGGCTGCCTCTAATACGTACATTTGGGTGATGGTCCTGATTATAATTTTGAAGGTGAAAATGTGATTAGTGAAATTATGGTGAAAGACTCCTTTCCCTCTGATGCCTCGGTCCTTCCCGCAAAAACTCAGGGGTCTTTTTGTAGGAAGGTCTCTGAACAGAACGGCACCTGCAGGTAACGACTTTCCTAGGAGGCTCTTAATAAGCTGGAATCCTACCCGCTTAATTCACTATAGGACAGCCCATTAACCAAGGCGATTTCTGCTGGTTTCTCTGCCTCCTGTTCATGTAAACAGGGGGGCTTTCTACTCAGCCCCAGAGCCAGTCCTTGGCTTTAATCCAAGCTGCCTCTGCCTGTTTTCTCCCGGTGCAGCCTCTGTGCTATTGAAGCTGTTTGGCTGTCGCTCTTCCATGGTTTGGGTGTTTTGTCATTTTTTGATGCCGGGATGCGTTTGCTGTCAGGAGGAATTTACAGGCACGTTAGCTCGGCTGTCAGGGACAGGGAGCCACACCGGCCGCCGAGCCGGGGCTGCCACATGCAGCTCCTTCATCTTCTGCTGGCTGTGGTGGAATTTCCCAACTGCACTAATTATGTTATCGCCCTGATACAAGCCTCTGAACTAATAAAATACCTGTAAGTACTGCTGCTTGGACTTTAGAGAAACTGCAGCTGGTTTTAAATAATTCACTGCAGAACCAGCTGGGAGAATACAAAGCCGTGCAGTCCTAACGCCCGCTATTATGATGTTAAACCTCACCAGAGGTGGGGAGGGGGGGGGGGGCAGCTTGCAGACTTAGAAACAGTTGCTATGAAGGGTTGGAGCAGTCATTTCTTTGGACTAGATTTCAGGAGTTCACGCTAATCAGCACCCATCCTGCTTTTCCTAGTTATTGTTTTTCACTGATTAACCTTGCTCGCTTCCCTCTGCCCGAGTACCAAGAAGGGTCTGCGGCCAGTGTGGCTCATGGCTTGGGTGATAGACAGCTGCTCTAAAAATAGATGGCAGGGCTGGAGGGCAAGGCAGCTGGCTCTTCCTCCAGGAGGCTGAGATCCTCTGCATCGATATGGTCCTGACCTGTCTTTGGGATGGTTTCCTGGGGGCTGAACTCAAACATGAGATTCATCACAGCACAGTGGCTGAATAGGTTTAATAAGAAAACTCTGAGAGTATCGTTATAAAAGAGTTTGGGGTGCACTATCACCTATGGTGACTTCGCAGAGAGTCTTGTCCATGGGAGGCTTGGCGGATTTAAACCTGCAGGGGGACCCAGGGACCTCGTAAAACTGGGCCAAGTGGAGCATGAGATGCGCTTCTGCAAAGTCGCTGCTCCCCCAGCACCTGTACCCTTCTGCCTTCCCTCTGGGATAGTTGTTTTGAGCTGTGATGGGGAGAATGAGTTTGCAGTAGCCGTCCTTGGCAATGCCATTTTGCAATGAAGAGAGAAGCCCACAGTGAGCCCACAACTGTCATTCATTATTAGAGTCACTTCCACATGTTGGCAGTGGCTACAAAAGCAGAATTTGTCCCTAAACCTTTGTTATGAATTTCTGTGGGAGAGTTAGAATTTGAGGCTGATTCAAGAGGAACATTTAAGAGTATGCTAAATTCTAATCTTGTGCTTAAGTTCATTATTTAGCATAACGCATGAATATGTCTTGAGCTGATTTCAAGAAGATTTAAGCATGTACTTATGGTTTAATATATGCAAAGTGTTTTGCTGAAACAAGGCCTTACCTTCTAACAGAGAAGCAGAGGAGCTGTTTTTAGCATGTAAACGTATGTACGGGACATTTCTAGTACTATATGCTACAGCACGGCATCCTAGAGACACTAACAGCAGGCTTAAAAGGGAAGGAGCTGTGTCCACTTAGACGCTAACAGGACAAAGAAAGAAATAGTAGATGTATAACAAGCAGCTGGTTTTCCTGGAAAACAAAACTCAACTGGACCGGAGGAAGGCTATTCCTTGCTTTTTATGTATAAAATAAACAGTGGTTTGCATCTGACTTGCTGGAAGAACTTAGCTTCTGGTAAAATCATCCCTCCAGCACCTGCAGGGTCACTACAGCAGCAAGACTGCTATGGTGACCATTTATTTTAAGAATGGGCTATTGCTTTTCTTTTTCTTTCAAAAAGAAGAGTGGGATTTTCTTTTCCTCCTTATTGGCCAGTTGGTATAAATAATCCCACTGAAATCAACATGAATTTTACTGCCATCATTGCAAGAGAATCAGAGTATGGTATTTGTGTACTTTTTGATGGTGATTTTTAGCAAAAGCTTCTCAAAAGGTCTTTCTTGTCCTTCTTTTGTACATCAGAAAATTTATGTCTTACTTTTCATCTTTTTCGTGAAAGTCTTGAGAACTGGAGGATTATGGTTGTCATAAAAATGAAATCTGGGAGGGCTAAGGGTTTTAATCAGACTGGTTAGAAGCTGTCAGGTTTTAGTTGTGCTTTTAGCTTTTATTTAACTCAAGCTCTAGACAATGAATTGTTGAAAGAAAGTTTCCTTTTGAAGTATTTGTCAGTCTTGCTTCTTAGAGAGGATAAAGTTCCCATTCTGGAACGCTCTTTCTCAAGAAGTCAGGAAAGTCAGCAATATGAAGAGAAGGGCAAAAAAAGTAATTTACATATTGCTGCAACTTTGCGTTGTGGATGGGATTGTTCTACAGTCTAAATATCTGAAGCAGTCACCCTATGCTCTCTTTATAGAAATGGAAAAAAATTTGCCCCAGTACACAGCAATTCATCTCACCCACAACAGACACTTGAACAGGTCTGCTGAGTCCCGCTCCAGAGATGCCCATCTCTCTCCACTGGTGACAAAAGGAGCCTTGGGCATCTAGTTCACACTCAACTGACTAACTTTTAGACATCTCAACTAAGGTGTCAAGAAGTTAATTCAACTCAGGGCATCCATCTCACTTGGCCATCAATTGTCTATCCTGGCCTTTGCTTTCTCCAGCCTGCTTGTCCCTGCTTTTTGAAGCTTTCATGCTACACTCAGGCAAGCACACGTTGTGCTCTCACTCAGGCCAATGGCAGTATTTGTAAATTCCAGAAAAGTGGTTCCTTTTCAATCACAACATCGTAGAGAAAAGTAAGTCTTGTGCTGGGAGTTCCTGAAGTTTGCAATCCAGCTGTGGAGATCAGTTTGAGCAAGTAGACTTGGTGGAAGGAAGAAGTGGAAAACAGGGAATACTCTCCACAGAACAAACTTGCCTGTTCCATAGGGAGGGATGGAAAATTTAGGATCTTTGAGGCAAGAACTATGCTTTCACTCTTTTTGGGGGTTAGGGAACCATCTTGTTGGTCTCAGTTCATATATGTCTTTGTACAACACATTTCTGATCTGGAAGAGAACGTAAAGTTGGGCTAGGCTAATGGGAATGCAGAACGCAGAAACCATGTTTGTGTTTTCCCCAAGCCTGAGGAGCTGGTGTGCAGGGAGTCCCAGTGGAGCTGAGTTAACATGTCTGCCCTAAAACACGTGTCCTTTTAGCTGTGCAGTAGCACCATGTGATTTCTCTGCCAGTGGGAGTTGTCTCTTTTTCTAGAGAAAAAGGGGTAAATGTGACTGCAATGTGCAGAAAATGCATTTTTCGTTTCATTTTGAACACCCCTGTTTTCTCGCCTTACGAAAAAGCTCACGATGATGGCATAAAACAGAGTTTAGCAATAAATACTAGAATTGAAGAATATGTTATAACACACACTTTTGCTTCCCCATGGACTTTAAGGATGCAAAACGTGATTTGACAATATCTCCAGCTCTGTCTTTCAAAGGTGCTTAGCCTTGACAATTTTGGTTGAGATTTTTATCGTGTGTGCTGGTCAGGGAAGCAGTGGTGTCTGCTCTTGGCTGAACAGAGTGATTTGAAGTTATTGTGAACAGAGCTTGTGCTACACTGAGGGTTCTCTTAACAAAAGACTGTTAACATTGATCCAAATAAAATAATAATATGACTGAACATGTTAGGGAGGTGGATCAATACAAACAGTTTAAGATACAGTGGTAGCACTTGTTTCCCAAGAGATGGTAGCACAAAGCAAGTACTAGGGCTGCTACACTGCTGAAAACATAATAATTTAACGTAAACTTGAAAGCAATTCAGATTGAAATAGAGAGAATATCGTTTTTGATTAAACCCTTCAAGGCTCTTGTCCCCCTTTGTTAGCCAAGCTCATCTACTCCATATACTCTCTTGCCTTCAACCCCAGCCTGAAGTGAAAATAACCATTATTCCTATTGTTGTTGCTTCAGTGCAACAGTATCACAGGTGCTCACAAGAACACACAATCCTGCTCAGATTCAACCATGTGTCTGTGACCTGATGCAAAACCGTTTGAAGTCAAAGGGAGTTTTTGCACTGAGGTTAATGGCCTTCAGACAAAGTCACATGAAAACGCAAGCAAGAATGGAGGGCAGAAGAATGACCTACAGATAAGGGGAGGGGGGTGGTTTGTTTTCTTTCCTGCCTCCCTTCTTCCTTCCTTGGTTCCTTCCACATAATAAATGCCACCTCAGCTTCACTTCTTCTCTGTTTTCATAGGATCATAGGATAACTCAGGCTGGAAAGGACCTCAGGTTTCTAGCCCAACCTATTGCTCAAAGCAGTTTGTCAGGTTGCTCGGGGTTTTACCCACTCAGGTTTTGAAAACCTCCGGGACAGGAGAGAGACCGTACAACCCTGTGGGGTGACCTCTTCCACTGCTTGCCTATTGTTATGGGGACAGTTTGTCCTCATATTCAGATTGAGCTTCTCTTGTTCCAGTGTGTGCCTGTAGTCTATCATCTCCCCTCTGCGCACCTCAGTAAAGATGCCAGCTCTGTTGTATTGCCGACATATGCTCTGCTGTGTCCGCCATCCCATCTCCAGGCTGACCAGGGTCAGGTCCCCCAGCTCCTTCACACAAGCCAAGCGCTCCACCCCCTGAGCATCTGGGTGGTCTCTGCTGAACCTGCTTCAGATGGTTGATGTCTTTCCTGTATTGAGGGACCCAAAACCGCACATGGTATTGTAATGTGGTCTAATGAGTGGTGAGTATTGTGGGATGGTCACATCCCTTGACCGACTCTTCATACAGCCCAGCATCCTGTTGACCTTTTTTGCTGCCAGGCCACTACTGTCTCACATTCAGCTTGCTGTTTGCCTTCAAACCCTGTCCCTTGTCAGCAGAGCTGCTCCCCAGCCCGTTCCTCCTTGGACGTTTGTCCCTGTTGAGTTTTCTGTCAAAGCTCCTTCTGGCCCAGTCCTCCAGCTTGTCTGGATGGCAGTGCAGTCCTCAAGCATATTGACCCGTCCTCCCCACAGTTTGATGTCTTCTGCAAAGCTTATAAGCAAGCACTACATAGCCTTTGCCAGATTGTTGGATAGACCTCTGCAATACCCAACTTGTTACCAGCTTCCAGGCAGTGTACGACCCATTAACCATTTAAATGGTAACAAGGTGGGTTTGGCTGAAGACAGGAACTGTAATTCCTCTGTAATGACTCTACATGCTATAACATTTTAAAACATCATAAAGAAGGAGTGAGTGATAGCATCTTGCACTTTGGCACAAAGTTTAGTGTACTGTTAACACTCATTGCTTCTCTAGTGAGTCGATGAAGGCATTAATGATCAATAAATCACTTCCTGGAGGTAGTTCAGCACCAGCAAGGAAGACAGGAAAATGCCTGCAGTGAACAAAACACTCCCCCTTCCAGTCTCTGGCCAGTGAATGATGCTAATAAGCCTGCACGTAAAGATTTGTACAAAATCATCAGGCTTCATAAAACCCAACTTTATGAGTCATATCTAATAGCCACTGAAAGAAAATCGGCTGAAGTAAAGGAGCTCATGACCTAACACTCTAGACTATCTAACTCTCTTTTTTTTTTTTTTTCTGTGAAGTGTATTGGTCCTTCATCAGCCAAAGACTCAGAAACAACAACATAAAGAAACAAATAGTTCAAATGTCTGGAGGATGGATCTGTTCCACTGAAGGCCATATAACATTCCTCAATCATCTACAGAATTCAGTTACCTTAAGTGTAGCTCCAGCTGTGAGTAGAGGAAGTGAACAAACGCCCTTCTTGCCACAATTTCTGCATGGCAGTCGTTGACCGCAAGCCCTTGGTCGTTAATGTATTCCCCATTTATACATTTGGTACCCGATGACAGCACAATAACCTGAGCTTGCCTGATGTCCAAACCTGTAGGAAGAAAAACAAAAGGGTTGTGAAGTTGCCAGGGGTGAGTACGATATCATAATTGTTAAAGATCTCACAGCCCACGCTTTGATGTGGCAGCCCAGACAGCCCTAATGGGATGCTTGTAAAGGTGATGATATGGCCTTTGGAATATGCAAGAATCTCACATCTCTGTGTTATTAGAATAATAAGAGTTCTATTTGAGTCTTGCTGCTAATTCCAAGATAAAAGCTTGCCACGAAGTTTACTTGTTAAATCAATAGCTACATCATAAGAGAGCACATGCTGTAGGGAGGTAATAAAGATCTCCTGCAGTGCTGACAAATGGCCAGGTTTTTATGAGCTGTTGAAGGCATTTTCTGGTGGGAACACACACTCCCTGTAATGTTAGGTTTCATTGCTGTTGCACTATAAGTACTAAATAAAATGCAAGTAACACTTCTGGAGCTGCTCTTTAAAAATTTCAGAGAACAAACAGATCTGACTCTCAGCCCAGTTTCCTTTTCATTTCTCCAAGAGTAGCTACATCGGTGCCTTTTCCACTGTGGTCCCAGGGACGGATCATTCACCACAGAGACCAGCTGTGTTCCTCCATTGCCTCTCCAGATAATGGTGATGGCAATTGAAAGACATGCCTTTCTTGGTCCAGGTAGAAACTTTCTGGGATTAAATCCTGATTTCTTCAGAGTCAGTGGCAAAATGCCTACAGACTTCAACAGGACCTGGGTTTTGCTCTAAAATGTAGCTCATTCAGCCCTGTGGACACTTTCAAAAGAGAGTGAAGAATGAACTGAGCCCAAACTGAAATAATCTATTGAACGCCACATTTCAGGATGTATCTCTGTGAATACCAATGAACAGAGGAGCAGCTCTTGGGAAAATGGACTTTTCTGGCTGATGGGTGCTTCCTCTAGATGCGACAAGGTAGCCTAAGGGTGTTGGACTGCATTTGACAGCTGTGCACGGCTGTGTGTAGGCAAACACACGTACACCATAGCAAGTCAGACTGCTGGGGTTGGCATGGTTGTGCCCACGTAGTGCCACCCGAGATGCCCTCGGTGTCCTGACTAACCTCTGCTGCTGGTCCAGGGAAGTGGGGGTGTCCAGGAGGTTCTGCACCCTCCCCACGCATCTCCAATGGAAATCCATAAAGTGACTCAGTGGAAACAGATGCCGGTGTTTAAGTAACTGAATCAAGCCCTCAAGTCTGATGAGTTAGTGACGAAGACAGGCCTGAGACAGCAAGTACCCATAAAAGGAATGGAAACAATCTCACCATAGGCCATGGTGATGTTGTTTCTACGGTTACTTTAGCTGTAGAAAAGCTTTAGGAATTATTTTATAGAGTCAGCAATATTATTTTTTTCTTATGATGAAGCCTACTGAGTGGCAGAAAACTCCAAAAACTTCAGAGACTTTTTGGGTTGGAAGCACAATGTTTGGGGCCATGTTCGCTCATGAGACCCATTGGTGTGCTATGAGAAAACAGGCTGAATGGAGAAGGAAACTTTATTTTAAACATAAAGGGCTATTGCTGCTAGTGATGTCCCGGTTAGTAAATAAGACCAATAATACTTCATAATCTCCACATAGCACTGGGACTAATGGTGGATGATGTGGTATAGCACTGTTGCCATGCTTAATGTACACAATAGCAAATGATACCAAAATTATTTCATGCCTATATCAATATGATAGCTACATGGGTAATCCAAAAGTTTTAATCATACTGTAGCATTGCAGCATTGCGACATTTGTAGGAGAGGTTTAAGTATTGTGAAAAATGCAGTTAATCACATCTGACCCCCTGGTTGTGACAGTCTCATACAAAAGTTGTTAAAGGTACTAGTGACAAAGTACACATCACTGCATGCCTGTGCTGGAAGTTTAATCTCTATTTGTTTCTATAAATGTGGCCCTAAAAAAGTGTTTGGGATTATTTGTTAAACAACAACAGCAACAAAAAAAGAAGAGCTGGCAATCTAGAAAACTCGAGAAGAGGATGGGAGCACATGGGAGAATGGAGTGGAGAAACGCAATTACAAAGTGTTTGTGTTTATTCCAGTTTTATTACTAGAGAAAAAGTTCCTTTGTAAAAAGGAACTCCTTTGGAGGAGGAACTTCCTTCCCTACAAAGAAAGGTGTTTGTACATTGGAATTGCTTTGATGTCACTTTGCTTTAGTGTCACTGCCTTCATGAGAAAAAATAATAGGTATCTTGGATCAGACACGTGTCCACCCAGTTAACTGTCTTTCACATGGACGAGCACTAAACATTTCATGAGATGCTGCCTGCAGCAGAGGTGTTTGAGTCCCACTCAGCATCTCAGAAAGTAGTGTATACATTCCTGAACAGTATAAAGTACTTTCCTTGGTTGGAAGGTCCACAATAAGAATCAGCTATTTTTTGGTTCTATTTTATTTATTCAACAATGTAGAGTCTTATTTTCCTCAGCGGAGCACAATTACACCAGGAGGTGATTCCCTTGTTCAGAAACCCATGAGCCTCTCTGCCTGCACCTGAGGACCTCCATCAATACTCCTTCTCAGGGCAGCGAGAGCGACTGCTTCCTTCTCCTTACATTAGCATACCCCTAATGTGCCCCCCCATCTCCCCCAGCACCTCGCGGTCAAAGCACCATGCTCTGCAAATACAGAGCAAACCATCTGGGGAAGGCCTCCTGCTCTCCTGCTCTCCAGGAGCTATACCTTACTCACCCCTCCCAGTCAGTCCAGGGCATGGTGTGATGCCTTTTATTATTTCAAATATTTTATCCACAAATAAGCTTAACTCTTTCCTTTTTCTAGCGTGAGCGTAAGATGATGAATGCACCCGGGATTTTCTGTGAAGTCTGGATTTATTCGCGAATGAAACACAAAGGCACCCAACACCTGTCGACGCAGCAATGATACGAATCCTTCTGATGTTCTTTGCTATCACAATGTTCACTCACACAGTAACAGCAAGTGCACTTGGGGTGTTCATTTTTGGGTGAATTAACTCCGTATGTTGGCTTTCAGTGACATGGGGCCCCAGTAGGTAGTCACGTGTGGACACAGCCTGGGGTATCTGCCAGTCCTGGCAAGGTGCACGTTTGCAGAACATCGCTTAGCTGCTGCCTGGGGCTGGAGGCAACGGTTTCCAAGAATTTGCAGAACCGGTCTGAGTGCTAAACATTAAAAATCTCCATGTATTTTCCATTTGCAATGTCAGAAAATAATCCATGTTCCTCCCCGCTCAGAAATACCCAAGAGTTATGTCTCACTACTACGGCACTCAGAAACACAGGTGTACATGACATGCATTAGCTTTGAAATATTTACACCTCACTGGGGAGCCAAACGGGGAAAGTGATCTGTGACCAGTGTAGCACCATTCAATGCCGCATGGGAGGGCACCCAGCACGAGGAATACTTCCAACGACCTGACAGTTGCCCGATGTGTTCGGCAGCATATATGCTAACAGACTGTCCTCTTGCATGCCTTGTTTTGTACATACCTAGAGTTGGAGGTTTATCCCCCGTGAAGCGCTTGGTATTGTTTCCAGTGAACATAGGAGGAATTGGCCTCTGAGAATGACACGTGATGCCGAGGTGATGAAGGCAAATTTTAACATTGACCGATCACACTGGCATTTTAGGCAGCATTTCCAACTCTTGAGCCTAGACACTTGGTGCAGTGATTCAGAATTAATAGGCACTTCTGTACATTTGTCTATTTTGCATAAAAAACAGTCATTGCTAACTCTTGTTATTAAAGTTTACTTCCTATTTTATTTTGCCTGCAGAATACTTCAAATTTCTCAAGTGATTTCAATTTACGGATGTCAAGCTGCCTCCTTAGGATTGATTAATTTAACCTCAGACATGTGGCAGATCTAGACCGAGCACATCATCAAGTTGTGCCTCGGAAAGCTACAGCGTTGGGTGTGGCAAAATCCTAAACTAGCACTGACCGGGCTCCACCAGCCATATGGCACCTTCCCTGCCGCAGGGTGTACAGCGGGGTATGACCCTACGTGAGGATTGCTCTTGGCAAGACCCACGTTCTGACCGAGAGGAGCCAATCTCAGACGGAAGACCCAGGGATCTAACTGTGTTCAGGTCATTTGACAAACAAGAAGAAATGGGCTACATTATTCTGACCTCAACTCCTGACCCACTGATTGTCAGACTTCATGAGGCATTTCTTTCCCTCGCCGCCTTCTACGAAGTAATGTTTGAGGAGACATTAGGTTAAAAGTAACCAGCGAACGATTTATAACAGGCACCTGCATTAGGTTTCTATTATTTGCCTAAAGACTCCTAATAGTTTTCAATTTGAAAAGGAAATGGAGCAGGGGAAAGGAAATTGGGGAGCTGTGTCAGCATACTGGCTGGATCCTGGCTAATGCCGTGTTGACGGGAACAGCTGGGAGAGCGGGAAAGGAAATCACCACATTTTATTTTCAAAAATTCTGCCAATTAACTAGTTGCATCGTGGAACAAAAATAAATGACACACTGTCTTTGATCATAGATTCAATCTAATGATCTGGTGATGTAATGAGTCCTTCTGGTGCTCTGCTGAAAGCCTGAGCGCCCGGCGGGGTCTATAGGCAGGGTCTCCTCTCACAGCCGGGCAGGGGCGACCTCGACCCCACTAATGTTCATTTTTTGTGTGTCAGTGACAGTCCAGACTTTCACGTCAGAGCTGAGCCGCTGAAAAGAAAATGGGTTTTATTATAAGCCATTTTCAGTTTGCTGACACCAGTGGTGGGATTCACGTCAGCTATTCTGGACAACTAGAGTTTAGACGTCTGTAGCTGAGCTAATTGCTGTAGACTCTCTTGATAGTCAACGGAGAGGTGATTCATCTAGCCTATTGTAGATATTTGCTTTTGGATAGTCTGAATTACACCTCAGTTTCTCTTCATGAACTCTGAAGACCTGTAGACAGCCAGCAGAAGTACAGCGTCCTGTGGACAGCTGCTTGCGGGCAGATTTCTCTCATTGTAAGGAATCAAATACCATGTGCAAATCAAAACTCCCCACGTCACAAGAATCAAAACTCCCCACATCACAAGATGGCAAGCAGAGCAAATCAAGTGCCTTTAAAATCTGTTTTTTTCTGATGTTTATACTTTTTGAGGTATTTTTTTCATTTTTTTTCCCCACACAATTAAGGATAATTGTTTGTATTAATGTTAATATATTCATGGATGGTCATATTGCCTTGAGCTGGGCTATTACGCACATAAAACAAACAATGCTGTCTTCCCTATATGATCTTCCCAAACATCAGTCTTGCAGCCACAGAGCTGGCAATAGAAATGATTCAGAAAGACGCTGACAGAAGAGACAGTAAGCAAGAAAAAATATGAAGGTTTGCTCAGCAAATAAGTTGGATATGGAGCACTGGCTGACGTCTTATGGACTACAGTTATGAGCTGTGCTTTTAAGTCAGTCGTGGCCATAAACGCAAACTGTCTACACCCATCTGCTTGGAGACACAGCTCTACCAATAAAACCAGAGAGTTTTGGCTAGTCTAATCAATGTTTCCACTGACTTTAATAGAGTTACTCTCACTTCTGGTGTGCTATGATCATTAAGACCTTCCATAATACAGAATTTGTAGCCCTGCATATTTATGCGTTGGAAAAGGAAAATCAAAATCACTAGGTAATTGCAAGAGGTGTTGACTGTTAACGTGCAATCAGAAAACTGCTTTTGCTGACACGAAATCTGAACCACACCGGTTGTATATGGGAGAACTTCTGTGAAATTCAGTGAGCTTAATTCACATTGAGCAGGATGGAGTCTGCAAATGCTAATGCCGGCGTACAACTGGGATCACACTTCGGCTTCTCAGCAGCTGGCACGACACGTAGAGAAACACCAGTCAGCGTGCAAGCATCTATTTCGCTGCATGTATTAGACCCTGCTAGCGGTAATGAAATCTATCTTCTTTTCCAACGTGACACCGTGATGACAACTCATTGCTTGGAATATATGCATTTTAAATTAGAAAAAATAATCAGAAAAATCAGGTTTGATTAATTAAAAAAAAAACACCACCTCTTTTATTGGGTTGGAGACAACTGACACAAAATCCTATGCAGTAAAAAGGAAAGCCAGAAATAATGATAGTGTAACATCAGCCCTTGTGAATAATTCATGGGGTACAATTTCATGTTATTTTAAATGGTGCTGCTTCTTTCTCTGATAAGCAATAATTTTATGCTCTTTCTTTACCTTTTTTAACAAATCAGTCAAAAGGATTGTCTATTGTTATCTGCAAAAAGTGTATTTGGAATAATTTTCAAGGCAGTTAATAGACCTCTGATCACAGAGGAGTGTTGATTTTTTTTTTTTTTTTTAATACCCTCTACTCATAGCCGAATAAGTTCAGGTTTCCATTTCAGGTTTGTTTAGGGAAGGAAAATTTCTTGATGTTACATAGCACTGACAAGTCCCGCATTATTTTCTGTTATCTTCTTTCCTGGCAGCTCTACCACATCCTTAGGATGGTTTTAATTTTGTAATAAGAGACAGTCAAGACATGAAGCAGTGATGGTGGAAAAGCTGCCTGTGGGGACACACCGTGGGCACAGTCCTGCACCCCACTGCCCCCAGGCGGGTCCTGGAGCTGGTGCAGAGCCCTGCGAGGGACCGCGCCGCCAGGCTGTGGGCTGTGCTCGCCGCCCGGGCTGTGGGCAATGTCCCACGCAAAATACTTCTGCAAAAGAGGTGAAGAGCTCTTCTCCCCCTCTCCTCCCTGAAAAAAAAAGCAGGAAAAGGACACGTTTCCCCGAAAAGGAGTTGAAACAGTTGTCCCTGTTTGTTGAGGCTTGCACAGGGGTAGGTTTATGGTTAGAAGTGAGGGATGTGTTTACCCAGGTCCATCAGTCCGGGGTCTCTCCATTTGGGGATGCATCTACAACCCTCGTCTTTTCTGAGGTTTGAAGAGGAGTGAAATGAAGATGCAGGTGGGAGGAGGGAGCTGAGGGTGTGTTGCACAGCGTACCCTGCCCTTCAGCTCCAGCGTAGAATACGCGCTCCTGTCACAGGCAGCTCTGCTGTCCCCAGCTCCCCAGCACGGACAACAAAAACACACTCGCAACTCCCCCAAAAAACAGTATGTAGCCATAAGACAAGAAGTGTGGAAGGCAGGCATGATTAACAGTATGCATATAGCTATTAACAGCAAGCATTCATTTGCCAGCCATAAAGACTGTGCTGTAGCTGAGTCCGTTCCCCCCAACCTGCCCAGTTTCTGCTGTACCAGAGGTGGTGACTGTGATCACTTTAGCGACAAATGGGAGTTTGGGACTGCAGTGAGCACCCTGGCTGCATCCCATAGCTCACAACTGGGTGTCCCGAGGAGCAGCCCTGAGGTGGATGGGAGCAGCTGATTTGAAGAAGTGGCTGAAGAAAAAAGCGGGAAGGAAGAAGCATATTAAGGGCTTATGAATTGTAATAGCAGAAGTCGGAAAGGCAAATACACAGCTAGCACATATTAGGGATAAAGAAATTGCTAACAGTGAGGTTAAAGATATTTAGCAGTATAAATGGAATGTGGACTTGAAATGCTGGAGTTGCGCAGGGATTTCTTTTCCTGACGTCAAACTGTGGGTTATGTGAAAGTGAATATATTGTATTTCTGTGGGAAGAGAGGGTGTAGAAGGAGCCTCTGAGAGCCTTGTGTTTTCTTCCTTTATTAATGTGTTGGGTAATCCTGCCTCTGACTGCGCTGCCTGGGGAAGGCTATTCTCTGCAGTGCTCTTCATCTTCGTCAGTGAAGAAGCAGGGGCAGAGGCGCAGTGCCCTCTACCCTGATCTCTGATCCCTCTGCGCAGGGTATTGTCTGAGAGCGGCCGTGCCTCTCCTTTCACAGCCAGGCACGGGAAACTTCCCCCAGTACCGCGGGCTGTTTCTTTGTGAACAGATTCCAAATTCAGTTCCTCCGGAAGAAAAATCCCTTTCCGACACAAGCCAGTTTTGAACTGCTCGATCAGATCGTCGGATGCCTGAAAAAAGACTCTTGCACTAATCCATTTTGCAAGATGTTTCCAAGCAGGTCTTTCCAGTAAGTCTCGTTCACAGGAAGAATTTCCCAGCCCAGAAAAGAATGGAGGTTGCCAAAGTGGAGGTGAATCAGGTGGTGAGAATTATCAACAATGAGCTCCGTTAGACTAGAATGGTCTCCCAAAGCAGTGTTGCAAGCCCCATTGCTAATTGATTCATTTAAATCTAGACCGGAAAAAGCACTCGGGAATGCACCGCGGGGAACAATCTTGCACTTGCAGGGAAATGGACTGGATGACTTAGTGGTCTTTCCCAGTTCTAATTTCTATGGTCCATTTCCCTCCTCCCCTTAGCAGACAGAAAGGACGAAATCCCATCAGCTTTTCTTCCGAGGAGCGTGGAAGGAGACAGTGCTGTGTTTGCAAGCACCATTCCCCTTCCCTTCCCTTCTCTTCCTCAATGTGGGCTTTGCAAATCTGGAGGGGGAGATGGGATGGTCAGCCCAGGCTCCTGCATGCTTTATTCCCATACTAAATCCACAAGGATTTTTTTTTTTTTTTAAACGTAAATTCATAGTGGCAGAATCAATGTTATCTGAGCGTCCTTTCCTTTCGTGTGAGTTGGAACATTGCTTTCCTCCTCAGGAACAGAGCTCTGTTGGGGCTTACAGACAATTACTAATTTTAAAACAGGACTGAACTGCACTTTTCCTGCCAGGTCCTGAGTCCATATGTCTGTCTTATATTTTTATCTTATAAATGCTATGCCACTGATAGCTGAGCATTAAGTAAATTGACAGTCTTCTACGCTAGATCCTTAATTGCAGTGAGAAAGGATGAAATCCTCAATGTGGATTTTGGCAGATAAGTACAGGAGGAACTTATTCCTTTCTCTTTTTTTTTTTTTCTTAAGTGTACTTGCATTTATCTTCTTATGTGTTTTACCAGGTCAGTAAAGTGAAAGCAAAGCCTTTATTCACCCAAGAAACTTCAGTTTTTAGGATGAGATGCACTGTTTGTATTGAGACTGGGACAGTTTCCAGTTTGGCTTATCACAGAGCAGAATGAAAGTCTGAACCTTCCAGCTCCTTGCTTCACACACTTAGGGATGGAAACAGAAGTGCCTATTTTTCATTTACATGTTTTATGTTAATTATTATAACCATCGTTGTGGCCAATGCAAATATATATGACACAAAGCCAGGGCCTCGCCTGCATCCAGGTTTTGAGAGGTGTCAGTTATTATTCCAATCAGAAATATTCTTTAAACAGCGAGAACCTAAGTCCAGAGACTGTAAATGGCCTGGGATAAAAGGCTCAGCATCGGAGAAGAGGTAGCTGCTCTGCAATGGAAACCAGAACAGCCAGTGGGCACAGTGGGGAAGAAGACGTTCGCCTCTGGAGCTGCCCAGAAAGCACCAGTAAGAACTGCTGAAGACAGCTACAGCTTGTGCAGCAGGTGGAAAATGGGGGCTCAATTCCCTTCCCAGGCTGGGTCATTCTCCCGTGGAGCACCTGAAACTGCTGAGATGGAGGGGTGTTTCCCCTGTTCCTGCTGATCCCGTGCTACCAAACAGCTCAGTTTGTTCCTGCTGATCCCGTGCTACCAAACAGACGGAGTTTGGTTAGCCAATAGCAGCAGTGAGGGGCTGTGTGATGGGCTGGTTGGGGTGCCCACCTCCAAAAGTGAAACCCTGGTTCTGTACTTTCTCCCAACTGGTGTATGCATTTTATCTAAGTTCCATTTAGTGTAAAATATATAATCAGGCCTGGACAGATGACCTTGAACCTGTTTTTCCCCACTCTGTGCAAGTACAGCAGGCTACAGGGCTGCGTCCCATCTCATATTTTCTGTTTCTAAATAATGTATCTTGCGCTATTTTCTGTTCCTTAGCAATGATTTAACAAAAGAGATGAAGAAACACCCACCACTGCTCTTACAGAGGGAGTGCTTGCAGTGCCTAAGCCTGGATTTTAAAAGAAGCGATGAACCTGGTGGAGCCACAGTTCCAACTGCAAAACCTCAGCCGTCCTTTGAGTGGAAATTTGGAAACCTAAATCTGTTGGGCTGCAGGGATCCTAGTCTGTCCGTTATAGGTCCACATTACAAAATCCAGGAATAGAGTTGCAGCTGTGGAAAAGAGATGCTCTTATGGTGTTCAAAATTATTTAGAGAGAATACAAAGATTATTGGTTTAAGGTTTATAACACGACGAAAACAGATTTCTGAGAGTGACATACATGGTTTCTAACTACATATCTATTTACCTATTTTAAAATATTTTGAGAAAACCTGTCATCTGGTGGTGATGTGTCAACCTGGGCACAGGTAAGAAATGGATAATGTTTCCAGGAATGTCACATGATTTTCTGCCACATCCTTAAGAGCATCAGGCAACAGAACGTGAAGAGACCTCATGAGATTTTAAAAAGCATGTCAGCAATTGGGCACCCAATTTCCATCTTGGGAATCTAAGTCTCATCGAAACCCTGAGTCTCACTGGGACCATGCTTTTAGCATCCATCTTACTATGCAAATAGGACCCAAGAGCCTAAATTAATCCTGTAACTCTCTTCTTGAAGGGGTTTTCCCCTAGGCACTAATCTGTAAATTATTCACAGTTCCTCTAAGTGGTTTGGCTACTTGAATCCCACCTGAGATGGAGCCGATTGATACTCTACATAGGGCCTGAATTTTCTACTGTACTTTATTACTTTACAACTTTTCTATTTAAATTAAGGATCAGAAATCAATTGGCCTTCAATATTCCTGACTGTACTTAGGTGTCAGGCTTTATGAGTCTTAATATGACTGTAAAGATCCATTGAGACATATTGTCAACTTTGCTTTTTTCTGTTATTCCACTTAGCGATGATTAAGATCTGTTCCATGAGATATGGATGATAATTTCTCATCTTTTATCACAGCATGAAATTGCTATTTAGGGCTCTTTTGTCCGGTTCATCTTTATTTCATACAAGATAACCGAGAAGACCTCCTAGTTTGCTCTTAACATCAAAATGATTGTCAGCCTAAAAAAAAAAGAGATAGAAGAAGAGAGAAAATTGAAGTGAGAAATCAACTCATAACCTTTTTCTATGAATGCCACGCTCCTGTGAAAAGGACTGAACTTTTTTAATGCTTCATTTTTAACAGAAAGCATGACAAAAAGTTCCTATCAGTATTTAAACTGCTAAGATTTGTCAAACACAAATGGGAAAATAGTGTTTAAATAGCAGTCTCATTTTGTCCATAATGATTATGGGAGTTTGTTTTTTTTTTTTTTTTCCCGAAAAAGGACCTCGGCAATAATAGCTCATGTCTGCACTGAGTGACGGGAATTCTTTACTGTGTCCAGTGATTTCAGGTAGAGCACAAATGTATGCCTGTATCGGCTCAGAGCTGGAAAAGGCAAACTCTGTGGTGTAAATAAACACTGCGAATGCTGCCTGGCTAGAGATGGCATCACTTAGTGTGCAGCTCACACCTCCGCCTCCCACCTCGTGCTGCCCTGGGCTGGGGCCAGGCGCTCTCTCCTCGATGACCCACGCACTGGTAAAGCCACCTGCCCTGCCCGGTGACCGGTGGTGGGACCATGCTCTTCGCCAAGCCTTGCAAGAGTTGCTTCTCGCCAGTTGCTCCTCAGCCTCCTGTCACCCGCTAATCTGTGACTCCGTGCATCAGGGATGGAGGTACGTGACAGTACTGTGGTTTTGCATTTGTTGACATGTGTTAGAAAATATTAGCTTCCTTGCCCTTGATGTTGTCCAACTGTATCGACTGGCCTAATAATAATAACAAAAATTATTTCTCCCTGCAAACTTCTCAATAAAAAGGTACATCAGGTCAAAATAAGATGTCCAAATTGCACCTGAGAGACAGAGTCACGTAGGAAGGGGGTGAGCTGGTAGGTTACCTGAATCTGTGACATCAAGAAACTTTATGTCCATCTATTGTTGCACACCCCGAAATGAAATATTGGTTGACACTGGCCAACAGCCAAACACTCACCCAGCCTCTTGCTCACTCCCCTCTCCTGTGGGACTGGGAGAAAATATGCTCTTCATCAGCTGGGGACAGCTATCCTGCCTATGTCCCCTCCCAGCCCCTTATCCACCACCAACCTACTTGCTGCGGATGGGGACTGGAGCGAGCGAGAAAGTCTTGTCACTTTGCAAGTACTGTCCAGCAATAGCCAAAACATTGGTGTTATCAACTGTGTTTTAGCCACAAGTGCACAACACTATGAGGAAAGTTAACTCCATCCATCACATGCCTGGATATGCATGTTCTGAAGTGATGGTTTGTATTTGACATGATGTTATCCAGACTGTCTTTTCCACACATGAAACGACGTTCTTAATTCACCATATGTGAACCCATCATATCTTCCGAGAAGTCAGGAGAAACACTGTGGATGATCAGTACGCAATAAAACTTAGGTCTTCGTATTAATACTATGCTACAATAACAAGTATACTTATTGTTCTACTTAAAGATATTCTGCGGGAATATGGCTTGCTGTACATGGAAGATTTGAATGCAATGTCTTACTTGTTAAACAATTTTTCCTAGAGTCAATCAAACAATTTTTTGATAGAACAATATTCTCTGATTGTGTTTCAATAAAATTAGAATGTGTTAGAGGACTGGCAGATTTCAAATACATTATAACTCGAGAATTGTTAAATAATTTACTTCAACCATTCCATCTTTTGAAATGTTTAGCTCAAGATCTGTTAGTTTTTGAATTATTATTATATTCAATTATTATATTACATCAGATAACAACATATCAGCTGGTATTCAGTGTGATAATTTGCTCCTACCTAGGCAGATTTTTTTAACGTTATCCTGATGTCTACTAATCAAATGTTTTGAAAACTTGCTTTCACAAAAATGCATCGAGATTTTAACTTTTCATCACAATTCAGAGCAAAGCATACCTAAATACATTGGACTGCCTGTTTTTCTGACGGGCAATTTATTACTGCCGAACATTCACAGTCAGTCAATAACATCATTTTCTACATTTTTTTCATTCTCCTACTTTGGAATTTGCCCTGGGTGCTACAGCATAAGTCAATTACAGTGCCCAAATGTAAGTCTCTTTGGTTTCCCTGGGAAACCGAAACGGCAGAAAAAATGTCAGAGTTCAGGAAAGAAAACCAATCTAGCTCACTTCTGTTTCGTCTGTAGAGATTTTGTATTATCTTAACAGCAGTTATCACAGAATCACATTGTGCTTTTTACCAGCTTTGTCTGAAAACTGTACAAGCACAGATAAATCTGCTTCTAGTCAGGATGACATTGAAATGAAAGTAAAAACAAATTAGTTTTTGTCTGTTATGGTTGTGTATGGTACCAAATGCAACAAGACATTACCAGATTTGTTTTTGTTGATGTCATTAGTAAATTGTTTTCAGAGATCTAAGGGGTTTTCTGCCAAATTATATGTTAAAAACACAGGAAACTGGTACGTATTTGAGTGTTTAGTGTGGAAAACCTCTCTGTGCCATCTTTGAACAGAGCATGTCGAGATCCTTGCTACCTCTGTGAATGATGGTGGGGAACAGACCACAAATCTACAACTTTAGTACCGAAAATAATGACACAAATGGCAAATGATTCGTCTTGCTGTGGTTGGCAGACATTCTCGTGCTGGAATGAACTCAAATCTTCCTGGAAAATGTACCAATATAAGGCTGCTTCTAGCTTTGAATCTTCTGTGAATCACTTTGTATCTGTGACTTTCTTTTCTAGGCTCCACAAAACCAGTAAGATATTGACAAATTGGATGGCTGTCAGATTGAAGGAATTCATAAAAGGGAATTCAAAATTAAAAAAGAAGCCCTGAGGGAAACGGTTTGCGAACATAAGTAAAACTATACTTTGTCTTAATGCTGACTAAGAAGAAATAGGAAATACCAACGTGTAAAATCTCACTAAGGGCATAGGACTCATGTAAAACCCCAGTGCGAGGACACTTTCACCCCTTCCCCAAAGAAGAGTCACAGAGAGCCCCAGCTGCCCAGCAGGACTAGCAGAGGTCTGGACGTGCCCCTTCCTTCCGCTCGCACTGCACGCACTCAGCAGCTGCGATGTTGGAAGTTATGACTCCTTTGGGTCACTTTCCTTCCCATACGGTGTGGGGTTTTATACTGTCCTTCATACGACCGTGTACTGGGTTTGCGTGGCAAGGTTTTGGTGGCATGGGGTCTACAGGGGTGGCTTCAGTCAGAAGCTGCTAGAAGCTTCCCCCATGTCCAACAGAGCCAATGCCAGCTGGCTCCAGGACGGACCCGCTGCTGGCCAAGTCTGGGCCCATCAGCGGTAGCGGTAGTGCCTCTGGGACAACATATTTAAAAAGGGGAAAAAACCGCTGTTCAGCAGCAGCCAAAGAGAGGAGTGAGAATATGTGAGAGAAACAACTCTGCAGGCACCAAGGTCAGTGAAGAAGGAGCAGGAGGAGGTGCTCCAGGTGCCAGAGCGGAGATTCTCCTGCAGCCTGTGGTGAAGACCATGGTGAGGCAAGCTTTGCCCTTGAAGCCCGTGGAGGTCCACAGTGGAGCAGATATACACCTGCAGCCTGTGGCCTGTGGAGGACCTCACACTGGAGCAGGTGGATGCCCAAAGGAGGCTGTGACCCTGTGGGAAGCCCATGCTGGAGCAGGCTCCTGGCGGGACCTGGGGCCCCATGGAGAGAGGAGCCCATGCTGGAGCAGTTTTTCTGGCAGGACATTTGACCCTGCGGAGGACCCACGCTGGAGCAGTCTGTTCCTGAAGGACTGCATCCTATGGAAAGAACCCACACTGGAGCAGTTTGTGAAGAACTGCAGCCCATGGGAAGGACTCACATTGGAGAAGTTTGTGGAGGACTGTCTTCTGTGGGACGGAACCCACACTCTGGAGCGGGGGAAGAGTGTGAGGAGGAAGGACTGGCAGAAACAACACATAATGAACTGACCACAACCCCCATTCCCCATCCCCCTGCGCCACTCGGGGAGAGGAGGTAGAAAAGTCAAGAGTGAAGTTGAGCCTGGGAAGAAAGGAGAGGTGAGGGGAAGGTGTTTTAAGATTTGGTTTTACTTCTCATTATCCTCCTCTGATTTGATCGATAACAAATTAAATTAATTTCCCTGAGTTAAGTCTGTTTTGCTTATGATGGTAATTGGTGAATGATCTCCACCTGTCCTTATCTTGACCCATGAGCCTTTCATTATCTTTTCTCTCCCCTGTCCAGCTGAGGAGGAGAGTGATAGAGTGGCTTTGGTGGGCACCTGACATCCAGCCAGGGTAAAACCACCACAGACTGCTTCTTCGGTCACATAGCAATGCGGCTTCATTGGCTCCATCATGCTTTTTAAAGCAGGTCTACACCGGGGCTAAAGGATGCAGGGACTGTACCTTGGGAAGGTAGGAATGGGATGGAATTCTTACAGGGAAAATACACACTGAGCGGAAGAAAACTGAAGAGGGACCTGAGCTGGGTACAGTCTCCCCCTTGAAAAGTGGTTAAAGCAACAGTTCTTGGCTCCTGTAACTTAGCTTCTTTAAAAAGGCATATTTAAACATTCATCCTTGTGGTCCTGCTTGCAAAGAGCTCCTCTAAATAAACTATAGCACTTTGTTTAAATCTCATTAGTACCACAGTCAAGAAATCCAACTATGAAAAGGCAGCTGCTATGCTGGGTCTAGTGTGCATCTTTCACACTCTTCCTTTTATCTTTTTTGGTACTAAATATGTCTCCTGTGTTCTACAGGACTTACACACCACATTTTTTGTTTGTACAACATTGTGTCTTTGCATTACTTAAACAATTGAAGTCTCACCCATTATTCCAGATCCTAAAGTAGCATAAAAAATAACAAATCAAAGCAGATTAAGCAAAATAATAACAAATTTAGCTGAGGAACAGTTCAGTTCCAACCAGAGGTGGAAAATACTTTTAAGTCAACTTCTTAACTTCTAAATTCAGGAGATGCTTTCTCACTCTTTTCACATCAGAAAGGAGAATAAGTTACTCTGTGCAGAACTCTTAGCTGTATTTAGTTTCCGTGGCTGGAAAAGATCCAGCAGATAATCCTATCGCCATCCTTCTGCCTCGCAATATTCACAAATGTCCCTATTGAATCTAGCTAATGTAATTATTGAAAGGAAGGAGTAAGACAAGCCCGGATGCGTTACACATGCCTTTCCCCTCTGAGCTTACCCTCTCATTTCTAAACTCAATCCACTGCTCCACGCGTCTGAGTGAGAATGAAGTTTATGGCAGCATCTCCACTGCTGACATCCTCATAAATACTGAGGTGCCCCAACTGAGATGTGCTCACAAAAAAGAAAGACTGTCTATGCAACAGTTTCATCAAATGGCTAAAGATTTCTGTATGGTATGTGTCCGTCAGTTAAGTCTTAACGGAGCACATATAAAATTTTTGCCCTGCGGATAAGGATAAGTATTTCCCAAGTTAGAGCAGAGCAAAATTAAAACTATGCATGATTTGGGTTTTGTTTCTTTTGATTGGAAAGGGAACAGGCTGAGAATTGCTCTTATTGTCTGTCTAAAACAAGGTTTGTGGTAGCCTTGTACAACAAGAACTCAGTGGTTCAAGATCTAAAAAAGCAATTAATAAATAATACAGCTTTTTATTGATAACTAAAACTACCCCATCTATTAGGAAATGCAAAATCAGGCAGGTCTGTATTTTGTCCCGTAAACAAAGCAATGTAGGGACATATTTATGAATAAATCTTTACTTCTGTTGCCAATATTTTTTGTGTGAACTTCCTTGAGGTGTAAATATTTAATGCTTCTTTTCTCTGCATTACTATTTATTTTTCTGTGTGGGAGTAAAGGCATCCTTCAATGCTGTGGACCAGGTAAATAATATATTACTTAGTCATGAAAAATGCCAAAGGAAAATAAATGAGAGCATATCTTACCTTTGGTCATCACAATGCTTGCAAGAGTTTTGTGGCGTGCATGCATGGAAGTGAAATTGTCTGTCAGCTCCTGGAACTTCTGTGCAACCATTTGGTATATGGAGTCGGCAAAATCCTGAAAGACACAGTCAGAAAGAATTTTTTCACTTTCTTTGATTGAGGCACTTGTGCGTTTCTGCAGATTAGTCACCTGCTGTCAACTGCTGAGAGGCCCCTTTTAGAATTAGACACCACCTACTCGAGCAAAGATAAAAGGAATACCTCTCTGTCGACTACCCACATCACCCTCAGAAATGGCCAAATTAACTGAATTAGAGCTAGAGACCTGTATTGACTAGGACTAGTGGTAAAGGGAGAAGATTTCAAGGCTGACTTTTTTCAGCCTCCTAGACCTTGGTCCAGAATCAGTTCACAGGAAATTTGTTGGTCCTTAAAGCATTTTATTGTCGTGAGCTGAAGAGGTGAACGTGTGTCCCACCAAACCACTTAGTTCCATGAGCCCACTGAAAAGTTCCATTAGCCCACTGAAGCCTGAGAGCTGAGCTGAGGCCTGGGTTATAGGTAAAGACCACCTACTTCTGCATTCAAGGCGAGTTTTTAATAACTCACAGCTACTGCGGTAAAATGATCAGCTCAGGAATCTGGTCTATATTTAATGCTGTCAGAGGAGTACCATGGTCCGTCTTGCTTCCACCTCAACAGACATTGGGAGGAAGGGAAGGGGAACCCCTGCTTGTACCTCCTACCAAAGATGTTGTTTGCACGAGTTCACTGGTGTGCAGTGTTGCTGAAGGACTGGTTTGCCAGGTCCCCTCCTGAGCATGGCAGCTTTGTTGAAAAGTCAAACGTGGCCATGGCTGTGTGGTCTGAACCCTCGGGTCTGAGTGCGTCCAGTCACCGGGGAGAACCTCGGGAAGCCGGTTACTGAAGCCAAGCAGGGTAAAAGGTCTAAAAGTGGATTCTGCAGACTGCGTGTGGATGAATGTGTACCTAAACCAGCTCTGGTGCTCCTGAGAACACCACTATTTGGCCCGTTTCCCTGCTGCAAAGTTTAGTATCTTTTCATTTACTTAATCTCTGCACTTTGTTTGGCACAGAGCCTTTCAAGCATACATTAGAGATAAGTCAGAGAAATGCTGTTTGTGAGCATGAGTTGTTCTTAAAGTGCTTTGCAAGTCTGAACATATAAAAGTAAGATCCAAAGGATTTACTTTTTTTTTGTTCAAGCCATATGATTTCCTGTGGGAAGCCAAGCTGTACCTACCAATCCTCCTGGGAGCAGTTCCTAGGGGCTGGATCTTACTCTGCGGTGCTGACAGGAGATGTCCTGGCATCCAGCAATCTGATTAGCCCCTGATGATCATGCCTTTGTTAGGAAAAGCGGCTCGACTAAGCAACAATTCCAGTTTTTCTCCTGGTGCTGGGCTAAGCTGCCTGGGAGAGGTCCTGGTAAAACAGGTCCCCTTGAATTCACCTGGTTGCTTTAAGTGGGTTCACGGCACACGTGGAGGAGAGGCTGAGTCTGATATTCAGCCTCCCTCACTCCAAAAGACCCAGAGCCACACAGAAATAAGGAAATGTATTTAAGAAGATTATATCCATTCTTTTTTTTTTTTACCCAAACTGTTAATTTCGATGAAAACATGTTGGCAAAACCACAGTATTTTAAATTGGGGGAACATAGAGCTACTTTTCAGAGGAAAGAAGATTCTAATTCACAAATATCAGTAACACTACTGCCACTGAGAACCTCTGTGGGCTGTACACCATATGCTTCTACAGTTGCAGAAAGTCAGCTTAATTTTTAAACATTATTATAGCAAATGTAAAAAATACAATTAAATAAAACATAACAACAAAGAGGCAACACCTTTTTAATAAAACCTGGAATATTTTTTTCTATGGACAATCCTTGCAAGTGATTGCAATCTGCTTGAATAGGATTTCTTTGACATAATAATAATAATAATTTTTCTTTGTTTTGCTAAATGCAGCTTTCCAAGGTATTGCTCTGGGAGCAAACCATTTGCCCAAAAAGACAGTTTAAACAACATAGAATAAAATATGCTGGTTTGTTCCAAAAGAAGGGGAGAGGCACGTAAACCCTTTCTGGGAGATGCATGCAAAACCCTACACTAGAATTAGATGAAAACTAAGAAAAATTATCAAGAACAGTTTGACAGTTCCTAAATGGAATTTCACTTCGACTGCGTTTATACCTCTTCTAATCTAATTGTCCACAACCACCATGTGAGCAAAGTATTGCTCACACAGAGCTTCTGAAGGATGAATTTTGGGTCAATTCTCATTTGTCAAGCATCAAGGCACCCTTGTGATATAAATGCAATTATAGTCACTTTACAGATGAATGAATGAAGGCACTAAAAAGGTGAGGGACTGGTCCAGGGGAATAGCATGGAGCTGGGCACAGCCAGGTGTTCTGATTTCCTGATGCTCTGGCTAAGTGCTCAGCACTGGAACACTGCCCGTCTTTCATAACATGAAAGTTTGCTCCTAAACTTGTTTTCCCTACTGAAGAGTGACTTCATCCATAACGGAAAACCAAAGTGTATTTGCAGGACTGATATAACTGGGTCCCATATGGTGGACTGAAAATCTGATCAGCTTTATTTAGACTAGAAATAAAGAAAAAAAAAAAAAGAGTATCTCAATAAAACTATCTGCACCATCATTTAAAAAAAGAATCAAATCATAAATTTCATCTCCTGCAGTACTGCAGTCCAATCCATGCCTGCACTTCTAGAGTACCCTCCAAATCTGCATCCCAGGGCATTTTGTGCTCATTAAGAGTTAATTAGCTTAGAGGCACATACAATTCCTACAAGAATCGTTTTAAAAATGCTAAATAGAACAAATAACTTTTAACTTTGGATTTAGAAATCCCCACAGTCAGAGCTTTCTTTACTTCATTTGGCAGTAGGTTCCAAAGCCAGAGAGCAAAGAGACTCACTAAAGGCAAAATAACGACATGACTTCAGATAACATTGGGGACGATAAGGAATTCGGCATTCGCTGATCTCAAGGAGTGACCTGGGACATTAAAGAACAGCAAATCCATTAAATGTGAAGCCTCTTAGCTAAAATAAGTCAGGCGAATATTTTTCGTCCTGAATCCATTGCCTAAAAGGATGCCAGTGAAATTAATAGAAGCAAAGGAGTGACAGACATGAATACATGTAGGATGCAGAAAAACAACTAGAAACATAGTGTCTAATCAGAGAGGTCATTTACACACTTCACATTGCCCCAGGTTTTCAAATGGGTATTTCAAAGTACAATGGAAAAGCGGAAAAGGAGCAGTATATTTTTGCAGGTGGAATAAAATAAAAGGTCAATAGATGCATGGCTCAGCCCTGTAAGGGATTTGATACCCTGAGGACTGATGCATGTAATGCAGTGTAATTGCAGGGCACTGAATAATCCATCCTTGAATGGTTGGCCCACTGGCAGAGCTGGGTATGGGGTTAGATTTCTGACCTATACCCGTAAGTTACAAGCGGGGTAGAGTGCTGCCTCCCTCTCTAACACATGCCAGAGCTGCTGTTCGGCCTCATCCACTCGTGCGCTGAAATCACTGACAGCATTTCCGCCTATACAGAGTCTTTAGACTTGATTTCAGTGCTTTTACAAAGACAAAACTGGTTACAAATACATCTAATGCATACAGGGCAGATACGGTGGAGATGAGCTGGTACATCTACCCCTGCTCAGTTTTGAACCATGGATTTCATTCCAGAGGTTTTCTTGCTTCACTATTAAACAATAATCCTTGGCTATTAAAAGATACGTATTCAGATGATTATTCTTGATGGGTTATAAACCAGAAAAATCCTACTACTGATGGCTATTGTGAGCCTCGTTGAACTTTTGGGATACAGGCTAGACTGTGTTGTCTGCCATCAGAAATAATTTAAAAACCATGCACAATAGAAACGATTCTTTTGTTATTCTCTATTATCAAAAGAATTAATCTCAGAGAAAAGTTGTGTTTGGTGATGCCACAGTTCCTAATGCCAGATATGAGTGAAAATAAAAGTCTCCATCTGGAGTATATACAAGAGCCAAATACATCTTGGCAGCTTCTGAACAACTATCAGGTCGGTAGTAGAAAAAGGGAAAATTTCAGAAGATGGGGGAAAGAAAAAAAATATAAACATTCCTTGTGAAAGAGAAATTCAGTGGATTTAATTGAGCTGCATGCAATTGCACTGATCATCCAAGGGCAAAGAAATAGCAGCTTGGGGCAAGGGGAAAGGAAAGAAGAAAATAAAAAAATATGGACAGACCCAATTCCGAAATTTTTTACCAAGGCGCACAAGAGAATAAACGCTTAAATACTGTTTGAGTGCTGGACCTAGGAGGGACTTATGCTTAGGGGTTTAATCCCCTTGGAAAACTGGGGTCTGATGCAAAACGCCATGTAGCCAGTGGAAGTATGCCTGAACCAAAGATGTTCCAGATAAGAATCAACTGGCAAGGCTGAGAGTTCAAGCATGCCCATGCCATGGCCAGGCAGCGCGACCTTGGCCATGCCGGGCAACCTCAGCCATGCTGGTTTTGCCTGCATGTTGGGAGGAAAAAACACAACTCTCCAGAAGAACTGACCTTCCAGGTGATGAGTATCTTCCAAATCCCCTGCTTTGGTTCCCCTGATACCAAATCTTAGCGTTCACATGTCCTCACTTAGATTTTTCTGTGCAAACATTTGTCTCAGAGAAAACTTCTTTGAGATCAAAACTTTGCTCAGTCTTACTAATACAGTCAGTGATATGAGCAAGGCAAATAAGACTGCTACACCCACACCAAGGGGCAAATCTGCTCTTGGTTGCACTCACAGAGTCACAGAATGATAGCGGTTTGAAGGGACTTCTGGAGATCATCCAGTTCAATCCCCCTGCCAGAGCTAGTTCACCTACAGCAGGTTGCACAGGATGGTGTCCAAGCGGGTTTTGAATGTCTCCAGAGTCAGAGACTCCACCACTTCTCTGGGCAGCCTGTTCCAGTGCTCTGCAACCCTCAAAGTAAAGAAGTTCCTCCTCATGTTAAGATGGAACTTCCTATGTTCAAGTTTGTGCCCATTACCTCTTTCCTATCACTGAGCACCACTGAAAACAGATTGGTCCCATCCTCCTGGCACCCTCCCTTTAAGTATTTATAAGCATTGAAAAAGATTCCCCCTCAGTCTTCTTTTCTCCAGACTAAAAAGACCCCAGTCCCTCAGCCTTTCCTCATAAGAAAGATGTTTCTGTCCCCTAATCATTTTCATAGCACTTTGCTGGACCCTCTCCAGCAGATCCCTGTCTTTCTTGAACCAGGGAGCCCAGAACTGGACACAGTACTACAGATGTGGCCTCACCAGGGCAGAGTAGAGGGGGAGGATGACCTCCCTCGACCTGCTGGCCACAATCTTCTTGATGTACCCTGGGATGCCATTGCCCTTCTTGGCCACAAGGGCACATTGCTGGCTCCTGTTGTCCACCAGGACTCCCAGGTCCCTTTCCACAGAGCTGCTTTCCAGCAGGTGAGCCCCCAACCTGTACTGATGCATGGGGTTATTCCTCCCCAGGTGCAGGACCCTACACTTGCCTTTGTTGAATTTCATAAGGTTTCTCTGCCCAATTCTCCAGCCTGTCCAGGTCACACTGTAAGGCAGCACAGCCTTCTGGCGTGTCAGCCACTCCTCCCAGTTTTGTGTCATCAGCAAACTTTCTGAGGGTACACTCTAGCCCTTCATCCAGGTCATTGATGAATATACTGAACAGGACTGACCCCTGGGGAACACCACTTACTACAAGACCTCCAATTAGACTCTGCGCCACTAACCACAACCTTCTGAGCTCTATCTGCCAGCCACTGTTCAATCCACCCCACTGTCCTTTCATCTAACCCACACTTCCTAAGCTTGCCTGTGAGGATGAAGTGGGAGATGGTGTCAAAAGCCTTGCTGAAGTCAAGGTAGACAACATCCACTGCCCTCCCCTCATCCACCCATCCAGTCACCCCATCATAGAAGACTATCAAGATCAGTCAGACATGACTTCCTCTTGGTGAATCCATGTTGACTACTTCCAATAACCTTCTTTTCCTCCAGATGCTTTGAGATGATGCCCAGAATGAGCTGTTTCATCATCCTTCCAGGGATGCAGGTGAGGCTGACTGGCCCGTAGTTTCCTGGGTCTTCCTTCTTGCCCTTTATGAAGACTGGAGTGACATTGGCTTTTCCTCAGGCACCTCACCTGTTCTCCAGGACCTTTCAAAGATGATGGAGAGTGGCCCAGCAATGACTTCTGCCAGCTCCCTCAGCAATCACGGGTGCATCCCATCAGGACCCATGGACTTGTGGATATCCAGTCTACTTAACTGACCTCTAACTTGATCCTCTTCAACCATGGGAAAGTCTTCCTTCCTCCAGACTTTCTCTGTTACCTGCAAAGTCTGGGACTCCTGAGGGCTGGCCTGAGCAGTAAAGACTGAAGCAAAGGCGGCAGTCAGCAACTCCGCCTTCTCTGCATCATCTGTCACCACGGCACCTGTCTTGTTCAACAGTGGACCCACATGTTCCCTAGTTTTCCTTTTGCCTCTGATGTACTTGAAGAAACCCTTCCTGTTGACCTTGACATGCTCTGCTGGATTTAATTCCAAGGAGGCCTTGGCTTTCCTCGCTTCATCCCTGCATACTCTGACGGCGTTCTTATGCTCTTCCCAAGTGGTCAGTCCCTTCTTCCACATACTGTAAACTTCCTTCTTCCACTTGAGTATTTTCAGAAGCTCCCTGCTCAACCATGCAGGTCTCTTGGTTCCCTTGCCTGATTTCTTGCTCCTAGGGATGCACCAATCCTGAGCTTGGAGGAAGTGATACTTAAATATCAATCAGCTCTCTTGAGCTCCCTGACCCTCTAGAGCCCTCTCCCATGGGATTTCATGACAAGATCAAAGTCAGCCCTCCTGAAGTCCAAGGTTGCAATCCTACTTGTTGTTTCATGCATACTACACTTAATCCTGAACTCTGTCTTCTCATGATCACTACAGCCAAGGCTACCCCTAATCTTAATGTCCTTCACCGGTCCCTCTTTGTTAGTCAGTACTAGGTCCAGTAGTACACCTCTCCTTGTGGGCTTCTCCACCACCTGAGTCAAAAAGTTATCATCAATACACTGGAGGAACCTCCTGGACTGTACATGCCCAGCTGTGTGGCCTTCCCAGCAGATATCAGGGTGATTGAAGTCCCCCATGAGAACCAAGGCCTGTGATTGTGAGGCGATTCTCAGCTGTCTGTAGAAGGCTTCATCAATTTCCCCATACTGATCAGGTGGACTGTAATAAACACCCACAACAGTGTCTCTCATATTACCCTGCCCCTTAATCCTTACCCACAAGCTGTGAACTTGCTCTTCATCTGCTGCCAGGGAGAGCTCAATACATTCCAGTTGCTCTCTCACATAAAGAGTGACTCCACCACCTCGCCTCGCTGGCCTATCTTTCCTAAAGAGAACGTAGCCCTCCATGACAGTGTTCCAGTCGTGAGCTATCCCACCACGTCTGAGTAATTGCAATGAGATCATGGGCCTGAGACCGCACACAGATCTCTAATTCTTCTTGTTTGTTCCCTGTGCTGTGTGCATTGGTGTATAGGCATTTCAGAGAGGCAGTTAAGCATGTAGTTTTTGCCCTAGAGGGGTGGTAGGCCTTCTGATTGTCAAAAATACTAGCACGCTGCTCCACAAGTGCTGAGCTACTACACCCAGACGCCTGTCTAGTGAGCCCAGTTACATCCCTGTCCCCCTTCGAACCTACTTTAAAGCTCTTTCAATGAGCCGCGCTAACTCTTGTCCTAGAACCCTTTTCCCCCTGCGAGATAGGCTTTTCCCATCTGTTACCAGCAGGCCTGGTGTCCTGTAAATCAAGCCATGGTCAAAGAACCCAAAGTCCTGCTGGTAGCATCAGTCTCGGAGCCAGGCATTGACCTGCTGGCTCTTCCTGTTTACCCCCGCATCATTCCCCACAGCTGGAGGGAACAGTTGTCCCTAGGCTCTGAAATCTCTCTTCATTGCCCTTGGACTTCTTACTACTTCATCACTGCCTACCTGAAAGACCAAAAGGGGATAATAATCTGAGGGCTGTACCAGGGAAGGAATTCAAGCATGAACATTCCCTAAATGCCTACTGTCACTGGTGGGAGCAACAGTTACTTGTTCAGGTGCCTGACAGAAGAAATAAAACATAAAGCTAAAATTTTCACTGGGAAAAAAAGAGTGTGAGATCCCCCAGTACTTAAAGAGCTATATTTTAACATATACAAGGAGGCTGGGAAAATGAAAAATAGATGTCATGACTATTAAAACTGCACTGTGTTGTCTGAAGTATTCATCTGTCCTTGATTACCATATCAAATTACTTGTGTTATTCACAAAGGAAAAGCAAACTTTAGATCATACCATTACAGAACCAAAAACTTTTAGTCATTTCTCAGCACTAATATTTCAAATGGTATAAATAATTAAATGTGTTCAAGTTTGCAATGGGAGTCTTCAGGGTAAAACTGACATTCAACAGGAGTAGTAAGGATATTAAAATCAATAGATTATAAAGGAGAAAGCCTTTAGTAAACATTTTCTATTGAAATCCGGTCTTAGGGTTTATAGGGTTGAAATATCAAAAAGGTTAGATTTGCATATGGATGGGAAGAAATATTCTGCTATACAGATATCACCAAGAGTTCTGTTTCTCCTGTCTCCCAAGTACCTTATTTTCCAGAAAATTACTGACATTTGGGGGGTAAATGTTGAACACGATGAACGGGGATCGGGTTGAATTAAGTTCACATCTCCCCTCACAGATAAAAGGAGATGCACACCCGGTTCTTTTTACTGGTCGAGGGGGAAACACGCACTCATTGTCAGTGGGAGTTTGCATTTTTACCTGCAGAGAACTCTCCCTGTCTAAATGGGAGGGGAGGAAAACACGGCATGCAGAATATCAATCCTGAAGCGCTGCTCCTGGTCAGGGTGTGTAGCAAATTGCTACACAACACACTTTTTCCCAGGCTTGTAAATAAGTTTGCTGTAGCTAGTTGGAGATTCATCGCTAAGTGATTGTACCCTCGAGCCAATGAATTAGTCAGGCTCTTCCCAGGTACTACATCATCTTCAAGATGCAGCCTTGAGAAGAGAAATAGCCGAGCGTCGTGGGCTGCCCTCCTCCATCAGTCTTCTAGCATCCATTTAACACCAGGAGCTCCCCCAGCACCGTGGAAAGGGCTGAACAAGGACCTAGAGGAGCGGACAGGCAGGGGGGACCTGTGGAAGGGAGGAGGGCAGCGGGCGGCAGGCAGCGGGCTGCAGGCTGGGTTCGTTCCTTGCCCTGCTTTCTAGCAGCCTCGGCGCAAACCCCGTGCTCTGCCATGAGTCCCGCTTCTCCAAAGGTAAAAGGGTACGACTTTTACCCACCCTTCAAGGGAACTGTGAGGCAAATGGCGCTGAGGGTGGTGAGACTCTCCAAGCAGGGTCATGCAAGGACTTCTGCAGCCAGACTGGACGCTGCAATCCACAACCTCTCATAACTCAGCTTTTCTTCAGCATACACAGACATTTACAGAGTATTACTCAAAGAACAAGGCACTGCCGGAGAATTCATTGTGGTTCTTTCCTTGAGATGTGCTGTAATTATTTCTCTCAGATCATAACTCCCGCAGTATTGATCATTATGTCTGGTTTTGGCTTATCCCTCAGGGCCAGCGTATATGGGCTTTGTTTTATCTTACACAGACGTGGTTTTAGTTTGTCTGGCTATATGTTTTCATTTCAGCTGACCGAGTTCGTATATCCTGTATACATCCTGATTCAGAGAGATCTTCTCATTCATGCTTCTCAGAGGGGGCTGGGCGCATGCTGCCCAGGAAGCAGCTGGGCATACGTTCCCACACTGAGCTTCTAATGAAAACTCCAGCAATGCACTTCTGACACTGAATATCCTCATGGTTTTCTTATCAAGACTGATGGGGAAGATCAACTGCTTCTATTGATTCAGTCAAAAGAATCACTTTCACCAACCCCCCCATCTGTTCATAGTCCTATTACAGATGTTTTAGCTACATATGATCCTGAGATACCATCATGAATTCCTTATTTATGTAATCATCAAATGTCCTGAATTTGGTCTGCATTCACAAAGGCTCCGCGGTGACTTGGCTGACCTCAGTTGACCAACTCCTCCAGGCTGTGCAATGGGCTCCTGGGCTCAGAGCGATTATTTGCTGGCTACTTCCCTCTCCTCCTCTCACCCTGGCTGGAGGCTGATTGCTCTGCTAATTTCCCAGGCTCCAGAAAACATATTTGCCTCCACACCATTGCTTATATCATTAGTGATCATTTACTAAATATCAGCACTGTGCTGGCTGTCGCATGAGTTTGAAGATTGTCCGTGTGTGACACGAAAGAATGACAAAATGCACCGAAAGACCCCAGACCGGCAGTCAGAATAGAAAATTCCTTCTTCCACCCGTTTGTTTTTTGGCTTTCCCAGTAAACCTATGATTTTATGAAAATGACAGCCACCCCCTGCCCTGGGGTTGGGAGGATACAGCATGCATGGAGAAATTAGGATGAGACAAAGGTAGAATGGGAGGTTAGTTAAGGTCCATCTTTGGTGAATCTCATCACCTTTATGCCTGGGAGGTTTCCCAATGACTTCACTGGGTGTTAGATTTGACCCTGTTCTAATGAATGTGAGGTCTGCTAAAAAATATTTTATCAGATTTTGATGAATTGTTCATATATCCAGCACATGCTCCAACAATGATGAAGAACTGCAGTAGACTTCTCACTTTTGGTGTTTCTTGAGTGGGTAAATGGAAGCTAAAAGTCATTCGCTGTGTCTGAAGCTTTTTTACTAGGCAACCCAAAAGTGTACCACTAAACTTTTTAAAAAATCTCTTCAGTGAGATTTCCAGTCATGAATGGCAAAGAGGTTCTGTGCCACTGTTTGGAATTTTTTTTCTTAAAATGTTGAATTTTTCTCACACAAATATCAAGTTTGAAATGGGGGACACGCCAAGTTTTACTGGGGCATTTGGAGAGAGATGGACAAATTTAGAAACTGATAGCTATGATGTGAGTTCTGCTACAACGAAAAAGCTTCTGAATTTGCACATAGGTACCACTATGTTATCCTGTAAATGAGATTGATCAATGTTAAATATCTCAAAAGAAATTTGTCGCAACAGTAGGAAGTACAAAGATCAAACAGGAATTTATTCAAAGAGCTCAGTGAAAAAAATTGTTCTGTTTTCTCAATATATCCCTTGACTACAGGGAATCAATCAAACTTAATATAATGCATCTTTTTATTTGTTTCAGAACCCCCTGGAGTGACTGAAAGAAAATAGAACACATAAAATAAGCATACTATTGAAAAAGGAAATGCTGTCAAATCCAAATGCCCCAGCTCCTCCAAAAAGTACGGTTTTCTATTTAGTAGGAAAACATTTTGTATGTAGGTTTAATTAGAATCTTTAAATTCACATTAGTGTGTTAATGTTAGGATGCTAACAGATGAGCCCCTCTATTTGAGGTTGATTCATTGCTGTCTGCATTCATTTTGCTCTAAAAAGATGCTACCAATAAGTACCATTTCAATGAATTTAGAGGAAACAAGCTTTTCCACCGGCACGAACAGTTGTTCCCTAAAGGAGGCCACGCTCAGTTTCCAGCTTTGCTTCTTCTGAGAACAGCTCTGCATTTATCGCTCCGGTAATGAAGAATGTCCATACCAATTTTGCAGAATCATTCTTGAAGTCAACACTGCACCTGCTAACAAATGCCAGAAAGGAGAGGCTGTTTGTTTGCCTTTTTTCTTTTCTTTTACTGATCCTTAACCCAAAAGCCTTCTTCCTACCGAGGCACACATAAGGTTGGCTGCAAGTGCTGAATAATTCAAAACAATGAAGTAGTGTTCGCTTTGCAGCCTTGTGCCTGCTTTAGGACAAGCCTCAGGTGTCAAGCTGTTGTACACTACAGATATTAAATTAGCACGAATGGGTTTTCTTTAACTAGATAAAAGCTCTATAAAGCCACCAGTGCCTAGCAATGGCTAACTCTGTATAAAGGCTTTTATGCTCTCTCTAAAAAACTAGATTTTAGATTCATATTATGGGCCGTCTGTCTTTAATAAAATCAATGCTTTATCTGGGAAATGTCCTTTCAGTTTTCTGTTTCCTTGTTTTATCTTTCTTAGGTGCCTTAAAACGAATAGTCTCTGGAAACCAACGGTGGCAAAACCCTCGCCACATCCAGTACTCTTGGCTGTTGGAGGTCCCCTCTCTTCCCCAAGCCTAACCAGTTAGCCGCTCTTGGGTAAACGATCGAAGCAGAGAGAGAACAGCGCTTGCTCAAATCCCTTGAGCATCACTTTGAAAATCTACGCCTGTGTGTTTATAGTTCTCATTAAGGAGCTGTGCTATTAAGAGCCTTCCCCATCACACATATGCTTTGTCAGATAAAGCAGGGTGCAGGCAGTGTCCAAAACAAATTTAATCTATTCTGAACTGCTGATCCCAGCAAGGCACTGCACAATTCAACTTTCTGAATCACTGCAGAGCAAGGCACATAACACACTGTGTGGCAATTACTATACAGACATTGAGATTTTTCCTTTCTTGTTGTTAAAGATCTTGCTGTCATTTGCTGTAATGATTCTCGAAATCTGGATGTAACCTTGCTAACAACCTTTCCCTTGGCTGGGAGGGGTGGTAAGGCAATCTACAATTCATGTTACCTCACCCTTCTCTGGGCTTCTCCTCGAATGTGTAATTAGCAGGGACAGTTCTCATCATCTACGGTGGCTGTGTGCCAGGAGAGGCAGAACCGTGATTTCTGCTGAATCCAGATTGCCACTCAGGCACCCGACGGAGCCATTTGGGACTGGTGTGTGCCTGGGGCCAGGGCTAAAACCAGTCCCTTCCTGACTTAATGTCTCTTACTGGACAAACCCAAGTTATTAACATCACATTGCTGAAATTAAGAAGGAGTTTTACCATTTTGTATCTGCTGCGAACCTGCATCTGAACCTAAAAATTCAGCATTACTTTTAGCCCACGTTCTACAACCCAAATATCACTTCCCCATCACCTTCCCCTCCATCTTCAGTCAAGAAAATCTTAAACAAGTGTCCACACCTGGAACCTGGGAATGGCCTTCTTAAACCCTGTGACAACCCTTGGGCAAAACCCGTTGCCTCAGCAGACTTGTCTTGGCGCAAGAGCCCAGAGCAGGGCTGAGCGTGAGGCCAGGAGACTGTGGGGTGGCACTGTGTGGGCTGCCCTCCGCGGGGTGACCTTCCCATGGGACCATACCTGTGAGAGCGGTGGAAGGGATCCGAACGTGGATGAGTGAAGTGTTACAGCTTTCACTTACAGCTCAGATTTCCTACTGCAAATAAAATCTTTAAGAAAACTTCCTCATCGTGGGAGAGTTGCTTTAAGTGATTTATTCACTGTGGGCAATAAAAGAAGAGCTTCTTGGGAAGAAAAAGAATAAGTGGATAAACCCAGTAATTAAATTAAAACCCAATTATTTCTATTTATTTAACTATTCACACAAAATTCTCAAAGCAGTTTGCTTACCAATTGACCAAACCCTAGAAAATTCATGTCATATAGGTAAATATATTTATTCCTAGATAACTGATGATTCAATTGAGAGACAACTAGCTTTAATATTTTGCTCAGGTAAGTCAGTGTCGAAGACAAGAAATAGAATGTGCAATTCTTCCCTTACAGCAAAAAGAGGGCATAATATAAATATGAATAAATTTCTTTTATCAGCACACCATACCTCTGGAAGGATACCTCTAAGGATCTCTAAGGTGTCTGGCATTACATGTGTGGGACGCCCCGTACAGCCATGGGGTAAGGAAGAATCTCCCGAAATTCAGACAGCAATTCCAGAGAAAAAAGAGGAATAACCAACTTCAGGCCCAGCTCTCAGAACATACAAATCTGTCAGCAATCTGTGTTTTTAAGGTAATTGCTGGATGTTAGTGCCTTGCTAAGACGCACATAACCTAAAGGGCACTCCAGTAAATTACATCCAGCGTGTTTGTCTCTCCTGCTCGGCTCACAGGGCTCCTCAGCAAGGAGGAGCTGGCACACAAGCCTCGCGCTACCCTTTTCAGTCTGCAAAACTGTCCTGCCAAAACCTGGGGGGGGATGTTGTAGCACACAGGGGCTACACAAAATTCTTGGACTCAAGAGCTGAATAATATGGACAGCAAGGTAAAACTTGCTGCTTGTAGCCCCTGAAAACAATAAAAGCAAAGAAGCAGAGGATTGCAAAGCTGTCTGCCACTGCACCTTTGTCTTCTTGTCTTTCTTCATCCCTTCTCCTCCTGTGATTATGTGTTTAACCATTTCCCCCACCTCTTCTGTCAAGCGAATCTGCGCTTAGCCTCACAGAAGCGTTGTCTGGGTGGTCTGGAAACCCAGACAAACTGTTATACAAATCAAAGTCTGTCCAGTTTCTGATAACACCAAAACTAATTTATTTTTTGTTTATACTCCACTACATTTGACAAAGCTTCCTCTAGAGATTTATATCTCCATCCTTACTGCCTTCCAACTGTTTGTCAATTTTTTTGTTTTGCAACCGACAAAAGAAAAAAAATATCTGACATCAACCTTGGAAGAGGTACTGAGTGCAGAAGTTTTCTTTTTTTCAGACGTGATAAAATCTTGCCTAAAACCATGTCCAACCTTTTCAGTAGAAAGTCCAGATGGCTTTGCAGCCTGTACAACAGACTTTATTCACTGATGCTTCTCTAAGTGTCAGCAGGGTGTTGTCTTCCAGAACTAGTAAATGCGCAATGAAAGGCAGCTCGGAGGGGAGAAATAAACACAAACAAACAAAAAAAAAACCCCTCACTTAAATCCCCCTGCCTCCTCCCCAAAATCAAATTAATCTGAGAATTTCTACATGCATCTGACTGAAAATTCCCCCTGGGTGGAGAAAGGCTTTGCAAACAACTGGAGGTGTGAGGGATGGGGCAGCGGTTCAGGCGGCTCCAGGCTGAGCAGTGATTTACACACTCACTGCTGACTCTAGGTCGCCCTTGCCTGCACTGCAAATATTTCAGCTACAGGATCAGGACCCTTCCCGAATCTCTATATAGGCTTCAATCCGCAGCATTTCTTGTCTTGTTTTCACTATGGTCAAATTAGCACAAAGACGCATTTATGAGTCTGCCTGGCAGGCAAGGCAGGCGGTGGGTGAAGGCTCAGGGATTTGGGCTGAGTTTCCGCCCCTGTGCCTGGATGCCCTGCAGCCCCATGCCAGGCACGCCATCAGCCCCTGCCTCAGTTTCCAATTTGTAAAATGGGAACATTTTGGTGAAACCATGAGTGTGACTTCTTTGGTATAGTTGAGGGTCGAAGCACTGTCTTAATTCAATTTATGGCCAAGTTTGCCATGGGATTAGCACTGTCCTGCCCGTCCCTCCACTCTGCAGAGCATCTCTGGCCAGCTTTAGACCTAGGCAATACGGAAAGAGGAGCGGTAAAACATCCCTGCTACAGCCAGCACCAGCCCTGCGGCCATGCCAAGCCCTGACAGCAGCCGGATCCTGCCCTCAGCACCTCCAGCACGGAGGGCACCTGCCTGGTCTACACCAGGAGACAACCTGCCTGCTCTTGGTGCTACTTCTGAGTCCTCCAAGGGAATCAAGAAGAGTAAAAAGCTCCAACAAATATGAAGCTCATGCAACTATCACCATTTTAACTACCATCTGTGCAATATTGGTGGCAGTGGTTAATACTGCAGCCACCTCGTTAGTATTCCCGGTTCTGTTCTAATTGTATAGCCTTGAGGTTTGCAGCTCTCTTGCTCCACATCTGTGCAGAGTTTATCTCAACAGGGGCATGCTCCTGGACCAGAGATCCTCAGTACAATTGCAAGGCAAAATAATAAGTGATAGCAACCGTGGGGAAATTCTCAGAAGAGAGGGGGGAAAAAAAAAAAGAACATGAAAGAGAAAAAGAAAAGAAAACAAAGGGAAAAAAAAAAGAAACCTGGTGCACACAAAGCCCTTCCAGCATGTCTCCAGTTTTGTTTCTCGTTGACACACTACTCTCATTTTAAGCTGACAGCTGAGTTCCAGCCTTTGTCAGGTAATTAATCTGGGTAGTTCATTTTCACAGGTGAGAAGCAGGTTGGCACAGTCTCCTCTAGCAGAGGTTTGTGGCTTTTTTTTTTTTTTTTTTTTTTTTTTTTTGTGTTGTTTTCAGAGCAGCACGGCTATGAAAGCGTGCATGTGTGTGTGAACACGGGCACGCAACACACTCTCGGACCTGGCCCGACATTTGTTCCTTCGTCACTGCAGAGTTATCCACTGCAGGTATAACTCGTGTGCTCGGCAGGGTGAACGGAAGGAAACCTCAGACAAGAATTTAAAAGCATCAGATTTGCTCTCACTTATTACAACTGACAAAACATTAAAACTGCCGAGTTCCCTTGCCAAGGTTGAGCACCGCTGGTCTGACTTACGCAACAACTTCTGTGTCTGTTTAGAAATGAAATGGATTAAAAAAAAAAAGCAAAAGAGATGGGGAGAGAGAAAAAGAAAAGCCATCATATCCCCTTGGCAGGGAAATGGCGGGTGATCTACTGCATTTTAACATTTGGTTAGTTGTGAAGTAATGCAGTAATAATAATAATATTTTGCCCGTACAGCGGTGACAGCTAAAATGAGCACATTTTCGTTTCCGCGATGCAGACAGTGCTCTGCAAGGTCACCGAGCTGGGAAACGTGATTCTATCGTTCTTGTGTCAAAGTGCCAGAATATCCTTTCACCGAAGCTGTACGCCTTCAAGCCATCCCTGAGCTCCACAGAGCCACTTTCTTCTGTTTGGTGGTTTCTTACCACTCCCACAGTGTGCCCCAAGATACCTGTCTTGACGAATGGCTGAGTAATATATGGCTGGGCAACGCAATGGCACCTCAGGCTCTCTGTCCTCCACAGCCAACACAGGCTTTTTTTAATTTCTTCTTCCTTGTATTCCTTCTTCCTTGTATTTCTTCTTCTTTTTCTAATCCAGTATGCTCCTAAAACCTAATCTGCATATTAGTCTGTTTTATCTGTGTCCTGAGGTATCCCACCCCTCCGTTTCCACAGGCGCCCAAGAGATGGCTTAATTCAGATTGTGCTGTGAAAGGACCCAATGTTATGTCATACATTTTTGTCTCCCCGATTAGTAATACTAAAACGTACTTTGAGCCAAAGGGTGTGGTGAGCTGTAACATCTCTCTCTCAGGGATAAGAAGGTTTAGTCCCTAGGGGCAGAGTGCCCTGATGGAAAGCAGTGCAGTGGTCCCATGGCAGTTGGCTACACTGGGATGAGCTGTGTCAGGAGAGGTGGATTTAGGAAATTGAGCACTCTTCACCTTTCCTTGAATGTTTGGGGTTGTTTTTTCTAGGCGATCATTTCCGTAGCTACCCTCATTTCCAACGGCCAGCCCACGGAGTCATGCAAGACCTCTGAGCGATGGTCAAATTCTGGCCACCTCTTCCCCTAAGAGACTCTGACAGGCAGAGATGAGCCCAGATCTACTGGCTCTCAGCAGCAGATTACATCGGTTGACTATCCCTTCTGTTTCAGTGCTGTAGTAATAGTGAATAGGTACCACTAGTCAGCGATCAGAATAAAGTGATTTCCTTACACCAGAAAATGGAATAAAATCCCCTCTCCTAAATCCCATTTAGCTCTACATTCATTACATGGCCATCCTTTTCTACTGAAATGTTCAGATCCTATTGAAATGTCCTAGCTATTAATTTTCACTGCCAATAACAGGAGTCCTGTGCGCTTAACATTGTCCTTGGAACACAGTGAAAATATGTTTCAGCAGCTAATGAAATTAGCACGGACCCTGCAACCCAGAAACCAAACGGGATAAGAAAGTCTTACCCTTGCTGGCTAAAATGATGTGGTACAGCTGTATTTTGTCACGTACTTTATATATATATATGCATATGTCATGCCAAATTGTAGATTGTCATTTTATATATATTAAGGTGGTTAAGGAGGCTTTTTTTAGCTGACATTTCCAACACATCTCAACAACTGTTTAGCTAGAATCTATGCCATGTGTCATGTATTTTATGGTTTCTTTAGCACATATGAGGTTTAACTGTTGGAAGACTAATGCTCACTGGCTTCTAACAGGGATGTAGTAGCGTCACTCCTATTTCATCTACCCAAACTTTAGCATGTGAGGCTTTACTGCTTTTATTTTGTCCTTAATATTTTTGTGCAAATAGAACTAGAAAAAAAAAAAAAAAAACAGAACGAACTCTCACCCAAAAGATACAAAGATGCCTTTCAAGGCAAGAAGGATGGGAAATCTCTCAGGGTACACAACTGGGAGACACTTGAAGGAATTTATTGCCCTTGTAAAATGCATTGTCATACCGCAGAACAGGGCAAAAGCTGAGCTTCCCTTGGGTTTTGAAGTATGAAACTTGCACAGGTAGATGGCTGGAGGCATTTGAAGAGCTCATTCTCATTGCAGGCCCAAACTAGATGCAAGTTCGTCCTTTTATGTTATGTGACGTCAAGGATGTAAGTCTCTAATGCATTTTCGTATAGACATGACAGACCTGGTCAAAAGTTGTAATCATTTTGTCGAAGCAGCTATCAAATCCCTGTGCCTCAGTTTCTCCACCTGCATCCGTCTGCCTGAAGTGCCTGACCAGGGATCACCTCCCTCCTGTTTGCAAATGGCCTCAGTACGTAAATCTTTGTGGCAAATCGAAGCATTGCCATCACAGCGTTGGCACATCAGCAACCCAGGACAGCCCGTCCCAGCCCGCACTAGAGAGACAAGATGAACACTTATTCCCTTTGCAGGTGAAATGCTGTTCAACAGCGATGGGAGATGACACCACAAAACCATCCTCCCATCTGTGTGCCCCTGTATTTAAAATAAACAGGTTAATTTTCACGGAATCACGGAACCTTCAGAGTTGGAAGGGACCTCTAGAGATCATCTAGTCCAACTCCCCTGCCAAAGCAGGATTGCCCAGAGCACATCACTCAGGACTGCATCCAGGCGGGTCTTGAAAATCTCCAGGGAAGGGGACTCCACCACCTCCCTGGGCAGCCTGTGCCAGTGCTCTGTCACCCTCACCGTAAAGAAGTGTTTCCGTGTATTTGAACGGATCTTCCTGTGTTCTAACTTGTGCCCATTACCCCTCGTCCTGTCACTGGGAACCACTGAAAAGAGTCTGGCTCCATCCTCCTTCAACCCACCCTTTAGATACTTGTACGCCATAATAAGGTCTCCCCTCAGCCTTCTCTTCTCCAATTTTGCCTTCTTGATTGCCCTGTTGGGAAGGCAGAAGGGTGCGTGGGCTGTCACACCTTGTAGGACAGAGGAGAGCCACGTTCCACCACGTGGCTCCAGCAGCAGCTGGAGTGGCAAATCGACAGCCACGAGCTCTCTGGGGAGGGACACAGCTGTCCCACCAGAAGGACATCAACTGTACATCACTGGTTGGAAGCAGCCCCTGGGAAACGGTGTTTGAGCGTGAGCCTCCATCACAGCCAGCAGCATCAGTTAAGGACTACTTATTTTAAGGAGAAAATGGCCTGCTTGGGCTTAGGGAGTCCAAGGGCTGATTCTGTTCCTGAGTCAGGACCTGGCAAGAGTGAAATGCTTTTGCAGCTTCCACCAGCTTCACAAGTATTCAACACAAAGCAGCATAAGGGAGAAGGTGCTCCCCTAGCTGGTGGTCTTGTTCTTCCCCAGGGAAGTCAAGGATCCAGGAGCATTCATACTGCAAAGATTTCTAAAAATCTCTTAAGAGATAAGCAAAGTCCCTTTGACCTTCCTACTTTGAGAATTTTAGTTTAGAAAGCTTCAAACGTAAAACCCAACTCAAAAGGCATGGACTAGCACAAAATGAACAACAAGAAAGAAATAATTATTAATGACTAATACGTTTGTGCCGGTTTTGGCAAAGGAACCGCAGCTGCTGAGCTCCTCAATTTGTAAGAACAAGGTGAGCTACATTCATCTCCATGTGGTAACTCCAATTGGACATGGCTGAGACTGCAGTCCAGTGTGCTCTTGTTTTGGTGTTAAAGCCTTCCAAACCCCAACTTCTAAATCCACCATCATTGATAATTTTTTGCTGATGAAGTTTTTGCTTTTCCTTTTTCCCTCACAAAGCCTCGCTGCCAGACTGCAGTTGTGTTACACATGGGAAAAAATTTAGAATCTGAGCCAAACCTTGGAGAAATCCATAGAAACATTTACCTTTGCTTAAGAAGGCTTTGGTTTGGACTTCCTGTGTCTTTAAAAGTGGAACATTTTTGCTATTTCATGAGTTCAACTTTTTTATGCAAAGCTTTTAAAAAATTTGCTTGTGCATTTAATTTCAGTCTACATCTGTAGAAATTTGGAATAGCTAATGGCTATCATGATGCCTACCAACACATTTTTTCGGGCCAACTGGCATTGATGCATACCCGTAGCATGTCTTTTGCTAACTAGTACTATTTCTAAAAATCTCAATGACTGAAAATCAGTCACTCAGAACTTACTGCAGGGGATTGCAAATAGCAGCGCTCAATTACGGAAGGCAGACGGACTATAAAACACTGTATGAAACAAGGGATGAGATATTGAAAGAGACTGACTCAATAGGAAAAAAACTTCACAAATGTTTCTTGAAAAAAAGCAAGAGAAGATGACAGCCAGTAGTCCTTGTCCTCTGCCTTTCCTCCCAGATTTCTCCATTCTCACACACTACTTGCTTGTTTCCCATTATTTTACCCTTCGGCTTTTCACTATTTCTTCTGAATCACTCTCAGATGCTCTTTACTAAGGTTTATCTTGTTATCGCACACTAACTCCTTTCCCTTGTACCCTTCAGATGCGCTTTTTTTTTTCTTTCTTTCTTAGTTCTCCTTCTACCATTTCTAGTCCCCTCGGAGATGAAGGGGATCCTGAGCATTACAGGTACATGGCATAAGGGCACGAGAAGGGAAGATCCGCGATGCTGGGTCCGGGTGGTACGACCCAGCGTTGGGCAGAGACATGACCTGCCACAGAGTGAGCCAAGGACGTTCAGTACGTACACCGGAAAACGTGATCATCCCTGCCGTCAGCCAGGAGACATTTTGCGAATGGATGAATATCGTGGGTTAGTAGGAGGACCACCCGCTAGCGAGATGAATGCAAATCCTGGCTTTGGGTCAGGTACCGGGTAAGGAAGGACCACATTTAACAGGAATTAAGCTCATTTCCTTCAGTGACTTTTCAGCTTTACCCCCATTTCAGAGCCTGCCCAGCGCTCCTCACCACCACCCGTGGGTGGAATAAGAGAGCAGAAAACAGATCAGCAGGAGTGAAGTCCCTGGCTCTTTTCACTTTTCATGCTAGAGAAAGCAAGCTAGAAACTAGCAAATCACTGCTGTGTGTTTTACAGAAATTACAAAATTTCAGCCCTCTGACCCACAACCTCCCGGTCATGCTTTTTGTGGGACATAAGGAAAAACTTCCAACCATATCTGCAAGTTTAATAAGAATGAAAAGTCACGAAGGTGAGTGATAGATACATGGAGGAGGCAAAGGTTTTTTTGGTGAGTAAAGCTACAAAAAACCCCAAGCATCTAAGACCGCACAACTTTAATGATTTTAATGTAAATGCGAATGCTTTTAGCTTACTATGGCCCTCCTTGTGCCTTGCTTAGAGGAGTGCTTACTCAAGCGGCACAAGGGATTACTGTGCCAACTCCAAAGCGAATAAAGATGCTCGTAATCCCAGTTTGGGCATACTAATTGCACAGGCAAGCGAGTGCACACGCGCTGAATAAAACAAGCTTGGTGGTGGCTGGGAAATGGCCCTGCTCTGCTGCACAGTCCCCTCTCGGATCTGTAGGCACGTCCCACCACGTGGGCATGGTTCTGCTACCCTCTCCCGCAGCTCTGGGCACGCACCATGGCTGGGCGAGCGCAAAGCATCCCAGGTGTCACAGCTGCCACAGCCAGCGTTTCCCGTGCCTCCCAGCAAGCCATACATCATCAAATATTGATACGGTTCCAGTAGGCTGCCACTCCTGACATTTGATGTATAGCTTTGGGTGCTCTCGTTTTAATTCTAAGGAGCCAATGAGGGATCAAAGGAAACGTTGTGTTTATCCGTGCGGGCCGCAGCGTGACACATCTCGAACCGGCGACGGAGGAACTATAGGGCTACGTAATTCCCACCGGCTCTTGCCTCGGTGTCAGCCGGTGAAGAGGACGCAGGCCAGGCTTTTAGTCAGCAAGTGAATACCGTCGCCTGCCCTCCGACATTTCAAATATTTATCGTGTTAAATATCAACTGGGAGAATATTGCGTTCGTTTAAGCTTTTCACGTTCCAATGATTTTTTATTATTTCCATCGACCAAAATAAATGAAGAAAATGTTTCAGACTACACATGAAAGCATGTAAAAATCAATAACTGGATTTTAAAAGATCTAGAATGTCTTGAATACATTCATTTTTCCAACATTTTTCTCTGATCTTTAAATAGCTTTTCTTCGAGCATAACATTTTTTGAAAAGTCAAATACAGAGCATTAAGGGTATAATTACCATTTTAATTATAACTCAATCATCCTATCTAGTTTGCATAGAAATTACAGCTTTTATGTCAGGATTTTGGGTACTCACAAACATTCAGGAGTAATTAATGCTAGAGGTTTTCACTGTATATGAACTTTACTTTGTAGCACTTATTTCAACCGGACTTCATTCAAAAAGTGTACATATACTGAATTTTATATTCACAATTTCCAAGCAAAAAATCCTTCTCCATAAATGTCTGTAAGGCTAAGACAAAAAAATAATCAAAACCTGACAATCTTGAAAACAAAATGTATTTTCCTCGCTCTTCAAATGTGATTCCTCTATGCAAATATGGCCAGATCAAATTCCAGTGGCAGTAATGAAAAGATTCGCACTAATCAGTATCTGATCAGACTCATGGAACATTTCTGACAATTTCGCAAATATTTCTGGAAAGCATTCTGGAAAGATTCAAAATTTTGTTTCTAGGCCACTTTAACATTTATTTTTCCTGTTTGAGTTTTTTATTAAAATGTATATTTTTTAGAGATTTATTTTAGAAAATGAGTTTACGCAAATGACCTTGCAAAATTGCCTGCTGCATACCCCTCTGCAATTACACGTAAGCGTCTGTGTGTGCGTACATGTGAAATTCAGCAAAATCAATTACAACAGAGCTGTTTTTTGTCTGGTTAATGCCACAATATAAGATTTAAGCTATTTCTCCCTGTCAGTGTTGAAATAGGAAAGAAAATACTTTTATGGCTATAAAGATAAGGAAATAAAATGACCCTCCATCTGCACGTGGGCACCGTTTCTTATCTTACTGAATTTTTTCCTTTTCCACACATCAAAAAAGTCTATTCTGTGCATTTCTATCATTCTCCAGGTGTTGTCTTTTGCCGTGTGCTGGAAGGGCAGATGCCTTTTTCCTTTCCTTTAAAACCATGATAAAGCCACACAAATTTTACAGAGGTGTCTACCAGAACATGTCCTCTGTCTTGGTTTGGACTTTAATGAAATCATGACATTTTCTCTGCTCGTTTATCTTCCCCTGGCTCAAGTATTTTGAGGGAGAAAAAAAAGACAATGCTCCCGACAGCAAGGCTCTGGCTCGAGTTGCAGTGCTTCACCCCGCAGAAGTGGCTGTCTTTGTGTGGTGCGGTGGGCTCTTCTGAAGCACGTGGAATTGCTTTTGCCTTCAGTGCAAGCCTTGCATGAGAGCCCAGGCCAAATGGAGCCCCTCGTCCGAGAAGTGCTGCGGGATCTGGAGGGAAGATTCATGATGTTTATTATCAGCCTGCACTTGAGACAGATGCCTTACGCTCTCGGTCGTGGAGCTACAAGTAGGTTACATCTGAAATGCACGGGATTAAAGCATTCACGCCAAATCACATCGTGCATTCTGCATATATATGCGTAAATAGCTCTAACTTTTCTGATGGATGAATGAAAAATATTTTCTTATTATACCCATCAGCAGCATAAAGTGAAGGTGAATAGATTTTACACTTGGACTGCTCCGTGTTCTTGACAGTTTTGCTAACAGCCCTCTCAATCTCTCTCTGTCCCTAATCTTTGCCAGATGAAACTAGGATCCTGATGTCATTTTAACACCGGTATCCGGAAAAAAAAAATAAATAATGAGGGGGGATGTGAAAAGAGAGGCAGAAAACTGAGTTTATCAGAATCAGTCAGCTGGCCTGACTTGGCATTGACCTGCACCTCCAGTAGTCACTTACTCCAGTGCTGGAGAATTTCATACCGCCTGGCGCAGGGGGAGACTGCAGGAATGCCTAAGCCCATTGATTTCCTATAGACCTGAGTCTTGTCCACACAGAAAACTTGCACCTGCTGAATTTAAATCAGCTTCTATACTCTGCATGAAGCTAAACCAGTGCAAACCCATGTGCGGCCGTGTTATTGTCATGTACTTACAAGATGGCAGGGAGACAGGAACGAAAGCTTTTTCCTCCCTCCCTATTCCATTTTTAAGCAAGAGTCAACCCTAATTTTGCCTTCAGGCTCTGGAAAGCAGGAATTGGGCTGACAAGGCTCCCAGAGGATGTCTCCAGTTACCCCGCTGGACAGGTTTTTGTGTGTTTGAACGCTAAACTGATGGGTGAAGCAAAGTCCGCTGCCCAGCGTGAGCTGTCCTAATGCCCAGGGAGGGGACACCCTCCAAGCACAGGAGCTCAGGCGGTGAAGAACTGCTTCCTACTGCTATTCCTGTCCCTGCATACTGACCTTGCAGAACCAGCATATTATGGACAGTAGGAACAGACCCTGACTAAATCCAGATGAGATATACCATGCAGCAAGGCCTTAACTAGGGTCTTCCATTCAGTAATAAACAGGGCTAGACTTTAATTGGGCACCTGGCAGAGCCTGCCCCATATGTAGTGCTGTCCTGGCAGGTACTGGACTGGACTGGAGACTGATTTATCTGGTGTTTGTGGATGATGCAGGTAGGAGTCGTCTTCTGCTGAGGAGCTGGCAGCTGCTGTGTCTGCAGGCGGGGCCCCTATGTGAAGCCCACCACGGTGGCACACAGCGAGGACCTCCTGGGCATGAGGAGCCGGAGGGAATGGCAGAGCTCCCAGTCAGCTGTGCATGATGCCAAAGAACCGCCTGAGCACATGGCGGACTCTGTGTTGGAAATAGGCTTAAAAGCACATTTTTCCTCCCTTGAGCTACACTGTGTGGACCTTAACGGGAGCTGGGGCTGTGGTCAGGCCTCCTCTCCTGAAGCCAGCCATGCTGGCTGGAGACGCTGCCATCCCCAGCAGCTCCTCAGCAATGCCCAGCTCTGCTGGCACCAGGGATCCAGCTCTTCCTCCAAAGCAAAGGCTTCAGATCACCTTTACTGCGGGCGTTAGGTTAACCCTTTGTCTCCAGTGGATTTCAGTGCACTCCGGCAGTGTGTCTCAGCAGGAACAAGCTGCCTTTTTGGGTTTCTTTTCAGTGGATGCAGTTTTGTTAATCTATTATGTCAGTACTCAACTTCAAATAGGTACATCTGCTCATCTGCATTACTGATCTGCTGCTGATCTTCTAACAAAACAAAGCACCTTGCAGTCTTCAGGGCACCAGAGACACCCGAGTTTTTGTATTGTATTTATACAGTAAAGTTTCTGGAACATTTATTCACTATGAAAAATTAGGCACTTTTCTAAATAAATTAAGCCATCCATCTGAGTGTGTTGATTCTAATCTACGCAGAGCTGTAGTAAATTCCCATTAAATGTTAGCAAAACCTCAACTTCAAACTGAGATCTAGCTGCTTTGCTACAGGAATGAAAGAGCAATACTAGAAAGCATCTGAAATAATTCATTTTTATCTTTATGTCACTCTACTGTAAATTTTACAATGGGTAGGCTCAGTCCTCAAAGTGCATTAAAAAATATTTTTCCCCAAACAAGCCTGGACTGCATATGAACCCTGATCTCAAGACTCATGGGGAAAACAGGATTTATAGTAAAAATACAAAGTCAGTGTAAACCATAATGGTGCTATAATGATGCTGAGGACTGGAGTGGTTCTTTCAGTTTGTTTCTTATAGAAGGAAAAAAAAAAAAAAAAAAAAAAAAGAGGTGGATATCGTTACCTAAAGAAAAATGACCACAGAGCAAGCAATAATTCTTACGTTCTGTTTCGGTAATACCTTCAATTTAACAACTGTCTGTGAAAAGGAGTTTCTCACAATGAGTTATTTAGTCACTATGCCATCTAGGGTATAACTGTCATTCTGAAGGGAACATCCATGCTATGATTTGCTGTCAGTCTCTTGTACACTGTAAGTCCATTCATTTTTTCCCTTAACAGGTGAAGATAATGCCGTGATACACGGCAAAAGATAGATGATAAAAACAATTCTTTAAGAAAAAAAAACAGACACAAGGGGTTTGGCAGGAAAATATGATAAAATGTTCCATTCTCCTTTTTAAAGTACTATAATAAAACATGTCTGAAGGGAAGTACAGATAACATAAACAGCAGAGCATGGGTCTGCAATCCCAGCATGATATTGCATAAGGAGCAATCATGAAGCATTCCCACCACAGTTGCCTGTCATACATTATTAACAAGAGTGTTTAGGACTATGAAATAATCGTGCTAAACGATCAACTTACAAAAAAGGTGTTACGTTTGTATCAGCTGTATTTGACTTCACAGAATTATGAGTAATTTCAAACCCAAAGATTTTAAAGCCAGAAGGGACCATTTTGATCTTCTCATCCAGCTTCCAGCACAGCACTTACCACGAAAGTGTTGCAACAGCTTTTCCTGAAATTAGCTCAGTAACTTGCAGCTTGGAGGAAAACCAAATGGAAAACACCCTGCTCTATCCTGCTCCTGATCATGGCAAATGGTAGAGGTTCCTGAAGACTGGAAGAGAGAAAATGTCACTCCTATCTTCAAGAAAGTCAAGAAAGAAGATCCTGTGAACTACAAGCCTGACAGTGTCATCTCCATCTCCTGGAAAGCATTTCCAAACACTTGAGGGACAAGAAGGAGACTGGGAGCAGTCTGCATTGATTTATGAAGAGCAAATGGTGCTTGAGCAACCTGATAGCCTTCTATAATGAGGTGACTGGCTTGGTGGATGAGGGGAGAGCAGAGGATGTTGTTTACCTGGGCCTTAGTAAAAGCCTTTGATACTGCCTCCCATAACATCATCATAGACAAGTTGACAATATATGGGTTAGATAAGTGGACAGTGAGACGGACTGAAAACTGGCTGAATGACTGGGAACAGAGGATTGTGAACAGTTGCACAAAGTCTAGTCGTAGGCATGTCACTAGTGGTGTACCCCAGGGCTCAACACTGGGTCCAATACTATTAACATCTTCATAAATGTTCTGGATGATGGGGCAGAGTGTACCCTCAGCAAGTTTGCTGATGATACAACACTGGGAGAAGTGGCTGATACGCCAAGAGGGTCATGCTGCTATCCAAAGGGATCACGACAGGCTGGAGAAATGGGCTGACAGGAACCTCATAAAGTTCAACAAGGAGAACTGCCAAGTCCTGAACCTGGGGAGCAACAATGCTATGCACCCAGACTGGCTGGGGGCCGACCAGCTGGAGAGCAGATTTGCTGAGAAAGACCTTGGGGTCCTGGTGGACAACAAGCTGACTGTGAGCCAGCAATGTGACTTCATGGCAAAGGTGGCCAACAGCCTCCTGGACTGCATTAGAAAAAGAGTTGCCAGGAGCTTAAGGGAGGTGATCCTTTCCCTCCGCTCAGCACCAGTGAGGCACATCTGGAGTGCCGGGTCCAGTGCTGGGCTCCCCAGTACAAGAGAGATATGGGCATACTGGCGTGAGTCCAACAAAGGGCTGCTAAGATGATCAAGAGACTAGAGCATCTCTCATATTAGGAGAGGCTGCAAGAGCCAGGGTTGTCCAGCTGCGAGAAGAGAAGGCTCAGGGTGATCTCATCAATGTGTATAAATACCTGATGGGAGGGAATGAAGGCAAGGGAGCCAGACTCTTCTCAGCAGTGCCCAGTTGCAGGACAACAGGCAATGGGCACAAATTAAAAAAAAAAAAAACAACCTGAAATTCAAATACAAGAAAACACTTTTTTTTTTTTTTTTTTTTTTTTTTTTCTGTGGGGATGGTCAAACACTGGAACAGACTGCCCAGAGAGGTTGTGGAGTCTCCATCTGTGGACATATTCAAAACACATGGGCCAGGACAACCTGCTGTAACTGATCCTCCTTGAGCACGGGCTGGACTAGATGAGCTCCACGGATTCCTGTTTTGTGATTCTATTTATCAAAACCTTTTATTATCAACTTCACACTTTCAACAAATTCCATAATTAGTCATCTCTTTCCTGTTTTTTTTTTTTTTTGTTTGTTTGTTTGTTTGTTTTATAATTTGAATTTTTCAATGGCAATAAGGAGAAAAGAAAGCTAAAATAAATAAAACAATCACAAGCTGTGGCAGCAAGATGCAAAGAGCTGTATTGAGCACTATGCTTAGTTCCTTGCCTACGTTTCCAGTTGACAATATCCCTTTAAACTACAAAAGCAAAACTAGCCAGTGACACAGCCAGTTACTTTTTTGTCACCCTCTCTTTAGGCCACTAGGAGATATCTGCATTGACATTAAAAAGCCATTATAAGCAATTTAAACTCTGAATTGATCCTGACATATACATTTAGGTCTTCCTCATATGGCCTTTCAATAGTTCTTGATTCAAACTGAGAACAAGCGTCACCCTATAAACAGAGGAGATAATTATGCTTTATTGATTAGCCCCTCAAGGTATGAATGGAAACCAGGCAGCTACTTGAGAACAGCCATCGATGTGGTTTTTAAATTGTAGTATCTCAGTCTTTTCCTTTCCAAATATTCCCTAAATGTGATCCTCTAACACGGAACCTGGACCCAACAAAATTTTGCCACTGGCTTCAGTGAAAACCAGTATGTTGATGTAGATTCACAAATGGTGACTTTATGTTCTTCTCACAGTTGTGTCCCAGTGTTACCCACCGTTGTGGGTTTACCCTGGCAGGCAGCTCAGCCCCAAGCACCTGATTGCTCCCTCCCTCCCTCCCAGGTGGATGGGGGAGAAAATCAGAAGGGTAAAAGTAAGAAAGCTCATGGCTTGACATAAGGACAGTTTAACGGGTCTATGATTAATGCCTTAACTCTGAACGTCCCCCCCCTTCCTCCTCCTTCCCCCAGCTTTTATCGCTGAGCGGTCACACTGTATGGGATATCCCTTTGGCCAGCTGGGGTCAGCTGTCCCGGCTGTGTCCCCTCCCAAGCCCTTGTGCCCCCCCAGCCTCCCCGCTGGCGGGGCAGCTGTGTCAGCACTGCTCAGCGACAGCTACAACACCCCTGTGTTATCAACGCTGTTTTGGTCACAAATACAAAATGTAACACCATATGAGCTGCTATGTAGAAAATTAACTCCATCCCAGCCAAAACCAGTACACCCATTTACTCAGTTTCCTCCTAACACAGTCTCAGTCATCTCCAGCAATACTGCACACAAACCCCTCAGATGCGTCGCAGCCTGCCCCCTTTCTCTAACAAACTGAAACCCCCTTCACAGCTGCCAAATACAGCAAATGTTCCTGTTTAATCCAGTGTCAACATTGATTGGCTTCAATTTTGCTAAGTAAGGATTTTAGCACCTGCCCCATCTATCCTTTAACAAATGTACCATAGTAGACTCATCAACAGACATCTGACTTACCGCATTTCCAGTTTACAGCTGAACTTCTAATCAACCATCCCTCAACCTTCTGCTTTTTTGCTAATTAAGCCCCTCAGAAATCAGAACCAGGTAAGTTAGAAAAATAAGGAGAATTTAAGAATTCCATGTCTGAGCTTATCTATTTGAGAGAAGGAGAAATAGCTTTGTAAGGATTGCTAATAGTCCTTTGACCTGGCAACACACTGCACCGAAAAACAGTGAAATTGCTCACTGTTATTAGAATGCACCTAAACTCAGATGGTCAATTTTGGGTTACTGACATAGGTACAAATAAAACAAAGGATGCTTTTTTGTTTGTTTGGTTTTTTGCCTGCTCCCTTGGTCCCACCAATCAAGCCCTGAGATGACTGCCCTCACGTTCGCCCTTTCCAGTCTTGTCCCAGACCGACACACGGGCTCAGCCTCGTCGTCCACAGGGAACCCGTCAGAGCGCACTCTCCCTGGTTCAGTAGCACCATGCCCTAGTGGTTACCTCAATGACACCCACTACTTTGTTCTGTACAGTACAAAGCAAGGAGGCTCACAGATCTCAGAAAAGAGAAAAATTTTCTATATGAAAAAGTCCACAACAGAAATCTGCCTCCTTCTTGTACTGCGTGTTCCTACATTGACAGCTAATTGATGCTAGAGTGCCCGCAGATGTGTTACAGAAGCAGGGCTTCCGGATGCAGTGTACCACCCTAGAAAGTATGAGGAGCCCCTGGCAGCCGGGCTACCCCAAGGGACAACGCAGAGACCTCATGTCTCTGCAGCGGTACGCCTCTGCGATCCCATCAACACCGTGTTTGCACCAAACGCCAGTACTCTTCTCCCAGCCTTCTTAGGGCTGGCGCGGGAGGAGGGAGCTGCCAAGACGTGGCAGGAGGGGCTTTTGCACAAGCTCTGGGTGCGCATATGCTGGAGTCAGGTCTGCACTGCTGTGGGCTCTTGTGCTTGGTACAGGTGCAGCTTGGTGGTGCTGAACCTGTGGCACCCTCGAAGTCTGGGACGATGTTGTACTGTCAGCAAAAGAATTCCTGCCTGATGCTGAGGTCAGAACCGTGTGCCCCACGAGGCTGCCAGATGCCCACATTTTTACACAACTCCCACCCCACCCTGAAGAATTCAATTCTAAGTGAAAAAGAGAAGTCCAGCTGTCTCCTGAAGAGAACAAATTGAGGTGCATCATATCAAAAACTGTTTCAGGTCACAGCCACAGCAATATCGTGATTACAACAATTTGATTCATCGTGTAGGCTGTAATTAAGAAATAGGTGGATGACATGCAGCTATAGGGAAGCACTTACGAAGCCCAAGACTCCTCTTACACCCTGCATGACTCTGCAGGCTCAAATACACTCATAGATTTAAAAAAAGAGGACACAAAGGTCTCCTGCGTTAAGAAGAAAAGAAACAGGACCAAAGGGAGGCACCAGTATGTCTTGGTATGTCTGGCCAACATGCTGCCTGGCCCACTGGCCACTGCCTTGGGGGCAACTGCATTGTCCCCTGTGCAGGATGAGCTTGGGTTGCTTTTGTTTCTACAAAGTCCCCATTTTAATACTGTATACATAGAGACTGTGCGTCTTGAGTTGTTTGCTGCTATCAGATATAGTTGGACAGTCTCAAGGGTTACTAGGAGCAGCAGAGAGCTGATCACGGAAAGCCAATTTTGTTAGGAAAGCTGTTTAAAAACATGCACAGAAATCTTTTCTGCAGAAATATTCATATCACATGAATGGCTGCTACCACGGAGGGAGATAAAAGGATGGGCAAACTTCTTCTGACCGCTTCATTGGCCCTTCTAGCCTCTGCTCCGCAGCAGCAGCAAAAAATATACTGAAAGAGAACAAAAATGTTTAGCTGATAGCTCCATACCCTACATGAACCACAGAGTTCCCATGTGTTTCATTAAACATATCTGTAAAGGAGCCTAGCTTTGGGCTCACGGGGCAAACGGCGCCTCTGCAATTGTTTAAAAGGCTTTTCGTTCATGAAATACAAGAGAAAAAAAGGTGAACAATTTGTTGTACCCAGAATTATCCCAGTTACTAAATGTATGAAAAGGCTGAGTGATATACAGGGCATATTTTCCCCAGTGATAAAATAAGAACGACCTCTGTGACTTCATTTAGGTTCCACCTTCCCTGAGTTACGAGCCATTCCTCTCTCCTAAGGTATATCCCATATCTCACTCAAACTCTCAGCGGACCACAAAACTCCCTTCCAGAAAAAAAATTATGCTTCCCTCAGTCTGCGGAGGATTACCCATGTCAGGCGAAGTTATATTATTGTCTTTAGTGCTGCTAGGAATTACTTTCAGGATGTTTCAGCTCATTACCTCAAGCCTTCATCAGCTATTTTCCGAGCGCGGTAACCTTTGGGATGCAGGTACTGTATATATCTACAGTATTGATTCTGCTTCTCCTGCTCCATTACATGCAATACATGTAAACAGACAAGAGTGTTTTGCTACCGGCTAGCAAGGTGCAAAATGGTAGCAGATCTTGCAGCTACAAAACGCAGATAAAACCTTGAACTAATCAGCTGAACTGTCATGGAACTAATTCCGTGATATAGTGGAAGCAATTATTTGCTCTTATATGTCTTATTGTAAAATACAACCAGTGCTAAACCAATCAAGTTAGTGTCATCAAGGACACGTTTAGCTGCAAATGCTCCCCTTTTAATCAGTAACCGGTTATTAATTAATTAGGCAGTGATCACGTTGTTTTTCATACGTGTATTATTATCCCACTTGATTTTGTGCCTCTGCGCAGATCACTGCTAATTCGCTGCAAGTGCAATTGTGTTAATGCGCCCTAATGCAAGCGATTACCACAAGGACGGGGCACCTAACATTTGACCTAAAATCTTACTGAATTGTTCTCACAGCTGCTTTCTTACTTCCAGCTCCAGCCTGCTCCCGCCTGGATGCGGCACGCCGGGAGAGAGGAGGCCGCTCCTAATAACGGGAGTGTCAGAAGGGAAAATGGAAACCAGCAACAGGGCAACCGGCGCCGAGAAAGGGAACGAAGGCTCTGGAAGCTGTGGGTGCCCCTGTGCGGCGGGAGGCCGTGGGCCACGCGTGGGGCACGGCAGAGCTGCCCCTCAGGGCAGAAAGCAGCGCCCGAAGCAGAACATGCAGCAAAGCCGGGGGGGTCTCGCAGCCCTTCCCTGTCTGCTGCGCGGCAGGGACGGATGCACTCCCCTTTTTTCTTTTTTGGTCCCAGCTCTGCGAATTCATCAGTTTTAATGCTGGGGGTGAGACCGCCCGTAGAGAGCAACGCATTTGTCAACAGTTAACACAGAAGAAATCCTCTGTCCTCCTAATATTAGTGAGGCTTAGTTATGCTCACTAAATAATGTATTTTGCAGCAGATCATCCTTCCAGTCTGAAAGCTTTTAGCAGGAGCAGGTATCAACTGTGTCAAGAGAGAAACAAATACTAGCAGAAAACAGACTTTATCTGAATTGCATTTAATAGGGGCCAGAAGCAGTGAACTAAGGATATTCAGCTGAAGTAGTTCAGTCAGAGATAGCTAAACTTTTTACGGTGCTTATTTAAATAGAGAGGCCTGAACTGGAGATTAGCTATTTATCAGCTGCATGATGGAATGAGAAACAGCTGCAACATATTTCAGGGTAAGTTTGATATTTTATTCGCTATAAATCTGCAAGTTCAAATTCTGCTCTGGTTTATGCCTGTGGGAATACGGAATAAAGGCATTAGCTTCCCACATTGTTTTGTGGCTTCATGCCCACGTCTATCAGAGCAAATTTAGTTTATGTTGGCTCAGTTATTCACCTTAATTTCCCAACCACAAAAAGAAAAGGACTTTTAATATTTGTAATGCTAGCAAGTATACGTGCAAAGAAATAAGCTCCCAGAATACAGTACGTGTCATGGGTAGGGAAACACAGCTCCGGCTCCCATCGAAGCCTTTCCCTGCGCCTGCCTTTGCAAGGATTTCACTTCAGGACTGTGCTACAGCTCCAACAGTTTCCCTCCCAGACTTGGGTTTTTTGCCTGATTTTCACCGAAGGTATCGGTTCTGCCACTCGCCTCGAAAAACTGTTCCCAGCTCCTCAATGGAGTAATTTCTATATTTTAAGCTTCTGTTCCCGACCCCACCAAGTTCCCCTCAGGCCTGCAGCTGGGAGCAGCCCTGCTCCCGCGGGCCAGACACCGCTGCCGAGGAAAGGCAAACCGCCCGCGCTGATCTCCCCACCGGCATCTCATGCTTTGAAAGGGAGGAGAAAAGAAAAAGTTTGCTAACCACTACAGTACGAGTGTTTAATTTGCTCAGATCAATTTCTGTCAAAGGTAGCCTGGAAGCCTTTTTTTTTTCTTCCCCCCCCCAGCTTGTCTTTGCAATGTTTCTTTCTCTCCTGCTGCTCAGTTCAGCCTCATTGGCGTTTTCTGGTGACCTGTTGTTATCAAGGGCTCCCCAACAGATCCCTGGGATTTGCACAAGTCCTTCCTGCTCTCCCAAGGGGAAGCTTTGCTCAGATATCTGCTCGATTTCAGCTCATTTACATGGCGAGGATGTTAGTCTGCCTGAAAGGACTTTCTAGCTTGGCTTGTTTGCTTGATTGTTGATACATAAAGGAGAGTGGACGTTTGGTTTTTTTTTTTCCTTTTTGAGAGAGGGAGGGCTTAAGATCTCTCTAAGTTCATGAATGTCCAAGAAAAGATGCAGGCAAAAAGGTAATTTTCTGAAAATTTACATTCATTTTAGGCTCCTGCCTGTTCATAGAGGGAAAGATTTCAAAATATCTACATCAAAGACTAGTAAATCTGAAAGTCATATTACTTTCTTTTTTTTTTCTTTTTTTTTTATGAATAAAGGATTTAACAGGAAAATGTATGCACTGTAGCTTGTCAGTGTTTTGGGGAATGCAATTCATTTCTTCCTGTCAGCGTTCTCCAGAACGTGGTGACAGCAGCAGCCTCATCTCTCTTGTACTTTGATTTCCCTCAAAGTCAAAATGTAAAACATGCAGCTGAAGGTTCTTGCCCTGGAAAAGCAGAGGGCATCTCCTATCAGTAGGATTATTATGCTTGGGACCAAAAATATCCTGTGCTAATAAAAAGGAAGAGAAAAAATAATTTCTGCATGAGGGTTCATATGGCAACGTGCTGTAGTTTTGTTTTTCAGAACCTATTTGTGACTTTGAGTAAAATAATCTGCTTATTCAGCAAATAAATAATTTTTAAGAGGTCTTGCTGTCTTCTCTGCTTAGTAGCCAGCACCTGAAGGAAGGGCAGATACAAGCCACATACTCCTCCAGCCATGCTGAGATACTCGCCAGAGTAAATGTTGATGATTTAGGCCATGCTTAAGCCACCAGAGAACCAGACAGATGTGTATGAATTGCGATCAGGAGGAATGTGCTACAGCATGGAAGAAGGTGCATTTTTGAAGAAGACAAGCACAAAACAGGCAAAGATACCTCTGCGTTAAGAACTCGTGCCTGCTGCTCTGGTAACGTCCATGTAACTCCGTACTGTGATCTCTACACTAAGATGAACTTCCCAGTGAGACCTCCAAGTCATCAAGCACCAAAGACGCACTCCGGGAGAGCAGCGCTACGACCATAAGTCAGTATTGGAAAGTCACAGCAACCAGCCTGCACTAATAATACAATGTTAGTTCCCTCTATGGATTGAGGAAAAAATCCTGAGTGGCCTTTAGCTGAGCACAAAGGGAGAACGCCACAAAAGGCAGCAAGTCCTGGCTGGGAACAGCAAAAACCTTGAGCTGAGTGGAAAGCCCAATGATCCCTATGATCCATAGGAATGTATGTGGTAGGGCCCTTTCCTTTTTCTTGGGTAGGAGCTGATTACTTTTTGCATCTGTTAAGGTGTTTTCCAGAATGGTGACCCTCACGGGCCACTCCTCTTCTCTACATGTTATCATGTTATGAGCCTCTATAAGCATTATTATAGGACGCTATTTTGGGTGAACCACGCTGCTATTCCAAGTGATGCAACTGCTAACTTTTGGCTCAGAGAACAGTTTGAACAGCTAGATGGTGATCTGTTTCCATTTTCATCTGAATGGCTGATAGACAGAAAAGCTTCAGCGTGGTTCTGATTCATATCTTCTGGTTTGCATCAGTCAGCTCATCTGCCCCTCGTTGCTGCCATAACGATGAGGCTTCAAGGAACTTGACTTTATGCCTGCTGTGTTATCAACCACTGCTCCCTTTTATTTTCTAGCTCAGCTTTTTTGGCTGCTGCACATTGATGGCCACTGACTTGGTTTGCGGAGGGTTTCTGTGTAGCTGGATCAGGTTTAAACAACAATGTTCAATCTCTGCATCTCTCTTGGACACTGTTTCTCTGCAGCGTCCAGGACAACCAAGCCCTAACAGTTTAGTTGTGGTCGTGTTATGAACTGTTGTCCATATTATGAGTGTACAAGGGTCATTAGGCACCGAGGGTTAGAATAAGTTGCACGTGTACCAAGAAGAGTGGAATAAAAGAGAAGCCTGAGTCTGGAGTAATGATTTTACTCTCCGATATCCCTGAGAGGATTATTCCTTAAAAGTATAGGGCAGAGTTGATTTGGATAAAAACTAATTATTAAGTAAGAAATGAAGCTGGTGTTGCCGACTTCACCCTCCCCACAAGACCTTGGAGAGCCACATTATTCCTTGTGTTTAACCTAATAAAGCAATGACCCACACAGGAGGGAAAAGTTGATTGTAACTATTTCTGTGAGTAATAGGGCCCAGAATGAACAGAAGAACCTAGAAATCATGGGACACTTAGACTTTTTCTCTGAACAAACCAAAACAGGTTCATTTTGTTCATTGGCTATGTTTGTTCAGGGAATGTTCTCTTTCCACCTTTAGTTTTTACGAGTAAACGGGATAAAGAAAGTGAGAAGAAACAGCACACGAGGAATTTATACAGAAAATAAATGCAGCTTCAGTAGCATGGGCTCATTGGGTGACATCTCAGCATAGCACTGATTTTAAGGTACCATTGTCTGAATTCAGGTCTGATTACGTGGCTGGTGTCTGCAGCAGATGTGATGACAAGTAGGTTAAGAGCAATCATGCCTAGGTGCTTTCATATCAAATGTCTACTCCAGTTTGGAAGACAAATAGGAAATAATGGTTAGCTTGCTTGGAAGTAAACTTCGACTTATCGATCAGAAAACTAGAAAGGATGAAAAAGCAACATGAATTTGACTAAAGACAATACCGAAACATTTAAGGTGGAGGAGGAAAGGTTTAGGGATGCATTAATATTTTATGCTTCTTAGAATTCAGCCTAAGAAGCCGATGGGTATCAAGAGACATAGACAACATTGATTGTTTTCATTGAATAAAACTTTGTGATGAAAGGAGATGGAAAATATACCCACTTTCCCAGTGAATATGCATATTTATCTCCCATTTCTATTTCTCAGGAGTTTGGAAAAATATTTTATCCTAACAAAAGTTCGTATCATGCATCATGCATGTGAAAAAAGAAAAAACCAACCTTGCTCTGATAAAGTTTGCTTCCATTACAGATCCAAGCTCACTTGTAAGGTGTTCATACAAAGAAAGCACTATATGAACAATAAAGGTTTTTTGCTCTCTCAAAGAACATGAGCCAATTCTCTAGTTTTGTTTGGTTGTCTAAATTTCTACACACCTAAATCATATTATACATCCATTATAACAACAAGTCTAGTCTGCTCTGTCCATTAATTCTCAACAATCCTAAGATTAAGCCTTAAATATATTCTACCTATTGAATTTTATAACGTGCATACTATTTTGTGTGTGTGTGTGTATGTATATAATCCCTTCATATTGCAGTATGTGTAAGCAGTTTAGCTGAGATAAAAGGGCAGGAGAAATGTTGGTTTTCTTCGAAATTGCGCTATTTAAAGGCTAACGGATGCAATAAAATCAAACAGACAAAGACGTTCCCCATTATCCAGCAGGAAGGGAGCGGTCCCTCAGCTGCATGTGCCATTGGGCTTCTGAGCAGCATCGCTGGGGAACCGGCAGGCTCTGAGCACCGTTCCAAGGGGCGCTGGCATTTTGTGTTATTAGTCTTCCCCTCGCACCGTGATGGTGTGCCTGCCACACGGTTGCCACGAGGACCACAAGAGGGAGGTAGTCATCGCAAAATAGATGGTAGGAGCTTGCTTCTGATACTCTGCACATAGAAGGAAAAATCTGTTTGAATAATTAAGGCTTCCTAGATGTGACTACAGATAAAAATAGATAAAGAATGTGGTTTTGGCATGGCTGTAACACTCCAGCTCAAACAGAGAAGGTTTTGCATGGAACTCGACCAAAGAAAAATTCACTCTAGGCACTTGTATTACAGCTCCATTTAGCGAAGCAGAACGATCATGGCTTGTATTAAGTAGATAATAATGAAGCATCATAAACAATGTCAGGATGCAAGTCCAGGACGAAGCAGGAGCTTTAACGAGGTCCAGCTTGCCGGGAGCTTTTTGAAGTGTCCCTAGCTCACTTACAAAGCCAGAAAGCAACAAAGGCGACTCTGACAGCTGCGAGAGTGTCTGGTTTAGAAGGAAGTTTTATGTGTGGATGACACCAGACTGGGATTCAGCTTTCATGTACTAACTAGCTCTGCTGCTTGCCGGAGCCCTAATCATTCTGCACAAACTGTCTCACCGTAATGGCTTGCACAAATAATAATTCTTCACAAATCAGATCCATACCATCAGCTTCCTGGATAGGCAAGGCTGGTTCGTCGTGGTAAATAGCAGAACTCAGCAGAGCCCACGCTGTGTCTCACTGGCCACGATTAGTAAGCAATCTAGGCTGTGAAGGGGAGAGACCAAACGCTGGTTCTGTGGATGTATGGATGGTATGAAGTATTTGCAACTACGCCAAAAGAGCAGCCAGCAGCCAAGTCAGATGGCCAAATTAGATTCATCCCACTCTAAATGCACTGTAATCGAGGTGGAGTCTTCAGAGTGTTTACAAAAGAAAATTAGATATTTTTCTTTTTCCTTTTTTTTTTTTCTGGAGGGTTTGGGGTTGCTTACAAACTTAAATTACATAAGGATTTATCCTCTTGAGAAAAATGCCTTTCGGCCTTAAAATTTTTTTCCTTGAAGATAGGAAAATTGTTTTTTCAGTTCTGTAAATGAAGATCATTCATTAACTAATTACCAACATTATTACAGCTCTTCTAAGTATTATTAATTAGGTGAGTGGTATGTTTAGACTTTATCATCTCCGTCAGATGAGTTTGGTTTAGCATACCTAATGTTCTGAAAGCATTGAGCACGCTCTATATAATGTAGGACTTTTAAAAAGAAGTGCAAGGGAATCTTTTTGGGATCCTGCCGGAGTTATCGATGGCTGGGATGGAGCAGGGAGTTACAGGGTACAGCAACTCAGGAGCAAAAGACAGAGGTACAGAAGGTGGAGATGGGTAGACCAACTCAGACACTTCTTCCTGTAGCAGATAGCTGGAGCATTACTGTAGCCCAGCTGACACAAACTAGTACGTTATTTTCCAGTGATGACTGGGTTTTATGTGCAAATCCCTTGATGTGTCTACACGTATGGGCTGATGCTGTGAGAGTAAGTGACCGGAGCCCTTCCTACCTTGTTAATTTGTTTCCCACGATTCCGTGTAGGTAGCCCTTCTGCATCTCCCTTTGATCTTGCATGGATTATATACATTAAAACATGGTAATTTCTTCACCTAAGACTCAAGCTGTAATCTCTCTGGGGCAATAATCATCTTTTATGTTGGACTTGTAAAGAAGTAAGGGGGTGGTCCCGGTTCCTCAACTGTGAGCCTAGAAGCGACTGCAATCTTATTAGCAGCCAGGCTAATAATAATAGTATCCCATGCACTAATGCTGTGTCTCTAAATTGGTTCTTTTGCCATTGTTTTGCTTAAGAAACTGTAATCCCATAAATGTCTTGACTGCCGGTTGCTCTGATTATAAAAAGCAACTTTCCTCACCTAGAGAGTCAGAAATAGGTGATGAAAACCAAGTGTTATTTTTATTGCAGAGGTATCTCTCCGGTCCTCACTATTTCCCTTTCTTGCATCTCGCTGTCAGGAGCTACACCCCCCCCTATCAGCTGCTTCTCTTTGTGCAGGAGAAAACAGAGACTGTTATAGAGAAAGGTACCTGGTCACTTGACCAGACAAAGCTCTTCACACAAATACGCTGCAACAGCTTCGCAAAGCTCAATGGCAGCTCCGTGTGCTGTCCCTCTTCGTGCCGGAGTCAAATCTATCACTGCCAACCTCAGCCCCAACTTAACTGCACCACAGGTAAGAGGACGTGGTCGCAAGGAAGTTGGCAAACGAGGATAGTTAGAGAAACAAAGTGAAGGAGGCGGGAACGCTTGATACGGCATGAAAATGAACCAGTTTTACAACACAGAGAAAGAGGCTTCTGGAGGGAAGTGGATGAGAGGTGTGGGGTACGGTGGTGGTTCTTCTCATGACATCGCTCATCAAGGTGACACTGAAGTTAGCTGGCAGGAATCCTTGCCCTGGTCGGGTAAAGAATCAGTGCAATGGGGACACTCAGATTGCTTTGGTCTGCAAATGAAGCTTTTGGCAAATAGGGGGTTTAACTGGATTCAGATGGTTAACCCTGTTTGCCGAAGGAGAAAAACCCTACTTCTTTTTGACGACACATAGACACAAAATAAATGAGGTTTTGTTTAAATACACAAACTGACAACTACTGCTTTGGAGGCTATGGATGTTAACCAGCAACAGCAGTGTTAAGCCATTTCAAAGCGGAGTGAATGCGATTTTCACACCTATTCTTTTTTAATTTAGGTCTATTTGAAATCCAAGCACCTCTCTATTACTAATTTGTTATGGCAATATTAATTAATGGTTTTGCTCTAACAGCAGTAAGAATGCTGTTTAGACTGAGTGAGATAGATTAGAAGGACTACAAGATTAGAAAAACAATCTGTAAACTGGTCAGATGCAGTTGGGGGTCACCTTGTTCTCCTGAAATGAACACACTGCACTCGGAAAGCCTGGGAGCGCGAGGATGGATTTCTACCAGCACAGACTCTTTAGGGCTGGCAGGGTTAGCACTCCTTGGCATTGTCTCCTCTTTTGGATTACAGGAAAATTAGCTCCCACGGTGGGGAGAAACAATTGTCAGACTTCCATAAAAGCTGATAATTGAAGAAATGGCATATTATTTGATGGACAATATGAGTTCAGACCAAGTATGCTAGGAAACAAGGAGCAATATTTAGTGAGTTAGAGAAGGTGCGCAGTGATGCATTATAATTTCCATTCTCCTGACGCACTTTATCCATGACATTAGTTTAGCCGATTTCCAGGCTTCTATCCTGGAGAAGACCATCAGGAGTCTTGCACTTCAGTGGCACAGCACAAATAAGACATCTGGTTTGAGCAAAACTAGTAGGTGGCAGATTGATGGACAAATCTTGCGACCATTTCAGCTGCTCCTTTGATTATCTCAGCTACCCCCTATCCATGGGCAAGAGCTCAGGTCCCCTAGCCAGCATTGTACCAGTATGAGAACAACAGAACTGGATCAAAGCACTGTTGAGGGCTGTAAAGAAGCCACAATCTCAAGTATTTTGGCACTAAATGATGAGAGTAAAATGTTTTCCTGGTGTAAAGTGTGATATGCTTTTGTTTATTTTTTTGGTATAATTTTGCAGTCAGCATGAACATATTTTGGAAAAATCACAGGGATGAAAATCAGAGGCACCGTGACGTTCCTTAAAGAAAGCACCAGTATTGTAAAGTGCTCACAATTTCATGGTGGGTTTCCAGCCTTGCCAGGTGAGGGGCAGGAGAGGCAGCTGAAGAAGCAAATTAGACTGCAGCTGCCCCAGCAAATTCATCTATTTCTGCCTTTGGTATTCTCACATTTCTTTGTTTTGCCTAAATCAGAAGAGATCAAGGTTGCAGGATTTTACATCTATCCATTTCCATTCCAGGCGGTTCAGAAAGCTTCCTGTGTAGGCAGCACATACCAGGACAGACTGGGGGATATGGTACTTCTTTTGACATTTCACATTGAATCTCCCTTGGTCAGCAGGAAAAGTGGCTGTGAGTCCGAGGGCATGCCTGAGGGACGCCAGGTCCCCTGGGAGCCCTGATGAGCACAGCAGAAATGTCAATGGTCAGCAGGCCCAGCTCATACAGGACGTCTGAACTTTTTTGACATTTTCTTGAACACTCTGAAATCCATAAGATCAGCACAACTGGACTACCTGTATTACAAGATTTTTGGCTTTTCCTCTTTCCAGGCAAGGCTGTAATCAGGAAAAGCCAAATTCTGGCCTCCTAACACCACTGATAACAGCAAGGGGAACAAGAACAAAGACACGCAAAGCTGGAATACTCTCTGTAAAGAGAAACCACAGAGATAAACACACTCCCGGATTCTACAAAATATTCAAAATATAGGTGAAGATGTTATAGCTCATCTCAACTTTTGGAGCAGCTGGCTCTGACCACAGCTCAGTGAGAACTACACTCTCCCTGACATGCTTACCACCACTTCGACTGACCAAACAGCCCGATGGGCTGACTGAAGCAGTGAGGAAAGACAGTCACTTGATGAGATACAGCATAACACAGTGCGAAAAAGTAAAGATGCTTCTGGATTTAATGTTTGAGCTGTAGGCCAGCTGAAGTCAGTGGAAATACATCGCTTGGTTTCAGAGCAAGCTGGGTTATGACTTGAGTGAGTAACATAAATTCAGGTTTTGCGTCATGGCTGCAATGTCTACTGAAGAGAGCAGCTAGTGAGGAGGTCGGCAGAAATCAGTGTTAAGGCTTACCTCTCCATTAATGTGCTGAACGCTGGCATTAAAAGTGCCTGAGTAATCTTTTAGTTGGACAATACATAACCACTCAAAAAATACCGACGGAGAAAGTTCATTGATGCTTTTTCACTGACATTTATACTTCCAGAACAGCGAGAAGAAGGAGGTAAGGAGGGCAGAAGTCTAAAGAAAGGACAAAAGGCCATACAAAAGGGAATATACACTGAAGAATGTGTTGCCTGGTGAACAACTGGGGACTCAGGTAAGATTTGATATTCAGGTAGAAGCTGATCGTGAAGTCAAGCAACCAGGGAATATTTCAGAGAGCTCAGGAACTGAGGCAATGATACTTGTGGTGCAGTTTCAGAACACGACAAACCATCAGTCGATGAATGCGTGGTGTTTACCTGCTGACCCACCCGGCAAAGTTCACGGGGGGCAGCAAAGCAGCCAGTAGGATGGGACCAGAGATTCCTCTTTATATCCAGTTGCTAGGTTTCCATGGGGAAGGATAGGCATGTGCATCAAAACAAACTATTTTCTACCAGAATTAATTAGGGCAGGAAACCACATGGATTTCTCATTTAAAACTATCCCAGGAGTACTGGGAAGATGGAACTGCCAGGTTGGCCAAGGCTTCCAAAATGCCTGCAAAGCTCTCTGTGAAGATCACTGCCGTTATTAAATTATGTTATCCCACTGGTTCATGGAGTTTACAAACCAGAATTAAAAGGAAGAGGTGGATGATTATGATATATTTTAGAATTTCTTACATTTCTCACGTTTCCTTTTTGGAAACATAGGAAGGAAACTTCTGGGTCACCAAATACAAATCCTGGGTCCTGCAGGCAATCATGTCACCTAGAGGATTCATCCCCTATCAAACTCTTTGAACATCTAATGAACATCTTTCCTAATGTTAATGAGAATTGCTACTAATAATTTGCATTTACACACTAGTTAAGGATCTTGAAGTGTTCTTTCATATAATATGCTCATTTTTATTACAAGCATATTGGATTTAAATGACTTGCCTAGGGTCTCACAGCAAGCCAGCAGCAGAATGACTCTTAGTGCTCCCAGTGCTTTGCATTAAATCCTGGACATTAACAGCTCCCTTCATAAAGGGAGCTTTGTAGCGGTAGATGACCTCCTGGTGCTGGTGGATCAAACCTTTTATGACAGCGCAAACAAATCAAGAAATTACTTGAACCCGTGTAATGCTTCCCAGTGTCTGCAAATCTTGGCTTCCTTTGAACTTAGAAAATTGACACAAGTCTGAGTAATGCTAAGATAGCCTTTGGCGTATGACCAACTATGAAATTTTGATGTGCTAAGTATGTACCTCAGGTCTATATTTTCTGTATGAATACAGCAGTAATCTCTACATTTGTTCCACGAAAACTTCAGAGCTTTCACTATCCCTTGTGCTGTTGGAGGCATATTTGAGAACAACAAAAAAAAAACCCAACCCAAACACCAACCCAAAAAGTAAGCCTACAATAAACAAAAAATCCTTAACTTTTTTAGTGGCAGAATGGTTTGAAGAGTTTGGTCTGACACAGGCACATTCTTTGTCATTGCTTTCTCCTCTGAATGGAACCATCCTCATCAAAAATTAACTCTAAAAGGAGGACATTGGGCACCCCTTTGTTTATGGGCTCCTTTCCGTCAACAAAGATGCTGTATAACAGAATAACCTGATTTTTCTGCCTGTGTCAATGTTATCATTCTCTCTAGCAAACTGGAACTTTGGTATCTCCCCCTACATTTTGCACCCAAAGATTTCAGTATACAATTTTCAAGCTTTTGCCCATGGCATCTGGCTCTTTCTATGAGAAAAGAGATTTTGTGGCATGGCACTTGTTATAACATCAGAGGAACCATCTGGTAGAACAACAGCTACAGCCATACTGATCCCATTCATTGAAAGAGTTCCTCCAACAAGGTGGTGGCCACCCAGGAGCTCTCACCTGTGGCAAATGGTGACATTTACTCCTGCTGGGAATGTGGCTGGGCAGCCGAATGTTAAAGAGGGCCTGCAGGGCCGCCTGCGCTGCTTGACCCTTGGCCAGCTTCTTGCTACGTCCTGAGCCTTCAAATGTTCTCCCGTCCACTCGCACCGCCATCACAAAACTCTTGATGTGCTGCTTCTCCACTGTCTCTGACAGGCAGACATACCGCAGGCCCGACCGCAGCTCATTTAGCAGCACCACCGGGTTCTTCTCGCTCTCTGCTTTGGATGCCATCTTGTGCTTGTTTTGCTTACCGTGGCCCATTAAGTCCAACGTATGGCAGAGTAAGCGCCCGTGTCGATAAGCAGTGGAAAGCAATTCGTTATTAACGGGGTTATAGACTGAAAAGTCCTCGCTGTGTGTAGACGGTTCGAACTCCTTGAACAGAGTATCTGGAAAGTCTGCCTGATCAGAAGTAAAGTCCGTGGATGGGTTGATGCAGTTCCCCATGGCGAAGTGAGCTTGGCAGGCGTTGGGGAACTGAACGAACGATTTCAGAGCTAGCTCCGCAGCACGCATTTTGGCTTTCTTTTTTGTGGGCCCTGTGCCTTCAAACGTAAGTCCATTTACTTCCACAGCAACAGCAAAGACTGGAGCATGCACTGGACCTGTCTGGGAAACCATTTTATACTGTAAACCTGGTTTAAGTTCATGTAGCTGAACCAGAGCATTCTTTGGCGTCACTGACCAAGAGACTTTCTTCCAGATGAGTTGGAGTTTGCAGAAATGGCCATTATTGCCTTCCTCTAAGGGTCTTTTTCTCTTACTGCTAGGTGTCCCCCCTCTTGCCCTCTCATTAGAGGATATTGGATGATCCTCCAGGTTGCCAATGTTTCGATTTTCCTTTACTTCTGCACTGCTGGTACCTGTCAGTAAAGAAAAAAAAAACCTCACATTACGGTTGTCATCATAGTAGCTGTCATTACGCCTGGGGCTGGCAGAATAGCCAAAAAAGAAAAAAAAAAATAATGATAGGTATCCTTGCTCAGCCCTTTTTGGGGGTTTTCCACAAATATCTGAATAATGGTTGGTTTATTATTTATAGCACAGATTTTCTGCATGTCCTGAATGTTTACTTGTCCCTAAAGTTCTACTTGCATTAGTCACTAGCCCCGTGTTTTAAAAAAAGATTGCATCATTCAAAGACGAAGCATAACTGATGACATGCGACTTAAATGAACTACTGCATTCACACTGGATAATTACTAGTAAAAAGTGAATAGTTTGCAAAGTTCCCTTAGGCTGAGATTTGTTCCATAATCCATGTGGGTGAATGCTCATGAACACATTATTAGAAATCAGAAATGATTCACAAATGATTCACAAACAGAAAAATGGGCAAACGCATTGAATAATTTATTTGCAATGAATACATTGACTGGCTCTCCTCACACCATAGACTCTTGTGTTGCTAACATCACGAACCCAGCCTAAGAAATGATCTGACAGACCTTCCTAGCATTTGAAACAGTAATTTGGTCTGGACTCAAATTCCAGTTTAATAAGTGAGTCTTTCTGTCAAGTTCAGTTGCAGATAGTCTTAGCTGCTGCCTCAGCAAGAACTAATATTGCAAAAATTCCAGACAAATCTAAATGAGACTAGGAAAAACCAGAGCATCACGATGGGAGTAATTACGGTCGTAAAGAGTGATCTATGTCAAAGAAAAGCAATAGGAGGGAGTGACCACCAGGAGCACCAGGAAGGGAATGAAATCACAGCGGGGAGCTATGGAGGGAGCGCGCCATTGCTGTTGACCCAATGAATCACGCATTGCTCTGAACTACGCTTGTGCAACGCCCGTGCTGCGAGGCATGGCTCTATGCTACAGCAGACGAATGACTGAGAATGGAGATTCACCTCACTGATGTCCGGAACGAGACAGAAAATGTGCTGCTGTCTAAGTAAGCATCCTATAACATTTCTGTCATTTCTGATGAGTCTGTTTAAATGTATTGCATCTCTGGTACATCCTCCGCTCCTCCTGCGCGTTGCTTGGGGCAGAGACAAGCTGAGGAAGTAAACATAAGTGTAACCAACCCGTGAAGCAACCCGCCCCTGGAGCGATGCACCTGATCCCTCTCTGAGCAGAGCGCTGCCCGGCTGCTCGCTGTATTCCAACCAGCGCTGTGCGTGGAGCCTTCCCCACGGTTTGCTATTGTCAGAGATGCCACCTGCGCACGCTGTGTGAGTCCAACGCACAGAGAAGGTCCCTGTGGTTCACAGAGGAGAGAGAACAGTCCTCTCGCTTTCTGCTGGGCCATGGTCATATTTGGGTTCCTCTCTACCCTGATGTACGAGCTGGCTGCAAGGATGTAAGGGGTGAGCTGATGGCTACACCTCGAGGAGCTTCTGCTGGAGCAGTGTGTCTTTGCTGCAGCCCAGTATTAGGCTGGGCTGACGGATGCACAGGAGCCTGCAGAGAATTATGTGGAACCAGCCATCATGTTTAAAAACCTCCTTTATAACCTGATGAGTTGCACTTGTATCAAACATCAAAAGATTTTTTCCCATCAGAGCAATAAGTCTGCACTCGTGCAAGTTGTTCCACAGAAAGCAGCTCACCACTTGGACGTGAGTAGAAATCCCGGCTGAACTGCATAGCTGGGGGCACATCAGCAGGACTGAGTCTTTGGGCTCCCTTTCCTGAAAGCCCTTCGGCACACACTGAGCTTCCAGCCCGTGTCTGTCTCACCAAAGTGACTTGCAGAGCTATGCGCTGCTGTGCTTTGCTGAGGCAGAACGTGAACTGACAAATTAAGGTTTTAGTGACTAGTTAATTTTTGTTTTCTGAAACTAAGGGGAGAGAATGAAGACAGGTGAGGAAGGAAAGAAAAAGAAATACAAAAGAGAAGAAAAGCTTCTTTGTATGGCATTCAGCTGTATAAAGTGTGACACCTTTAAGCCAGCCTCTCTGGAAATGAGAGATGTAAAAGCTCAGGTTAACTAAGACACAAGGATAATGTGGTCTTTTCTCATTGAATTCCCAACTCTACTTATGGAAGCTCTGATCTGAGGGGGAAGGAGTCTGGAGCCAGACTCTTTTCAGTGGTGCCCAGTGACAGGACAAGGGGCAATGGGCACAAGCTGGAACACAGGAAATTCCAAGAGTAGAATTCAACATGAGGAGAAACTTCTTTACTTTGAGGGTGGCAGAGCACTGGCACAGGCTGCCCAGAGAGGCGGTGGAGTCTCCCACTCTGGAGACATTCAAAACCCGCCTGGATGCGTTCCTGTCCAATCTGCTGTAGGTGACCCTGCTCTGGCAGGGGGGTTGGACTAGATGATGTCCAAAGGTCCCTTCCAGCCCCGACCATTCTGTGATTCTGTGATTTTGTGAGATGCCAACTTTAACTTTGCTCTATTTACCCTGGCAGTGGCTTTGGCCGGCCATTTTCCACTGTGACCGTTTCCCCATGTTTCCATCCCACTCAGAATACGCCTCTTTGGTCGCATCCATTTTTTTAAATAAAGGTGAAATATTTTGACACAGACTTTTTTTTTTTTTTTACTTTTGGTTCTGTATTTCACACCTCCTCTCTCATCTTACCTAATAGGTTTTTACAGAGCCAATTACGGTACATAATGATACTGTAGCCAGGAAGCATGAAAAGAAAGATAGCTCTTGCTTCATACTATATTCAGGTTTGAAAAGAATTTGTATTGATTATGCACCACTGAATAGGAAAACTCAAGGGGTTATTTGTATTTATAATTCATATTGTCTTATTCCAGCTGTTTTTTCTTTCATAGTCGGAGAACCACAGATCTGTGAACACGAATGTGTGACCTTAGCATCTTACCTTAATCACCCACACTAACAGAACGGTTAAATAAAAACATGGCAATGTAAAATAAACATTACTTGTTTGTCTTAAATTCTGTCCGTGAAATTGTCTAGTGGGGTTTTGGCCAGCAGGGAGTTTGCACTGACGTAGTGAAAAAAATGCAGAGATGCAAATATAAAACTTCCGGAGATCAGTCCCAAAAGATACGCGCACAACGCCGGGCGTGCGTGACGGTGACGCGTCTGCCTTTATGGTACGTTTTGGCCTAGTCCCAGTGAAGGAAATCCATGCAAGTATCCTTACAGTCAACCACATTTCTAGGGGACCTGATCCTGAAACACCAGGAGATAGCTCAGCTCTTCACAGACCTCAGTGAGAAGGGCAGAAGGCCAAAAGTCACCGTGGCGCGTCAGTCAGAGGCAGGCTAAATTCGGGGAGTGCCTCAGAAGGTCTGTGAGCCTGAGGGACTTGCGAGATACCTGGCAGCAGCCGGGAGATGTGCAATTACTTTATACTTTCAGGTATCTTTGAAATAGGAGGTCTTTGAAATGTGTCTTTTATGAGACCTCTGTGCAGCAGACATAAGATTACCTCTCTAATGGTGGCACATGTACTTCTATTGTGAAAATCAGACAAAGCAGGCAAATGACACCAAACTACGTAAGATAAATACTGTAAGCAGCTGTAATAGAACAATCACAAGCAATTTTAGAAATGAAGAGCACTAAAAGGAAAGGGGTAAGTCAGAGGATGCACACCGGGAAAATGCAAAACTGTGGATCATTTTCAGTCCTGTTATCTCTCATAATGTCTTTGCTCTTGAGTTCCCCAAAACACATTCTCCACATTTGGAAAAAATAAAGATAATAAAAAGTGGTTCTCCTATGATGAAAGGTTGGAGAATAATAAAATTGTAAGGGGAGGGAGTTAAAAAAAGGGGAAAGAAAAATATTGCAATTTTTTTGGCAATAGCTTCTAATTTATTGTGTAAGGTTTCTAAAAAAGCCCCACACCTCTGCACTGTAACATCTCTTCAGGTAACTTTATTCATCGATTTTTGCAGTTTCACAAACAAGAAGAGGCATTGCAATCTTGTATTTGCTTCAGTAATTGAATGGGAGAGAGGAAAGCAGTTAGTGAAATATATTTATTTATGCACTATTCCTCAATCTTCTGTCTGCTCTTTCATGTTTTTCTCCTTTTGGTCATTATGCACAGTAGAGTTAACCTAGAGAGTCTGCATCATCAAGAGCTTTTCAGAACTATAATGCATCACTAATAATGACACTGCCTATGTCTCTGGGTCATAAGGGCTCTGCAGAACTAGCCATCCGATACTCCACGCTACATTTGAAGAGATAATATTGTTCCTGTTGAAGGTTATTCTGCTGCCAAGCCAACTTCCAGGGAGGATGGGGAAGGAGAGGTGGTAGGTGGCATCTTCATTTTGGCTGGCAACTTTACTATTGAATTACAAGAAGCAGTACATTATTGAAAAGCTGTGATACCGAAAGAAAGAATTTGTAATCTCTGTAGTACAGCAAACTTCTGATTCAACTGATATCACTGACGCAGGAAGTTACCCTCTTTACAAATGTTTAGTAAACACCAGATTGCTACCAACACATTTTCAACGATACAGGTAGGATTTAATTTTTAGTTTTCTGCATTTTAATATCTAACCCCTGTTTGACCTGCTTATGCAGAGTACATTTTTGCTGTCCATCTGTATCACATCGACTGCAGAGGTTAGAAGGATTGACCTCCATAACTCCTGGCACACTTGAAAGTGAAAAATTTTAAAACAGAAGCAATAGGTGTGAACCCAGGAGCCAAAGCCATGGTACCTTTGTACCAGGATCAGCAACTATACCAAATGCAATGTAGGGCAGTTCTCTCTTGCAAGCAAGATGGCATTTTCGTACACTTCATCAATCCACAATGTAGGATTGGGAACTCTTCTGCTTGGGATTTTTAGGTTTGTATTCTTGACTTTAGAATAATAAACTTGTAGCTAACGACAGAAATCACTCCTCCCTCTCCTACATGAAAACACACACATATGTATTTTTAAACCTTCATGAAAGAAATCTACTTAAGGGAAATCTGTCACGATGTCTTTGTTGCTGTTGAATCCTCCCCGCCAGCTCACAGGCTGTTTAAAACAGCAAGTTAGACTTTATTGGTGTGTAACACCACACTGCGAAGGGAAGCATTACCAGTGCAAAAAAGTACAGGACTTTGCTTAAACTGAAGACAGAAAATTTGTGAAAGGTGATGGCCATTGCCTTTAGCTCTTCCAGAATGAAGATACTCTACTTTGCCCACCTTATTGTCTGAAATAACTGTGAAATCCATGCATGTCTAGTACAGCTCTTACCAGTTAGGGAAATTATTCAAATGACCTAATGACCTGACTGAGATGATACTCAGACTCCGATGCTCTCTGTCCAAGTTAGCAAATAAGTGGATAGAGCAAAACACTTGGGCAGCCCGCAGCACGGATTCGAGTACATGCCTTCCTGAACCAGGACCAGACTGTAGCTTAGCTTTAGGAACAGGAGAAGTCCAAACGATGGCAATAGACACAGTTTTCAAAACAAAACCAGGGGTTTTGATTCTGTGGGGGATAGTTTGGGGCTCCGACTGCCGGAAGGGGATATTCACTGTCCTCTTGGAGGCAGGGTCCCCGCTATATATCACACTGTGCAATCAAAACCTCTGAGGCCTCATGCTGCCTGAGGGGGACTTTGACCATCATAGTCATAACTGAATATGCTTCAATACAATGAATCTGGGGCTGCGCTTCATCCTGCAAGACTGCTGCAGTGGCAGCAATCCATATGCTGGGGACCGTCACCATCAGCTCCTTCTGCAGACACTGGAGAGAAGTATACGCCTGCAGAAGGGCGCCGCACCGAGTCTGTGCATATGGCAGCATTGCACAATATGATCTGCAGGAATCACGCTCCCGCTGGAGGTACACCCTAGATTTGCAAGTACCTATGTCTGGTGATAGTCTGCCTTGATGCTGTGGCATACTGTGGATGGAACGACTAAAGATCAGGGACAGGCAGAGGTCTGTAACATCATGAAAGGCAGGCAGGCAGTGAGCAGGGAATGATTATTCACTGTTTCATGCAATCCAAGCGCTAGAGACAGCGGGCTTGAAGCAATAAAAGTGTGCACTTTTTGACAACACACTAAATCACTGAACTCCCTTTTGCCGGCTGTTGTTGAGATCAGAATTATCAGTGGGCTCTGGAGAGGACTAGACAGGTCTGTTGATGTCGAAGATATGATGATTCAGGTGCAAACCCTAGCTGAGTAAATTTCCTGCTGGGTGCTAGAAAGGTACACTGAAGGGAAGATCACCGTTTAAATGTCCTTCTTCTCAATGCATCACTAACAGCAAATGTTGAAGACCGTGTACAGAGCTAAACTGCTTATTTCTAATCCTGTGTGACATTTCTTACAGCCTTAGGTACAATCAACTTCTGGAAATGAATAGGGTGGTCCTTTTCTCACATGTTCAAGATAAGGTCTTCATCAAAGACTGATTATTAGTTTACCCAAAATACCATTCCAAAGGTGCCTAGTGCCTTTGATACATTTTTATAGTATTAGTTCATGGATCATAAACCACAATAACAGTGTGTAAATGCTAATAATCACCAGTTGAAAGTGTAACTACATGTGTAGTTAACCCGGCATGGATCATCGCAACCATCCTCTGCTACCAGTGGTGAGCAACTGTTTTCATTCACAACACTTGTCTTTCTTGGGTTTCTCTGTTATCTTCCTTTTCATTACAATTTGTATATATATTTTTTAATTTAAATTATTAAACTGTTTTTACCTCAGTCCACGAGTTTTCTCACTTTTACCCTTCTGATTGTCTTCCCCCATCCCCCTGTGGGGCGGAGTGAGCGTGCGGCTGTCTGGGGCTTAGCTGCCAGCCCTGGTTAAACCACAGTCCCTTTGTAAAGAAGGCCTAGAGGAATGTGAAACAGGATTTGAATCCGTTTCAGCTAGTGGGACTCTGCCTATTGTGTCCAATGCTCAGTGAGCAGAAAACCACAGGGGTAAGCGCACCACCTCTCCGCCTTGCTAGCGTTCTCCTGGGCTGCTGTTAAACTGTTAACACAGAAGAAGGTTCTTCTGCTTGTTCAGAGCAAACCACTGAAGGTCTTTAAAATGTACACAGGTACAATTGCTATTACTAGAAGCGAACACTGAAATATGGCTGATTTAAAATGAATTCACTTTTTTCTTTCTTTTTTTTTTTTTTTTTTAAGATGCTAATAGTAACACCTAAAAATGTGTTTTGTGTGCCAAGAAAAAAATTGCTATCTTCATTGCTGGAGTGTATGTTTGACCCAAGAGAAGACTAGGCAGGATGTCCCTGAACACAGTGAAATTTGCTATTTCTCTTTCAGAAAACACAGCTTACCCTGTCCGTGCGAGCTATTTTAAAGCCAGTGCAGGCATGAAGCAGTCTTGGCATTATACCAGCAATAAGAAAATGGTGTTACAGTGTTTGGCTTGTACAAACTTCCTACATTACCTAAAAATAACGAAGTAGCACCTTTGGGAAACATTATGCAGGAGGTGCCCGCACAAGCTCATCATGTGCATAATATGTTTCCTGTGTGTACTGCTCGTAGCTTTTCCTGAAAATGTAGCCTCTCTGGGACCAATTTTGAAGGTTTTTCGGGATTTGTTTGGTTGGTTTTTTTTTTTTTTTGCCTTTGCTAAGATATGTAAAAACCTGCCGGTCCCCATGCAGCAGAACAGTGTGATGTCCATGCGTTACTCAGCAGCAGAAAACAGAGGGCTGTGCTCCCTCACTCCTTCAACTGATATTCCCCCTGGTGCCGCACCATGATCAAACCAAGGCAGATTAGCAACCACAGAGGAAAGAAGCCCATTCCTCCCACCCACTGGCTCTAACAGGGCAACGTGTCAGCCTATGTCTGGCTGGAAAAGAAACCCATCTGGTAGATGATACTAAAACTGAAAAGAGTTGCTCATTTGGTTTGGAAAGCTTCCCTCCCTTTTTTTAATGATTCAAGATGTGTTACAACAAGCCGGGATGGATAACACACAATAATTGCTTCTAGGTGATAAAAGGGAGGGCTTACTGAGGGTTATTCAGTCCTAACTGCACACTCCCAGACTTCTTGGTGTTTTGAAGACTTCACAGCTCCTTCAAACCTGGCAGCGTTCTCCTCCAGCTGTGCAGTCATGGGTACAGGCACTATCGTGACTTTGTTCAGGTGTAAGGGCCCAAGAGAATCCAATAGCTAATTTTTGGCTTACATCTAGTTCATTTAAGCCTGGTTAATCATCTCTTCCCAATTGGATTTGATTTCTTTCTTTTTTTTTTTCTTCCCCCTCCTCCAGGTCATATCACAGAAATAAAAGAGAAAGCAGCTTTTCAAGCAGAGGGCTCGTTCCTGCAGTCCTTACTTTTGCAGAAGTCCTTTTTGTAATCAAGGCAGTATAAACCGGGGGAAAGACACTACACCAAAATACCCTGTCTTTTAGTGACTGTGAGAAAAGCCAGTGAGCAAAATAAGGTAACATAAACAGGAAAGGGAAAGTTGCTCCACAGTCCCACAAACCTGAATGTACACGTCTCTTTTTGTAAGAAGTTTTTCCTTCGTTTTTGAGGCACACCATTTACAGCGCCCCCCCCCGCCAGGGTCCGCACAAGTAAAAGTGGGAATGTAAATTGAGATTAACCCTTCCTTTGATGGAGATTGGAGAACGTGTTTGCACTCAGCATCAGGGAATTTTGCATTTTACATGAGGACTGGGCTTATGGCCCGCCAATATTTGCAAATCCACCTCCTTTCCACAACTGCTCCTACACTGTAGAAATTTTATCTTTAAACTTTATTATTCGTCTCCCTATAAAGAAAAGAGACTGCTTACTCAGATTGTCTTCATCCTCCATGGTGGTTGCACCAGGACTCAGGTACTTGAAGGGCGCTATGAAGGTTGACAGTATGCTTACTTTTTCTAGAAGAAAACAGAAAAAAAGAGACATATAAAATCAGTATTTTGTCAGTGCATTCTGATCTACTCCACGCTTTTTCTCAGGTGAAAACATCTCAGCAATTCCTGTTCCTTTTTGTTCTTTCTGACTCTATAGCCCCCCCAAAATTCACAGAACTGCAATACATTTATTTCAGCTGGTATGTGCAAATACCAAATGCGCATCCCTCCTGGTTTCTGCCCCCATGTTTCTATTCCTTGGCTGTGCTTCCCAGCAATGCTGCCTGAGCACTAGACAGCTGGCACTGTGGGATGCTCGAGCTGGTCCAGCTAGGAACGGGGGAGGCAGCCAGCCCTGGGAGAAGGGACACGAGAACTGCTCTAATGGATGAGACCATCAGCTCACCTCCTCTTGGTTCCTCTCCCTGACAGAGGCTGAACCAGAAGTCTCAGAGAAAGCCCAGGTGTTGGCGGCACAAGAGACTACAACATCTTCTAATCCTAGGAACTGTTGATTTGATTTTTGGAAAACCTTTGTGGTATGCACAGGAAGCTGTTATCCAAACAATATGAATCCTACTTGAAATCCTTCTTATTCACATTCATATGAAGTGCAGTGCCTTCTACCTGCAGTTTCTGTTTATCCTGCAGGTAGTAGATGGCACAGACATTTGTTTCCAGTGCCATGATCAGCCTCTGCATTAAATCCCAGGACAGCTTCAGCAAAATGAGAACTGATACTGATATACACTAGCTCGAAATTTGGCTCAGGGATTACCTATAAGGAAAAGTTGCTGTTAACACAAAGACTAGAAACAGGGATATATTGCTTTCTTTAGTTTGTTAACTAGTTTATTTAGTTTGTCTTTTAGTTTGTCTAGGCTGAATTCCTCCTGACAAACTATGGGTACTTTGCTGGGGACCAACATTAACAGAGTGTCTACTTCAGGTGGCAGAAGAAACAGGAATAGACCTTACAAAGGCGATTCATAGCTTTGAAGGACTTAGTTGCTTTCCTAAAGTACTTCTGTGCTTAGAAAGCCTCAGTTAGGTGGAAATGCTCTTAATGCTGCACATTGTGAACAACGCTGTGCTTTCATCCTGTGGCAGAAGCATCACAACCAAACCAAGAATGTCTTCTTTCAAGTGACACAGGAAGAGTGATTTCCATGGGGACTTTCTTTATCAGTGAGAAAATATTTCTCTGAATTTCCTTCAACTACCTGGCTGCTAATCTGTCACTGGTCTGGAAGGCATTCCAGCTGAAGAGCTCTTAAACTTTTTTAGCAGCACATCTGTTAGCTTTTTGGCCTCGTTCTTCCTACACTTGCAAATAATCCTTCCTCTTGTTAAAGACTGTTATCAGAATCCATCAAAACTGACCAGATGTTTGCCCTTAGCTAGGTAACACTGCAGCTCAACTCTATTATGAGAAATCACAGTAAAAGCTGACTGCTCTTTGTTAAGTAAATACAATAAGCAGAATAAAAGATTGCCTGAAGAAAACCTTTTTCCGTCCAGAAACCTCTCAGCCCAGACTAATATATAATTAGAGTACAAATTAGCCTCCTTGAATTGCAATTTCATTAAGGGATTGTAGTGATGTCACAAACCAAAAGAATGAAGCTATTTATGAACGCTTTGGCCAGAAGCTTTTCCTAAGTGAATACTTTGATACTTTTTGCTAAGGCGTTGCTCGCTGAGAAATGTGGTATCTCTGTACGACAGACACTATCTCAGCCCATGTGAGACTGTCGGGTTGTGATCAGGATAAAGGCTGTTATTCACTCCCGACTTTCTCAACCTGTTTCTTTGATTAAAGTGAAAAAAAGCGTAGGCTTTTGGGACTGAATCCAAAGGCTACATTTGGTAAGGGGAATGCTTCAGACGATAGACGTAGGATGAGGGCAGCCCTTGGCTTCAGCACCAGCAGCGACTGTGCCTGGCTATTGAGATGCGGTGAGCTGAAGTGTACTCCGCCTGTGCCTGACTGCTGACGGCTGTCAGACCTTCAGAACTAACCCTCAAGACACTGGATAACGTACACAAACTTAAAGCTTCTTCACTGGGAAAATACTTTCGCTTCTCGTAGAGAGTTAATCCGTTCACCACCAAGCAATGAAGACACGTGCTTTCTCGCTGAAGTTGCTAATACCTACTCTTGCCACCAACCAAAAAGCAAACCTGTGTAGTTTTATACTATCCTGTCATTAGGGAAAGGAATATTCTATGACCGATCGTTCACCCCAACCCATTTTGTGCATGCAATAGGCCCGATTTACAATGCGGATTTAAAATTGATCAAATTGTTTCCCCTTTTGCCTTAAGGGACCCCTTAGCCATCTTAAGCTTTTGTTGTTACTGTTTCCAACCTGTCCCCACAGGCCTTGCTGGCGCCTTTGCTCTGTGGGGCGGAGGAACGGGATGGCCTGTAAAATTTACTGCACTCTTAGAGCAGCAATGGATGGGTTTGTGGCAACCAAACTCAGGCAGGCCCTAATAGCAGGGTATCCTTCAATCAACACAGATGATAAAGATTATAATTTAACATTTCAGTCAATTGGTTGAGCAACGGAAGATTTAGCGTGCATCTGGGAGGAGGAGGGGCACAAGGTTTTGAGTGGGCGATGAAAGAGAAGAGCTGTAGTATGTACGTAGCACAGATGAATTATCGAGCCTGTGGAGGAGGGGAAGACAGATGTCAGGATAATTAAATGTAGGTGTTTACAGGGAAATAATGTGTCTAGGTATAAAACTATTGGCATGATTGTGCGCTTCCATCTTTTGCGCGCTATGGCCTACTACCATATATATACCATAGGACATTACGGCTTTATTGCCAATGGTGAAATTCAGCGTTATTTTATTTTTACCATTTCAGAAGAAGAGTAGGAGAGGTGTATTCACACTTTACAGTCCCCATATATTTTAATGTCCATCACAATTAGTCTTATTTCCAGCAGTTTGATGAAATCTTACGAATAAGAATAAAGGACATGGCTGGATATGAAAAAGCCATACAGTTTCTCAGAGAAACACCTTTAAAGCTTCCTTTTTTTCTCTCACTCTCTTCTCCTTCTATCATTTTTTTTTTTCCCAGAAAGAAGCAATGACAGGTAGCCCAAAGTTAGAGCGGCTATTTTTACTTTATAATTGTAAATGTTCTCTGTCTGAGGAAATTATTTTTCAAGGCTATGAAAGAGAGTCTAAGAGAAGAAAACAAGACAATTCAAAAACTCTTTTCTCCAGAAAGGTAGAATACATAACCCCACATTTATGAGAACCAATACAAGGAGCTATTATTGGTTGTATTACAACTGTACCACTGGCCTCCAACGTCATGAAGGAGAGATTTCACGAGGGCCTACATGGCACAAAGGAAGCTGTATTTACAGTGGAAACTGAGAGACAAAGACCAGGTATAATGGGATTTATTTCTAGCCACCCTGGAACACTACCCCAAGACAACAGCATCATATTTTGTAGTGTATTCACTATGAAAGCACCCTTCCAAGTGATGCCAAGTGGAACTCTGCTCCAGTACCCTAAGCACAAAAAAAGCACAAAAATCACCATTTCTCCTGATGAGGAGTCTGTTATGGGAAGAAACTTCAGCAACTTCATTCTCCCGTGTTTTGGGATGGAAAAGGATTTGAATTCACGCTTCTTAAGTATATATTTTCCAACAACAGCAAATAGTTAAAAAATAATCATGAATGTTGTTTTGACAGTAGCCATATAAATCATCTAAACAAATCAGAAAACCGTTGGCCAATATATGTTTTACATGAAAACCAGAAAATGATTTAGTCCAAATGATTCAGCAAAGCCTGGCATTTAAGGCAGCCAAGTTTCCACTAAAATCTGCCCTTTTTGTGAAGTTGCTCTTGCCCTGTGGATGCAGTCAGAAGACTGGTCACAGGTCCTGTAAAAACATTTTTATTGTGAAGACAACAATACACATGTACAGCTATAAACAGCGTTTGTGCCCTTCATACCTATCAGCATGTAAAGGGCACCAGACAATACGGGCTGATCATCAAACGTACTGAAATTCTTTCAATCACCTGAATAAAAGCAATGGGAACGGCAGGAACTCAACACTCTTAAAAATCAGGCCGCATACACGTTGGACAAATTGTTTAGCATTAAGAAGAGCAGACTGAGTGGGGTCATAACAACAGTCTTCAAATACATAAAAAGCCGCTGCACAGAAGAAAGAAGCAAACTGTATTCCACGTGCATTAACACAACTAGAAGTAATGGACTTAAATTGCACCAAGGAGAATTCACTTTCGACATTCAAAAACCTTCCTAACAGCAAGGATAGCGCAGCACTGGAATAGATTGTCTAGCGGGGAGGCTGAGGAGCCGTTGGTGCTGAAGGGCTGTAGGAAGATGGTGGCATCTGCAGGGTGTTGCACCTGCCCTCGGGCCCATCCCTTATAGTCCCTCCTATCCCTGCGGGCCCCGCTAGAGAAAAGCTTGTCCTGGCCATGAGATCACGCAGCAAGGCCTAGCTCAAACTTGGAGAAAGGAGCAGCGTTTGCTAATATTAGCTAACCCGTGAGCAGAAGCTTGTGGCATGCTCTTTTGCTTGGCAGCTAATGAGCACTATTAATAATTTTTTTTTTTTTTTTTAAATGCAACTTCTGAACACAAGAAGGATTAGACAGATGGCTACCAGTGGTTTGCCAGATCAGCGTTAGCAATGTTTTACTGAATTAGTTTCATTCGCATATTCTAATTGATTACCGTAAGCTACTTTACTTGTCAGAGGTTTCTTAAATAGTATTCTTCCAAAAACACAATGCGGACATTATAAACCAGTCCTACAGAATTCGTTTGGTTTGCGTGCAGTATGAAATTACTCAGGAAGGGTCGATTCGGATGCAATAATGTAAACTCAGCATGCAAAACCTCTTGAAAAAAACCCTGATTTTTATTTCTCTACAGCAGTGTTTGCAGCTACATTCAAATAGCTACATTTTTTACAGTCCTGTTAGCCTTGGTTTATTTTGAAAGGGGGGATATAGGGAGGGAAGAGAGCCTGCACAACAGCAGATGATTCTCTATCTTCCTTCTCATCTCTTAGTCAGTTCAGGCTTGGGCTGGCAGCGATTGACAGGGCGAGGGGATTCTTTACACAAAAGAAAAATACGGCAAATTTGTGGGGAAAATAGCAACGTCTCTAAACCACAGCACTTACTGAGAAGGGCTCAGAGTCTTCTAAATTATGGCTTGTACAGCCACCATGCTGCATCATTTAGTTTAAGCAGTCAGTTTCCAGATAGGGATTTACTGGCTTGGTGTCAGAATCAGCCTTTACAGCTGAATTCGAGAACCCGCCGCCGAGTCATGAGTTACGGAGTGTGCGGAGCTTGCAGGGGCATTGCTCAAGTGCTTCTGGCTTCACAGACAAGAGGGAAGGCTCTGTGCAATGCTTTTTTATACCCACGCTGACAAAGCTGTGCCGGGTGCCTGCGAATGACCACCACGGTGCCAGTGTGGCTGCGAGGACCGTCTCTGTCCATCCCCTCTCGCTGTGTTTAAGTTAGAAGTGTGGCTGCCCTCCACACCTTCAGACGGCTTGTGCTTCTCTACGCACACAGCAGCAGCTTCGGCACGGCTCTGTGCCCGGTGCAGGAGTTCCACTTTGGTGCCTTGGGCTGCACAGGATAAATTCAAGCCTGCATACATTTGCAATGGGCTATTAACACATGCCCGTTCCTCCTTGGTTTGTGGTTGTTTTTTTTTGTTTTACTGCTACACGGGAGAGCTGAAGGTGAAGCTTTGCTGGCATCATGAGCCCTTGAGAGTCATCGGTCAACACAACTGGAACCGCACATCTACCTGAGTGGTCCAAGGCGGTGGGGGCGGTGGGGGGGGGAAGCCTGTGTACTGGACGATAAGAAAGGGTTAAAATATGTGGGACTCTTTCTGTTTGGCTGCATGCTGCTTGGCATCCCTGGGAGTGCGGCCTCGGAGGTGGACAGTTACTAAGATCTGTTTTTTATAATCGGTTTTCAGTCCAAGGCATTTGCAGTGATATCCCACCCTGGCCCACGTGGGAACAGTAAGGAAAGCTTTTCTTGGAGGCAGCAGAGGAATATGCTGAGAGAAGAACCTTCTGGTTGAATAAGATTTTTGCCTGGAACATTTTTCTTAAAAGCAGGGAGACAAGGGAATATTCAGATTAAGGAATTTAGGTTTTTAATAGAAAAAAAAGTATTCATCATTAACGGTTTTGTTCTCTGCTTCAGCAGGGACATGAAATGAAGATGTAGAGTATCAGAACACATTTCTTCTTGTCTGATAACCAAAGGGAAGATAAAACCTTGGAACATTTGGATAGTGAGTGCTTCAGGTGAAGGCTTTCAGCTGCACGAGGCAGACTGTGCTTTGAGTTAGAAGTCAGAGCTGCGAACCCAGCGCCATGAAGTCTTCCTCTGAAACAGGGCAACAAGCTGCGCAGTATGATGAAGCGCCCGTGCACCGAAGCAGCGGCCCCTGTGCATTGCCTGGAAGTCATCTGTGGCCCGCCAAGGGCACAGGTCTGCTGTAAATAGATCGGCTTGTTGCCTTTATCATTTATTTATCTAGTTCTTGGGGCAGAGAATATCTTTCTGCTCTATTGTTGTTCAGTGCTTAGCACAATGGGATCCTCGTCCAAGATGAGAGCTCTGAAATGCCGTTACATTAAATAGCAATAACAGTTTATGGTGTTACGATACTGTGGAGAACATTGAACGTGAAACACCAGTTAGCTCAGGGGGTTGGCAGCTGGACTAATCCTTTTACCTCTGCGCATCCTTTTCTGGCTGTTTGCTGACCCAGAACCGCTACCCTTGGAAAGCTTTTGGGGAAGCTGTGTGAAATCTTTTGCCAGTGATGATACAACCCCTAACGTGCAGCGGCAGGTTCGTGCCCTGCGCTCTGGCCGCTCTGCAGCCCTTCATCCCACCAGGGCCACCGCGCTCGGCCGTGCCCATTTCCTACGAGGTCAGAGTAACTTCTAGTTTAGCACTCAGGAAGCAGAAAGGGCCAGGAATAATGCCAGGCATGTCATTTGTGTGGATCCATCCAATACAATTTGCAATACAGAATATATCCTCTGGGATATGTTTAATTGACCACATCAGGGGCCTTAGCCAATGCATGCAGCATCTGCAACATTATTTCTTTCCACGGCGGCATGTCCTGCAGGTCTCTTCTCCTCCTTTTCCAGAATGGAGACAGTGGGGTTTAGCTGCAGTTCCACTGTATGAATGTAAATAGGTGTTTGAGTAAACAAATCTCAGGGGCTGTACTTCAGCGCTCCCTAACAGCCCACTCCAAGCTCCTTTACCATGAAAGACCATTTACAGAATGAAACATGTTGTGAAATATTAGTTTCTTATTATTTCTAGTAAAGAGCAAAGTAAGTAGAAAACCAAGGTGGTTGATGGATTTTTTATAAGAAAGGCAATGAGTATGTGTGTTGTTCTCTATTAGATTCCACAGAAATCAATCTGAAATCTAGTTCAGCCTAGTAAAATTAGATCTAAAACTATTTAATTTTGTTGCAAGAGTGTTTTTCTCTCCTGATGCCTTGCTTGAGGACACATAGAGATAAAAACTTTTGAGTTATTATCAGTTTATGTGCATCTCCATCTGCCTGTGGAGTGTACTATATTATGTATTTTCCAAGTGATCTAGCTGTGGCTTGGAGATGGAAGTTTAAAAATCACATATTTGCAAGCTTCTTATGCTATTTGAACATTCATTTCGGAAATATTTTTATTTTTCATTCTATAAACTGTGACAGGCTTTTTTTTCCCTCTTTTTTCCCCTCCCTTTTCTGGGATGTCATCACTTTAGAAGGAGATGCACAAGAGAGAATAATTGCATAAAAACCATCAGAGCTCAGCTGTGTGCTGAAGTCTTGCAATGGAGACCATAAAAATGGCCAGTGGATTTATTAAGCATATAATAAATCTGCACGATTAACACTACCTATGACTATTTGATTGTGTGCCAGCTGCATATCAAACAGTATTATCGAAGAGCATCTGTCTACACATTTAAGGCAAACTGAAGGGCTTCTTCAGTCACATGGGAAACTAGTTTGGCCAGTATTAAGGTGACTAGGCTAATTTCTCATTAGGCTGTGTCTACATACAAGTCTGCACTACTTAAGGAGACCTAGATAGACTGGGACAGAAAACTATATGGAAATGCTCGATTGGGCTTGAGAGAGGTTTGCCCATCACCAATTTAAACCTGTTAACTAAATGATGACTGTGTGAAACATGAGTGGTCTATGCCAAAGTCAGACTACCAAAGTTATCAAAGTTATTTGAAAGGATGCCTGGAACCGGCGGAGCTGAGGTCTGGGGAAGCAAAGCAGCTGCCTGCGCAGGCAGTGCCACAGACCGAGTCTCAGGACTGCGCATGAAGAAGGACACGGAGGATGTAAAGCTCTGCGCTGCACCACCTGATTTTGAAAGGTTTTGCCACCTTCTGAAACCAGCAGTCCGCTCGGGTACATGAAGTCTGAGGTAGGGCTGAGCTGTTAAAGCCAAACCTCAGTCGTCCAAACTCGGAGTCTCCAAGTTGAGCCACCATCTGCTGTATGAGGGGCTTCACAACCCTAGGAGAAACTGATGTCACTTTTATCTTCTGAGAGGAGGCACTGGTATGGACATGCACGGATAAATGCCTGATGACATAAGTACAATAAATCCCTCTCAGAAGGCACAAGAAATCCCTCCCTATTGATTTTACTGGGGGCCTGGACTATTGATTTGGACTGAAAGACTAACTTGTAGATGTCCAAAGTTAGGAGACATGATTTCTACCCTACCTTGCCAGGAAGTCTTCACCTGTGTTCTGGCGGGTGTTATCACTGCCTGTCGCTGGATCACACGGTGCAGAGGAAGATGTCCCACCTCCTTGAGCAATGCAGCCCCAGCAAGAAGGCTCTGCTATTGACGGGTTTTATTGATACCGTTTCAGTCCTTGATCTTCACGTAGGTTTGGGTCACAAACTGGGTTGGTTGTTACCGAAGGAGGGACCAGGACTCCTTTATGCTCACATAACTTATGCTGAGGGCACCCAAAGAACTGCAAACATTAGGACTTATTGCACATGGAGAACTATAAGATGATGTTCGTTCGTATAGGTGCAGTGTAGATGAACAACTAAGTATTTCTTTTACACTTTACAAGATGATAGTTTCACCGTATAATGAGCGGATCACCTAACATAATGATGTGCTTCACCTCAACAGAAACTGCTCTCGTCTAGTTCTTCTAAGATATCATTTTCCAGCCTGCAGTAATGCCTACAAATGGACATACAGGTATAGCTATTCATCTCCCCTCCACAACTGATGAAGGGACCAACATGAAATGGTCCCAGCCAAGGGCAGACACTTCCAGTGAGCCTGTCAGCACTCCTCTTTGAGTTGTAACCCTCTCCTTCCCAAACTGAATACCTGCTTAAATATTAGGAAATGAATGGCCTGCATCAGAAAGGTCCAGTCGGCAATTAGTGGTGAAAGGCTTTGTTTAATCTGCTCTCTGTTCATCTACTGTAAGCCAGCCAAGTGTGACCTATCTCTCTTGTACTTCCATAATAACGCATATTTAACCTGAATCCTGCCCTGATTTATCCTATATAACATGAGGCAGTCTTGTGTTAACCAATCTGTCTGTGGGCAGAAAGTTAAATTTAGGAATGCTTTTACCGAGATACACGTGCTTCTTGAGAGCAAACAATTAACTCCAAGTGATATAAGAGGGCTGAGATTTACACGGCTTTCTCAGACAAGATGCTACTAACAGAAGTCAGGTCTGCTAATTGGGCCAGTTATTTAAGTATTTAGGCACTTAAATTCCCATTTGACCCTGTGGGAGCTGAGACAGCTAAAAGGAGTTAGGGGCTGCCTTGGGGCTGTCCCAGGTGTTGCTGGTATTACAGTGCCATGTACTACAAAGCAATTACTCCAATTTCACCTGTTAAAGAATGAGCTTTTAATATTTATTAAGCTTTCCATCATAGCTTGCACAAAGTCTGAAAGCTTCAGGTTCACCACTGCTACTTTGTTAGTATCTTCTTTTCACCTTTTCAGTCCTTATTCAATCACAGCACAAATGGCTTCAAATCTATCCCTCAATTAAGAGTGGTGACAATGGAAAAGTTGGCTAAAGCTTTACAACGCAGGCTAAGTTTTCAGAGTGATGCAAAGGAAACTTGACACCTGACTCCCATCAACAATAATAATGGGGGCTATGCATCTAACTCTTTCTGCATTGTGCTGACATTGTACCCTTGAATGTTAGTACAGTCCAATAATTCTCCAAAGATGAGGCAGCTTATTTTCTCTGCCATTGCTGCTTTGCTGGCATTTTTATGGCATTCCCAGAAGTACTACCTGTCAAGAGTTAGTACTTCCAAGGATGGCATTGCTTTGGGGTGATTGAGGATTGATGTAATTAAGGAGAAGGCAGTCTACTGCTTGCCCGCGGGTATTTTATATCAAGCGTTTCACTGCACAGCTGCAATTGATGATTTAAATGATGACAAAGTTGGGCTGCTCTGTATGTGCAACAATGATTCGAACTGGGAGTTCAGGGATGTGAGTCCATTCTGAGAGTGCTGCAGAAATGGAGCTTTCCAGGAAAACTGCAACCTTCTCGTGAGCAATTTAATAACATTACTGCAAACTCCCAGAGACTGATCACAGAAAGGAGTAGTCCCAGTCACAGCTAGGGGCAAGAAAGATTAATATTGGGGAAGGAAGAGAAAAAAAAGTATATAATATCACAACACCGAATAAATCCACTGGGTGCAGTTGTTGTCTTAAGTGGGATTATCCGATTAAATCTACACAGGCTTTCGTACATATCCACATCTGGAGCAGTCTCTGTAGACTTTCTTTACAGTCAGTGAAGACTTAGCCAATATAGCCTGTGTGTACTAGTCCTGTTCTATGACTTGAATATGTTAAAACCCATGTGATATTAGACATATTATTACCTCACTGTTTAGCCCTTAATAAACTGGTGAGGTGGTAATAGGAAAGCTGCTCTTTAACACCACAGAGAGAGTTTGATAAGGATGGTCTGGGAACATAAACCAGCTCTGTGCAGAAAGAAGAGGAATCTTATTCTTCTCTTCCCTGCTATAATGTCCATAAACTCCAACTACATTTATAACTTTGCATTAAATTAAATATGTTATTTTACACAAGCACTTAAAAAGTCTACTAAATACCCAATAACAATTTTCTTTATTCCCTTGTTAGCAGCTGCCACGGTGGCAGGACTCGCACAAGAATGAAAGTGATTTAGTGCATTGATTTGCAGTTGGCACAGCCCTCCGTTCTCAAACAGAACTGATTAGCTTTGCAGGAAAGTGCCATTTACTTTTTATCGCGTTTCTTTTCTGCTCATCTCCCTTCGGTGGCTGCCAAGAGGAACAGCAGAACTGTAACCTCCTGAGCAGGTTGCTTACTTTCTTCAGCTCTGAAGTCTGCAATGCTGAGGACTAGTTTGTCTGGATGGTGCTGCAGCATCAATACGCATGCCAGGGTTACTGCTTTGAGACGCTGAAATCAGGTCCCAGTAAGCTCTTTCAGGCTGTTTCTACACAACATTAACCCTGAAAAGGTAACCCAAGTCCCACCTAAACCAGGATTTTAGTTTTTTTTTCACCACTTACCAGAAAAGCTAATAGGACACTAAGGCATTATGTCTAGCCGAGAAGATTTCTCCTCAGTACGCCACTTTTGCTTCTCAGACTGACCCTAGGGCTTGCCTTCTAATACATAACATTTGGACAACTGTGTATGCTCTTCTGCACCTCTGATCTTCTGTGTATTGAAGCTGCTGGGGAAACTCTCGATTCACCAGTTAAAAGTAAAGATTTTCTGCAGCACAGGATGACTAGCAGCTGCAGTAAAAACAGGGGGAGCCATTGAATTAGCAATTATTTTCCCTTGAAGAGCAATTCATGACAGAAGTTCAGTTTGCTTTGGATAAGACTCCATAATTTCACGGGTCAGATCCTCAGCTGGAGTGAGTCTGTGTGGCTTTATTGAAGTCCATGAACACACAGAGACATACCAGCTGAGGTCAGTGGAATAACACTATTTCAAACCAGTTAAGGATCTGATCCCATAAACTTCTCATGACTATTCGGTCTCATTAATACTTCACAGTTCTCATGCAAGTTGGTAAAAAATTCCCCAAAGTCAAAGCTTCTCAGGACTGTTAGATATTTCCAAGTCTGTTTTTACTGAGAAATAAGAATAAAAAAATAGGAATGGGTGGGAGGTTGAAAACCATGGTTCAGAGTTATTTCTGGAAACAAAGATGAAAAGATAAAGAGGGGAGAGAGAATTTCCTTCCTACTTTCTAGCTGAAATTCACTCTTAATAATATTAATCCTTTTGGAGTCTTTACAGTTAGCAGAGATGAAGAGGCTAATCTCTGCCTCTTCTACACTGGAGACTCCATTAGTTCTACTAAATAGCTGGCGCAGCACCAGAGAAAGAAGTACATACGCATTTACCTCCCTTCTCCTTTGATCTCAGCAAGAGATTATAAGACAGCTCCCATGCTCTATTCTTTCATTTTAAAATGCAAAAGCAATCTGAAACTTTCTTCCCTCTGGCACAGGAAATCCTGGTGATCGGAGAGGGCCCCTTTACTAGAAAATGTATAGCTCACTCTTCAAATGTGTCTAACTCCATTAGTCATGTGAATTCAGTATCTTTTATTCCCTCTTATGAGCCATCTTCCCTCTTTCCACACAAACAAAGAAAATCCTCTCTTCTGGTAAAGAAGGAGTTATTTGAACGGCACTGTTTCAAAAGACCACAGGATCTGCGATAGCTCCCGAGCTCCTAACAAACTGGGGATGCGCTGAGAGGGCAACATGACTACAGTCCTCTCCTAAACCACCAGAAAATAAAAGCTACCTCTTTACGGGACTTAAATTACTGCAGATATGTGTACACTCACTGTCAACAAAGCCTTTTTGGTGCAATATACCATTTGTTCTGCCACCAGTGGCAAACTCTAATGACGATGAGTTGCATTTTAGGATAAGATGACGCATGCCTTAAATTCCATTGATTACAAAGGGAAACTCGTGCGACTGGCTCAGATGTACAGGTAAATATTTGGTCAGACGAAATCAACATCGTATGTCTGGTTACCCACAGACCTCTCACACTTGCTTCCATGGAATGTCCTCCTTGACTCGCATCTAGGTGTTCTTCCTGTGGAAACACAGGCACGAGGTGGCAGAAGAAGGGAAAACCATGGCACCAGAGTGTAGGCACAACGTGGTGTCTGGAGGTGACTGAGGCTCGTACCTGCAGTTGGATGGTATAGAAATATAGATGAAGGCATGAGGTTTTGGCCTCCAAAGTGGAACCTGTAACCCTGCATCAGAGCCTAAGAGACTTAAGCTTGGAGAGCATCAGACACCTCGAACAAGGACACACAGGTGACAGCCTTCTTAGTGAGGTTTTGATCAAAGTAGTCAGTAATAAGCACTGGAGATTAGAGTGTATCCTGAATCCCATCCCTCTTCAGGGCTTGGAGAGCTTGCTTGGGGTCACTGGGAGGGACACCTTCTGTTTAGGACTTCTTCCTGAGGACTGATGTCCAGGCCCTGCGTTTCGAACTGAGAGGAAACAGGAGCAGGGATCATGACTTTTAAGAGTCGGGGTAGCTGGGGGACGACAGTGAAGGGAGGCTCCTTTGCCCAGTGTGACACAGTTACTGCGTTTACCCCGAGCAGGGCTGTGGCGGGGCTGGAGACCGACGCTCCTGGGGCTGGGACTGACGGCCCCAGGGGAGGCTGAAACGGGGTGCTGGGCTGTGGGCAAGGTGAGGGCAGCCCATCACTGCCCTCAGGGACCTGGCAGTCAGCAGACTTGCAATGCAATCTGGCTACCTGCACGTACAGTTCCTCCTCTATGTATATTTTAATGCTCTTCTATACATAATTTAACCTTTAAATTAGACCAGTGAGTTTTCAACATAGGAAAAATAATGATGAACACTTAACAGTAATCCTGCTCTTCCCCACTGCCAATTACGGCAGGCACTAATCCACCCAAAATACCAGTCCGTGCAGTAATCATATACTTAATGACCGTGCTCGCCGAGGCCTTGCTTGACTTCCAAGCCCATTGATTAAAATACGCCGGGTTCTCCTATGCAGCACAGACACTGCGAACCGCCACCGTGTGACTTCTCCCGTGAGCCCCCTGCAGCAGAGCCTGCAGAGCAGGAACACGTCTCCCCCGCCGTCCCTGCTGGGTCACCGTCCTGAGCACAGCCCCCTCGCCGATGGAGCGGGCGCGCGTCCGCGGGCGGCGAGAGCCAGGACAGGGGAGAGCTGGTGCTGCCCATGGGGCTCACCTGAGCAACCCTCCGATGGGGCCAGCCTGCAGCCCGACGTCCTGCAGGGCTGATGGTTTATTTCTTATGCTACCGTAGGAAAATGCTAGGTCAGTAGAGCAAAGCGATACTTGCGCTCTTTGTTCTTCAGCACAAGAAAGAGTCTGGGCACTGATTTGTTCAGTTTTGTAGTATTCTTGTTCAAATTCCGAATCCAGGACAGTGCAATGTATTTGGAGTTACAGGGGTCACGTCCGTAGTGCCACGGCTGAAGACCGAGACATCGCAACCGTATTTTTTAATTTTGTCAAGGCATTTGATTGTCCAGGACCATTCAGAGTGTCCAGGAGCACGCGTGCTAAGAAAATGGAAACACTTTGGCCTTGGCTGAGCTTCAGCAGATGGATTTGCTTCATATTTGTTAACAAAAGAGAGAAAGAGAGGAAGAAAGAAAAGATGACAATTTGTCTCCAGAAGTAGCCACACAGTAAATCTCCGGTGAACAGAGTTTTATGGGAGAAAGTCCGTTTCCACTATTCTGCTTCCAGACTTTATAGACGGTTTTCAGTATAAATGCAATTGTCTAATGCTGATGATTTAAATGCAAACAATCCTATCTTTTGTATCCTCGGCCCTGAGCGACAAAACTTCGGAGTTGTAATGTGACCTCTGCCGCTTCCACAAATGACTTACTAGCAAAAAAATGAACTTGTCCGATTCAAAAAGAAATGGAGAAAACCAAAGCCATAACTTCCCTGCAAAGGGACAAGAAGAACATAAAGTCATGCTCCATATGGCCCTGATACTGTAAGGTGGTTCAGGCTGTAGACTGAGGTCTGTGTCATTGATATGTGTAGAGCTCAGGATCTGTCTAGCATGCGTCTACTGCTGAGAGTGATTTGTACCTGATTTGCTCAGCGGTTTTAATCTTTTTTTTTTCTGTTTGTATCAGACTTCGATTTTTCCAGATATACTTGTCAGTAGAATTTGCTCAAATGCACTTTGTAAACATATTTCAGCCTATGCAAACTATTTGTTTTGACTGTTCACTCCTCACGCTGTGTAACCAGCCACCTAAGGCAAACCGCAGTTTTCCAGAGCTTTTGCAGATGACTGATCCCTGAAGGCCCCTGAACTGTTTTGCAAATCTCTACTGTAATCTGTCTCCAGTCACCCAATAAGGTTACCAAAAGCTATTTCTCAGTCACATAACAAGGGTCACTATCTGTTGACTCTTAACAGACATGCTTAGCGTCCTGACAGTAATGAAAACAATGATGGAGCGATTTGCACACACAAAATAAGTTGGAAAAGGAATATTTTCATGGCTCTTTTTAACCCAAACATACTTAAAATGCGAAACTCACTTGAAAAATCTCTTTAGAAGCTAGTAATAAATACAATGCCAGCTTGCAGAATTCTTCATGGAGAAATAAATACAATACAGCGTCTCTTCTAATATTGATGCATATTAGGTCTTCACATGGCATGACCTATCTTTAATCAGGCTGCTGCTGAAGAGATCTGGAAGTCTGGACTACACGACTACTTCTCCAGTTTGAATCTATTGGGCAAATTATGGCCAAACCCTGTGTTTTTTACCACGTAATAAGAGATGTGATTTCTGTTCCTAATGAATGGCAGTGGACCTCCTTTCCCAGGGAATAAAACCAGAGAGCCTCTCAAGACCAAACTATAACGAATCCCTTGACTGCCCCAGAGCCTTTTGTCTGGTCAGCTTGATGCTTAGCACAGTAATGGCTAAGGTTAGATGAGATGAACCCCACTCTGACTGTCTTGACTCGTAATGACTGCCAGCGCCAGGTTGTTAAAAGAAGACTGTTGGATTAGTGCAGAAGTAATAATACTGCCTTCATCTGCAGAATCCCCTGTGGAACAAAGATGATGTTTTTATGGCTAGTTATCATGGCTTTCAGGAATGAGCTGCAGAAGAAACCTGACTGCTAATGACACATCTGCGGGCAGAGGTGCAACAGCCTTCAGAGTGCAAGAGAAGAGGGCTCCTGAGCGCGCGTCACTCGCCATAGCTCCAGGTATTATCTCAGTGAAGTCCCAGGCACCTCCTGGGGCCGCGTTTATTTCTGACAACCAACTTAGAAACATATGTTACAGATCAGAATATTTTGCATTTTTTAATGTCCAGACTGGGGTCACACCCAGAGGCTTCCAGCCTCTCGTAAATGACAACCTCTGACTCAGAGTGCGCATAACCCAAAATACCTTGTTATGACTCCTTGTGGTAACATCACTACGTGTGGCATAATTAAGATAAAATAAAGATATCTGACCTAAAATAGGCAGCATGTATTTTTAAGTGTAGAGGAAGGTCATTCGGCACTGTTATTTTGAGGACTCTGCTGACAGAGGCTTTTCCGTAACATTCTAATTTCAATGCTACTATCTATAGCCCTTTGTGTAGATTTGTCCTTTCAATGTGCACTGTTGTCAATGAAAAGATACTGTAAGCTGGTTTCAAGGTGTGACTCAGAAAAGGCTGGCAAAAGGATGCTCTGAAATTTTCAAAGCCATGCCGCATATCTTCGATTTTAATGGATATGTACGCAAACCTCTACAGTTTGGAAAATCTCTTCCATAAGCTGCCTCCCATCTACAAACGAGAGCCAAAGTCATCCAAAGGGATTTTAGCACATGCCAATAATGACTATAAACTCTTGTGGACACCCTTGGAGCTCTGTTATGGATGATGTCTATGGGAGAATGTACATATACATCACTTTTGCATGCATACACATATACAATTACAGGAACCTTTGTGGTTTTCCAGACACAGGCATCGAGTTTGTAAATCATAGCTTCCAAACACCTAAACACATACAGAAGCCACCTACACCTCAGAGTTTTTGGCATCCAGCGAAGAGACTTATGTTTGAAACAGGGCTCCCCACGTCCGAGAGAAAATCTTCGTATTTGTTCTAAAGAGTAAGGCTGGGCAGACGCACAGGTTTCTAAAGGCATTAGGAGTAGGCTTGCAGAAGAGAAACCAGGGCCTTACAGAGATCTGGAGAGAGGTAGATCGGGATGAATGGTGGCTTTATAAGGAGCACCACCGAATATCCGTTTAGAAAGACATGCCATTTTGATTTACACAGCTCTCCCGGATATTGCCTGTAAGACCATCAGAAGGATAGGATTTCCTGGCTCACGAGGATGATTTTCTTTTTGAAGGTCTGCTCTAAAGTATTATCGAAAAAGCAAAAAGTATCATAGCTTCTCCCCAAACAATTTAGAACCGGAAAAGGGAAGGCTTCCTTCTGTTCTTCCCTCTTTCGTACGTGCTGACCAATTCTGACAGGCTGCTCCGCAGGATGATGGGGATTTACTGTTTGCTCCACGGCACACGCAAAAAAAGGCATTAAAATAAAAAGTCCTTATGTAAATAATTACATCAGTTTTGCAATGAACCAGAAAACAAACAAACAAAACCCAATAAGGTCAACACTGAGTGTGCTAATCTTGCCAATGCTCTGTATAATTAAAACAATTTCACCTTGAAATCTGGCATTAATAGCAATATGGAGCACCTCCAGGCCTTAGCACTTTAGTTTGTTTTTATGGACCTAGTTAGAACAAAGGTTTGTACATGGAGCATTTATTTACTAGTCTTCTTGTTTACGATCCATTTCGCAGTTATTTTACACAATCTATTTGCTGCATAGTAGTTGCTGCTTCTGTCTGTTGCCACATCTGTATGGCTTGGGAAATGCCACGATGCATCTCGCTTGGCAGCAAAGTTCTTCACAAAGTCATTGAGACCAAAGCACTGCTAAAATCCAGGCAAATCCCAAATCTGTGTTTGCATTTAATGCGTACAGCATTGAAGAGATCCACTGCTGTTGGCCTCTACACAGTGACAGGGCAGAATTTTAAGAAGACTTCTCAATTTTCAACACCAGCCTTTTGGATTTCCCACCTTCACATAGCGGCTCAGTGTAGAGGAGAAAAAAGTTTACATCTGGAAAAAGCGTTGATTTTTTTCTGGAAATCAATTTGCAGAAAGCAAAAAGGAGGCAACAAAACTTATACACAAACCCCTCAGCTTTGCCCTTGATTTTAACAGGGAAAATGGATCTCAACTTCAAACTTTCAGAAAAGGCAGATCTTTTTTTTTTAAACTTTAGCGCTCACACATTTAATTGGGCAATTCAGGCTTCTTAGTAAAAATCTAGTCTGATCCTAGTACCAGTCTGATTCCTGATTTAGAGTTAAGTTTTTCACTTGGGCCTAGCTTTCATTTAAATACTGAATATTTATTCAGTTGCCTGCCTTGTTCTTACATCAGGCGGTTCCAGTTAAAGAGATTTGTACTTGAAATGCATGCGTTCGGCATCGGTACTGTTAAATTAATAGTGATGTATATGTGTTTGTAGGCACAGTGACCTTTATTAGCTTCTCATTATGTTCGAAAATAGTTCTTGTTATCTGACCGAATGAATTATGTTGAGCATTGTTATGGCTCAGATAACCTATTGAAACTAGTTATTTTTCATCATATGTTAAATGTTAAAACTAACAAGCAGTTAGTTAAGCATTACACTGGAGACCATCATCACGTCTTACATCTTGGAACACGCACTTTTAGAACTGTTCAGATTAAAGATGAATCAAAGCGCTTCAGCTTCAGGGATAGGACTGGAGGTGCACATCCCTACAGACAGAACCGGAGTATAAAATCCAACACAAATTGCTTTTAAAATTTAATAATTCACAAAATCTATGGTTAAGCACAGCCTGGCTGGGGTAGATAAGTAAAATAAATACTGCAAAGTCAATTTTTAATAATCTGTGGCATGAAATTTAAGCACAAGAGAAAACATTTCACAATCAAGTCGGAAGCTTTCTGTAAATGATCAAATGAGAATTTTAAACCCCCTCACCTACCAATGCAGAATACGTTCAGTTTATCCTTTAGTCCACACAGCATATTCCTAGATTTCTTTGTTTAAATGCCTTTTACTTCTAATAGAGCCTTTGTTGTAACCCCTTTTCAGAACTAGAGTTATTTACAACGTCGGAAGAAGATGGGCAGATACTGGAGCCTCTTGTTTGATGGTGAATTGGTGCACTGCACGCAGTCATAGGAAATAATGTAATTAGTTCCCGTGCTAGTCTGGTAACAAGTGGTCTGGTATATTTATCTAATTATTGAGACAACACATTTACAACTGAAGGGATTTTGTTATAAGAGGTTTATAAAACTCTGATTTAGGCTGATCTTCAGTTTCTTAATGCCAAGGAAAAACTGGCAACATTTTTGTATGATGAAGAATAAAATCCCAGATGGATTATGACAAGTCCATGTCGTCCTAAAAGAGAAATCAAAATGAAAAGCTGGGAAAATTAAATGGCAAGGATAATATATATACACACGCTTGTTCAGGGGGAGAGAGAGAAAAGAATGTGAAGATTTGTACGTATTTTATGCATCTGGAATCAGTATGCTATCGTGCTGTTTATGCTAAGAGGTGTACCATCTGCAAGGAATAAAGAAAAGGAAGAGATTATACTATATTACAGGGAAATCATATTTTGACTTTATTATTATGGTTGTGGCTATTTTATGAAAAGGAGGTGGATTAATCATTGTCTAACCAACCAAAAAGGAAAGAGAAAGCAAAATGGATTTTTCAGAGAAACAGATTATTTCTCGTGCAATAATAAGGGGCTCGTGCAATAGAGCAGAATGAGGAAGGGAGGGCAGCGACACGAAAGGGAGACCGAGTCTCCCGGTAGGCGAGGGGAGAGAACCTGGACAGCTGTAGGGCTGAGGGTGAGCACGTGCCAGTGGCCACAGGCAATGTACCCAGAGAGAGAAGAGGTCCTCTGGTGCCCGAGACCTCTGCGAAGAGGATGCCACTGAGCCCCAAGAGTTGGCTGCATGGTGCCCTGGGGTGCCCGGGACATGGGCAGGGGAGAGGCAGGACCAGCGGATGCTCCAATGCAACCCTCAGTGCCGAGAGGTCATCCTGCAGCCAGGGGCTCATCTGGGATGGGATGAGGGCCGATGCCCTCTCACACCCCCTCGTGAGGTCCAGCACTGATGTGGAGAGGGACCAGGGCTGATCAGGACACAGAGGACGATGACGCTGGGAGCAAAAAGGGGGTCCCCTAGTTGTAAGCTGTCAGGAAACAACTACAGGGAAAACACACAGCATTTCAGTCTAAATCAGCTAAAAGCAGGTAAAGCTCACCCCTACGCAGAGCCTGGATCAGACCTCCTGCTCCTTTCATTTGCACTCTCTCATTATTGATATTCGGCATATATTACTGTACCTCTCCCCCCACCTCCTGCTCCTGCTCCGGCCCAGCGGCTCTTTGTTCTGAATGGAAGGACAACCCTCACAAGGGGCCTTTTTCCTGAGAGATATTGGTTTCATTTACAGTGGGCTAGAAATGCATGTGCTGCAGTGCCCTCGGCCTTTCAATCACCCGCCCAAAGCACTCACTTTCCATTGTTTCCATTTTAACGCTGTTCTTGCAGCTGCAATTGCAGCCTCTTTGAATTAAATCTGGGTTAACAGTCTGAGAACAGATAAGCCCCAAGAGAGGAAATGATGTAAATCCAAACAGCACTTCTTTAACCTATTGCTTTTTTATGACAGGCTGGAAGCCCCGCATGCGATCGGAAGCAAAGTGCATTTCTGCAGTCTATCCTGATTTGCATAAACCTTTCTTTTGGTATTTGCATAATTTTTCAATTAATCACCAGGACAATACCCTAACTCCCGAACATCTCTCTCCCAGGCATTTAAGGTATTCTTGCTAATATAAAAGCTTTAGACACCGATGATGAGGTCAAGACCTGGGGTTTTCCATCTATTTCACGCGGAAAGCCCCGTCCAAATGTTTACTGTACCTTATACTCCACGACGAGTGCATCAGTGATTACTGAAAAAGCACAGATGGGATGTAGACAGTTTTTCATTCCTTGTTCCATATGATAGAGCTCAACACATCTGGTACGCTATGAAAAGCATCTTTGCACTAATTTGTTTGTCAGTATCTATTGAAAGGACTATCTGTCATCCTGTCGCATTTTGGTTGCCCTGAGATGTCTGAAGACAAGACTAGTCACAAATTGTGACTGCTGGCCACTTGGGACTAACTGGTAGAAACCACCAGCTGTTCCAAGGATCATCAGTGGTGGATACGTTTCTTTTTTGTATTTTTTTTATAAGCGGAAATTTCAGTGTAATCTCTCCTCAGACATGTTGTATTTGCAAGAAGAAACCAAATCACTTGAGCAAGAGACAGTTTGTTTGTCCTCACTGTCCGCGTGCACATTCCCATCTGCTTCTGCAGCTGGGTGGGTTTTCTTTGAGTGTACAGGAGCGATGCAGGGGGCAGAAAATGCACTCGCTGGTGTGCATGCGGGGATCTTAACGCTCGCCTTTGTATATGCTTGGTCTTTTATGTCGGGAACCTGACCATAAATAGATTGGGTTGTCAGGGAAAAGTAAAGATCCTAAAGGAACCTCAGTGTTTATATGGGTTGATCAATACAGACTGAGAATGTTTTTTTCCCACAATTCTTCACACTGATCATCGTCTTGAAAGACAGCCCTGTGATTTATGATTTGTTATGTTTATTTGACCTCATCTCCTTACCGATGAATCAAAGTGTTTGATGACATTTCTTTTCCAGTCTGATTTTTTTATTTTCTTATTATACATGCTTTATTGCATTAAATTCTGATTGTGTGACTAATTTAAGCCATTTCTCTTCACATAAGAGCCATTCTGGCATGAGAGTGCAGGTCTGACTGAAGGTGTGAATTTCAGGTTCTATTAATGTCTGGGCAATATATATATAAATAGCTTTCAGAAGTATGAGAAAGCCTATGAAACACAGTGGAAGCATCCATGTTTAATGGGCGTGTAACTTCCAAAAATACTGGTTTCAGCTGTCTGTAGTTAATTAAATACTCATGCGTTTTTGTCATTAATCTGAATGATCAGCAATACACCAGCATAACTTGAACTTAATGCCAGCAATTTCAAAATAATGAAAAGATTTTTCTACTTAATGGCATATAATCCTTTGAAACTACTGATCCAAGTAACAGGCCATATCTCGGCTCTCTAGTATTACTGAAGGAGGAACCAGCACCGTATCTGAACTGGAACAACAATAACCAGCTTGTCACAAGACCATTCCAAACGTCCAGGTTGTGCTCCTAAGCTTTGACCACGAGTCCCACATGAGTTCTGCCTAAATTTAATGGAGTGTTGAGATCCAGAGTACTCCATAAGTGTCAAGAGAAAGAAGAGTGTTCACACTTTCTCTCTGCTAATAGTCGAATATTATGAAGGATTTAAAGAAAAACCAACTGAGTATTTTGAACACCTTTGAACAGCTGTCATCATCTCTGATATACGCAGCTATTGAATCATTTGGGGTTCTGACAAAAAGGTGAGTTGACCTTCCTTATTGTCTGGGAACCTGCGAAATTTACTGCCATTTTGCACCAGGTTTTTCAGATGGTCCGAGCCAACACACGCCAGTCAGCATCATCTAAAAAGCTAGCTGCCTTAGTTCCTCTTGTCTCACGGGGGTTGATCCCTAACCACTAGATGACAATGCTCCTTTTATCCAAACATACTCTCTAGGTGGTACCACTTTACAATATTTGGAGCTGTTGTTATTTAAGAGTTGGATTTTTCAGGTTGTCTCTAGTTTGTGAATATCCAGTCTGCAGAGATAAGAAAAACAGCAACCAATTTTACTAAAAGCAAAATTCGGCTCAGTTTAACTGATGCAATACTAGCAAGCCTGAGAAGAAAAAGCAAAACTGGTTGGCTCAGTGTCAGAGACTCACCCTCTGGCAGATGTCTCGGGAGGGTACTGAGTGACAGCCAACAAAACCCAAGATGCTGCATGATCCTGACCAGGATTATTTGCAAAAAGGGCTCCTCTGTGAGAGAACATGCAAGAATTGGGCCCCGAATTGGCAATCAGATGTGATGGAAGACCATGTTCCTCACTCCTGGCCATACCTAAATAACAGCGTATGAGAATGCTGCCAGTGTGTCTTGTTTTCTTAAATCCATTTCATGTCCCCAGTGAGGCAAACCTTGCTAAAGTTGTGTTTGACAGACTTTTAGTTTGCTTTGAAAAAAAGTAAAAATCAAGCAGCCTAGTAAACCAGGAACAGATATGCTGAGGGAATCCTTAAAAATCAAGACAACCCTCATAACTGCAAAGCACATTTTGAGAGGAATAATTTGAGGATTAAACAACCCACAACGTAGCTCGCTTCACAGAAAGTCTAACTTGATAATGAAGTGTTCTCACACTATTTAGGCTTTTCAGATGGCTGCTAAACGCAGAGGTGGGGCGTGCACTAAATGAGATTATGTTCTAAGAAACGGTTGCAGTGAGCACGCAGCTATTGTGGAGAGCAGCAGTATGACTCTGGACCCTGCATTTACAGCAAAATGATGTCCTTGTAACACTCAAACCAGAACAACTGCTTTTACTATTTCCTCCTTCGCCATAAGATTAACACCGAGTCTCTCACTTCTTGGTCTTGGCTTGAAAATCAGCTTTGCGGCCGCAGGATTCATTACAGAATGGTTAAGGTTGGCACAGACCTGCGGAGATCATGTAGTCCAGCCCTCCTGCTCAAGCAGAGGCAGCCAGAGCTGGTCACCCAGGACCATGTCCAGTTGGGTTTTGAGTATCTCAGTGGATGGGGACTCCACAACTAAAGTTAGTCCGAGCAGTGGCAACTGAAGGAAAAACACGGTGGGTCTGCGGCAGAGGTGCTAGCAGGAAGGTAACGGAGGAAGACTGCAAAAGGCCAGTAACAAAGCATTTTGCCTTGGTTCTCTGATTCCGACCCACTGATTTAAGAGAGACATTCACATAGGAAGATAATCTTCTCCCAGGTTTTCAGCAGATTGTTATACATACACCAGAAATAAATTCTTATCTCGTCTGAGAATCCCAGTGGAGCAGCTGGGACTCCAGCAACTCAGAGACTTCACTTTCCCCCTTTCCTTACCCTGCAGGTCTTTCTATTACACACCCCATTCCTTGTAGAACAGCAAAGCCTTGGAGCAAATCTGATGAGAAGAGCTTTCACCGGGAGACTTTCTGTATATTTTACATTCAGTGGAACAGAAAATCAGCGTCAATTTAGAGAATTTGATTGATACTGCTTACAATCAAAGCCAAAGCTAGACAGCACAAGCCAGGCACCTGAGATACAACCCAATTTTAGCACCATTTGATTTAAACTTCATAGGACATTGCAAGTCTGGGCACATTTTTTCCCAGTGTCGTACCCTGACTCCATCAGGGTCAAACAAATAAAAATTTATTTGAAAATTCCTTACTTGTCTACTTCTGTTTGCCTTAGTGCAAAATTGATGTGACAGAGATTTCTGAAAACCCTTTCCTCCTGCAGGGATTAATTCTGGTGGGACTTCGCGTGTGAGGTTTTTTTATAATCTCTGTTGGCTGTGAAAAAGGACTATAGCACCTATGGAAGCGATCATGCCTTTTGCTTCTGTAGTTGCTGTCAGTTTTCAGTGAATATAGAAAGACAAAAGTACCATAGGCTGAAACTGGTGCATGATGGGAGAACTCAAGGTTGGATTATTATTTTCTTTAAAAAACCCAAACATTTGTACAGTTTCCCGCTTCTCTGCCACCTTCTTTCTTTCAGGCCAAGCAAGAAATGGGAGATGTGGGAGATGAATGAAGTGGACAATAACAAGAATCGATCTGTAACTTGAGCCTGACCTATGAAGGGACTATATCCCGAATGTCACTCCCAGCTACTCCCCGAAGTGGCATTGGCGTGCACGTTGCAAGAGGCGGCCTTACATACCAACGAGGGGGGACGGAGAGGATGGCTCTGCCTGCCTGTACTGGCACGGCCATTGCCAAAGGCTCTCGGCGGTGGCTAGCAGGCTTTCGCTCCGCTGCCGAGCATCCTTTCCTGTTTGGGTGCACGTGTCCTGTTCACTGAGTAAATGTTAGCTGAATTGGCTGAAACGATTTATTAACCATGGAAAGGCAGGACGGTTCACTGCACCAATCAGAACCTCTTTTAATGTAACATCAGTTTATGGCAGATGTAAATCCTCAAAAACTCTCAGCATCTTTTATGAACGGAATGAATACTTTTATGCAAATATGAGCTGTTCTTCTGAAGTCACTTACATTTATGAAATGCCCATAAATTTCCTGAAGGTCTGCAGCACTGGGACACAACAATACGCCACCAGCAGTTTTCATAGCAGCAATCAGTATTTTTGAGACAAGCATGAGACCTGTTTTGGAAGACGCTTTATACCTTCCTGTAGTTTAAGTTTTTTATTCCTGCTTCAAAGATCACCTATGAGCTACCCAGGGCTGGTATTTGAAATCCCATTTGCCACTTGGTAAAGGCAGAAGGCAAAAAAGCAACGGTAGGTAACAGTTGGCTGCTTCTATTAACCAGTGTAACATGGAGGACAGTCTTCAGTGGAAGGTACGTAGTGTTATCACATTTACTAAGTGACATCCTTAAAACTGAGGAGTGATCTTGTGATTTCTTATGTGGATTGTAATACATCGGCACTTAAACTTCCTCTGCTCCTATGGCTTCCACGTACTTCTTCAGGCAGCCGCATCCCTGCCCCTGCAACTTTGCTGTGATCGTTATCGAAATGGTTCAGTTATTAAGACTTAAGGTTCTTATGAGAGGTGGCACAAGGGAACCTTGGTCATACTGAAGCTGACGGGAAATTCGTTATTGTCAACAGTGAGGACAGGCTTTTCCCATCTCCGAAGACAAATACGCTGGTGGGAAGTAACACTTCATTTGGGACTTCCAAGAGCATATCTTAAATTGCAATGGCTTCGAGGGGGTAAAAAATCAGTGCTGGAACTCTTAATGCATACAGGTACATCTAAATTTCCCCTGGGGTTGGGATGACTTAACTGTCATTTCAAGTTTTACATTATTCCTTTAAATCAGCTATTTAATTTAAATAAAAAGGTTGTATATTCTGGGATGGAAATGCAGCTGCTTCAAGTAACCCTGCAGCATGTTGATTTATTACTGACTATATACTCCTTCAAGGAGAAGATTCCTAAAGAAGACATTCAACACCCAGCTCCATATTTCTTGCTACATAGCATTTTATATTAATCTCACCATATCTGTATCCATGAAATTTGGGAGGAAAAAATGGAAAATAAGGTAATTACATATTTGGATAAATACATCTGCAGGATTTAATGCTTTGTGTTCATACGGCTAAACTACTCTGCTGTCTGCTATTAGAGATGTTAAGAGAAAAGTTATCTACCTCAAAAGCATCTTTTCTCCATAAATTGTGAAATGAGAAAATTTTCAAGTTTCCACTTCTACTTTTCTGAAACTGTATCTAACTGTCAGTAAAACTAGGCTTAGGATGTACCTTTAAAAAAAAAAAAAAAAGGACAGAATTCTGAAGGGAAAAACATATCTTTTCACTGACAGTCTCTACATTTGCTTTTTAAGCAATGAAAAAACCCCTTCCAGTTGTAGTTTTTCTATTAGATTTGAAGATGAAGGCTATAATGTTGCGTACCTTTGTATGAACATGGCTTAAGAAGGATTATTATGCAGTAAAACTGGATGAACTCTCCTGAGGTTGGTTAGCATAGCTTCTCACCAACTGCTTTCTTTCACGCATAAACTGCACATTGTAAATTCCAGCAAGCAACCGCGCACACAGGAAAACCTGCCTTTGTATTGGAATGTGTGTAAGTGCCATAGATGTAACTCACATTAATTTTTAAGGAAGTGTCTGTCCTAACAGTTCCAGTGTTATTAATGTGCAGTCAAAATCTTACTAAACTGAGCTCTAGTAGTAAATAAGAAATGGATGGTGGTGGTGGAGTATGGCTCTCGGAAAAGGAGCAAGAAGCAAGAAGTTTTGTAAGACCACAGCCTTACACAATCAATGTTGCTATGATGGAAACAAGGTTAACGGTATTTGATTTCAAATCATAAATGTATTCTGCTCAAAAAGATCCAGCTATGGTGACACAAAGGCTGCACAGACACATAATCTTCTACGTGGTTTGGCCATCAGGTAAGGACTATGAACCACAGGATTTCAAGGATGAGTTAGATATGGATTATTTGGACCACAGGCATTTAAATAAATACCTGAAGCTGAACAATGTTAATGCCCCCTAATGCCTAATAATGTTCCTCAACAGACTGTCCTACCCAAAATCAAGGCAGGTATGAGTTGGGGTACTAATCATCTGATTGCTACTTTGTGCAGGACACCACCATTGGGACTCCTAGTGCTGCTGAGAACCAGGAGGAAGAGACCTAATTAGAAGGAAAACGTACTCGTCCTTCTTGGACACCACTTCTTTCCTTGTTTCTGGTGTTGAAGGAAACATTTTGCACAAAAGAAATGGGGAGGGATGGCTGATGACTGGGTGTGATTTCTCACACTGGGAGGGAACATGATTCATTGCTGGATCCCATTTTTTCCATGGAAGGAGAATTCCCGTAGTTACACAAACGACCTGAGGTCTTTCTCCAACAGGGCAATTTGAAATTTATGAAATTCATGCTCATATCTAATAAGAAAAGGTAAAACGGGATACAGGCCATCAATAATAATATCATCAGCTCAGTGACATCAAGAAGCCATTCTTATCACCGCACTTGGGCACAACACGGTCCACTTCCAACAGCGACCTTAGAGAAAAGCCGTACTTTAAATAAATAGGAAGACTTTTTCAGTACTATATAGTTGCTAGGTCTCATTTGGGCTGTGCATATGTCTATATAATATAATGGTCTGGGACATACTAGTTGTTACTGCAGGATCAATATTAAAAAGGAATCTGTTACCTGCTCACAGCAACATCTATTTTGGCCTAAAAGCAACTGAATGGTGGGAAAGAAACAAAACTTAAACACACCTTAGATTCCTGGCTGCTCTTAAATGACACTTTAAGCAGCCATTTCAAATTAACAATCGCAATAAATCAGTCTTTTACTTTCACCTGGAGACTTGAATTTAAAATCATAAAATCTCCCTGCAAAAGTGTGTTGCTGGAATATGGTCAGGCCATTTCTAAGATAAAATGTTGTTATACCAGTGTGCTGAGATGCAATTTTCTCCTTTTATTGCCTGAGTAGGAAAAAAAGAAAAATGAAAAAATGAAAAAAAAAATTTAAAAAGATAAATGAGATACAGATTTCAAACAAAATGTGTCTATAATTGGATATTTCTCTAACAAAATGTATTCTAGCACGGCATATATTGAATCATGGCATTTTAGGATAAATATTGGAAATATTTTATAACATATTGTTAATAAAATATGATGCACTGAAATAAAAAGGTTTTTTATTGCTGTGAACACACGCCAAATACTGCCAGTCAAACATGTTGAATAGGGCAGACTGGTTACAAATGCTCCTTCTACACAGATCTTTAATGAATAAAACTTCTCCCTACATGGTGTGACAGCCTAGTTTTTAAGCTGACTTGGTGGTGTCAGTTGAATCACTGCTAAGTACAAACTGTCAAGTCTAGCAGACAAGCGTGAGACTCCGTGCAGTTGTTACCTGGTTTCATCTGTTACAGACTAGTTAATAATATCAGTCCCATACTCCACTTTTTCCAAAGGCGTAGAGGAAGGAATTTCTGTGTTTATAGAAATTCAAAAGAATGTAAAATCACATTCCTCCCCTTTTTTGTACAGCTTATGTTACTTGCTTTTCATAGTATGGATCCTATTATCTCTCTTACAATAAACTATTGTAAAGGGTGTTTTTTTTACCCAGTTACTTAAAAGGGCACATGCAAAGCAACGCAATGCTTTTGATGAGATGGGTAATTTTAGAAGAGTCTCCTGCTGTAATTTATTGTTATTATAGAATTCTTATTTTTAGATGACATCTCAAATAATACTCCTCATTTACGTTCATATCCTCTGTCTCTGGATTTGAAGAAGCATCTTAATCTCAACAGCGGTTGAGATGATGACAAGTGTCTATCTCAGACCCCTGTGTTACACTCGTCCTCAAGTTCTGATCAGTGTAATCTTGCCAGAGCTGAGGGAAGCGCCTTGCCTTTCCTCCCACCGCTAAGTAGGGCGAGTGGCAGGAGGTGTTCATCACGTTACGGGTCAGAAGTCAGCTGGGTCATTAGCAGGACATTTTGATGCGCTCTGGCAAAACCTATGGAGCAGAAACTCCAGTAGGAAGGCTTCCAGGTGCCCTAGATTGCAAACAGTGATTGGGCTTATTTTCCAAAAACACCATAGAATTCAGAAAAGAAATGTGCATTACAAAATATAAAAGATTTGGACCACAGAGCGGAAGACAATGAAAATTTAATTTGCCTTCCACGTGCAGCAGAAAGAACTCCTGTTATTTGTATGATTAAGAACCTGGACAGGTTATTAATTAACTGGATACTTAACTCTAACGAGATCTTACACGACGTTATCATACAGAGCACTGACAGAAAACCCTCAGAGCCCTGCATGCTATGGCCTGCAAGTTCATTCCGTGTCATTTGATTTCTGTGTCCGTTTCCCTTCATACTGACAGAAAGACACCAAAAATGTTGAAATGGCTCAGTGGCCTGACTTAATATCAGAGCAATTCTTTTTACGCAGGACATCATTCTCTCTGCTTGTTTCCAGAGGAAACACTGGATCATGTCTTTCCGATGGGGAGCAGCAACTCCTCTGGAGTTGGCACTGGCACGAGCTGTGCTCAAAGAGATGGTCCTGGTGATTTCACAGGCATCTTACCTCCACAGCTTTCTGCCCCGTCTGGGCCTTGATATTTCTTGTATAATTGCTAGAACCTTGACAGGAAGAGAAGCGTCTCGACTGACGCGGCAGATGAGAAGAAATGTTTTAGCACCACTACTCACGTCGAAGAGAGCCAGGAATGGGGGATGCACTTTTCTGACCATAAACACACATTTCCTGATAGACTAGGGATGCACTGCTGTACAGGTTGTAAAAAAATGCTCCTGCTGAAACACTGGCTTCCCAGCAGCTGCTATAAAACCTTAACTGCAGACAGGGGAAAGAACGTAATACCAAATACAATCATACAAGGCACAGACGAGGTTTGGTAGCAGTCAAAGACTGGGTAAAACAATTGCCTAGGGATGGACCACTGCTTGGCTATTGACATGTACGAAGCTGCAAAACGTAGGTACCATGAACTCATCAACCCCTGTGAGCAGGTTTTAGAATGAAAACACTCAGAGGCTATTAGCTAAAGCAGTGCTCCCTGGCAACACCACAATGAGATGACGCAGGGTATGCGGGAGGCATCCTTACCAGCCTTGCCCAAATCCTGAGGATGAAGGGCAAGAGCAGTTACTTATGCTACCCACAGTGAGAAAATGATCATGGCATGAAGCTGGGTTAGCTGAGTGTCCCAAATGGGCAAAGAAGTAATCCATAGCAGACAAGAGCTTGAAGGGGCCATGAATTCCTTCAAAAGAGTTGAAATGACATGTACTAATTCCTATACCCTCTTCCGGAACGCTGGGGGAATAAAAATCGGGTACACCAGCAGCACTCCTGTAAATCATAAACAGGACAATCTCCTTAAAGGAAATTCTATTAAATTTCCTTGGGATAAACTCCCGATAACCATAAGGAGTTCTAAAACATTTTCTTCCTCTGCTCACGTCTTTCCAACTCTTACTCAGTCAGGCAGCTTTAAAAACGGAAATATAAATCATTATAATCAAAGTAGAGAGTAATATTATATTTTAATGGTAAAATAATATCAAGACTGCAATAAATTATACAAAAACAGCATTAGAAAACCTAAGATGTTGAATTATTATCTGAGGTGAAGTTATAGAGTTATAAGTTCATAAATAATAATGAAGCTTCTGTTGGCAACATAAGTAATGTTTAAACTGTAGAGTTTAAACTCAGTTTTTATTGAATAAGGGCTTAAAAAGATGACAGACAAAGTGGACAAAGCACAGCCTCAGATAAAGCAGCTGTTGCCATCCACGGGCTGTGTGGGGAACGTCAGAGTCTCCTAAATTTGAAATGTGAGTTAGCAGCCAAGTGGGGCAAGCCCGGAGCCATCGATAATACCATCTCTAAACAAAGGAACCTGGGGAAGCCTCTGCATCCTGGAATATCCAGTAAAAAAAAAAAACACAGCGAACTTGTGATTGAAAACAAGCTCCAGAATAAAATGGAGAGACAGGCCCGTTTCCCTTCACAGGTGGCCCGAAAGAATCTAACCTGTCATGGATATGTTAATTCACACTTGCTAAGGTACAAATGGCACCTCCTCAGAGTGGTCTGATGAAAATTTAATGGTACCTCGGAAGCCCTAACCGTGAAAAAGGCCAAGCACGACCTGGGCGCTGCACTCCCGTAAGCTGATGTTGCTGGGTCAAAAGAGCATGTGCTGCAAATACCAGCTGGTCTCTGGGGGCTCCCGCTACACCTGAGGGAGCAATCCATCACCTGGCTTGTTCCCGAACATTGAAAAAACGGTGGGAAAACCCCGGCAGCGCAAGACCGAGGATGGTAATGCCGCCTTTAACTCATGAGACTTTGAACTGATGTTCCCACCTGTCCCAAGGGACACGGCGAACGGCCAATGCAAGGGGGTTGTGGTAGACAGTAAATTATCCATGGCCCAGCAATGTGCCCTTGCTGCCAAAAAGGCCAATAGAATCCTGGGCTGCATAGGGAAGAGTGTGGCCAGTAGGTCGAGGGAGGTCATTCTCCCCCTCTACTCTGCACTGGTGAGGCCACAACTGGAATACTGTGTCCAGTTTTGGGCTCCCCAGTTCAAGAGGGACAGGGAACTGCTGGAGCGAGTCCAGCGAAGGGCAACTAAGATGATTAAGGGCTTGGAGCATCTGCCTTATGAGGAAAGGCTGAGAGAGCTGGGACTCTTTAGCCTGGAGAAGAGAAGGCTGAGGGGAGACCTTATTATGGCATACAAGTATCTAAAGGGTGGGTTGAAGGAGGATGGAGCCAGGCTCTTTTCAATGGTTCCCAGTGACAGGACGAGGGGCAATGGGCACAAGTTAGAACACAGGAAGTTCCGTTCAAATACACGGAAACACTTCTTTACGGTGAGGGTGACAGAGCACTGGCACAGGCTGCCCAGGGAGGTGGTGGAGTCCCCTTCTCTGGAGATTTTCAAGACCCGCCTGGATGCAGTCCTGAGTGATGTGCTCTGGGCAATCCTGCTTTGGCAGGGGAGTTGGGCTAGATGATGTCTAGAGGTCCCTTCCAACTCTGAAAATTCTGTGATTCTGTGATTCTGTAAGGGACCTCGCTTTCCCTGCGCCGCTCCCAGCTGCTGCCGAAGGAAGGCTCTCCTCTCCTCCCTCCTGTATGGCTCTGACAACTCAGACACTCTGAGACAAATACTCCAGGGAGGGCTAAAAAAATCCTATGGACGTCTTATCTGGGTTTCAGTACCACGCTTATGTTTCACTAATAAGCTTCAGGTAAAGTACGCCTGTAGCTTGCTGAGCTTCTTGAGCTGATAAGTGGTTACGAACTAAAATCTTAATAAAATATATACTATACTACTGAACTACTGAATCAGTTTCTGATGAAAAACAAACCTAAAAGAGGGCTCAGATAAAGCAAACAGGCTTCCCCTGGCTGGAGAACAGAGACTTGGCTCAAACCAGCGCCTCCATAACACAGCAAAACCCACACTGACAAATACTTTTGCTACTTCACTTCACACAGTAGTTTTAACAAGGGGTTTCAAAACATGATGAGTGAAAATCTTACCCTGCTGAACCCGTGGCAAAACTGCCGGGGTTTCCATGTATGGAGTTACATACATGATGCTCTGTATGAGTGCGTGTATCTATCGATCTATAATATATTTGAATACAAGTGAATTATATCTTATCCTGCCTGGGCACATAAGTAGGATTAAACCCATAATACCTATAGCCCATCTGAGTCCAAGAGAAATTGTGGCCAGCGGCTTGATGTCCAAGTGGAAAACAGTGACGAATGGCGTTCCTCAGGGTGCAGTACTGGGACCAGTGCTGTTCATTGTCTTTGTTGGAGACATGGACAGTGGGATTGAGTGCACCCTCAGCAAGTTTGCCAACGATACTAAGCTGTGTGGAATGGTCAACACACTGGAGGGAAAGGACACCATCCAGAGGGACCTGGACAGGCTTGAGAGGTGGGCCCATGTCAACCTCATGAAGTTCAACAAGGCCAAGTGCAAGGTCCTGCACCTGAGTCAGGGCCATCCCAAGCACAAATACAGGATGGGTGGAGAACAGATTGAGGAGAAATCCATGGAGAATGGATTGAGGAGCAGCCCTGAGGAGGACTTGGGGGTGTTGGTGGATGAGAAGCTCAACATGAGCCAGCACTGTGTGCTCACAGCCCAGAAAGCCAAGTGCATCCTGGGCTGCATCAAAAGAAGTGTGGCCAGGAGGGCGAGGGAGGCGATTCTGACCCTCTACTCCGCTCTGGCTGAGACACCACCTGGAGTACTGTATCCAGCTTTGGAGTCCTCAGCACAGGAAAGATATGGACCTGTTGGAGGGGGTTCAGAGGAGGGCCACGAAGATGATCAGAGGGCTGGAGCACCTCTCCTGGGAAGACAGGCTGAGACACTTGGGGTTGTTCATCCCAGAGAAGAGAAGGCTCCAGGGAGACCTTATACCAGCCTTCCAATATCTGAAGGGGGACTACAAGAAAGCTGGAGAGGGACTTTTTACAACGGCATGTACTGATAGGACGAGGCATAATGGCTTCAAACTGGAAGAGGGTAGATCTAGATTGGATAGATTGGAAGAAATTTTTGTCTGTGAGGGTGCTGAGGCATTGGAACAGATTGCCCAGAGAAGTTGTGGAAGCTCCATCCCTGGAAGTGTTCAAGGCCAGGCTGGATGGGGCTTTGATCAACCTGGTCTAGTGGGAGGTCTCCCTGCCCATGGCAGGGGGTTAGTACTAGATGATCTTTAGGGTCCCTCCCAACCTAATCCATTCTATGATTCTATGATTCTATGACTTGAGAGGGCTGCCCTTCCCACTTTTGGCAGAAAAGAGCTTGAAATTGAGAGTGTTTATATTTGAGGTTGAGGGAGCTTGTGCAAGGGTCATCAGTCTACCAAAACCTCTTCTAATTCTCCACTATTCTTTACTTGAATTTTGAATATTCAATCATACATTCATGGATGCAGACTAGAAAAGTTTTTATTCCGCAAGCAAAAATTTACACTTTCCAGCTTCTCAAACTCATTTGATTTCCCTTCTAAAAGGGGAATAATTTTTAGGGAATCTTTGGTTCAGGTTAGATTTAGAAAAGGCTGGACAGACTTTGAATGACATCATTGTTAAAAGTTAGCGACCTTGATATGTGCCTTCAGATGCTGTGAAAGAGGAGAGAGAGTTCATACTTCTGATAAGCGGTCTTTTTAAAAATAAACACCAAGCAGTGAGGAAGTTACTGTTGCATTTAAATTACCTATTTATTTAAAGTAACCTTCAGGACCTGATATTTACTTTTGCTTGAATAGAATTTATCATGAGAAAGAAAGTTGCATGGTTAGTGAGAATACACAGACATTTAGCTATTTTTCCTATTTATTAGTGTAAATATTTTTATTATCCTCTGCTTTGTTGACTAGCAGCTTGCCATGAAGGAAGAAGCCAAAGAGTATTTTGTTATGCAAAAAGACAAGAAAGCTTACACTGGATTTCTGACCTCAAATCTGTCTTTTGTCAATAACACTGACAACATTTTATCTTTGCGGAGCTGAACATTATCTGTCAAAAGAAAAGCTCCTTAAATAAAGCAACAACTGAACATAACCCTTTTCCCCCCAGCCAACTATAAGCTGTTGCAACAATCCTTGCAATTAGTGATGATACAACGCAGCAGTGGCTCACAGGGATTGCTTTGATATTTGTGATGGGTTCATATCTTCCTAAGTTGAATGGAAGTGTCTTGTGCTTAGGCAGAAAGCTTCCCACCGGAGCACCACCTTTTGTCCCGGGTTTTAAGCATGACTTTGTTTAGAGGGTGTCTGTAGTGATGGCACAAAAATGAAATGGGGCAAAGGAGGTGGAGGGCGAGGGTGCCAAGGGCGCAAGCCAAAGCGCTAGCCGTACAGCGAGCACAGCCTTATTTTTCCAGTCCTTCTTTATGACACCTGGAAATTACTTAGGAATCTGCTCTGTGTTCCAATTACTTTTTCTCGTCTAGTCTGTTCTTGTTTTATAAATGTTCAAAACCAGGTTAGTTGAAGATCTGCCTCTCCATAACACAGGTTTTGTTTAACAGCTTTATGCCATCTCCTCTGTCCAAGAGCATGCATGAGAGGTGTGGAAGCCTTGAGACTGCTGCCATCTCTGAAAAAGTGTGATCTTTCTCCCTGGGGCACAAGTGGGGTATGACCTGAGTGCTCTGCAGCCAGACCAAGTCCCGCTCCTTGCAGTGTTTGAGGAGGACTTCCCCAAGCACATTGATGCTGATGGTGTCTGAGCATTGGCACTTTGAGTTGAAGGGTGAAGAAGGGGGATTTACTTGGGGTGGATATTGTTGCAGGCAATCAGTATCAGCTGCCCTTGCTTTTCATCTCACTCCCAAGATGCACACATTTGCAGTTGATGTTCCCCAGATTTTGGTTGGGTAAAGAAAAGCAGGAAGGACTTGAAACTTTCCTCCTGTGTACATTATCCAAGTTTATGAAATCTCTCCAGAATTTAGGCCTTCCTAAATACAAATAAAGCCTATGGAGACAGTGAGCACGGTCCTTGCTCCAACAAATTTCACAGAATCACAGAATGATAGGGGTTGGAAGGGACCTTCAGCATTCATCTAAAGCAGGTTCACCTAGAGCAGGTTGCACAGGATCGCGTCCAGGTGGGTTTTGAATATCTCCAGAAAAGAAGTCTCCACAACCTCTCTGGGCAGCCTGTTCCAGTGCTCTATCATCCTCAAAGTAAAGAAGTTTCTCCTCATGTTGAGATGGAACTTCCTGTGTTCCAGCTTGTGCCCATTGCCCCTTGCCCTGCCGCCGGGCACCACTGAAAAGAACCTGTCCCCATTCTCTTGAGCCCCCCTCGGCCCCCCTTTAGAAATTTATAAGCCTTGATAAGATCCCCTCTCAATCTTCTCTTCTCCAGGCTAAACAGGCTGAGGTCCTTTCCTTGTAAGAGAGATGCTCCAGTCCCTTCATCATCTTTCCAGCCCTCTGCTGGAATCTCTCCATCAGTTCCTTGTTTTTCTTAAACTGGGGAGCTCAGAATTGGACATAGTACTCCAGATGTGGCCTCACCAGGGCAGAGTAGAGAGGGAGGATAACCTCCCTTGACCTGCTGGCCCTGCTTTTTTTAATGTACCCCAGGATGCCATTGGCTCTCTTGGCCACAAGGGTACATTGGTGGCTCAACCTGTCCACCAGGACTCCCAGGTCTTTCTCCGCAGAGCTGCTTTCCAGCAGGTCTTAGGTTCTTCTCCACCCAACTCTCCAGCCTGTCCAGGTCACGCTGTACGGCGGCACAGCCTTCTGATGTGTCAGCCACTCCTCCCAGTTTTGTGTCATCAGCAAACTTGCTGAGGGTACACTCTGTCCCCTCCTCCAGGTTGTTCATGAATATGTTGAACAGGACTGGACCCAGTACTGATCCCCGGGGAACACTGCTAGTTACAGGCCTCCGACTAGACTCTGTGCTGCTGCTCACAACCCTCCAGGCTCTGCCATTCAGTCAGTTCTCAATCCACCTCACTGCCCACTCATCTAACCCACACTTCCTGAGCTTACCTATGAAGATGTTATGGGAGGCAGCGTCAAAAGCTGTGCTAAAGTCGAGGTAGACAACATCCACTGCCCTCCCTTCATCCACCCATCCAGTCATGCCATCGTAGAAGGCTATCAGATTGGTCAAGCGTGATTTCCCCTTGGTGAATCCATGCTGACCACTCCCAATAACTTTTCCTCCACATGCTTATAGATGGCATTTAGAATGAGCTGTTCCATCAGCTTTCCAGGGATGCAGGTGAGGCCTGTAGTTTCCCGGGTCCTCCTTTTTGCCCTTTCTGAAGACTTCTGTCCCTTCAAAATGTACTGAGGTCTGAGGACTCAAGGTAGCATCCAAACCAGTTTCTAGGAGTACACTTGATCGCCACAACTAACCTAGCAGCCAACTTCAAAATGCAAAGAGCACTGTGGGCTGCCACTTATCAGAGGCTGCCAGGATAGGGCGAGGAGAAGTGTGGAGACTATAGTGGCACTGGAGCAGATGCTCTGAGTTTGGATCACAGTGACCCTATGACAAGACCTTGTGTTTAAACATGGAACCTTGAATCATTTCTGGAAAATTTCAAACCCATTTAAAAGACAGCGAAAGGCTGTCAAAACATGCAGGCTGAAATAAACTTTGAGATGGTCTCCATGAAGTATTAAATAATTATTTTTTTTTATACAAGGTATTTACTTTTGCAAGGAATAAACACACTCCCCTTTTTACATCTACCACATCTGCCTTACCTCCCCTTAAAAAACTATGATATCTGTGTTTTCCCCTTCACCCTCTTCCTAAGTTCTCCAGTGCCCTCTGTCCTTTAAAGGCTTTGGCATGAAAGGTGTCCATTTATTAGAGGGGCTGCAGAAGATCTAGGTTAGAAGGACGTCAGATTACATCAAAGTTGAAACATTTTAAAGAATTTCCTAAAAGGGTCCTTCCCCTTCTTTTTTATCCTGTAGAGGGAAGAGCTGCACCACATGATTCTCACAGGTACAATTTATTTACAAGCAAAATCCACGTCCCGCTTATCCATACAGCCAGCTGACAGATGCTTGTTAGCAGGTGAAAAGAAGGCTACTTGTTAAAGTGCAGCTGCTTCGGTATTTTTTTGCCAGCTGCATATCAGACACCACCTGGCAGGAATTTATTCATTAGATATTACTTTAAAAAACAGCAACGTGATGAATTTAAAATGTTAATTTCGAATGTTTTAAGGAGTAGGTAACTGATGAAGAAATACATTGCTAATTTGCTGTGACTGGTACTGCTAGTGGCTATAATATTTGATTACATTCCTAGGTTTACAAATGAAACAGCCCTTGTCATTCTGCAACAATAAAATAGCAACAATCCCTTCCCGTATTTATTAGTAAATAAAGTACATGGTGGATTCTAGGTCACAGAGATTCAGCTGAACTTAGGCTCTTGATGGAAAGTTAGGCTGCTGTTAATAGCTGGAGAAAGCACCTGTATTCTTTGTATTAACAGTTTATCTCACCATAATGTGACAATTTGAAGATCTCTTAAGGGAATTGCTCACAATGCCTTCATTTTACCTTCCTGGGGTTGGGTTTTTAATGAGGCTACTTGTCCTTTCCTGTTTATTATAAGTAAAGAAGAAGGTATTGTAGGAGTGAATTTGCAAATCTCTAAGCATAAGTAAATTTCATCCAAGTTATAAAACCCAATCATGAAGAATTATCCAGAATAGAAAATTTGGGTCCAAGTGAAATATATCATGTATAAGGTATTCAAACCGGAATAAGTGAACATACTTCACTAATGGTGTCAGTTTTCTTTTCCTTCGCCTTTTAAAAAATATAACAATCCTCTCTCCCACAGGACTGATCTGAATCCATATATCAGCAAGAGTGAAAAAATAGAATTTTCAGGGAAAGAGTTCATTTATAAGACTGGGATTCAACTCCCCAAAAGCATAAATCAGTTCTGATTATTATATTACTGGATCTCTTCTTGGATAATTAATAGATGGGATAATCTGTAATATATAATTACAAGACCAAAGAGTTTCGATCTAATTTATTGACTTAGTATTTTATGAAATAAAAGTTCGTTATAAAAAAGAGGAAGTCTTTTTTGGTTTGACCTTCTCTTTATCTAATTGATACTCCACAGATTCTTTCACGTCCATTTACTTTCTAACCGTGCCATATGTGCTCTGTAAAAGCGAGTAAAGTCACACAGACTTTCTGTTATCACTTATTTACTGTAGCAGTGTAGCTCCAGGGCTTCAACCCATGAGAAGTTTTAAATATAATGGTCCTTTCTCCTTCCTTTTTAATCTGACCCCTGAAGGTGAAGCAACATCTCCTGTAAGTTAGAGAGATGCGGTTTTAGAAGTGCTCTTGCATCACGGCAAAGCAAGCAGGCACCTGGGTATGGTGTAAAGTCAAGGGAAAAACTTGAGGGAAAGTGAAAAAGAAAAGGTTTGCCTGAGGTTTTCAAGAAGCACGGAACCTTCTCCTTTTTAACCTTTTCTGGTGAAAGGGAAAATAGGATCTTCTCAGTTCCACCAAAAAGAGGATAAGGCACCACCTCTTGCAGGTTTCAAGAGCATGTGACTCGGTAAAAGGCATTAAGATTGTTGGATTTCCAGGCATGAACTTTTCCTGGAAATCAAGTCTCACCCACTAGATTTTTCCTTTCAAAATTCTTATAGTCCTGATGTATTCTGAAAAAAAATCTTGAAAAATCTTACATCCACAGAAAAATCATAGAATCACAGAATGGTTTAGGTTGGAAGGGACCTTGAAAAAGTGGTATCAGGCTAAGGTTTTTGATGAAATTCAGGTCTTTTGCTTGAGGAAAGTTGAAGATGTAAAACCCAGAAAGACTGTGGGTGTAGATCCAGTCTGGAGAGGAGGATGTGACTGTGCAACACATGGCCGCACGGAGGTTGGCCAACACCAACAGGAGTAGAGGAGAGGAGCTGCTTTGCCTCTTGTCCTCTCCAGCCAGTCAGCGCTTGCTAAAGAAGCAAATATGAGAGCCAGTGGTTCCCAGTTCTGGTGCAAGGAGGATGCTGCCTATGATCCCATCTAAAGCTGGCTGTTGACAGAAGACAATAAGAATTTAAAACTGAGGATAAAGGGAAGCACCGAGTCTTGTGCCGCTGGATGACTTGCTTTGCTCAAAACTGGGGTCAGTGAGGCTGACATAAACGCTTGTAAAGGCAAAGCTGAACCCAGAGAATTTCTAATGTGGCAGCCAGGAACATGCTTAGCTTAACAAAGACTTTTTAAGGTCAGTTTCCTTTTTCTGTTTTCTTTCTTTCACATGGTACCATTACAAAACACATCAGCTGGCCTTAGGATGAAAGACATAGTAACATATCTCTGCCTTTTGAGATTTCCTGTTATGTCCTTAATAGATACCCGTGCCACCTTTCAACTCTCCATAACAAGAGCAGAGTGCACCTACACTCAAGATTTCCTGCAAATAAATCCCATGTGCAAAGCAAGCACTTTGTACTAACCCGCTGCTAGACATAAACCTTCTAGCGGCAAGAAAATGTTAAGCACCTAAGTGAAAATTCCACTGAAGTGTATGTTTCACATAGTTTCATCTGTCTCCTTTTCCCTAAGTTCATACTTTTTCAAGAGAAATAGTCGGGGTTTGTTTCAGTTTTCAGGTATTTTCTGTAAGCTGCACCAATATATTGCAGATTGGTAAACATGTATTATTAAGGAATGAGTAACCAGCATTGTCCTCATAAAATCTGATCATATAGTAACAATTAGTTTTATTTCAATTTAGATTTTTTTCTCACATATAGATTTATTAAAAATGTCCTTGTATGATCATCACTTCTGTGTATTCACAGGGGTCAGTTCTACTGACGCTGAGGTCGCTAGTAAGAACAAATCAGTAGGAAAAGCAGGACTGGTCTTCATAGGGAATAACAGATGAGATTGGCTATACAATAAATTAATTAATGGAAGGCATTTCTTTCCAGTATTTGGAACTGAAACAGTACAAGGGAAACTTTGGTGGTTTCTAACAAAATTAAAACAGGACAAGGCATTTTCTTTCTATATGCTCATTCAAATATTCCAATGCTCATTCTATATGCTGCTTAATTACTGAGATCTAATTCAGTAAACTGAAAGAATGTGCAGATCTGAAGAAAGACAACAAAAGATTAACTTACTTTCTCCAAAATTAGAAGGCCTGGATTAAAAGTAATGTTATTTTTCCCCTACTATTTTTTTACTTAAAGTTGAAAAATGAACTAAATAGCTGCTTAGCTAAAGGTCATCTTAAAAAAAGAGAGCAGAGAAAGATTATGGTGTATTTTCGGATCAGTTGTTTCAGCATCTTATCAGGCCAAGCTGCTCACAGGACAGTAAGTGTCGGTATGAAACTGATAACTATCTCATCAGATTTGTGCTGCTGGTGCATAGAGGGAAGCGGTACAGAAGCTCTCCAGCACAACCACTATTTATCTTTACATTCAGCAACGTGACATAGCAACACTTCCCCCCCCCCCCCCCCCCATGCTTAGAAAGCTGGCTGTATAATTGAATGCGCACCTGTGTATCTGCACACAAACACATACACATTTATATTTAAGGGATATAAAAATTGTACAGAAATTAATGGAAGAGACTCCTGTTCTCTTCAGGGAAAGTAACACATTAACCCTGTGAAGAGACAAGGGGGAGATATAGGAATTTTTGGCGTGTGATTTATTCAACCAGTTAAGACGTCTAATTTATAAAGACAAAGTGGCCCTCACTATCCTGAAAATTAAGAAAATCCGATGTTTCATTCTTAGTTTTGTTTGAAGTCTTGAGTTATCTTCGTTAATGGGCTTTTTCCTACATGAGCAGAAAAGTGCCGAGGCAGAAGAAGACCACAACTATCAGGTCACGAGAGGTGGTTATTCCATCTCTGAGAAGCTTGTGAAGCTGCATCCAAAATACGCAGCTGGTGTATTCATGAATTGAGTTGATGCGCACAATGGATGCAAAGACGGTTGATGGGGGTGGGCACACGAGGGGAAGGGATTTGCTGTCCCTGTTCCCTAACAGGGAGTTTTGGAGAAGGCAGAGCCAGAATCTTCTGGTGGAGTGGAAGCACGGACAGCAAAGGTTGCAAATTCCAGCAAGGGAAATTCTGACTGCATACAAAGAAGGAAACAGAACACTACTAGGGTGGAAAGATCTGGGTCAGGTAGCTCAGAGAGGCTGTGGAAACACTGTCTTTGGAGATTTTCAAAACTTGGCAGGACAGGGCTCTGAGCAATACGATCCAATTTTGAGCAGGGGGCTGCACAAGATGACCTCCAGAAGTCCCTTCTGAACGAAATCATTCTGTGCTAAGATTTTATTAATTTGGGGAATGTGTTATAAATAGAAACTCATGCTTAGCCATATGAAATTATTAACTTTTGCTCTATGTGATCAAAAATAGGTATTTTCAATACGTAAAAAGCCATTCGTCACATGGGCAGATGTCATCATTTTCATCTCACTCACTCACTTCATAAAGCATGATGCAGTAAAGTGGATTTTTCTGCTGGTAATAATAACAAAATAAAATACTCCCCTGCTTCCCTTCCTTTCTCCAGCAAGCTCTTGCTTACAAATCCAACACAAACTCAAAAACGGCGACCTCAGAAGCAGGATTAGTCCATTTACCCGAGCAGTAAGAACGTTTCTCTGACTTGAAGGCCTCTGCGTAAAGAAATTCCAACAGCCTGGAATTTAATCAAATACCTGTTCGTGGTTTCAGAATGTTATGGAATCACTACAGGCTTCCTGTGTCTTTCTTTAGCATTTTTACATCCATCCTGATCTAAGAATAGAAGCAGTACTTTCTACTGCAAATGTAGTTCTGCTATATAAGGCGGCAGCGGCTTTCTCTCTCTTGCTACTAAGGGTAGGCTTCCAGCACGGCCGGATTGAGAGAACACTGAGGTTTGGAGCATACTGCAAAACAGGGTCAATCTAGCAGCAAAAGAGATAAGCTCCCAAGCCTGTTTCAATGTGCTGAAAAACAATGGGTATGTTTTGAAAGGATTAGGTTTTCTTTGTTTATTTCCCATTTACCTTTCCATAATTAAAAAGAGGTGTTTCAAACTGTGAGCAGTCACCTTCATCTAGAATAAATCTCTGATCTTTAACTTTACCGGACAACTATTGAAAGACCTTTCATGTGAAAGGTCATCCAGATGAGCAATACTTTTTCATTTCTACACACCACAGCCAAGGCTTGCATAAATAAAACTCAGTGCAAAATGAGTTGAATTAAACCTTCGGCGAGTATTGCTGCTGTGCTTTCTTCTTGAGAAACAGGCAACCTTCGCTGTTAAACCACTAAAAAAGTTACACACTAAGCCCTGTTTTCACCACTGTGACTGTGTGCAAACACGCACCTTGGTCACACCATATCGTCTCTCTTGCTGTGGCATTTGCCCACAAGCACCTGAACATGAAGACTAAAGAGGCGAATTTTTGTGTATATTTACACGGATGTTTTTGACACAGCGGCCTATCTGGTCTCAGCTGCGGAGTGGAGCGTACAGCCTACTCTGCAAAATTATTCTTCACGGGATCTGAACTGATGCCTAGCTTCTTCATGGCTGAAATGATCTCATGACAGACTGGCCTTCTTTATCGTCCAGTTCTCCTGTTCAAAAAAGTCTCATTCTCGCTCCTGTTAAAATGCATCATTGTGTGAATTTAACATTGTCTCTAAAACCTCTTCAGTTTCAGAACTGAGTTTTGCATCTTTCAGGATTATGTGTATTATTTCTTTAATAATTCTGGTGAAAGATTCGAGATATTAACTAATCTAAGAGAGTAACTACTACTTCTTGCACGTAAGCTTCAAATAAGTACAGGACAGTGAAAAAATACCACACATTCTGAAAAGTATGTGTCCTTAGCTGAGCTTTCATTTAGCCTAATCAGATAGATTTATTTCATAACGTAGAGGTCTGACTATGTAAGTACTGGTATATTTCCCCAAAATTCCCAAGCAACTTATAATTTTCATAGGCAAGTTTTATTGGCACTTAGGTTTTCCTGTGTCCCTTAAGAATTTTTACATTTCCTTAAGAAATTTTATGTTTCCTCGTAGCACTGCACAAATATATTTCAGCACTGAGTTGTTTCTGAAAGTAATTTCATCTCATTGCCCAGTTAATTTTTGACCTTTCTGCTGAGACTGAACGATGATTAGAACAAGACGGGAACATTTTTTGTTCAGCAAACGTATCCAGAGCACATTTGCCTTCCATGATCACTTCAAGTCTGCGTGCCCTGGAGGCAGAGGAGCACAGGCTTGTGCTGGCGACGCAGCCATCACCTCTCCAAGAGCGACAGCCGGAGCATCCAACCTTGACGATGGAAGTCAGGCTGGAATTACCCACATCGTCTGGCTTCTGAAGTGCTGCTGATCTCAAGCTTCTGCTAACGTGAAAATCAGGACCACGAGCCAGGGCATTCAATGGGAATTTGCCCATTGAATTTACTCGGTTTTGGGCTAGGTAGCTACTTACACCCCAAAATATAGATTTAAGAGAATACACTTTTGCTCAATGCACAAATCTGTCTTGCTTAAGTGACACAGTGCATGTATGACTTTTCTCTCTAGTTATGTTATTGTCAGACTTTGCCCTGGACTACGGCAAAAGCATTTCATTCAGAGTATTTTGCAGCGCTTTAAAAGGATGAAATTAAACTCTAGGACCGATAGCTATTTTTATTTTACGTTTTGGAAACCATCCTTAGAAGATAATAATTTGTCAGAAGACTAAACCTGTTAGAATGAGAATTCACTGTGGTGTTTCCTGGGGTTTTTGTGCATATTAGGATTCCTACTGACAGGCTGACACTTTGAATCAAATGTCCATCAACAGGTTCAAAAAGCCCAGCACGTTACCTTCATGCAAGAGTTAAACCCATTATTGATACAGCATCCAGTGAAACAAATAAAAACAATCTATTAGCCAGTACGTTTTGTTCCCGGGGATGTGTAAAACGAAAATCAATATGAACAATGTGAACATTTTGAGCGAACGCTGGTGCTGCTTGTTTTTGAAAATAAGAATTGCTGCTTATGTTGCTATATTGTAAAATAGTCTAGTATTTCCTTTAGTTCACCTACTAGTTTGAAACAGAAGACAATAAGCTCGCTGGGGAATCTGCCTCTGACACAACACTGAATTTCTCTTTATGAACTGAAAGCAATCTGTCTGACTAGGACATTGAGGACCAGTAATTTACTACCTCAGCTGTAATTTTAAGTGCTCACCCAATGCAGGGATTGAAGCTTTCATTCTATAATTATAGAGGAATCAAAGACTAGCTCACTAATGTATTGTGCTACAATGCCAGCTATTTATAATCATCACTTCTCAGGCAATATGTTTTTATATGTTAGGATGGTATGGTTGTCAGAAACAATAATTTTTTTCTTCTTTCTTTAAAATAGGCTCCTTAAAATGGCTGAAAAATGCAAATTATTTTTAAAGCTTAAAGTACTATAGTATTTTTAAGGGACAGAAAAGATCCTGCAAAATTTATCAGGATTAGAAAGGATTAGTTTTGGTCCTTCCTCTGTAATAAGGTACAAGGAACATCAGAATAAGATATATACATTAAAAAAAACCAAAACAAAACCAAAAACAAACACAAAAACCAAATCACCATGATGTGTAAGGAGGTTAAGACAGCAGTTTTGGGTTCAAGATCAGTCTAACAAGCCAAAGCATTTCATACCACTCCACGAGTCCAGTCACCTCACTGAAAATTGCCGTTTAAACTCTCTTCTTCAAACATAGTATTTTGGATTCAGTTTTAAAGTAGTCATCTAATAACGAGTCTCAGGGATGGGTTTGTTGTTTTTTTCTGATCTGATCCCTTACGAGCTACCGTATCACCAGTCTTTCCTAGCACTAGCTGAAATATGTGTTATGAATGACATTTGTAATGCAGTTAGTTCCAGAGTAAAGCCATATATATAGCCATGTATATTAATTTTTTAAGTTTGGCTGTAAGAAAGCATCACCTGGACAAAATCAAAGCTTTCTGTGGGGATATAAGAGTTTAGACAACACTAAACTTTCCATCAGGAATGTTTTCTTGTGTCCAGTGCAGAGTTTATGGCCAAAGGGAGAAAAAACCTTCCTATGGAAGAAAAGCAAGATATCACTAGTTACAATAACGCCCTTCTCACCAAAGATCTCGCTTACGTTGCCGTCTGACCTTCCTGGTCTGTGCTGAGACTTGAACCCATGCCTGAACGCTTAGGAATCCCGTATCTCCAGATTTACCAAAAGCTGCTTTTCCCCCTCACTGTAGCGTCACGTTGTCCTGTCCCTGCCCCTCTTTTTGACATTTCTGGGCAGCTTGAAGAGGCCTACGCTTCATCTGGAAATAGGGTCAAGGCACTTCTGCACTCTCAGACAGTTCTGTGGGAAACACGAGGAACGTTTTTCTACAGTTAAGTCCTTCTTCTTTCCAGGTAACGCTGATCAATTCTTTCAGCCCACTAATAAGAGTTCTCAGGTTGTCCCTTATTATGCCGTTAGTAGAGTGTCCAGGACAATGAGGCCTTACATTTATTAGGGCTTTTGATGTCACATTGTTGTACAAATAATTATTAATAATGGAAAACCAGGTTTAGATTATTCATGAGTAACCTGTTATGAAGTTGATTTAGTGTATGAAAAATCCTGACTTGCATACCCAATTAATTAATACACCAGCTCAAAATTCAAGTGATACAGTTTTCGTCAAAAGCTCTCTGCACCGCTGCCTTGCTCTGGCTCCGGCTGAGCCTAATGCTCATTCAGCAGGCAAGAGGGTTTTCGGCGCTGTTCCAGCTCAGTGATCTGACGACACTCACCTTAACTAGTTTCTTGTATCAAAGATTGACTCAACCGAGCATTTTCAGGGAGAAAGCTGAAACACAGGGCAGGGTCTCCGGGGCAGACTGACAACGCATCCCGGCAGTCCATCACGCTTACCCAGAAATGCCAAGGATGGTTTATGCTCGTCCGTAGTCAGCTAACAGACATTACAGACTCTGACCCACACCTATTTTCTGTGACTGTCTCCATTTATTCCTGGACCTGGAAAGGACTGAGGCAGAGGGGAAGCCCCCTGCATGCTCATGCACGCAACACTGCGGAGGTGAACCATCTACCTGGCAGAATAGATGGGCCCGTGACCACTTGTCTCTCCTCTTTCTTTGCACCAACTAGACCCCCGGCAGGTGAGAACATCCACAATCACTATCCTCCCTCTCAAAACTTGCAACCAAAAATTCCATTCCCTTGGCTGGCTGCAAACGTAAGGAACCTACATGGGTTAAGTGTCAGCCCCTTACATTCACTTCTCTTACCTTGTTCATTTGGTCAGATCTCTGGTGTTACTGACTGATAGGGGATTGTCTGCGCTTTCAGCGCTGACAGCCAGGTTACTTTTTGACACCCAGGAGGAATTAATTGCTTTTTTATACACTGATTGTAGTGTAGATTGTGCCCTTGATAGCAATATGAGTTACAGGATAAAATAAAAAGCCAAGGTATAAAAATTCCTGCCAGCCAGCACAAAAACAGAGACAAAGGCTCATCTTCCCCCCCCCCCATTTTTTTTTTTTTTGCAAAAATCAGTTATACAGGAAAGGAGAATCTGCTGTATGGACAGATCTAGAAAATACCTTCTTTCTGCCATAAAAGGATATGAGAGGGGTAAATATGAGAGACAGCTAATGTGAGACACTACATTTATGAAGGCGAACTCTGGTATTTAACATTGATTTCAATTTAGAGATCTTTGTAAGGACAATTTTCCAAGGTACGTGCCATCTCTATCTATTTCTTTTACATAGTGTTCAGTGTCTATTTCTGAAATCCTACCCTACTATTTTCTCTGGCCTTGCCTACCTGAAAGGTCGATGTTTAAGCTAATTGCCTTGAATACCTCTGGCTAAGGACAGGGCATACTCCCTCTGGAAGTGTCTGTCTCCCTTATCATTTTACTGCAGAAAGAAGTTCTTCAGACCCCATGCCTAACATTAGCTAAGACAGAGCCCATCACAAACACATATAATATCATAAACTATCAGCTGTAGTAATCTGTTTCTTGCGGTGAAATATTTTCCAGTCTGTTTTCCAGTGGTGAAATGGACCGCTTTCTCAATGCCGTATCCTCAAATTGCTGAGTAGCAGGTGGAATTTGTTTTTCTCGGGCCACTTAGAAGTATGCCATTTTTTCCACGGAAGGAAGGAAGAAGTACCAGAGATTGGACCTGACTGATGATACAACTGGGAAGTGGTCCTTATAGCTGCCCTATGTGGTACATTGATCCTGGCCTGGAGTAATTTGTTTACTTCCAATGTCAAAGTAATTTGTCTCAACTGCTGAGCAAGCACTGCTATAACTTTGGGTGGTTGGTGTTGCTCATATTGCATCACAGTTCTTATTCTGCTTCTAAAGCTGAAGGTAGATATGTAACAAGAAAAAGCATCTGAAGTTGAGCTACGGTTCTCTCTGTTAAACACCATGTAAACTTTGGAGAGATCTCTTATTATATGCATATACATATGTGTGCATGAGTGCGTGCGTGCACCCACATATAGGAGGTGCTACATAAATAATACATAGAAATGGAAACTCTTCTATGAAAATGGACAGCAGAAAGAGGAAAATAAGGTGAAGATTTTAAAATAATTAAGAAAAAAATATCCCCTAACCTTTTCTTCTGTTATCTGACCTTGGTTTCCATGGAAACAGAATCACACACGTCAGTGGCAGGAAGAACTCTCACTTAAAGGTGTCACCTAGAGAGAGGAACTGGTACCCAACACAGACACACATCTCAGCATGAACACTCTGAGAGCTCAAAGTGCCAGTGCAAATACGCTGTCAGTGGTTTGAAGCAAAATATTAGACTTTCCAAGGCAGAAGAGGAGGACCAGACCCTCTGCCCTCTGCGAATCAAGCCTCATAGACACAGCTCTTGCTAGGCAAGAAAAAATATAAGTGCCCGGCATCATTAGTCACTTTGGGTTACCCTGGTTTCACATTTTTTATACGCATATATATACACATATAGATATAAAATTTACACCAAAAGGGCAGTATCATCTTTTTTGTAAATTGGATAGGCTTTAATCCCATGCTGCAAAGCCCATTTGATGTTGAATAAGCTGAAAAAATCCTAGGAAGGCTCGTGCATAGAGAGGCAGGAGGTGGCTATGGAAACATCTTGCCCAGCTGCAGCAGCACCTAAGTTCAAGGTCCCATCAACAGTATGTTCTACAAGTAGAGAACGAAGATGGTCATAGCTTCACTGACAACAAACAAAAGAAGGAACCGTCTTCCCTCAAATCCTGGCCACATAGAAGTGGCTGACACTGGGTAGATCCTTCCCTTCAACTTCTTTTTGATCCTGTCTCCCTGGGGTCTGACGCACTAGGGCCATCCATCCACTGTGCCCTAACGCCCCTCACTCAGACCCGATTCTCACAGCTCCTGTTCATGCTCAGAGTTTTCCCATCCCAAAGGCAAATCTTGCTCAAGAGTAACTGCATTACAGATAAAGCTTTGTTACTTAATTAAGGTATAGAACTAATTGTCTCTAATGATGTCATCAAAAGGCTGTTTGCTAGAGTACAACACTGGAGTAATTTACATAGAGAAGCTTAGAGATGGATCATAAATAACACGCAAAACGGCAGTCCTCTTTGTTTCATTATGAAACACGAATGAAGGCAGTCAGTCGTTGGCATCGGGGTTATTGACAGTACAGATACACATCAAGCCTATTATAGAACCTGACATTCCTGGTTTATTTTCCCTTCTGATTTTTTTAACACCCTATGTTTCTTGTTTAACAAATTGTTCTCAATATGACGTATTCACAATAAGCCCATAAGCACAAACTGAAACACAATTTCCTGCTAGCTTCAGTAGAAATATATTAATCCACTGGATATTTCCCAGGACAATATTATCTCTCATGTGCAGGCTATATTTCTCTCATTCGGCTGTAAAGGGGAGAAAAAATCCTTGAAAATCTGTTTGAAAAGTGACATGCAAGAAAGTCATAGGTAAACTGCCTCTTGCTCATGTGAAGACTTTCCTATCTGTTTATCTATCTATCCATCTACCTACCATCCATCTTTCTCGCAGCACAGCGTTTACTAAAACCCTCCCTGAACACGACAGTGAAGTGAAATAATGAAAGAAAGGCAAGAAGGTAGTTAGACTGCTGTACTGCTGATTGCTTTGAAATGCTACTGTCATCTGTTTCTAACTGCTTTGTATCACAAGAGCATTTTGCCTATCAGGAAAGGAAGAATACTGTCTGTTCTGTGTTTAAAGACAGGCATCTTTTAAATACCCACTGCTGTTATTCACTCTCACATTTTCAAGGCCACATATGCTTCCAATGCCTTATAAAGAAGCAATATTAAATGCTACCAGGACTCTATTACTGGCCTCTTATGACCCACAAGGCTAAAACACTAACTTGTTCTTCACTGTCTTGTCAGCTGGTAATGAGAAATGTTTTCCTCTAAGATAAATAAAAGAGGAAAACTATCTTAGAGTCCGTAGTTTTAAAGACTAAGTAGATTTTTTTTCCCTTTTTCCTCTTCCTTTTCCTTTTTCTTTTCCTTCAAGTGCTCACGTTACACAGAGCAAATAGTAATCTCTCTGCAACTGTGAGAAGGGACAGAGCTTGAGCTTGGGATAGAGCCCCATGCAGGTATCCTTCCGTATGAATGCATGTTCCTCCTTGCTTTTCCCAAGCATTTGTACAATATTAAATGTTTTCGAAGACCTGCTGGTAAGCTCCTAACAAATTCGGATTTTATCGACCATCCAGAACATTGTGTTTCTGGTGTATACCAGGGCAAATCTAGCAGGTTGGGATCCCCGATCTTCCTCAGGTGGGAGCTGCGAGGGACGGCTGCATATCCCTGTAGTCAGTGGACATCTGCCGTGTGTTTTCTACAGGCATTCTGATGGAGCGCCCCACGAACCTTCTTGCAAGAGCCAACTCCCTCTAACTGCAGCTCTGATAGTGGAAACAGAGAGTGAAAACCATTTCAGCCACGCAGTGAAGAGGAGGGAAATATTAATCTTTGGACAAAAGTGTAAAACTGGGCTACTCGGTGGGAAGCTTTCAAAGAGAGATTCTTCAGGGAATTTGGCTAGGAAGGAAAATCTGCAAGAAAAGCTTTTTTTCTTAGTTATTTCTGCTTTGGGATGGAGCTGGACGTCAGCAGTGCTGAGAACAAACATGAGAGAGTGGAAGGGAACAGATCACAGCTGCTGCAGGCTTCGATTTCACTCCTCCTCCCCCTAGAAAGCTGCCTGGTTTCAAAATGGGGAGACAGAGATGCTCCTGTCTTGCTGATAGCTAATTCCAGATGAAAACAAACTCCATGATCTTGCTGTAGGGGCTTGGTTTGACTCTACCGTCCCTCTTGTGTAGGGGAAAGAGGATCGGTAGTTGGGTGAATTTTTCTAGTCCTCTGCCCCAGATTCAGGCATCCTTGCTAAAGTCAACCTTTGGTACTTCAGAGCAACGTCTGGGTTTATTTTATGTTGAATTAAACCGCTCACCCACTAATAAGCACCTTTGTCTTCCTCACTCCTCGCAAGAGGATTGTGGTTTCACAGGCACCACCACCAGCAACAGGTGAGGGCTTTGGTGTTTCCAAATAATGAGTATTCCTGAGTATATCTGAACAGAAAATACTTTATTCCTGGGGAGTAAGAGGCCTCCAAAATAAGCTCCTACAGAAATAATATCACTCCTACATTTTCCTACAGAAATAATATCACTAGGACACGAACTAAATATTTATTTGGCTGATGGTACACGGATGGGAATATCCAAGCAAAAAATGGAAGATTTGCTGCTGAATAAAAATGGAAATCAGAAAACTTCAAAGGGGGTGGCTATTATGGGACCGATCTTGCATCTGTCTCTGTAGGAGTGTATTTTGCGGGTATGTGCAACCTCATGAATGCACAGAGGTTTGGGAATGTTTGGAAGTGAGAGTGGAAGGGGTTAAAGGGATGGACACAGCAATGCAGTAATGCATAGGTGCTTTTGCCTTTGACCATAGCTAGAGCTGTGGGTGCTTTGGAAAAGGGCTTAAAAGTTCTTATTCGGAAATGTATCCAAACTGAACTTTCAGGCTTGGCAGGCAGAGAGGATTTGTCCTTGGTTTGGGAAGAATAGCCCTTGGAGCTCCAGAGGGAAAGAGCAGAAAAACAGATGGAAGGAAATTAATTCAATAAAAATAAATTAGACCTTTTAAACAGTATTGTTTTTAATATTTATGATGCAAAGAAGATTTGCATTTTTCTGTCAGTAAAGTATATGTCTCTGTTTGACCTTCACTCCCTAAGTGAATGCTTTATTTAGCCTGAATGGCAGACATTTTTCTGTCTTTTCATGGACATTTTAAAAAACCTGGATGCTGCGATTTTTTTTATTCACATTGTAAAATGATCCTTGATGATAAGAAAATGGTAATATTTGCTTATACCACATGACTGGATCAAGGTAGCCAATGATCTGTATCTGGATTGCTACAGCGTGATGTATTATACTTCACACGATTTGCTGCAGGCAGAAATCTTAATTAAGGCCTTTCCTAAAGAGTGACCTTCAGGGACTGCATTTTTGAATTGGTGTAAAAATAGACAAATGCCCTAACAGCATTAGGGGAGTTGTGGAAGAGTGTTAAATGTACATTTCCCCATCTCGTCTACACAAACAATGATTATTTGCTGCTATTGTCGATGAGTTGTGAGGCGTTTTCAGCAAACGATAGACTTAATGTGTACAGAAAGAGATTTCAACCTGACGTGCAGAGCTCAGTTACTCAGATTCTCCTCCACTGCCAATGCAAGTTGCACGTCTAATTTGAGAATATACTCCCTGGGGCTCTATTCCTCCATATTTTAGCACGCTCATGGATATTCACTGGTTTGGGATCCCTCTAATTAGCTCGCCGCATGTGGTGTCTTGCTCAGCTTTCATCAGTAATCCCCGTACCCAGCACGCAGTGGCATCTGGGCGGGTTTGGCTGGGCAAGAAGGGGATTGTAGACAACGCTTACGAAGCAAATTAACCCTACTCACAATAAAGAGTTTGTAACAGTAGCTACAGCCATGCAGGACGCTAGTGGGATGTGTACAAGTATCTCCAGGCTGTTTTGCTATGAATTCTCAGCTGAAACATCCTTACGATGCCAAACATGGGCTTTTCTTATTTCTTCCACCCAAAACAAATTGCCAAACCGCCTGGCAGTTTCGTGCTCTGGTCGCACAGGGGCTGAGATAAGGCCACCAGCGTCACCTCCCGCTGTGGACCCAGGCTTGGATTTCATGTTCAGAGACAACAGAAGGCAGCACGCAGTGCTGCCACTCCTACACCCTCCACTGGGCTGTCGCATGTCACGACACACCTTCTCAGCGGTGCCGGGTCCAGGCTGGCTCTTCTGATGTCCCCAAAACTGCTGCCTCAGCTGAACAGTTTTTGGTGACTGGCTGAGGGACACCATCCACCAAGATAAGGAAAGCCGATTTCTGTTGCCACAAGTTGGATAAGCCACTTAAATTTTGAAGACGAAATAGACTTTCAAAGTAACTTTTAAAAAGCTTTTGACACGAGTTATCCCCACCCTGCTCTACAATACAGCTTTCTTCATGGGCAAAGATGAAATGAAATAGCTGCTGGAGCTTACAGAGAGCTCTTGTCAGAGACGGAGCTTTTGTCTGCTTTTTTTGACAAGCAGAAAAACCCTGGCTTTTTAAAGCTGCAGCCTATTGTGAGAGACACAAACCAGACTCTTGGCTGGACTCACCCGGCCTATTTCCACTGAAATAAGACTGTGCTATCAGCTTACACGAGCCAAGGGACTGGCTGTACCGTGGAGCGCGGCAGCTGCCCGACCGGCCGAGCCCCACTCCAGCCCCCCACGGGGATGCTCTGGGCACCAGTGTCACCGGTGGCACCAGCCCGTGGGTGGCCCTCGACGCGCCGCACAGCGTGACGCCGGCATTGCTCGGAGCACCAGCTCCTGTCCAAGCGATTTACATGAAACACTTCTAGCAATGCCATGCTCGTAGTTCTTACCGTCACACTTTTCCGTAAATAAATATTCGCCTGCATGTCCCAGAGTCCCCAGCCTGACAGGGTTCGTCCCTGGGGTGGCTGGGACACTGCAGCAAGTGGGACAATTTCTCTTTTTATTCACGGTTCTGTTACCACTCTTCAAACATGACCTGAGGAAAATGACCTAATCTCGCTGTTACACTTTCCCGATGCACAAAACAGAGCTAATTTTGCTTATCTGAGGGGAGCAGGGAAAGGCCTACTGCTTGCCAAAGAGCTTGAACTTGCTCAGATGGCGAGAAGCAAGAGATGTGCAGGATGATGACAGCAGACCTCTTCTCTGGACCACCGTACCGCAAAGTACCGGTCCCAGTAAAAGCCTCGGCAGAAGTAACAGAGGGTAAGTCATCCATGCTTCCCCGTGGGATGTCCTGCCACATCCCTGCCCCCTCGCCGTTGCAGAGGCATGGGGTCGGTGCTCCAGCGGGAGAGGAGAGGTGGCGAGTCCCGTGATCTCACACCTCCTCCTCCACGCGCCGTGCCGTACCCGAAACGGCTTCCCGGGCTCCGTTCCAGGCTGCCTGGCTGGCAGAACCCCGAGCTAAGGAAAAATAAATAATGAAGGAAAGAGACAGCTCACTCTCAGCCTCACACGTCGTCGAGGAGATAACAGGCCAATGCGTATAATGATCTGCGCTGAATCATTTGCCACATCGGTATCAGAAGCTCTCAGCTTCATTCAGGGGCTCTCTCATCCAAACTGCATGTGAGATGACAGTGTTAATACATCAACGCCTGCAAAGGCAGCTGTAATGAAATCTGTCAGTGTTGCCCCTGCACCAAACGCTACTTGAAAAAGCAGATGTGTAGCTCAGATTCGGTTTATTACTGTCTGAGCCTTCCTCACTCACAAAACCAAAGGGTGATTAAGGGGGAAAATCCCCGGCTACTGCAAGTTGCGGTAGCTGTTGCGTGCAGCTTGGAGCTCAGTGGGAACACTGCCTGGAGCCTGCTGCTGTATTACTGCTGCTATTATTATTATTATTATTATTATTATTATTATTATTATTACTACTACTACTATTGCTGTTATCATTATTATTATTATTTCTATAATATCAAATTTCAAAGACCCCAAAATATTTCAAAGTGTTTAAAAGAAACCTCATCAAATCAAAATACCCAGGCTTTCTGCTATTACAGCATTTGGACAGTTTAGTACCCCTCGGAGAGCCAAGCCAGGCTGGCTGTTAAAGCAGCGTGCCGTGGCTCAGAGCTATGCCTGTTTTACCGTGTGACCGGTGCGAGTCACCTTAGGTAATATTTTCATAAGTGTGCAGTGCTTTCAAAGCTGAAATGCCATTTTCAGAACCTAAATCCTACTGACTGCTAGTAATATACAGGCTTGTAAGTGCTGAAGTCATTTCTGAAAATGAGAGGAAGTCTCCTGAATAATTTTGGCACTTCCAGAACGAATCAACTCATCTGAGCTAGTTACTCTGTGTTTCCTTTGCAGTTACTGGACAGAAACAGGGCATGGGTATACCACGACTCATCTGCCTTCCCCGAGATCCTTTTTTGTATCCTCTCCTGCACGAGGAAGAGCCAACACACCACTGGAAATGCCAGGTTCTCCCCATTGACGGTAGAGAGCTCCAGTGGGGAAGTCTGCACTGTAGGCCTCTAATATTAATCTAAATGCAGTCGCGCACCTTGTGTCCTGCCGTGCAACAAAGATAACAACACATCCCGCCTCCCGACGAAGCATCACTTCTCTCTGCTAAGCCCTGTCCAACCATGTAAGTTTGTCCCACGAACACAGAGAGCTCCAGTCTCGTTTCGGGTTCTCCAGGACGCGGCACTCAAAAGCAGCATGCGCCGAGTCCTGAGGATACAACCATCAGACACTGAGAAGGACAAGACCTTTTGCCATCCCAGCCTACACTCTATCACTTTTTTCCATGGGCAAGACACAATGGCAAGCAACGGAACCTGCCAGACTCTAGAAGTTCTCTTTTCCCTTCTCCTGCCCTTAACAAGGCAAACTGAAGCCTCCAGCAGCCCCCCCGTGCTGCTGAACGTGGAGAAAACCATCCTGTTGGGCCGTCTGCCTGTCCTCGGCAGCGTGTGAGGAAAGCCTTGCCCTCCATCCTGAGCGGAGCTGAGGAGCAGGAAGACAGAAAAGCTTTTCTTCTCATGCCTCGTGTATTCTGGTAATTAGAGCGAGTCAAATGGATGCAAGTAGAGGGTTATTTTGGTAATTGCCTGTCTCTAAGGTATAAAACAGTATATTACGTACCGTCTACAAATTAGGATTCAAAAGCAAAAACATGTGTTTAATTTTGATTTTTAATTGCATTTTTACTTCAAACGTCTATTTTTCTCCCTGGTGCAAACAGACCTGAGCAATCTTGCAGGATCGACAAAATCCTCCTCAAACGCCAGGCATTTCTCTCTCCGTGGGGCTTGGCGCTGTGAGCATTTAATCTGCTAACTTTGACTGAAAGAGCTGTCTAATTTCTACAGCCTGCTTATTTTTAAATCAACAAATATTTATTGCACGCTGCATTTTAAAGGATACAATTATTAGTGTACCTCTGTTTGATTACCAATGACACAGTAATAATACCAGCAGCTGCTGAATTGTAAGTGAAAATAACCCTTTGTTCTCATTTTTCTTATCTGTAGACTATAACAGCACTCATGGGGACAATAACCTATGAAATAGATTAAAAGCCTGTTAAATGCTATTTTCAGCTTGGCAGATCACCAAACCCTACCTTATCCTTAAGCTCTGCTTCCTTTTAAATATTCCTTTTAGTATAGCCATGTGACAACAGTAATGTGCACTTTTACAGTGATTAAGTAACTGCACAAACAAGAGGTTTTATGTTTATAAACTGAGCGGTGCTGCTCTCGCAGGTGAAAAGCATTGTGCTCCACCAAAGACACCAAGGCTTCTGGAAGAGGCTGTAATGGTTTAATTTGCAATTTTTCCCTCTTGCATAGTGATTTTAAATAAAAGAAGGGGACACTGTTGGTTTTCTATTTCTGGCCGGCATTGTCGCACCCCCTCTTTTGTCTCCATCCCCCTTTTACAACATTAGATTCAGATTAGCAGGGAAATAATTCATATTTATTCACTGAATAATTCTGCAATAGTTTCCAACACAATAACTGCTGAGGGGGTCATCAGTAGGAATGAGGCAGCCCAGGGCCACCCTTGGTGTGCCAATCTGCTTTTCTGAACCTCTGCTGACTTTGGACTACTCTATCCATCCGAACAGAACAAAAGAAAAGGGAAAAAAAAACCCCAAACTAGAAGGACTAGAGAAACTGGTAAATTGCAAAGAGTTTCTAATACCGTAGGAAGGCTTTTTTTTTTTTTTTTTGGAAAGAAACAGATGGGGAAGACAAGGAAAACACAGGTCTAGGAAGCTTTAGTATTGGTGGGGGAAGAAGGGCAAAGGCACTGGTATGGTAGACTAGTACTGCTCTGCCAGAAACATTTGTTTTCACAGGGGAGATTGTTTCTATTCAGATGTGGGACAAAACAGATCTCGTCTCGTCCTGCACTATTTTAACACTTCAGGTTTTGACCAAACCTGCCCCACTGGATCTCAGAAACTTCCCGAAGAAAGCTTAGTTGGAATTGTAACCTTTAACTCCCATTCAGCCTTTCTGGATGAAAACAAGCCTCTAGATAAAACACCAACAATTTCTGAATTCAGCTGGTGGGAGGAAACATAAATAAAAATTACCCCAGCTCTCACCATCTTCTGAAAAGTTGGAAATAAAAACAAAAAGATGTGTGTTTATGGACATTTCTCTCCAAATTTTAAACTGGACTTCCATCCTAAAACAGAATAGCCTTTCCTCTTTTTGACATACAAAACCCTATCAGCCTCTCACTGGAGGGACAATAAAAGCTTATGAAATTTTGTGCTGTAAGAAATAACACTGCTCTACTTGAACTTCAGCTTGCTGAAGGCAGGAAGCCCTCTCACATACCTGCAGGTTTCAAAGGATAGGAACTTGCCCAAGACTAAGAAATTCTTGTTTGTCCAGGCAAACCTCTGCTGCCTTGAAAAGGTCAACACATGGGAAGCGGACCAGCATCCAAGAGCCTTGAAGACACTCTGTCCTCTTCAGCAACAACCCACCCCATAGTTCCTGAACCCCAGGTGGTTCCTGGAGGCGGTTGCTCAAGCTTGGGCTGGAGAAGGAGCTTTTTGCTTTTGGAACAGGACCATTCTATTCTTTAACAGAACACACGTAAAACTTTACCCTCAAAACCTCTTTGTATTTTTCTTTGCTTGCTGCTGAACTGGGATACTCTCCCACAGACGCTGTCCTCCCCTTCCCTTTTTGTCTACATCCGTATTCAATGTGATAAGATTTTGACCACGTGGCTGGACGTCAGGCTCAAATACGCTCCTAGTGTAACCAGTATCGTGATACGCCTTCATGCCTGTATATCATTTATATTGCTACTGGAAAACACTTTTTTGAGGAGATGACAGGTGTTTTAGCATTTATTGCATTATCTGCTCTAACTTCAATGTGCATAAGATACATCTGCAGTAGAAAAGGAAGGAGATGGTCCTGCACCGTCACAGCTGCCCTGTGCTGGACAGGATGCTTAGGGCTGGAATTTCAAAGAAGACTTTGCAGGTCAAATATCAAAACCCCGTTGTAGTTTTAAAAGGGATAGTGCCTTAAGGCCCAAACTGAAATATTTCTACATGTGACATTTTAATGCACATCTTCAGGTTTTTGCTCATTTCCCCAAATCCTGGAGTTTCCCTTTGAGCTGCGGGTTGAAGTGAACACGAAACATAAAGTGAAACTCAAATGAAAGCTCTAACTTTTACCTACTTTCAGAAGAAAACTTCAAATCCCACTAGACCCTTCTGTGAAGAATGTTTTTGAAGCAAAAGCTTAGTTCTCTTCCCCTGATGTGTGCTATTATCTTTGTGCCTTAATTTCACGCATTTGCTTGTATCCCATAAGGAAGAGAACATGTTTCCATGCACTCGGATGACCTGGTTAGGGAGACAGTGTTTGCAGTTCGAGCAATAATACCACAGCTCTGAAAACGAACCCTATTTTAAGTGTATTCCTGTTACTTTGGGAGTAAATTGAAGTTACAGTATTTAATCTTCCTCTGCTTCTTCTGTACTTAAAGATACCAACATCCTGGGTTTATAACCACAAGGGTGCTCAGAAGTTACTGATGATTCCCAAACACATGAAGGTTCCTGCAAAGGAGGCAGGAAAATCACGCAAAGGTTCATCGTAAGTGGTAACTTGGGTGTTGGTACAGGAACATAAGACGTATCAGCTATATTCTGAGCATTATTTTTCTCTTTTCTGATTCACCATCATTTTTTATTCAGAGCCTCAGGAAGATTTTCTGGAAAAAGCTGAAGGAGCCCTGAGCCTGAACTCTAGCTATTGTATAACCACAGAGCAGGAGAGATGGACCTTAAGAGGTCACCTAGTGCATTTCTCTGACGTTTAATGTCCCAGAAGAAATTATTTTTCTGAAGTTATTTTGAAAAGACTGATCCAAAAAGTCAGTGCACGTTGCCAGGGTAGGATTTTCTTATAACGCCACACAGATCATAACTGTTCCGACAGGACTTGGGTACCCGCGTGACACTGATTGCTGGAATGTGAACATTGTAGTCAAACTGCGAACATTTATAATTTGATGCAAACCAGTGGGTTATCTAGCCACTCATTCTTAAAAACAGAAAGCAGCAAGGAAACCCCAGCCCCACACGATTGCGATCAGTTTGCAGCTTCCACTCCTGTGAAAAGACAAGCTTTCCTTGCCTGAAATGGGACAGATGGCAGCCCTATAGGTTGCCGCTCCGAAGTGCCTCCGAGCAGAGCGCTCTGTACTGTAGCTGCTGTTAGAGCAGCATATGCTTGAGAGATGCAAGCTGGTTCCCCTGACTCTAACACTCTAACGCTGCGTGCTGGGCTCCCTCGCATCCACGATTCATTGCTTGCCTTCCAAACTTCTCCATGTTTCCTTTATTTTTTTTTTATCCCTTTTAAGGGAACCTTTGCTTACCAGAGATAGAAAAGCACAAACACAAATTTGGGGGTACAGATAGACATGTTCTTATTCTTTGTATATTCTGTCATATGTGTAGCTGAACGGACAATTTTACAGGCGGTGTTTTCAAATTCCAGTCTCTGCAAAAATGAATGGAGGTACGTTCGTTAGGCCCTGATAACAGTACTAAGCTAGAGGTGATTCGTTGGAAATCTATGTTCTCCAAGGACATCAGAGTGGCCACTGCAACACCAGGGAGCACCCACACTCTCCTGTTCATTACCGCATGAATAAAAGCATATCTCTGCTTAGTTGCATGACCAGAAGAACAGTTCTAGCTCCCAGAGGTAGACGCTGTCCCTCAGGATCCAGTGCTCAGTCTTTGGGAAAAACATTAGCTACTTACAGCTAATGACTTACATTTGTCAAAGGAGAGACACTATACAAGGTAAGGTGACAATTTTTACACCTTGCATAGTTAAGCTGTGGAAATTCTTGCAATAGGATGCTGTGCATAGTAAATGGTTTCCAAAACCAATTAAATTAATTACTGGAAGAAAACTCTAACGGCAGTGACTGAGGTCATACAGATACTCATGATCCTGAGCTGCGGATCACAGGAAGCCGAGAACGTACACCAGGAAAGTACCGCTACAACCATTCCCTATTCTTACATTCTTCCCTAGTCATCCAATAGGGCCATTGTCAGAGACGACTTATGGAAGAATATAAGAATACGAGTGATTCATCTGTACCAGTGTGGTACTACTTGGCTGCTCACGGGAGGCTGACACAAAGCACCCGTGCTGCTGTTCTCACTGGTAAATCCTGACAAAGAGCAATGCTATCCTGCAGTCAGAAAGTAACAGAGGTGAGACTGGGTGGGACGCAGGATCCTTAACTCAGGTGTTCGGTGTCGCTATGGATGCTGGAGTGTTTCCTGCCTCATCTCCCGCTTAATCCCATGCAGATGAATGGGATGCTCAATTGGCTCAACTCACCAATGAGACAACGTACTCAAAAGAGAGTCAGGAATGACTCGTCTGCTCTCATAGAAGTCAACTAAAATAGATAAGACGAAACCCAGACAAAAAGTGCCTATTTCTCTTCATTGACCACAGAGGGAACTGCTGGTGACTAGCTGTCACCCGACACTAAGGGGACACTAGCTCAGCTCTGGACATTCCCAGTGCGGATGACTAAAATTAGGTGAAACACTGAGTGTTCATGCTATGCAACAGCACATGGATACCAGCCCAGATTTCTTCTGGCTGCCCTAAGCGATTTTCACCTAATTTTAGCTTGAGGCATCTGGGAGTGACGACTGGGACCTACCTTCATTAACTGGGACCAGAGAAAGCATCTCTGAAACACGTCCCCCAGGACTTGCAGTGCTTGGTTTAGTACAGGTGATGCTTGCTCAAGCATCCCATGAGAAAGTCTAAGCTGGGAAGAAATATTAGAGCGTCTCAGCCAGCCTGAGAGATAAAATGCTGAAATACTGTACCGCCCTGCAACTGCAAGTCTCCCCAGTGCTAACTTCTGACAGTGTGACAGAAAGTTAAGGCCCAGCACCTTTAGCTGACAGATGACCTTTAGCTGACTAAAGCTCAGATAGGTTTATTCCCGAATCCAAGAAAGCAAGACTAGGCTTATAAAGATTTGCAAAGGCCATGAACATACTGTTCTTGTAGATTTTTTGAGCAGGGCTTTTCTACTCACAAGCGGTAGCAAAAGCTATTCTGGTAATGTTCTGTGAAAAACCGGGCAATAAATTGGTGTCATTTTACTGGATTAGTACTGTCACATCAACTGCCACAGCTTTCCGCCTATGTCATCAACTTTGCTGCTGCCATTCTCTGCCCCCATCACACTGCAATAGTTGCAGACATTACAGTTAAAGGTGGAGTCAAAGGCAATGCATGTTCTGGATGGATCTGGAAAACTGTTGGTATTAGAACTATAAAAAGGAGGCATGATCTTCTGGGAAACTCATCTTTTTTTTGGGCAGTATCAATGCTACTAAATATTAGAACATTTTTTTTTAAATATATTTATTTGCATCAAGACAAAGTGGATTCTGTATACTGTGATTTCTAAATATGAGACTAATATAGCTTTCTTGAAATGACAAGAAGGATGACTGTGATTAGCTGTCTGATGCTTTCTAGGTAGGAGAATATAACCAATTGCTATGGCACGTATGACTAATATCTTCCAAGCTTGGTCCTGCATCTTACCAGGGGACTCATTGTGCAACCTTGGGCATGTTATTTATGCGTCGGTTGCAAAAGATGTGAATGACTCATAGAGGCGTTTCAGGTGCTCAGAAGGACTAAATAATCGACTGAAATTCCCCCAATGTGTTTTGACTCTCCTAGTATCAACAAGAGAGCTTCTTATCTATCTTTTAAGACCCCGGAGTACAAAGGACTAAGCGAGTGCAAAGTATTATTTCTATAGAATGATAAAACACAGGGCAATTATATGCGAGAAGGAGATATGATCCCTGCACATATTTATGATGTCTTAAAAGAAAACAAAATTATTTGGAATTCACATTTCAGCAAAATACATAAACCACAACCCAAACGGACTAGAAATGCTATTTGGGCTGGAAGGAAAATGCCCCTTGAAGACTGAATCCAAGCCTTTCCACTGTGCAGCGAGCTGGAATAGAGAGCAGTCTGTTATCAGAACAAGCCTTTAGCTGCAGAATAGAGGTGGGAATATCTCATTTCACATAGGGCTCAGAAACTTGTTGAAAGGACGACTCTTTGAACATGAGCATTCTTCTAGTAATTTTTTATGATCTGGAAACAGGAGCTCGGCTGGAACACTTCCGTATCTTTTGATGAAGACTTCATTTAGATACAACCTATCCTCCTCAGTAACTTTCCCCACCTTGTTTCAGGACAAACTGAGATAAAGGGATCGATTTTGGCATCCCAGCCTTGAGGCCAGGAGGGTGGGAGTTCTTGGCTTCCAGACCACTGAAACAAACAGCACCACTGTTTGTTTTCAGGAAAATCCAGCGGAAACCTGTAATGCTGGGGAAAGGCGGCTTTCAAATGGGTGCAGAAGCACTCCTCACCTTGGCTCCACCAGGGCTGTCATACCAGGACTCCTCAACCTAACGGCATAATAGGCCAATTCTTCATTAGTCATCACATTCACTCTGTCTGACTGAGGACAGTAAAGTTCATTCCTGCCTCACACGACTTGAATCAGTCCCTAAACTGGGTTTAATCCACTAAATTTTTAGCACTGAAGACAGTCAGTCTCCTTAATTCAGGAACCTTCAAAAGGAATCTTCCAGTCCCTTTCACTCAAATCTGTCCCTTTATTCCTACTTCTTTATTTCTTTTTTTTTTTTTCTGCCACTTAGAGTCCCCAGAGGACAAGCCTGGATGTTTTAATTCCCTGCTGGGCCCTGCCCACATGGCTCTAACTGGTTTCACACTGTGCAGCCTGTCTGAGACAAGATTAAGCGACTTGCCCACAGTCCCAGCTAAATGCATATTCAGAGAGACTCGTTTATTTTGTTTTACAGCTGCAGATTCCACAGCATCTAAATCCCCCAGAAATGGTTTTAAATTTGGATACATAACCCCCTTTTGTTTCTCTGAGTATCTCTGCCTAATATTTGTTCAGTTTTTCCTTATTTCTCCTAAACCCTAAATATAACAGTTACTTTCAGTTAAATAGAGGAAATAAGTTTCTGTGATTTCTGGTCATCTTTTGCTGAGGTGTGGAGTGAGGACGGGATTTAAGATCTGATTTGTTGAGTTACATTAAACCTTAAACAGCTTTGCTCTTATCTTGTCTCCTGTTGCTCTCTTCTGATTGAAGAAGTCCTACCAAAATGATTAATTTACTTTCCAGTTCTGATGTAATTTTCTGAGGTTTTTTTGTTTTGTTTTGTTTTGTTTTGAGAAAAAAAAAAAAAAATCAGTACTAGGAGGTTCTTGCCACACAGGCCTACTCACATTGACCTGTGTCTTGCAGGGTATGTGATGGATTCAGTCAAATCTGCAGGTCAAAGATGGATATTCACCTCCTATGCCTGAAACAGTAGTCAGATATGGATCTGTATTCCAGCGCCTGAATGTAGCAGGGCCAATATTATTGTCAGGCGGGCACTTAATGAACCTTTTGAATGCATTGTGAAGATTGTCTTTGATAATGACACTCGTCTGAGCCAACAAAGTCTTGCCTTGCAAATGATGAAACGCTTTTCACAGCACAACACTGCTGCAGTAATAAAGTGTTAAAGCAAAAGCCTCATGACAGTCTTTGGGAAACTTGTATTTAAAAATGCTTTTAAGTCTTGTGTTTTCTATATTTCCTAATCCTCCTTATTAAGATACATGAACCAAATTCTCACCCTACCACTGTTACAAAGGGTGACTGTTTCACCACTTGAGCTTTGAGACCGCTAATAGTAGAAGGCTGCAAATTCTCTTATGTCCCCCTAAAATCTTTTTTTTGTGGGAAAACTTGAATTTTGCTTGTTTTTCTGTACCTGTTTTTCTCACTAATATTCTCTTTTCTTCTCTCATTTCCCTGCAGATTGTGAATCTTGGAAGCCACATCTTGAAACAAGTATTTTGAATGGATCTATACCTCATTCTAGAGGTTGCCAGGAGCGTGGCTGATTTGACGTTTAGCCTTGACCCTGGTTCAAGGTCCTTTTAGAATATCTTGTCATCTTTGTTTAGGTCTTGTTCTGGTATCTGTTAGTTTTTCTTCCAGAGAACTTCTTGCCAGAGATGATTACTGCCACAGGTGATCAGCACAGTGAGAAATGGGGTCAAGGAAAGAGTCAAGATCCAGACAGTTGAAAGCTATGAAAATAAGGGTCTTAAAAATAAAACACAGTACTGAGCAAGGAGCCAAGGGTGGTCTGTGATGAACTGAACTGATCAGCTCTTATCAGTCTGTGTTGTTGATGTGACAGGTCACCATGTGTTGGACCATCTGGATCCTCTTCATCATGCTCTCCATCAAACCCTCACACAGTAATGCTCAGTAATCGAATACAAAGGTGACAAACACAAGCCTGGTTGATCTTCCTGCCACATGGCAGGAAAAGATGCAGCCTCTTGATTAGCTAGAAGAAGGCATTTCTACCTTAGATGTAGCTCGAGCACTCAGGAGCAACGGAGTATACGGGACCCAGCTGAGCAGGGGAAACACTAATGGATCCCTTACACCAAGGAAAATTGTTGGGTTAAACAGTTCTTTCAAGTTTTTTCTTCTTCCCACCTGCACCTGTGTGGTTCATATTTCATGTCTTACTTATTTCAGCCAGGCAATGATTCAGCTGGATCCTACCACAGAAATAGGGATACTAACACAGAAGTGAGTGACTAACCAAGAACTGTGATCATTTTGACTTTTAAGGCAATCAATAAGCTTTAAAAATGTTCAATGTTTTGAAGCTTTTCCTCCACATACACCAATTCCCAAAGCTACTGCCCTTGAGCCCTGGCTCCTGATCCCTCCCCGGTCCTGCCAACCTCTGCCAGACACACGTCATCCTGTCTTGTTCCCACTGCTGAGCCACATACTGTCCTACTCCAAAGACAAGCCCCTGAGCCCATCCTTTTCCCCATCCTGCATGCAGCCTGCGCTGCCCGTCTCCTCTGCTCACCCCACAGCACACGTCCACATGGAAGGGCTGAACAGATGCTGAAGGTTTCTCCGTGGAGGAAGAGAAGTGCCCAAGGATACCAAGGAAGAGAGCTTTGCAGCAGGAATAGCTCCTCTGTAGTTGGCTAATCGTTGAAGAATTATTATTTGTGAAAAATGTACTTACGTTAAGAACCCCCTCTCGCAGCCATGCCTGCCACGCTGACTGGGCAATGAGGCACAGGGTGAGAAATGGGGTGGGAAAGCAGGAGGATGTGGTTTGTGCTCAGAGGCGTGGTGAAACCCTCCAGGTGATGTTTGACTTACATATTTAGACGGGAGACGAGCTGAGGGCTAAAAGTGCATAGATTTGGCTTTGCTTCATTTTACAGAAAATACAAATGGGAGTGAATCAAAGCAGGGCAGTTTCTGAGCATGACCAATCCGTTCCTAATAGAGCACTGGTCCATTGTTTGTGAGGTGAGCTGTTAAAATAGAAAGAATGCAATCTGCACTGTCATGTATGCAACACAAAAATTGCCATTTTTGCCCAAATAATAAATGAAGCATTTGGGAAAAGAAGAAGAAATATAGCAGACAGAGTGACAGACTAAAAAAAGATTTAAACTGAGAAAAAACTGCAACAGATCAGAAAGACTCTACAAGATGATGCAACTGGGGGAAAAAAAAAGTGTGTCACTAGGGCTTGGGATTTTGAGTGTGAGAGTATGAAGGTGTAGAAAATATCCCAAAGATCACAACTGAAAACGCCAACAGTGCTAACCCCTCTGCTAAGGACAGGTTGCCCAGCATGGTCTCAGGCCACTAGAAGAGGGATTCTTTCCTGGCCTTGCGATGATCTTGGGAAAGTCTCTTCCTTAACTGTTCCCCTTTCTTTTCTCGTTCTTCTTATCTCTCTCGCCTATTTATACTGCAAACACTTCAGGGAGAAAGTATATCTGTATGAAGCCCAGCACAACACCACCTGGAGTCTTGGCTATGACCTTTTGGCTCTCTTTCATAGTGCTAGCAACACAACTGGTTTAACAAGGGAGTTCAGGCCGGGAGCAGAAAAGATTCCCAAGTTTCCTTGAAAAGCTGAGCAGGATTTGATAATTGCATCCCTTTCCACACACTTCCTTCTTGTCATGCATTTAGCCTATCAGTATGTTCTGTGACTAGCAGTAACAGTGCATAGAAGGAAAATGCCACTTTCCAGAGAGAATGATCAATCTCTTTGACTTTGCCTGTAAACATGTTTCATCAGGGGGTCACTAATATGCTTTTATTGCCTCACTGTCAGAGATGATGCCATTACCAAGCCTGATAAAGTATTCTATAGAGGGTTCCTTTTAATTTTATTTTTTATGCGATCATGAGAGACCGTAACCGATAAATTTAGTTCAATGCTTTCTCACTATTAACTAATTCTCAGTAAATCCATTGGGGCAGTCTGGATACAAACACTTCAAAGAATTTTTACAGGATATTGAAAATGATATTCACCGTGGGACAGAGGTTTAAGAACGGAGCTGCTAGTGTTTTCTTTACTATTAAAGCTACAACACTGCTAAATGTCACTTAGTCAAAACATTGTATTCAGAAGGATTTGTAGCACAAGATGACTATTTGCTTTTAATAAATTTGTCGCATCAGGGTGGTTATGTTAGCTTATTTCTGGGGGCAAAGGGAGTTTGAGAAAAGATGATGCTTTCTTTCTCTCAGTTTTTTTCTTGGGGATCAATCCAGATCCCACCAAAGGCAACAAGAGTTTTGTTACTGCCTACAGTGGGAAGAGTCCCATGATCTCTGAGGGCTTTGAAGTGTTCAAATCCAAATTAAAATACAGGGCTTTTTCAAAGAGAGAGGGAGGAAAAAATAAAACCCCAAAACCCAATCAAACCAAAAACCCCCAGCTCTAGCAGCAGGAAAAGAAACCCAAACCAAAACAAAAGAGAACTGAAATAAAGGTTTTTCTCATGGAGAGTTTTTTTTCCAGGCTGCTTTCACATCCTACGTAGCACCCTAAAAACTGGAACACAGGATGTGAAACCATGGTAACAGCTGGATGCTACAGGATTTTTGAACTACTTTTGTCAAGGTTTAGACTTTAGGGATTTGATTTTTTTTTTAAAGTTTAATTGATTTTTTCCCCTACTGAAATCCATACTATGTTGAGCTTGTTAAACCTATGTTAGAGGTCACAGACTAAATTTAATTGGTAGTATTTCTTTTGAGCCTAATTTAAAGGTTGATTTGGCTTTATGGACAGATTCTTAGCTGTCGTAAATCAGTTCAGCTATAACGGGGGTCTGTTTGCAGCGGTAGAAAATACGGTCATCTGAGACTCAAATCCCATGCAAAATCTCAGGATGAGCATGAAAAAAGTAAAAAAAAAAAAACCCCAAAGTTCCTTTCATGAAAGACTGTTTTAGTGAAACTTTCTGTGAAAGAAATATTTTGCAAGAAGGTTAAAATACTTCTGTTATTCTATTTCCATTCAATCCAAGAAGGCAGGGCTGTCCTGGAAATATGGTTGTATCTGGTTATATGGGCTATATGGTTTGGGTCAATTTGGCAGAGCCACCTTGTAAATCACAGCCAACTCTCCAGCCAGTTATTAAAACACTTTCCAGCAGACTCCACTGGCCCTCTGGGGAGCCTTGGACTCAATGTTAATGGCCACTCCTCCTCTTCCTCCCTCCTCTGCTTGCTAGTGCTCAGACCACATGCATCAGCTCCTGCCATGGTCTTCCCCAGCCTTGTTCCTTGTCCCCCTCCATGCATCCCTCCATGCTCCTTCGCTCTGACCCTAGAAAGTTCCCTGACAGCAGAGATCTCTGAGAGCCTGAAAGACGATCAAAGTCAATTAAGTACCATTGTGCTACAGAGAGAAGGATTAATATTTATATTTTTCCTCAAACAAAAAAAAAGAAAACTCTGAAAATTGATGCTTGGACAGCTCTCGGGCCTTGATCCTACAAGACGTTTAATTTCATGCATTGTGGGCAATCCTGGTTTTTATAGACCTGTTCATAGTTCATGTGCATAAATCCTTCCAGGCTTAAAGACTATAGGGTATGCTTAAACTCATTGTTGTGCAAAAGGCACTAACAGGATGCTAATACAGGATGCAAGTGGCTTATAGACCTTGTGAGGATCATGAGAGTACTTTGACTACTTCTCACTTACAAATGCCATTTCAGTAAAACATATTTAGGATCTGGAGTCTCTGCTGTGCAGCCATGGAGGTGGATGGTCAGCGTGAATGAAGTGAAACCTGACAGAAAGATTCCCACAAAATTCAGTCAAAAGGTTTGCAGACTGGGTTTGGTTAAGACTGTATTTCCTGAATCCAGATGTCCTGGAAAGAAGTACTACAAAAAACAGATAAAACACTATAAAAAATGCTAGTCTGTCAGCTTTGCAAACTCAGTCAGAAATTGCACTTTAGAAATAGTCCCAAAATGTTTTTCTGAGAAGCTCAATAGATACGAAAGGCATTGATAAGCTTTTGACTGAAAGAAATGACTCTCCTAATCTTTTGGGATTCTTTCCTCACCAGCAAATGTGCAAGGTTTTGGAAAAATTCAAGGACTAAATATTTAACTAATTCATTAATACCCACTAATGACAAAACTGTAATCTCAGTACAGTGGGTTAAATAACTGAGCCTGGGCAGCTCTGAGAGCTACGACGTGCATAGGAGCACCCTATCTTCAATCTACTCTAGTCTTCACACAGATGCTAAACAGCAGTGCAATAAATCTTTCACTGATGATAGGGCACTTATGTCTATTTTTCCCTATATCTCTTAACTGAAAAAGTAATTTCTGTATACATCATGCTTCAGTTAACTCATCTTGACAGTAATAATGTGGAGCGACAACCTGTTGAGACAACTCCAAACTTCCCACCTCTGGAATTTGTACTGGAAACTCCCTCCCCTTATACTCTTTTCACTAAGCACCGGTATTCACGGAAGTCCTGGTGTTGTAGTGCCACAAAAAGCATCACAATGCTCTAGCTGTGCAAATCAACATTCAAACGTGCCCTTGAAAAGCTGATGTTGGTAGAGAAACGTATTTAGAATAAGGTTTTCTGCTGAAAGGAAATATTAGAAAAATTATCCTTCAGGCAGTTTAAAGGTCTTGAAAATAAAGGAAGAAGATGTTTGGAGATGATAACTCTAGAAAGGATAAGCCTCATCAAAATGAAACACAATAAAATTATCCTATTGCATTTTTCCTTATGATGGATCCTAATCTCCGGGGACAGAACTGGAGTCTTCACAATGACTTGAAAAGACTTGGGTTATGTCTTAGCAATAAACAATAGCAGTACCAAATGTGTCTCAAAGATAGAGTTTTATCTTTGTTACAGACAGAAAACACCATCCTGAGGTCTGCTTCCTCATTAGAGCAGACATGAAGACGTGGACACATGAGCTGGAGCTGAAAGGAGGTCTGAAGAAAATCTCAGGCTCACAGAACCAAGAGAAGAAATTTTCTCCTCTGTGGCTGTGACCTTCTGCCCAAACACGGTGTAAAAATATTTCCTTTGTCATAGAAAGTTACGATGCCTCTATAGAGACAATACCTGAGGGTTGGAATTTGGTCTGAAAAGAAGTCCTCACTGAAGAAATGAAAATTGGTGAAAGCCCATGAATGGTGACTGATTTGTGACCAGCTGAAAACTGCGATTACACACTCGCTCCGTACTTGTACAGCTCACATTGTTCACAGACAAGGCAAGATGCTCAGAAGAAGTCGGACCTCCAAGTGACAAAATCCATTAATTTACTTGGAAATCATTTGCTGAATCAGGAAGACCACACTCCAGGATACTGCAATGAATCACACTCTACTACAGTCCTACTCTTCTGTCAACCACGCATTCAGCACCCTGGATACGTGCACGACACGAGCCACAGCTACACATTCACATCAGTTTATACTGAAATCTCATTATATAGTGCTTAAATGTCGTATTTCAAGAAACTGTTTTAAGATACTTCTTAAGGTGTTCACCTGAATATTTTCTAAGGTTTTAGATAGTTGGTACTAATGTTAAATGGTTGTAAAATAACCAGTGGAGGAACGTTTTCTGTCTGCAAACTTTAAATTAAGAGTTTGAATCAGCTGCAAAGAGTGTGTGTAAGATCTTCTCTCTCACAGCTTAGGCTCACCAAATAGATTAAATAAGCAACAAGATAACTTCCAAAATAGAAAGCAGAATTGTTACCAAAATTAACTAATTTCACTTAGGAAAACTGACTTGGCTGAAAAGAAACTTTTCTACCACTTGCATATCTCCTTGTTTTCATTCTACAAAATGTCTTCTCTGCTTACATCTGATTTCAACAAATTCCATGGGACCTGATGAGATTCATACGATGAGCCTGAGGGAACTGGCGGATGAAGTTGCCAAGCCACTATCCATCATATGTGGAAAGTCGTGGCAGTTCGGTGAAGTTCTCGCTGACTGGAAAAGGGGACACATAACCCCCACTTCTAAAAAGGGAAAAAGGAAGACTCGAGGAAGTACAGGTTTGTCAGTCTCACCTCTGTGCCTGGCAAGACCATGGAGTAGACCCTCCTGGAAACTCTGCTAAGGCACATGGAAAATGGAGGTGAACAGTGACAGCCAACATGGCTTCATCAAGGGCAAATCATGCCTTCTACAACAGTGTTACATTGTGAGTGGATAAGGTAAGTGCAACTGATGTAATCTACCTGGACTTGTGCAAAGCATTTGACACTGTCCTGCATGACATCCTTGTCTAAATTGGAGAGACGTGGATTTGACTGATGGACCACATGGTGGATAAGGAACTGGCTGGATGGCCATACTTAAAGAGTTGTGGTCAACGGCTTGATGTCTAAATGGCGAGCAGTGACGAGTGGCCTTCCTCAGAGGTCAGTACTGGGACTGCTACTATTTAACATCTTTATTGGTGACATGGATGTTGGGATTGAGTGCACCCTCAGCAAGTTTGCCAATAACACCAAGCTGTGTGGAGTGGTCAACACACTGGAAGGAAAGGATGCCATCCAGAGGGACCTGGACAGGCTTGAGAGGTGGGCCCATGTCAACCTCATGAAGTTCAACAAGGCCAAGTGCAAGGTCCTACACATGGGTCCCAAGCACAAGTACAGGCTGGGCAGAGAATGGATTGAGAGCAGTCCTAAGGAGAAGGACTTGGGGGTGTTGGTGGATGAGAAGCTCAACATGAGCCAGCAACGTGCGCTCACAATCCAGAAAGCCAAGTGCATCTTGGGGTGCATCAAAAGAAGTGTGGCCAGCAGGTCGAGGGAGGTGATTCTGACCCTCTACTCCACTCTGGCTGAGACACCACCTGGAGTACTGTATCCAGCTTTGGAGTCCTCAGCACAGGAAAGATATGGACCTGTTGGAGGGGGTTCAGAGGAGGGCCACGAAGATGATCAGAGGGCTGGAGCACCTCTCCTGTGAAGACAGGCTGAGAGAGTTGGGGTTGTTCATCCCGGAGAAGAGAAAGCTCTGAGAAGACCTTATAGAGGCCTTCAAGTATCTGAAAGTGGCCTACAAGAAAGCTGGAGAGGGACTTTTTACAAGGGTAAGTAGTGATAGGACAAGGTGTAATGGCTTCAAACTGAAGAGGGTAGATCTAGATTGGATAGCAGGAAGGAATTTTTGTCTGTGAGGGTGCTGAGGCATTGGAACAGATTGCCCAGAGAAGTTGTGGAAGCTCCATCCCTGGAAGTGTTCAAGGCCAGGCTGGATGGGGCTTTGATCAACCTGGTCTAGTGGGAGGTCTCCCTGCCCATGGCAGGGGGGATTGGAACTAGATGATCTTTAGGGTCCCTTCCAACCTAAACCATTATGTGATTCTACAATTCTATGAAATTATTCCAGAAACCCTGTGAAGAGCAACAAGAAGTGTAGTACTTAAAGGACAAGGACAAATAAAGCACTTATTTGCATAAGGTGCAAAATTCAATTAAAGTCAGCAGAAATAAATTGTAACTGTCCCAGAGTGAACAACTATGACAGTGCATTTGCTTGACCTTTTGCTTACTCTTAGTACAGCTTGAAAGTGTCCTCCCCAAATGTCCCAGCAGCTTCACCTCAGTTTCAGTTCTGAGCTAGCAATATCCTTCTGTGGTCACTTCTTGTTCTCGGACTGAATTCCTGGTGGGTTCACGACTTGGGTCTCTGATGCTAAATTTGGGAATTACGGCTGCATGGCCAACAACACACTGTCATTGCAGACAGTGGCGGCTCTCCCAGTGGAGACCCCTCAGTTGCTCTACCTGTCTCTGCTGCCAAGGGAAACGGTGCTGGTCACCCCATCCCTGCCACTCTCTCTCCTGCCTACTAACAGTGAATTAGCATCTGTTTCCAGACCGCAAAGCAGGAAATTAGAGGAGGAACAGAAACCCAAAACGGTTTCCTTCTATGAAGTGCTCCTAGGACAGTGTAGCTACATGTTATCTCTAATACAGTTGGTGTTTAATGTGGTTTAATTTTGAACCAGTCTTTATGGACGTGTGAAATGCCTGTTTAAGATGGAAAACATCTGTCCAGATGGTGTTGGCATAGCTGACTGTGCCTTTGGGCAACGAGATGGACTAGATGACCTTTTGAGGTCCCTTCCACTTCTGTTTTCTCTGACTCTATTTTCTACGATGAAAACTAAAGTGCTTTAACACCATCCACAAGTGAGCACAACTGCCAAGAAAATACACACTGGAGGGAAAAATCCTCTTTGATTGCTCTAGTTTTTTTTTTTTTAACCTAATGTACAGCTAGATCTTCTCCCAGAAAGAGACTAATTTTTTACCGTTTCTTGTGAGTACTGGCTATTTTTATTACTTTTATATCTCTCATAAAGGCATTTCTTTCAGACAGAACACTCTCAGCCCTGGTAAGTATTTGATCCTTTTTTTTTCAAAGCAGACATCACATTCTAACCTTAATGCTTTGTATTGTGATTTTGCCTTTTTTTTTTTTTTTTTTTTTTTATTGGAAGTCTCTGTAATCTAAATATGTCTTTATTTCCAAGAGGATGACTGTTTCCTAGGGGATGACACTGCTGCTGGCCGAGACAAAAGCTGTTCCACCCAAGAAAATCTTCTGAAGTGCTAAACACAAGGATGTACTTTTCATTTCATCCTCGGTGCAGGCAGCTTTTCTCTTCTGCACGAAGGCCTCAGCTGCCGTGTTACCAGGTCTTCACCTGCATGGCTTCACTTGCTATTAGCATCCTCAGCACTCTGCTTTGGTAGCCATTTAGCGAGGGATTCAAGATGTAACAGCAAAAATGGTGAAACTGGAAAATATGTGCCCTGAACATAAAAGCGGAGGACTGATGAGATGTGTCAGGTGTGGAGCTGGTCAGGCATGGACCTGTGGTTGGGGGTAGCTGAAGGCACAGTGGCCTCACTGATGGCAGGATCCAGTCCCAGCTGAGCAGCAACGCTGACCCTGGCCAGGGTAAAACTGAGGAAGAGCTCTCTCGGGGTCTGTCTCTCCTCTTGACCTGTTTCTGGGAGGCTCGTGGCAACTTGTCTGGGCTTCAACCAGTGCTGAACAAATGGGTTGAGATGATTTCCCCCCACCTAGGGGTGCCCAGCACCCCTTTCCAGAGATCGGCAATGGAGAGCCGAGTCTTGTGCTGAACGTTGAGCAATTTGAGTAGGAAATGTGTTAGGAGTTCACACTCAGCTCTGACCTAAGCTCACCAAGAAATAACAGAGCAACCAATGTCATTTTCAAAGAATCACTGTCAGCGTGAATAGAGGAGAAAACTATTTTCAGACAGGGAATGACTTTTTTTAAAAAATAAAAAAACAATATCCAGCCGCTTGTGTTGGCTTGAAACTGAGGAGAGGGAAATATCTATGGAATAAACCCAGAACCAACATAATAGCGCTCTACATTTGACTTGCGCTGCACCGACGCACTCCCCCTGCGTCCTGGGGAACACGGCGCCGACAGGCCGAGCCCTCATCGTTCCGAAGAGTCCCCAGTTGCCGCAGAGGTGTGTAAGAGCACTGAAAGTCACACCTCTTAGCAGGGAGGGAAACTGCTGGGTGAACAAGTTCACAATAAAGACACAAAATCGTGTCATAAGACTTGTCTGTCAATAGGGGAAATTATAATAGAGTATAATATAATAATGACAGGAAAAAATAATTGCAACAGGGGAAATAGGCCGTAGGGAGAGAATTCCTTGTAGTGAGAGTGGAAGGACAGGAGCCTCAGCTTGCTGAGAGCTTGTGGATCTCTCTTTTGGAGGCTTTCATGCTTGACGGGACACGTCCCGTGAAGGCAGCCCTGCCTCAAGCAAGGGTTGGACTGTGAAGGTCCCTTCCAACCTACTTTTTTCCACGTTTCCAAGCAGAGAGAGAAACCGACAAGTGCAAGTTTACCTTTCCAGTCCAAGCTACTTCCATGCAAGCACGTGAGCGTGAGGCCACCAGGAAAAGCAAGGAGTTTTAATAGCAAGGAAGTGTAGAGGGGAGGGCAGGGTGAAGGAGGAGCAAGCGGGGAGGTACAGGACGTAGTTACGACAACTTAAATGTAAAATGCTCTTATTCACTCATCTGACTGGCACTTAACTGAGGAGGAGATTAAGTTACACAGTTCTCTCTGGTGTTGAATCTTACTGTGTCTTAGTTTTCCTGGGATGGTGTGCCTGGAGACAATTGATCTTTCAGAATTTCAGTTTGTGATAAAATCATTTTTATCCAACTTCAAAAGCAGTGGCAGAATTTTTCCCGTGCACTTCTTTGTCTTTATTTTTTTCATCTTTGGTGAAATTTTCTCAGTATTTTAGTACCAAGTTCTAATGCACATACTGACTCAATACTGCTGCTGATTTCTGGAAGAGCCCAGCTGGGTTCACTGGAAACATCCAGGCTGTGCAGTGCTACCCAAGCCCTTTGATCCCCATTGAGGTCTCACGAAATACAGTGATATGCAACCTGGGACATTTGAACCACGTTAATTGCCACGTATTCACCATTGGCAGGCTGAGCACGAACCCCCCTGCCTCTTTATTGCACTCAGCAGATAATAAAAATACACTTTTTGCCGTCAAGATTAACACAGTGTTTTTTAAAACTTAGGGAATCAAAAGATTCCAAAACATGAAGAATTTGAGTTTGTTTGTTTTTAAAGATTTTGTCTGTGGGAACCCTTCAGAGTAAAACTGCGGAGTACTCAATTTGTCTCTTTCTGAGAGATAAAAGGATGAAATGAACCCAGCTGGGATTTAAACCCGTGGTTTCATGGAGTCTAGGTGTTTCAGATCAGATGCTTAAACCACTAAATCATCCCACAAAATAGAATACTTGTGTTCTGCCTTTTCAGTTTCTTTTATCCAAAACTTCTGAGCTTGGTGGGGTTTTGTGGCTCTGTCTGAATTGATTAGCACAGCAAATAGCACAGTACAGCAGTCAATGCACAGCCCTGTCATATACTCTGTGCAGTGGGCAAGGATTTTCCATTTCATACATCATTTACAACTTGCTTCAGCAGTTCCACAGAGTTAATATGTATACTTAACTCACAGAAGGGTTAAAAAAATGCTTCTCTCTTTCCTCTTCCCTCTTCTCTCTATGGAGAGAGGACATCTCCGCACTCATGTATGCACATTTCCTATATACAAAGCCTATAGCTCGGCATATGTCCATCTGCATCTTTGTCATTCACCTCATGCCATTCTCTTCTGCCCCAACCGGGAAGCCAAAGTACGAAAGAGTTTTGTTGGATGTTAAGTCTTTTACTTGCAAATTTGATTTTGCAAACCTTCTCTGCGGCTGTGTGAGCCCGGGTGATTGTTCTCACATTGGACTGGCATGCTACTGGGTTGACTCAGTACTGGTTACAGACCCCATAGCACCCATTTCTTCGCATCCCCATCCATAAGTTCAAATTAAGGAAATTGCATTAGTTCTACCTCTGCAAAAAATCAGCATACAAAAGGGGTGTATGAAAAAAAAAAATCAGCATACAAAAGGGGTGCTGGGCAGAGAAGAACCTAATGAGGTTCAACAAAACCAAGTGCAAGGTCCTGCACCTGGGGAGGAAGAATGCTAGGCACCAGTACAGGTTAGGGGCTTACCTGCTGGGAGATAGCTTGGAGGAGAAGGATCTGGGGGTTGTGGTAGACAGTAAATTATCCATGGCCCAGCAATGTGCCCTTGTCGCCAAAAAGGCCAATAGAATCCTGGGCTGCATAGGGAAGAGTGTGGCCAGTAGGTCGAGGGAGGTCATTCTCCCCCTCTACTCGGCACTGGTGAGGCCACAACTGGAATACTGTGTCCAGTTTTGGGCTCCCCAGTTCAAGAGGGACAGGGAACTGCTGGAGCGAGTCCAGCGAAGGGCAACTAAGATGATTAAGGGCTTGGAGCACCTCCCTTATGAGGAAAGGCTGAGAGAGCTGGGACTCTTTAGCCTGGAGAAGAGAAGGCTGAGGGGAGACCTGATTATGGCATACAAGTATCTAAAGGGTGGGTTGAAGAAGGATGGAGCCAGGCTCTTTTCATTGGTTCCAAGTGACAGGACGAGGGGCAATGGGTACAAGTTAGAACACAGGAAGTTCCGTTCAAATACACGGAAACAGTTCTTTACGGTGAGGGTGACAGAGCACTGGAACAGGCTGCCCAGGGAGGTTGTGGAGTCCCCTTCCCTGGAGATTTTCAAGACCCGCCTGGATGCAGTCCTGAGTAATGTGCTCTGGGCAATCCTGCTTTAGCAGGAGAGTTGGACTAGATGATCTCTAGAGGTCCCTTCCAACTCTGATAATTCTGTGATTCTGTGATTCTGTGAAAAGGACAGAAATACGGACATTGCTCATATTTTCATAGACTTTCATCTTTGACATGTGGATGAAAGCCGATGAGAAACTCAGGGTTGGAGCTGGGTGAGAAAGAGTTTTTTAGCCCACCATACTTCCTGAGATTTCAGAACTCTTCCTCTTTCCCGGGGAGATGAAGCCAAGATCTCCTGGAGGTGTTTCAGAGAAGCCAGATATCCTGACCACCGAGTATCAGACAGCAGGCAGTAGGAGACCCCGGTTCAGAGTGCTGCTCTGTTTGATTCACTAATGAGATACTAATAGGGCCAGAGAGCAGAAGTGATTGCCTTGATACCTCGGTGGTTTGGTCACTCATCTAAAACATGTGAGAACCAGGGTCGTGCCCCCGATCTAAATCAGGCAAAGCAAGAAGCTAAAGGCATGTCTCCAGTACTCGGGTTGAAGCTCTCACCGCCAGACCAGTGTTGTATAACCCTTCTTTTTCAGGAAGAAGTTCTCCCTGGAATTGAGAAACCTCTACATGGGAAATCATTTACTTGAAAATACTTGAAAAGAGCTCTTGCTGTCAGACTGCAGGAAAGCAGATAAAAAGGGGCAGTTGTGAAATGCTTAGGGTTGCGTGCTGCACATTGCCTGTTCTTGACCTGTGATTTGGAGACTAGGAGAGACAGCCCTTCCTTTCAACCTGCTCAGCTGGCAGCACGGAGGACAGGCACTCACACATGGGAGGAACATTATTTCTTGTGCAGGATGACCATAGGATTATAGAAACATGGAAGTCATTTGCATGGGTTGCTGGAAGCACAACGTAAAGTAATTGCAAATTCTCCATTCTTCTGTAGTCTACGGAAATAAGGAATTCGATATAAATATTTATTAATATTTGAAATCAAGGCTTTCCTAGGAAAAAGTCTTGTTTAGCGAGTGCTTTTCATTTGTCCACTTTACTTCTTTCGATATTTATTGATCAGACATGTAATGAAGACAGCTGGGTCATGTAGTTAGGAAAAAACACTGACATGTTCCTGAGAGTGCAGAGAATATCCTGTTCAATCAGAGTTTGTATAGACTGTGACACCAGAAAATGGGAAACAACGCAGAAATACTGTGTGAGAGACTTATAAATGTCTGTGTGATAAATACATAATGAGGAACAGAAATAGCAAATCCCACATGGAACCTGATCACTCGTCTTTCTAGTCTGGGCTTGTTTCAACATCAAGTACTTGAGAGTAACAAGCTAAAAACTTGCTGTAGGAATCCTCTGCTAAAGATTTCTTTCTAACCTTGATTAATTAGAGATTGGCTTGAGCCCTGAAGCACAGGGATTTGTATTACTTCTAAAATCTTTTAAAATGCTAATATTGCTGGATATTTGTGTTCCCTGTATAAATCCAAAATGGTTTTTGAATCCTGATATATTCTTGGCCAAAAAGATACCATGACAATGAGCGTTACAGACTGACCTGTCATAGCTCCAAGGAAGTACTTATCTTTTTGAAATTTTTTGGCTTATGAAACATCCCTTGGTTTTGTATTATGAGATTAGATAGGCAGGAGTTGTAATGAAAAGTAGCCAAAGAATTGCATCTTTATGAGCACCTAAGGGATTGAGGAGTGCAAGCCATACGGCAGATGAGTTACATGCCTTGCAAATGTAATCCTCAAACTTTATTTTTTGAAAACACTTTAAAATACCCCTTCTAACCAGTTATAAGGAATTAACGTGGGTAGATTAATAAGCCATACTTCTCATTTCTTTCATGGAGGAAATCCTATTCCTTACTAAAGACTCACAAGCATATAAAATGTATTGAAATTATTCAGCTCCAACTGATCTTGCTTCAGGCAAGAGTTTAGCTATCAAGTGCTGGAGGTTTAGGCTAGATCTTGCATCAGCACCTTGTGAGGTTACACCATCTACACCAGTGGGCAAAGCACTAGATTCATGATTCTTAAGATATTCAGACCTTAAGAAAGCCGTAGGATCAAATGACTTCTTAGAAGATTTCTTCCTTGCCTTTCAGGTACTTAGATATCTAAGCACCAAGCCCTCCGATTAAATGCATCTTTCACACAAGGTCTCCTGTCATGAAAGAAGTATTATTATACTCATTTCACAAATGAAGAACTGAGAAACAGAGGTCATGCAGAAGGTCCTTGATGAACATCTATCTCCTCATCAGCGCTGTAACTTCCTTTTAGATGGAGCTCTTTCCTGTGCTTTTGTCAGAACCCCTCTGCATTTCAAAACAAAATCCTGTTTCTGATGTTCTGCCTATCCCTTTCCCGCGACCATCGCAAACTCGCAGCCTGCCATTACAATCATTTGATTTTCTTTTACTTTTACCGTTCTCTCCAAATCCTGTTAAACTTTCTGGAGCTTCTGGACCTAACAAACATTGTTTTGTCACCAGACCGCCATTGGGATTCAGATTCCTGGAGCAATTTCTCATTTGCCAGCAAGGGAGAAGCCTCTCTGGCGCCGAGACAAGGCAGAGCACTTGCCTCTCATGGCGTAAAGCTGTGACAGTGATGGGGTTCGGGAGTATTTTTCCTACTCATTCTGGGCCCCCTTTTAGAAGACATTACTGTAGCTATGCCCAGATGCCTACATACGATCAAGCAAACGCCGTTCAGAGAGCTGTTGCAAATAAATTAAGCTGACATAACTGACTGGGGCAGGCACCAAGACAACCCCAAGCGTGAAGTAAAAACACGTCAGCCTAAACCACCCTCGTGGTATCATAACAGCAACTCTGCATAGAGAGTCTGAAGATACCATTTGCAGCCTTTGAATGTTCTCAGTCACGGGGCTGGATTGAAAAACAAAGGTGTAAACCGCTTCTTCTATTAACTCATCCACTGCAATAGCGTCATCCAAACGGCCATCTGAAACTTGACAGTATGTGCAATGGAGTTGCAGAACATTCAAATGTTTCTTTTTTATTGCAATATACTGAGGTATGTTTCTCACAATAAGGCGATATACTACAAAGCAGATTATATTGTTGAGCTGTCAGGAAGCTGGGAGGAAATGAGAAAACTGTGAATGGTCTCCAGTGTCTCCTCGTTCTCTGTTACGCCACAGCACAGATTAGCTACGTGGTTATATTATAGAGGGCAAAGCATCGCTGTCTGCCCTGGTTGGCTGTTAGGCTGAGTTTTACTCATAACAGGTTTTCTGTTATATGATACACCCACTGGGTTATTGTACTGGTTTTTAATCCAGCCCACTGAATGAGAAGAGGCTAACAAGGTTGCTAGAAAATTATATCTACCATTTCTCCAAGGACAAATGCAGATAGAGGCATCTAATTTACCTACTAATTAGCATTTCTTTGCTGGGTTATGTGAACGCAACTGAGTCAAATTTAAAAGGAGCCATTGCTCCCTTTTATTTCAGAGAAGCTCTGCAATCCCAGCATAACTACGTGGTTCAGAAAAGAAAGATACGAAGCTATGAAGGCTGCCAGTACTCTACAGTAATGGATCCAAGACAATTTGCTGATTTACCTTTCACTACCACAACATAGTCCATTTTCAGGAAAAAAAAGCATTCTTCACGGTTGCCTTCCAAGCACCAGTAGACAAAGTGCAGGCTCATTAAAAGTATGCTCTTATCTGGAGTTAGACGACATGAGGTAATTAGAGTATGGTAAGAACATACTGATTATAGGAGCCTCTCCACCTAACTTAAACATCCAGGCTTCGTTACATTTTAGGCACCTAATGAAGCAGCCTACACAAAGTGAGTTCCTAATATAAGCAATGGAGAGAAGCAGATTATTGTGATTACCTTCTGAAGGATATAAGGGGTACACCTTGTCTGCCTGTCTTTATCTACCTAAAATTGGTAGAAAGGATCTCCTTTTGGAGGCCTCCAGAGGCACCTCGTTATCTGTACTGCACATATAGGGAATTTGGGCATTTATTTAGCTGCTTCATTAAACTGGTGAAAGTTGGGCATAAGTCAGATCTACAGATTAGGTGGACAGAGTCCCATCCATCATTTTCCAAGAAAAGTAAAAGTTGGGGTGATAGGCCTAGGCGAATGATACTTGTTCTGGCAGCAAGCTCCAGCACATTCCGTCCTCATGTGCTGTGCCCATTCCATAGGCACTGAATGTAAGGACACCAGCTTTCTGCACCACCTTTCCACTACATTATGAATAATCACACTCCACCATTTTTTTCCTTGCAAATAGCTCCTACATTCAGCATGCCACAAAGATCAGTTCTTGCACCACTTAGTCCTACACTTACATATCACCCTAAGAGGCCACCATGACACGATAAGGGGTTTAGATTGGTAGCTACGCACTACAGATGTGGTACTGTCCATTTTTCATCTGGAGAAGACTGTGGTAGATCCCTGATGTCCTTGTTAACAGCTGGAGGTTGGATGCAAATTTGTCCAATCAAATATAACCCAGGAATGGTTTGTAGACTGAGGAAGAATGAATGACTCAAAGGTTGTAAAATTAGCGTCTCATTCCTGATTGGATCAAAACGTGAAACACTACAAGAACACGGGGAGATAGCCACAAATGAACACAGCCTTCCACTAGTTCCTGCTTTGGAAGGACAGAAAGGCACCAAATCACCTTGTTATAAGAAAAAGAAGAAGAAAAAAAAGTAGGAAAAAAAAAAAAACAACAAATTTCTGTGAAACTTCTACACTACATAGATCTTCTGTGCAGGAACAGATATCCAAGGTAAATCTATGCCAAAGATCCCAGGGCAGACTTTCTGATTTTGATGGAGCATGGGGAGATGTACTGCTAGGAGACAGAGGTAACTATGGTGAAACTGAGCTATTTAAACCTTGAAATAAAGCTATACAGATGAATTTATGTCTACACCATAAAAGCAAGACTTGTCAGAGTTCAAGGATCTGCAAAATCAGTTAAAATCATCTGCAATGCTGTTTAATCCACACTTTATTATTAAATAATTCGAAGTATCAGCAAGCTACTGAATATCTTTCTTTGGCACAATATCACTTAACATTCTGAAGACTCAAATGCTGACCTAAGTTATTGGGCTCAACTCAAAGCTAACTGGAAGAAATTTAATGTCCTGTGATATATGGGATATCAGCCTAGATGATCTTTTCTGGCCTGAGCTTTATAAATCTATGGAAAGTGAGGCTTTGCCATAAGTTTCTCACAAAGGGCTGTCACAGCCAGGACACGTTGTCCTACTGGCCTTCTTTCGCTGATATATGAGGTCTGGATTTAGCCCGTTGCTGGGCTTGCTGAGTCGCAGCTGTGAACCCTCTCAGCTTTCCAGCTATCCTTTGCTTTGACTATTTTTCTTGGGATGTTGGCTCTTTGTATATAATGGTGCTAAATCACTTTGTATCCTTGCTTCTTTTACTAGAAGAAGCTTAGTCCTCCAGAACTCAGAAATATGGGGTGTAATCATTTCTCCTGCTCCATTATTCCCTTTGAGAAATAGTGCTTCTATATTTGACTACTTTTTTGCTTAGGTTGATATTGTAAATTCAACCCATACACCCCTTAGATATACATCCACCTCTCTGCCACAGATGGAAGGACCAAAAATATACACAATAAGTTTTCTTTGACTAAACTTTTCTTAGGAACACCTGGTTTCTTTGGGCTAAGAGAATTACTTTTGGAGGACGCTAGGCAGCAAAGTGGGTCAGGCCGGATTATGCTTCTACAGGAATAACCCACATTTCATGTGTTGTGTTTACGCCCAAATATAAAGGTTAAGATAGTTTTTGGAGTTTATATGCTTTCCACAATGACTTGCAGCAGCTATTTGTAGCAGAGCAGAAGTTAATACCTTCCCAGCTCATTCTGCTGCCAGCTGTAGGAACTCAGCGACTGATCTACCTCAAACATGCATTTAACACCACCGCCAGTGGCTACAACTCTGCTCCAAGCCCTGTAACAGGTATTGCCGTCGCTGGTAACAGGCTGTAGGCTCTGTATTGAGTTTGCAAGGACCCTAGACTGAGGCTTGTCAGGTTTGCTCTGTTTGAACTTCTTCTGACCTGCCTGCAGATTTGTTTCCCCTGGTTTCGCTGTGACAGCAATTCCTCTAATTGACCAGGTGCCTATGGCTAATTTGTTTTACTTATGTTTATCTCTGTGTTGTACAGCCGTAGTTTTATGTAGATAACAGAAATAAGCAATTATCCTGTGCAGAATGGGATTTTTATGACTCTAACACAAGGACATTGTCAAGAGAAGTACAGACTCAGTACGACAGGAGAGGTCTTGAGAGGCGGAAACACAGGGCATGGCATAGAGGAGCGCAGGCACCAGGTGGTAAGAGACAGGGCTCAGGCTGGCACCAGGGACCCCATGGCTATAAACAACTCACCTATGGTCCCTGATGCAGACTGTCAGTGTGACAAAATTGCTTTTTAGGGGTAGCAAAGATAACAAAGAAATCATTCTAACATACGCAGAAGACACTGTATATAGACATTTGGATGTAATTTGGAGCTGCAGACAAATGAGGAGACCCCAAGATGCAAAAGCCTGTTATCAGCCATGTAAACGTGACCCAGAGTGGATCCTGGAGTAAGAATCAAGAAACCATCAATATGAGTATCATACTTCTCCCAGTGAAGAAGTCTAGATGCTGATGACCCACCGTAGGGCCCACCCCACCACCAGAGTGATCCAGAGGACCTGGGTAGGGGAGAATAGAATGCCAGCAAAAGGGGTAGAAACTACGAAGTGTGTGTATAACAACTTTAACTATATTATTATTATTATTATTATTATTATTATTATTATTATTATTATTATTATTATTATTATTGAAACTTCTTCTGAATAGATGCATTCTTTCTCTTTCTGTAATAATGAGGTCTGGACCAATAGTGATTCTTGTATTAAGAGTATTAATAGTCAGTTATAATAACAATAAATTCTTGGCTTTGTATATAAGGTATGTTTTCTCTCTGCCCACAAACAAGGTTTTGAGTATAACAGAAACCAGAAGGAAACAGAACAAAACGGTGATTCTCCTTTGCTGTGACACATGTCGGAAACAGCGTGGTCAGCAGCATGTTGAGACTGTTCCCTACCACGCTGAGGCTGCCTTCCTTTTCATTTGCTACCGCCTGCGTTGGGAACACACAACCCCATCCCAGTGGGGTTGAGACCCCCTGTCTAGTTAGGCCCCACTTTTAACCTGTGTTTCTACAGCAACTCACACATTCCTAGGAAGGTTCCTGACACCATAAAGACAGCAAAATTAGAGAAGGGTGACGCTTATTCTTTTGTCCAGCCCATTTCTTCATAGCAATATATGTAGCTCACTGGCAGCTGCCCATACCCTGGGTCTGGGCACAGATTACCTACAGTACGGCACCTTTAAGGACACTAAATTAACTTTAGAAATATGGATTACATCCCTTTTCCTTACATGCTCCTCTAGAATATACACTGTTATCTGTTATAGAGCTGTTATTGTTCATGATATACACCTCAGCCTCACCTCCCAAATACGTAAGAGTCCATTTTTTTATCGTCCATTTATATATCAATGTCTTTACAATGTCCCCTTCTCAAGGATGATGCTATATCGAGTAGAGAATGGATCCGCTCCCTCATCCTTCATTCCACCGCTTTCATGATTTTTAAATAGCGCCAGACAAACAGTGCTGCTGCTTAAGGTATTTTGCAATTTAGATTGATTATTGAAAGATACAGTGTTCAGGCAAAGAGTCTATGAATTATTCTGAGATGGAATATCTTATTATTCAGAGGGTCCCAAGAAGCAGCAGTGAAAGCGAACAAGTAAATCCATACTGCATCAGCTGCATATAATGAACATTTTGCTAATTGGAAAATCTGCTGGATTGCAGAAAGATTTGCCAGGGGAAGTTTTGAATTCCGACCTTTGGGGACACAGAAAGCTCAAGACAAAAGAGTAAGCAATAAACCTACACGCTGAAGGAGAAACAGAGGCACTAACCCGCAAGAGCTTTTTCACTTGTATGTTATGCATTGTTATGATACGTGTTGCACCAATAAAACCAACTGAAAAGCCAAGGGTGCACTAGAAGAATCCTCCTCTGAAATTGTAAGTGATTGTGTTTCTGTAATCAGATTTCTCAGAACCAAAATACACTTCTTGTAGTTCAGACACGGTTATTCTGCTCTAATAAACTGTTCTTCTACAGAACTCCTGCGGCCAGACCACAGACAGAGAGAAACAGAGGATTCCCCAAAGAAAATGAACACTAATGAAGTTCACATTTCCAGTAATTTTCAGAGCGGAATATGCTCTTTATTATCAGACCGATGAGAGGGCACATTCAGAATGGCTGTACAATTGCTAGGTAGCGAATTAGCATTAGATTAAATTACTGTGAAATTGAGTTTGGCCCTAGAGCACAGGAAAGCTTAACAGAACACCCTTTCACCCTTTGCCTTCTCCCCAGTGTGGACCGATGGAAATAACGTGTGCACGGAGGAGCAACGGGACGCCCAGCCCCAGGTGTGAGAACCAAGGCTCTCTGGCGAAGACCGGGCAGCCGTCCTTCTCCTGGGGCACAGAGGATTTCTCGTGGTGAGAAAGTTCTCCCAGATGACAGGTTCTCCAAGTTTTGCCTTTGAACCAAGAAAAGTCACCTGGAAGGCTGGGGTCTCCCTTCTCCTCTATTCACTTTGCTGCACAATGGCTGGAATTGCCTCAAAAATGGCTCACAGAGAACTCATTTTTTGTGAAGTAGTGCTGTTGACAGAAGGGTGTAAGAGGAGAGGGGACAACCCAATGACCCTTATCTTTGGAGCAGGTGATGAGAAAGAAGAGGTGCAGTGGGTATACAAACAAAAGGCAACTTCTTTTTCATCTATCGCATGCTGCAAATGTCTACCACGTGCTCTAATTTTGACTGAGTTATTCCAGGTAAAGGGGCTGCAATCAATTCCCTAAATATCTATCAGTCTGCAGGAGTTGAGGGGTGGTGGATAAACTTTACTACTTATCGCGGTTTCAGCTGGGACGGAGTTACCTTTTTTGCTAGCAGCTGGTGTGGTGCTATGCTTTGGATTTGGGATGAGAAATAATGTTGATAGCACACTGGTGTCTTCAGTTGTTGCTGAGCTCTCCAGGCCTTTTCTGCTCCTCACAGCGCCCCGCCAGCGAGCAGGCCGGGGGAGCACAAGAAGTTGGGAGGGGACACAGGCAGGACAGCTGACCCCAGCTGACCCCAGGGATACTCCATGCCCTATGACGTCTCACTCAGTATATAAAGCTGGGGGAAAAAGAAGGAATGGGGTGGGGGGATGTTCAGTGATGGCATTTGTCTTCCGAAGTCACTGTTGTACGCGATGGAGCCCTGCTCTCCTGGAGATGGCTGAACACCTGCCTGCCCATGGAAGCACTGAATGAATTCCTTATTCTGCTTTGTTTGTGTGCGTGGCTTTTGCTCGACCTATTAAACTGTCTTTATCTCAACACAGGAGTTTTTTCTCACTTTTACTCTTCTAATTCTCTCCCCCATGCGAACTGGGGGGAGTGAGCCAGTGGCTGCGTGGTCCCAGCTGCCAGCTGGAGTTAAACCATGACACTACTCCATCCCAGACACCAGGAATCTGCAACAAGTCACTGCGTGAACCTGAACAACTCCAGATCCTCTCTGGGCTGCACGTACTTTGTCAACTACATGTGGCAAACTGTGAAATCATGACTACTGTTGTTTTTAAGGTCAAGGGGATGAAAAAATAATGCAGATTGTCTACGATCCAGAGCTGCCAGAGCATGACAACGAAGACAGAGTCACAATGTCTTACCATAGGAGATCTGACCACAGCCAGAGTGGTTAAGCACTCATCCATGGTCATACAGTGACACAACAAAAAAAAAGGAGGAAAAAATCCATCTGGGCTTCTAGGCTTTTGCTTAATCCCGGAGATCATGCCTATTCAAAATATAATGCAAAATGTTATAAGATTAGTAAGACCTAGGAAATAACATTGTGGCCTCTGGTTCACTCAAACCTGGGGTGTCTTACAGCTTGCTGCAGCAAGAATCAGTAAGAGAAGTAGAACACGTGGTGACAAAAGGACACGCAAATGCAGAAAGATCAGGAGGTTCCTAAGCAGGTGACCGAGTCACTGGAACGATGTCCCTGCCAGCAGGACCAGCCCGAGCTGGTGAAGCAGCAGTCACTGACCAGCAACACTTCACAACTCTTTCTCACCCCGACTGCTCTGGAAAGCGCTGGCGGCAGCTCACAGACTCTCTGGTCTCTCTTACAGCTCCCTCTTTCCTCTTGTTGACATTGCCCGCAAACCATCTCCACGCTGGAAGCAGCTTTACAAGGTCTGGCAACAGCTTGCACCAAGTGATACAACCGCAAGGACTTTGTTGTTGTTGTTAAAATACTGAAGACGTCAAGAACAAAAAAAAAACCCACCACAACTACAGACAACTCGCGAGTTAAAGGTCGTCTGAGCCCTGAGGGGGCAGAGAGGTGGAAATGGCAGGGGAACAGTTTGCGCAGCAGTGCGCGGGCTGGTGGCACTTAGGAAAAGCTGCATTTTCTGCCGGAGAAAGGCATCGCTGCCCTTATCACCTTCCATTAATGGCTGTGCAGCACCTCGGGGTGCCCCAGCCGGGTGATTACATCTCCATCCCATTGCACGGAGAAACGTCCAGCCACTTTCCTCTGGGAGCACTCACAGCAAAATGGATTGAAACGTTCTCAGGATTGTTTCGGTACGACTCGAAGGTCAGTGCGGAGGCGAAAAAGTGAGGAAATTTAGACAAACAAATGCACAAAACTCTTAATGTTTTCCTCAGTCTTTCTCACTGTGTCTCTCGCTCCTTTTTCATGCCAGGGAGAACTGCAAACCTCCGACCCACCCAACCCATCTCCACTGGCCCTGGCGCAGTCACGCTCCCGCCATACCATCTCCTCTGCTAAAGACAGTTTTTGTCGGAAAGGCAATTCCCCGCTGTGCAGACTCCAGCTGCTCTTCAGCAGCCCACTTCTCCTGGTGCATCCGCCCCCGCCAAAGGAGTCGGCAGTTCCCAGCAGGGCACTTACGGAGCCTCCACTGCTCCTCCCGCCCCACGCCGCGCTGCTCTCGGGGTAAAGTGGCTTTGACCATCACTCAGGCAGTCTGGGTGAGGCTGTGGCGAACAAGGTGTAACTTCTGCCCGCCTGATTCTTCAGTGTCTAGTTTAGCGGGTGTTTCCACACCCACCGGGTGTGTTGTCTGTATGAGTGCCCTCTTAATTCTCCTTCCAATACTACTCCATTAAAGCAGTAAATTGGTGCCGAACAGCAAGATGCTGAACCACCTCTTTCCTTCTTAACTCAATATGTAACAGGACAAAGATTCGAACCTCTCTTACGTTAACCTCTGCCTCATGATGGAAGTCAGGTGTTTATTTTTCTACAGTAATTTTTATTCTTTTTTGTCCTCTAAACAGAGACAGCAGGTCTTTAGAAGGGGCGTGGGAAACACGCGAGAGTATTTTCGGAAGCAGACCAGAAGCTACCTGCGCAGTCAGACCGAAGGAGCTTTCACATTACTATTTATACATCATTTCAGCAGGGAAAAGGAAGCTCTTCCCTTCTGCTCATGTGATTTTCATTCTGTCTAAAGCAGGCTTACAAAACCACTGCAGGTCTCCTAGCGTTGGCAAAGACATGCCAGTTGGTGCGTTCCTGAAAGACAAGCCTTTTAGAAAGCACACCTCACTTTTCATGGGTGGTAGCCACTCACATTAGCTCCTCTTTTCAGAAACAAAATGAAAACACGTCGATAACACAAGCATGAAAACAAATGTCCCATTATTATTGCTATGTACTGGATACACTGACAAGTGCAGAGCTCAGGAAATTAGAAAGCAACAAAGACGCAAATTGTACAGGCAATTACTGGGGGCTGCCTGCGTGCAGTTGTTAGGCTTCATGACTGACGTCTCTAAGGGCTGAAACAAGCTGAACTCCATCCGTAGGACAGGAGGAAGAGGGAAAGGCAACAGTAAACCCTTTCTTCTTAACACATACTAAAGTTGCTGTCATTTCAACAAGCTCAAAACACCTGCCGGTTTCTTCCAGAGCGGCGAGCTGACATATTGAGAGCTCCGGCTAAGAGAGAGTTTTAAGGAGGGCGATCCAGTTTCATCACATATGAGTGACTGACTTTGCAGGCTGCGAGATTTTCATACCGTCACACTGCATCACCGAGGTTTGATTTATTCAGTAGCGACTGCAACACCGAAATGTGCTTCATCTCTCTCCTGATAACACCCAAATGTGGAATGGGTGAACATATCATCATCTGCTCACTAACATAAAAGTGCTGGGATTTATGGGAGTAAAATGCTGGGGCTTGGGGAAGGCTTATTTAAGCAAGTGCCAAATCAGCATTTAGACCTATTTCTCTCTTTTTCTGGCCTTTAAAAAAAAAAAAAAGGCGCATAACGTGCCATCATTTTCTCATGTTCTCACCTGGGAAATAAAAAAGATAGCTATTAAAGTGGGTACTATTAAAAGGGACTTTGCACTTTTCTTTGGAGGTACTTTTACTTATGGGCCACTCAAATCATTTAACCAGCCAGGTGAGGAAGGCTAGCAACGTCCTCCTCTTGTGTGGGGGTACTCAAGGTACAGGCAGGCTAAGCAACCTGCCCACAAATGTACAGTCAATAAGTAATTTTGGCTTCAGCTTCTACACTTTGAACACCCACATTCCTTTCCGTGTGCCACCTCAAAAGGTGTCTTCTAAAGAAGAGACAAAATCGATGATCTGGACTGTGACCACATAAATGTCACAGGGTAACGCTTCCAATTCCTCTCTGATTTTTTCCAACAATATGTCTTCAGAATGTCTCCTTGGACTACGCCATCATCAATGAAGCGGGGAAAAAAAACTTACCAGATACATCTTTTGGGAGTAATTCTGGTGACCCGGACACTTCCAAAAGGAGTATTATGTTGGTGGGTTTGTTATTTTAAGAGCTGCTAAGCATGAACGCTGTGAAGAGACAGCCCTGAATGCGTAACAGCGCATCGTCTGTCTCCGGAATCTCACTTGTAAACCACAGAACTATTTCTTTTGTCAAAACTGAGCATTGCATCATTTTCTTGGAGGACATAATAAATAGTTCTGCCTTTCAATGGAGCAAATACAAAGTATACAAAAGAATCTTTCCATCTCATTAGAATTTTTATAAAAGAGTCATTTTGATTTCAAAGGGTAAAATAAAATGAGCAACCTGCAATACCATAGCATCTCTGCAGCTAACTTCTTGGTAAACACAATATACCGAGGTGATATTGTGCTCTGTTTCTTCAGATTAAATATATCTCATCCTCAGATTTATACTGGCACTTTATGGCTTCTGCAAATGACTGTCTCAGCACCGCAAAGTAATTCCACCCTGTCATATTTGTCTTTGGAAATTGTAACAAATTATGGTGATTTATAACATCAAACTCAACTCTTCCATTTTTTCCCCAGATGGGAACGTCGCTGATGGCAAGATGCTGGGCCATCCATTTACGCTGTGCGGAGGGTGACAGTGAAACATGTTTCATCTCTCCCGCCTGACACTCTCTTTCCCTTTGAGGGGAGGCTGTCAGCATAACTCAAGCTGTCACGGCACCTCTGCAAGGGGCCGGAAACAAATCTAAAGCTCTCCTACCTGCATGCCTACTAATGAGGCGCCACTCGCCTCTCCTGCCTGCCTGGCCTCGCCGAATCTCCTTGCCTCTCACCCCTCGCGGTCTCTCCGCAGTCAATAGAAGTCAAATCGTCATTTGTCTTTCCAGTAAGGACAGGCAACGATCAGAGATGGAAACTTGGGGGAAGCTCTCACCCCACGGGGACTTCTGCTTTGCCGCGCTTCGTCCAGGAAAAAAGCGCCTCGTGCCAGCGCCGCCAGAGCTCAGTGAAAGCCCATCCAGGGGTTAAACCAGCCTTGCAGTCTTCTCCTCACCGCTTGCCGAAGGCCAGTAGATTTCCTAATTGGCAAGTCAAGCACCGAGCTTTTTCTCTGCAAAGTATCTCCTCCCCTAGTAAAAGATGAGTAATAGGTTATGTTTTTAAACCGACAAATTTTCCTGGTAGCCTTTTAAGGCAGCATTGCGGGAGAACTCCAGCTTCATCCCCAAATAAAGAAATATATTGCTCTTCCTAACAGAGTTAAGACCTGGTTCAAGCCGTGTCAGATACACGTAGCTTTATTTTTGCAAATGAACCCCCAGAAGTTTCCCACCGGGAGCAGGAGGATACTGGACTTTAGAAGAACCTGACCTCTATCTTAACAAGTGCTGGAATATTTTGAAAATCGCTGTTTTGGCCGAAGAAAGCAATCCCCGGGAATCCTTGCCTGTAGGGTCCTAGAGAGCGGCGTAAGCAATATAGGATAGAAAAAGGCTGAACTGGAGATGTCCCTCAGCCCGCCTTGGTAAGACGTATTGGTCACAAATTAGGAGCTCAACAAAAAAGATAACTATTTGCCGCTAGTGATGGCGTTACAGATCCCTGCGTACGGCACAGAGCATTTACAGGGCCGGGCAGGGGGAGAAGCCAGGGAGGGGAAGGAGGGGTTTTAACACCCTCCATAGGAAACATTTCCCGAGCTCCCTCTGCTTTAGTAAAATAGATTTCACAGGGTGTGAACGGCGAAATGGAAAGCTAAGGAAGTGAAACATCCAAAATCCACCAGCCAAGTCGGATGTAAACGTGTCATGTATTTTATCACGGGAGTAGTGGAGCTTCAGCCGTTCCAGCTGTGTAACAGGGCCGTCGTCACCTGCGGTGGCTGTGGGAGGGTGCGGGCTGCGGCGCTTCGCTGGCAGCCGCCGCCAGCACCGCGCACAATCACGGGGAAATAAATTGATCAAGGATATCCTAGACGCACGCGCCCTCCAAGATTAAGTAAATAAGTAAATAAATAAGTAGAAAGACTGTCAAATACAATCAGTCCTGAAATTACTCTTGAAAAGATGTTTTTATTTCTCACCTCGCCATGGTTGCAGAGAACTAACTATCATTTGACAATTTTTGCCTGTATTTACAGTCGCTTGATAAAATGTGTGCCGGCAAGTGTGTGTGTGTGTGTGTGTCTATGTGTTTATTTTTAACATGCTAAGTTGGATGTGTCAAACTGAACCACACGTAACGCGGCAACAAAGGAAATCATTTCACTAAAATTACATAATGTAAAACAAATAATTGGAATACCTACATTAAATACAATTTGCATGCAATAGCCCATTATACAATTGCTGACACGCTGCAGAGAGGTATTAGGTTTAAAGTAACTACGTTTAGAAAGCAATTTGCAGAATTTCTACTCTTTTTGCTGGTTTGAAAAGCAGTGATAATATGTTTTTTGCAGCTGACAAGCGAACAAAACCCAATAATTGAATGGTACCGTCTTACCCACAAGGCAAGCTGATAATTAGAGGTTTAACAGACGGTTTGGATTTAATCTGAGCAGCGGCAGCTACTTTTTTTGATTTTTACTTCTTGTTGTTTAGGGGCCAACTAAAGGTGTGTGTCCCCCTCACTTGGCAACAGCAATGGGAAACAGAAGTTATTTTTTATCCCTGGCTCACGTCTGACACTGGCCCCCTGGGCTGCAAATGCGGGGAATGATGATGCACTAGAGGGCAACGACTGGAGAACGTGCATGAGAAAACAGATATAAGAAAACAAGAGGAAACAAATAACTAGGGTCGAGAACTGGCAGACATGCCCGGCCACATCTTTCTAGGGCAAAGGAAGGCGTTACCAGCCACAGCCTCCTCTCTCCCTCCCCCTGGGCTGCAGCTTCTGCCCCACCGCAAGGGTGGTGGGTGGGAGGACACTGGTGGCACCCGCGCTACCCCAGCAAGGGGTCTGGCACAGCAGGTCAAAGGTGGCACATCCACGGCGTGCACGCTGCCAAAATCCCTAAAACTCCAGCTTTTTTTACCCAAAAGGAGGGCAGGGCACTGCTGAGCGATGGGAAGTGCCCCCAAGTCACACCCTTCAGGAGCTGGCTGTGCTCACCGAAGCGGATTCCCAGTCTACCTCGGGTCAAAATGAGCATGACCATACCCCAACTATCTCATATTCTCCTCTTCCAAAAGGAACAGCTGTTCTTTCAGTCCAACGAGCCCTTTTGCAACAGTAGGTTTCACTTGTGCCTGCTCCGTGGCTGAATTTTAAGGAGATAACACATGACTGATATCATTAGTAAAAAAAAATATTGCTGAAAAATCCTGACTATTAAACACTAATGAGTATATAAAGCAATTTTATACTAACACAGAGGCTTCCCGGAGGGCTAGTCAGACTAGACGAAGAGTGAAGACTAAGCAGGTCATTCCCTTTCAAGCAAATTTCAGTTGTTTTTTTATCATGTCCGGAAGCAGAATTCTGGTTTTGCTTTTGGCATTTAATTGTTTATCGCATCCCAAAGTGAGATCAATTAAAGCATCCTCAATAATCTTAGGCTTAATTGGAAGCCAATTAAGAACTTCTGTGATCTACAGCTGATAGTACCCATTGTCAAACATGTCTATTCTCCAAAGAATTTACATTGAATAAAAGTTTTCCGAATATGTTGCATTTCGTATAGCACCAGCAGATAGATACATTTCCATACAAAACTACCAGATGAAGGCCAATTTTTGAAACGTGGAACATATCCAAAAAAGTTTCCGTCCTTCAAACAAGTAAGAAAACAAAAAATCTTGTTCACATTTTTTCCAGTAACTGAAAGCTCGCTCTCACTGTGAGCACATTAGGGGAGAGATTGCCATTTCAACTTATTGGCAAAACAATGTCATCATTTCTGGTTTCTCTTATGATGGAAGGTAGCACCTGAAAAAACCCTCAGAAAAAACCAAGATAATGGATTGTGCCTTTTCTGTGCCTTTTTCCTGCAAACGCCAGTATCAGCAAGCATGACCCTTGCATCTAGAAAGCAATATTGCTCATGAAATGCTCTAGATTGACAGCCACAGAAGTGAAACTCTTGTTCCGACCAGGGGTTACGAACTAAACACACACACTGGGCAGTAACTATGTTGGCTGGCCCCTACGTAGGCCGGCTCCCACCAGCCCTAACACGTGCTCCCAGTTCCACCAGCCCTTCTGCAAGGAAATGCCCTGCAGAAGCCACCAGAGACACCAGCTCCCCAGCAACTGGAGGCAGGTCACCAGTTCCTTTTGGGTATACTATTGAATTGCCACCAAATCCTCATAAGTTTTACCCTGGTCTACATTTGGGGCGCGACCTAGGGAGTAAAAAGCTTCACAGCTCACTGCTAGTCACTTTATAGGTTATTTATTTTCCTAACCTTAACTTTTAAAAGATTTGGAAACAAGGCAGAATAGGTGAAGTTTTAAGTATTAATTATTTTCCTTGAAATAAAACTAGAAGCAAATCAGCTTTTCAGCGGAAGACTATATTAATGTCCAATGCATAAGTCATTATTAAGATTACTGTAATGAGTACCAAGTGAATTAACGATGGCTAGCTGCTTATTTTAAAATTATTCACATTTTTAATGTTTATTCTCAACTCAGCCATTATGTCCTTTATATAGCACATGTGCTTAAAGAGCACTTGAATTCAACCTGTAATAGAAGCACAAGAAAAAGTCATTGGGAAAAATAGTTCCGATGGGAACAATTAGCTTGCAATATTCCCTACCATTTCACCCTTTGCTTTAAATGTGTATGCCAGAGTGGACGTTCCCCATTCCTCAAACGCCCATTAATTGGCAGAAATACTGGCTCCCGTACTTTCAGAGTACTGAGTGCTCAGACTCCAGAGCGCTCCTTTCTCTGGAGATGAAAGAATCGAAAATAAAATGTGAATCTTCCAAATAAGAATGCAGTGTATTACCACTCAGTTATTAGGGAAGAAAAGTACTCCTCTGAATGCCCAACATCAAGGTCTAATTCCTAGAGCCACCACAGTAATCAAAGTAATGAAAGACCTACCTGAGTAATGAAAGTCACCGACAAAGTCACTTCATCTCCCCATGCCTCAGTATACAAAGTCACGCAAATAAGCCTCAAAGCCAGAGGGGACTCAAGTTAAACGACGCCTCGTGCTAAAAAAATAAAATAATAAATTTGGCATCGAACCAGCAGCCTAACGTTGAGACTGTGGCAGGAGGTCTGGGTGAGTGGTATACGCTGAAAATCAAACCTATAGCCTATAAATACCCATTCAGGAGACGGACTTTGGGAATAGTTACGTGAAGGTTTTGTACTAAGCCTCCAGCAGCGCGCCCGAACGACTCTCCTGCAGGGTGTCTTTTCTGGTCTGTCCCTATTTGTTTAGGGAGGACTGTGCGTGGTCTTGATTTGCCCACCACGGCTCAGAGTTCACGTGACCACTTTCACCTCCACTGTGAACCCCCGTATGTCCAGTTTTGTGATACCCGTCACTTTAGCAGAGGAAGCTCTTAACTGAGCTCTTCGGAGATACCTGTGTCATTCTCAGCCGATTTGGAGCCCATAGGAATATCTACTCAGGTAAACGCTCTGTCACATGTGTTGCAGACTGGAAGTACCGTGTTTGTAGAGCAATAGGACAACTGGGATCTCTGATGAGCCACATCAAATACTGGTTTCCTTACGTCAGCGACCCAGAATTGGTGACGGGACTTTTGCAGCTCTAGCAACTGCTGTCAACAACTCCAGAAATAACACACTACACGTGAGAGTTGTTTAAAAACCCCCAAACCAACAATGCATTTTATTACGCTGAACCAGCGCACAGCTTCCTTTATATTCAATTTGTGGTGGCAAGAGGCTTAGTAACATGTTGCCTACAGTTACAACTCAGAATAGACTTGCCATTTTCTCACAAATCCTTTTCCGGAAAAGAAATCACCACATGGGATATTATGCATGGAAGTTAAAGGATCTATAATGTATTATGTATGTAATTTTTTGTGTATAAAGATATGTACGAAATAGTCACGCTTCTTTTGCCCGAGGGCTGGCAATATGAGAGACATCATTCAAGTGAAAAGAAAGAGTATAAACATGGCTATGCTGTAGCATTTTGATTGGTGATTTGTGTTAATTTTTTTGGTCATAAGCAGCTCGCCGGACTCCCAAAGGACTCCCAAGCCCTGACTTTTTTTAGCAATTTAAATCTAATTTTTCAGCCGGTTATTCCACAAACAGCCGGATTGTCTGACAGCACCCCCAGCAACAAAGAGTTAACGCTTCCCCTCCAGTCTTAATTCACCCCATTGTGTTTGGGATTGCAGGGATGGAAATGATCACACAGTGAAGTGCTGCAAAGTGCAATCTCTCTAGACACAATGGGGTTGAGTTAAAGGACACCAGGCACTTAACTCTGAATTTCCTTCTTTCATCCAAACACTGTTACTTTAACAGCATGTTTTTGCAGTTTTGTTTCGTCTGGTTTTAGTTTATGACATAGAAGTAGTTAGATGCTCGGTTGACGCACAGCAAAATTGCTACATGCCTTCATTTCCAGGCTGAGCTGGGTTTCTGTACGAAAAGATCGTATGTCCCCTACCCCCCAAAAAAAACCCCAAACAACTGCATTTAGAAACCTTTCCTTTTGCATGTCAGATCAGACCTAAAGTGATTTGGTCAGACAAAGGAAATGGGGTGGTTCTAGACCTAGGTCCCCGTAGAACATGGGTCACATTACTGAAAGCTGATTTACATGTCAGTAACTTGCAATGATTTTCTTTTCTAAGTGTGTGAATTTCTTTCCTTATCCCTTAGCACAGATTTGTAGATGCTACCAAGATTGGCGTTATCAGCCCTCCCAGGATGGGCAGATAACTGTTTCTCTCTCAGTGGCTGTCAGACTACAGTGAAGGTGGCTTTTCTGTTAACAAGGCAGGCATGTACATACGAAGTGAGCTCCCACACAGAATACTCTCTCAGAACAGGCCAAAGCATTCTTTGCTTCCATATCTATCCTTTAAGGTCTGGGCAGATGGCCTCAGGATGGATAACTGCAAATAAATTGTAGAGCATATGGAAATACCTCTTATGTTAACATGGAAATATGCAACACTCATGTTAAAACAGCAATAGCCCACAGCAAATTATTTTCTTATGCATATTTTCTTTATCACGTAGTCCAAGCTACGTCCTGCCCTTATACAGATATCCACAGGAGTAAGCTGGCACCTATATGCTCTCGGGGCCGTACAGAAATATGCTCCAGCCTGGTTCAAGCCCTTCGTGCACTGGCGGACTGACTCCGTTTTCTGTAGAAAGTCTGTGCCATCTCCACACGGGAAACCCCACCCGAAATTCCCAACTGCATCTATGCAGTTTCTCAACTTACAGTTACCCCTTAGAGACGTAATTTAGCCCCATGTAATGGTGGATGGCTTGAAGGAACGCCTGTTCTAATTATTAATTACATACTAAATGTCAATTCAGTAATATAATACAAGCACTGATTTATGTTATAAATTGGCATCTGCATTCCATAAATTGTTTCATTTTAGTGGCTTATAATTGCTACATTTCTGAAAGTTATACAGTGCAAAAAAAGCTGGACTGGATTCAAAATATGTTGGCGTGCATGCAATTACCGAAAATGGGGAAAAAACCCAGAGCAAGTATTTAATTTGGTATTTGCAGCACTGTAGTGTTATCAGCCTGCACAAATGCTATAATTGTCATCCGTAAAAAGACCAAAGCAAAGGGCTCTGGAAAGAGAAAATACATCTCACATGTTGTGGCCTAATCCATCAGTCACTGCATTCGCATGTAATCTTTACTCAGCTGAAGTCCATAGTGTAAGTTATTGAACTGGGGTGACAGGGCTGAATGGAAGTGATAAAAAATGAAAACCTTTTAATGAGAATTTTTGAGTCCCTGGGCCTGATCCTGTCAGTATTTTCTATCGGACACGCTGCTTACTCCTGTGAGCAACCGACTTTCCTCTCGTTATGCCCTCTTAGAAGCGCTGGCAACACGACCCTGCGCTTAACAAAACCCAAACACGACAAAACAGAAGAGAGCAGCCTTAATGGACCTGCCTATCACCCGCCGGCAGCCAAGCCTCGCGCACTCATTCTTCATTGCTCCGAAACATCCCAAGCCCAGCCAGCAGCCAGCGTTTACTTGCCTAACAGTGATGCCAGGAGGATCACACGGACGTGTCTACCTGGAGGTATGCCCGGCAGGTTTCCTACCGAGCCGGTGCGCCTGCCGCGGAGGGTGATGCTCGTGGGACAGCGGCGCTGCACTGTCCCACCTAAAGCTCTTCCCCGATACGCGGCAACGTTGCATCCCACAAGCGATTTAAGTCTGGTTGGAAGTCTTACTTTTCAAGTAATTTATCATAATTGTTAAAAAGAAACACTTAAGTATCAAAGTGGAAATCACCTGCTGTTTGCGGTTTCTTTTGGTGACATTTTGGAGAGTGAGAGTCCCGGGGACAAGCCCAGCTGAAGGCCTTCCCGCAGATGCTCTCCCATCCTCGCCTCTCCCTGCACTTTGCTCACGGTCCCCACCTCATGCCCTTGTCCCCGTGACGGGGTTGGCTCCAATCACAGCTCTGAATTAAATATAACCTCTCTCCTTTTCTTGGAGGTATGTTTTTAACCTGGACCATGTTAATGATTCAGATTACAGGACAGCCCCTCTGCCAGATGACTGGCACGGCCAAGATGAGGGTGAAGACCTAGGTGGGAGCAGAGAGGAGCAGGCAGGGCTGGTCACTCATCGGTGTCTCAGAGTGATGCTATCATGGTTTCCTCAAAGACTTCACAGTAGGATGCAGCAATGGGAATAACCTCAAAAATGTTTATCTCATAGGGCTTTTAAAATCTTATCTTCTCGTCCCTCTACCCTTGTGGAGTCAGAAAATTCTCCAGTGTCATAAACAGAGGAGGAGAAGGAGGCTCTGAGAAGACGTAACACCACTGATCTTGGTGTTCAGTCCCCCCAGGGTCCTTTTGCCGCTGGTGGAGACAGCGGCTGCTCCCCACGGTGAGTTGCAGCACCCAGTTAGCACCCGGGTCAGGTTGATGGCAGCTTTTCTCCCTGCTGCTTTGGGGGCTAACTGAGCAGCCTCTGCACACTAGCCTACTCTGACAACAAAAAACATTGATGAAAAAGGATTAAAATGTCAGTGCACATGGGGAGAAAAACTATGGAAGTTTCCCTCAGAAGAGGGGAATCACTTCTTGTGAGATGTATTTTAAGAGCATCCACAGGAGTATTTTTTGAAAGCCATATGCTACTTATTCACATGCGTGTGACAGAACTCATATATGAGGAGTGACACAGAACACAAACGTAGGTGTTGCACATTTCGTATGTGCATATGTTCATAGCCTATTCCCGAGTTCTGTTTCTGAAATACTCCATTACACATACGCCATTTCCAAGTTCAGTATTTGGTTACCTTTGGCTTAAGAAAAATGCATTAAATTTACGATTAACATCTTCAAAAAGACATGGGGTCTAAACCACTTTTATTGGCAGAATGAAAAACGGTTGCTTTTAGAAGAAAATGATGTCAAAATAGGCCTAAATCTTCAGGATGACGCAATTTGACTTTGTAGGAGCTGGGGCACCACCAGATTAGAACACCATAAAATAGCACAAACTCACCTGCTTTCGTCTCCCCTGCACTTCCTTTCCTTTCATATTCTTTCACTACTCAGCACAATTAATGAAATCCAGGAAACTGCAGTTCGTCCACAAGTTTATGTTTCTTAATTGCCCAAAAAGTTGACCCTCATCCTAAACGGACTAAGGCAGAGTGCGAGTCACTTATATGATAGAACTCAAGAGTTGTTGAAACTCCGAATATATTTAGAGCAAGCTCAGGGGACTATAACCTATTAGTCCTCGTCTCCTACTCTTCTGCCACGGCTCTGACACTGTGGTTTCTCTCTGGTGCCTCAAACCCATGTACCAAAGAAGACAGTTGCTGTGAGAGTTGGCTCCTGAAGCGGGAGAAAAATGGCAGCACTTATTCAGGTAGCCAAAGAGAAGGTCAAAGACCAGCACCCAGCCGGACCCGCAGAGCAGGACCTCCACCGCGCGGGCAGCCCGTGATGCTCAGCCAGGGCTGCGGCTCCAGCGCTCCTCTGCTGCTGCTCTCGAAGGAAAAGGCGTTCAAAGGGCTTGCATTAGGAAAGTTATTGACAGGAAGAACAAGTACTTGAGTCAACTGTCTTCTGGTTGCTCAGGATATAACCAAGAAAATGGTAGGCGATCAGCCAAGATAAGGAGGTGACTGCCATGAGAAGACTCATTTTTTCTCAATTCCCTGCTTCCTCAGGTGTAGCTATTTTAGACCATATTTAGAGTGTAATTATTGTAACCATTTAGTTACGGATTTCAGCTTTTAAATTGTCAACCCGCAGAAAAGCTTTATGAGCTACAGAAGGACATAAACTCTGTGCTTTCCCACTGGCAAAGCAAAGAAGCAGAAGGCAGACAAATCAACGGTTTGCTGGTCTAATTTTTTTCCTCCCTGTTATCTTACGGAAGCCACCGTTGTTTTTGAAAGGCCTGGGAGCTTTCACTCTGTGACAATGTTATAAGCCTTCAGAAACAGCCACTCACTCACTATCACACAAGATGCTTTTAGCCATTGCCCCACAGCCCTGTAACACAAACACAAGCAGCTCTGCAATTATACTACTTCTTAGCACATGAGGACAGACCCTTTGTCTTCCACACAGAAGCAGCTGTCCTTAAACCTGCCTAAAAATTTGAAGAAAACTTTAATCTACCATAGAAGTTTCTCATGGCACTTTGCAAGTTCTTGCTCTACCTCTGATCAAAGGCACAGTACTCTCAACTCCACAGAAAACATTTAGCATCTATTTGAACAGTACATCAGAGAGATGGAAAGACATGAGAAATTACTCTTACAATCATAAACAGAAAATAATGTCACTGTACTAAGGACAGTGGTTTAAAAATAAACAATGTCATTTTTCAGATAAAAGATTATTAACTCTTAATTCATAATACCGATAAATTACATAACAACATCCTCTGTTCCCTACAGAGAAAACACGAGTAGCTTTTGTCTGGTGAACAACAACGCAAAAATGTTTAAAGGCAGTGACCAAAAGTAAAATACAGTAAGTAACACAGCACTTTAAACTGGAAAGAAAAAACTGATTGGAACAACTTTTCAGAAAAGAAAAGTAAGGAATGGTCCTTCACGCCAATACAGATGTGAGTTAGAAAGAGAAAAGCTGATAGGAGCAGTTCAGGAAAAAAGGGAGAAACAAATAGAACAAATTGTTAAACAATTTTTAACTTTCCTCATTTTCTCCAGTCAAGAATTATATCCAAGAACGATCTTAATAGAAGTATTACTCATCTGTTTTCTTCCACATATTTACAATTTTACAGTGCGCTTCATAGATCAGTTAAACCGCCGTTACTCATACGCAGAGTGGCTCCGGATGGACAGGGGACTCCATCACAAATCAGTTACTGTGATGTTCATTTAATTCCAATAGGAAAGCCAAGAGGAAAAGCCTGCCTGGCAGATTTATTGATTACATTTCACCAATGACCAGCAAGAGGCAAGCACTCTGAAAATCCCCAAAGGTGATCATTAGTACTGAGTAACTGTCACTAAACATTAGCACCACCAGCAGACTGGAACTAAAAGAAACTGTGGTGCTTTAAATGTGACGCCCAAGAGGGATTGCCTGTAGTCCAAAGAAAAAGTGGAACATCTTACATGTGTTTAAGACAACTGAAATGCTTTATATATATATATTCGTGCATATATAGTTAGACTTACAAAATTGGTCTAGCGCAGTCAGGCAAACTGGGCAGGGCCACCTACTATAAAGCATAAAATTAATGTGTCAAGCTAATTTCGCGGTCCACTTGCCTGGAGCTGATTAGGACCAAATTAAACCTGGTCCTAATCAGCCTGGGTGCTTTGCAGGTAATACAGAAATCCATGGGATATGCTTATTACTGTAAAAGCACGCGCACATTATCTGCACAAGCAGGGTAAGAACAGGTTTGCCAGAATAATATGTGGTTTCACACTTTCTAACGCATTGCTAGCTCACCTATTTTTGGCGGATTTCTATTTGAAACTTTCACGTTTCCATGGCACAGAGGAACTAGACATCAAACGTGCGATTTTTTATTTTCCATACACAAAATCTGATCTTCTGATTCTTGGCTTGGCCAAAGGAGCGCTTTCTGTATCTGACACGATGAATTTAGATATTACAGGAAGAGAAAGTATATGAAGGGTTTTGCCACTTCCCATTAGCTCCTGGCTACCTCCTCTTTTTTTTTTTTTTTTTTTTTTTATCACATCCTGTGATTCCCATGTGTGTGCCTTTGTTCCATGGGAAACAGCAGGAACAATACCCTTTGTACTGCTGGCAGACAGCTGCTTCTGATACAGACACGCCGCTGCCTTTAGTGTACTCGAAGCATTGCCTCAGCCAGGAAAAGAGACTATTTGAATTCCACCCTCTTGGTCAGTCTATAGTCCTTGCAAGCCCTCGCTCCAAACACGATATCCCAACAGAGAAAGTTATTTCTTGCAGTGACCTCGCACCAGCCCCTTTCATCAAGAGGCCACAATGACAAAAGCACGATGCTACAAAAGGTCCTTCCTCTCCCGGTGGTACCTGGCAGTCACAGCAGAAAACAGAAGATGTGGGAACGGGTCCGGGAAGGCACATTCACCAATAGCATCTTATTGCCATGGGCCTTCTCCTGCCTTGTGATTCCATGTGAACAGGAACACAGCCTACACAGAGGCCTGTTTAAGGTATGTAATCCAAATAGTGAGCTTTAAGGATGAGAAGTTCATGAATTTGAGGGACTGATACCTTACGAAGTATGATTCTGCATGTAGATTAAAACATTAAATTAGATAGGTAGCCTATAAATAGGTGTCTTCCAAAGGAAAAGGTCTAAAGCAGCAAGAGGACGATGAGCTCCCTCACAGCTTTCCACCTGTTTGTTGGAGAGCCTCAAGTTCTCCAGTACAACAAGGATAGAAAACCAGCGTGTGGTTTCCCCATGCAGCACGGGACACTGGGCATCAGGGGAGGAGCATTCAGATTTGCAGCTCTTCACTGAGGCTGCGCGAGTCATCTCAGAGCGTTCTGCTTCCTTTGTCTCACTTTCTGCCTTTTTTTTTGGCCGTATTTTCATCAGAAACAGTCAATCTGTTCAGATTTATCAGCACATGGTTCACGTGTAAGGCTACATTGCATAACTGGCGGCAGAGCTGTGCCGGGTGATCCGAGTCCCTGGCTGCCGGTGGCTACCAGGCATTGCTTGCCAAGACCTCATTGCCTGTGCCACCCTACGAACACTCAGTCTAGTGTCCTCCCAAAATCTAGCCACAGGACATCTGGGGAAGCTCTGCCGTCTCTTGCCTGTCTAGGTTTCTCAAAGACCAACCTCTTTGGTGGAAGAGCAATGAAGCTTGTGAATATGAAGGCACTGGGACACAGCACACACAGCCAGGAAGTCTCTTCATCCCTGACTTGGATGACAGACTTCTCCTACCTGAGTGTACACTCCCAAGATGTTTCTGGTAAACCGTATGGATAGTCTGTACATCATACAAGACTGTGTTAGAAAACAATTCTTTAAAAACAAGATAATAATGAAGACAAGTGGAGGTTCACTAAAATGCAGTGGTTAATGCTAGGGATGCATGCAGCACTGCAAGGTCCGGCTCAGTTGTCTCGGGATGTTTTACATTCTATTTCCCAGGTCAATTTGTATTTCTAAGCTTCCATCCCTAGAGAGATGCATAAGAGGCAGCTTTACAAAATGCACACCTCTGTGCCAGAACCTATATTTTCATCTTCAGAACCTATTAATTTTGTATCCCTTGCAATAAGTTAAAGTTTGAAAAAAGGACCACTGGTTCAAAAAAAAAAAAAACCAAAAAACCAACTCCATCTGATCATCTTTTATTTCAATGTGGCATCTCCTCTCAGTATTCAGGTGATGTTCTTAAACTGTGACATTTTCAATCTCTTTAAGAAACACGTTCTTTCTGAATAATGAAGTCATCCTTATAATTGCTACTGCCTTAAAGAAAAAAAAAAAGTAACTTTGCAACACTTTGCCAGGTCTTATCCCCATATTTCCATACTGCTCCTAAGATGTTGGCAATTATTATTTAAGTCAAAAGGGAAAAACAAAATAATTTACATCATCCATCACAGCTCCCTTGCATGAATAAGTTACAAGACACCGTGGCAAATCAATCGTGGGGAAAAGAACAATCTGCATCAAACACTGTATTTGTGCGTATAATCTTTTTAATTTTTTTGACCTCGTATATCAAAACAACAGATTGAATTCTGTGAACTTTAAGTAATACAAAGCTGTTTATCCCGAAGTCTCATTGGGAACCTCTAATCTAATCAGTTATATTCAGGACACAGTGATAGGAATAAAGGGAACAGACCTAACTCAGCACAAATTCCAAAATCTGTTTGCCATTCACCCGGTCCACTCAGTCTGCGTAGACAGTAAGGTCTTAACACACGAATCATCTCCTAAGGGTGTACGGATGACACTGTATGCACGAGAATCTGGTTGCTGATTGTAGCAGCTAGTACTGCAACAGTTGTGCTTACGATTCTGTCAGTAGATGTCAAGAGGGCTTTGCTATCTTTATGAAAAAATTAAGCAGCCCCTCTCCTCTTCCCTTTCGGAAAAAATACTTTTTCCTAATTGTCAGTCTCAGCTAACAGGGCAAGGACTGGTTGCCCAAGACGAACCTGTTGCCTTCTTGCTATTGGAGGCAGTCGTCGCTCCAGGGCAGGAAGGCATGGGTTGGGGGAGAAAATGGGAATGAACTTGTTATCTTCAAGAAGATAAAAAGCAAGTATTGAGTCTAAATTCACCAAGGGAAACCCATTTCCCATTTGTGAGGAGCGCCAATACAATGAATATACATGCGAATCTGAATCACTGCATTTCACTTCAGGGCTTCCAGAAAAGTTAGTGATGCAAAAGCCTCCACAACAGTGGTCTCTCCATCATGCAGAAAGATTGCGTGCCAGAACAGGCTGGTTCCACTATGTAAGTACAAGCTACATACATCTACTCTCTGCAAATGCGTCATTCTCTAGGAAACAAATCTCAGAAGGTAACACTTCAGCAGGACTCTTGGCTGTCTTTCCTACAAGAAAACCAAGAGTGTCTCCATAGGACCTTTACCGATAGATTACCAAAAAAGGCATGCAGCACACGCCTGCCCTCCTGCTGAACAATCACTTGGTATCTTCTAACATTTACATATCCACTCTTATTCTTTCCCACAGTTAAATCCTCTTTTATAATCCCCTGCTTCAGGGTCACAGCTCTGTAGACTGGTATTAAGGGGATTCAAGCAGGCAGACTGAAAGGAAAATAGACCTCTGAGTTCATTTTGATAGGTGCTGCGTATATCCATGGCCAATCCTTGCTTCAGAGGGTTCCCGAGTGAACTACAATAAACAGAGACCTAAAAGAAAGACGATCTGGTCCTGTTTCACAGATGGAGGACTGGAGCACTCTTAAGTGGTAATTGCTGAGTGACTTCCTCCAAATCATAAAGGAACTCTTGAGCACATAAAAAATTGAATTCAGATCACTCACATTCTTGGTAAAATATTTTGGTTTAGGACTTTAGTGGATTTGCAGGGGTAGAAGGAAATCTGTTTTTTCCTTCTCCCTGGAGGAAAGAAAGGAATTAATAAAACTCATTAAGTCTTAGCAATAGACACCAAATTGCCTATTGCAGAAAGAGTCACAGTATTGTCAATTGTTCAAAAATTACTAGCTCTTTTTCACCTAATATCTTTACTGTTTCCTCAAGTCGGTATATATGTTTGTGCAAGCGTGTGTGATGAACACACATTATAAATGTTATACCCCTGTCTCACCCCCTGCTTTATTTTCCTCCCTCTCATACGAACTAAGTGTCCTAAATTTAATTTTCCCCCTTACAAATTGGCTGCCCTTTCATGTCAGGAGAGAAAACGCCCACTCAGCATAGCTTGAAAGGAACCTGTCTGCAGTGGGGAGGGAAAAGTCGAGGTGCCGCTTTAACTAACTAAATTAAATACAAGTAGAGCTCCAAGCAGCTGGCAGGTTTGATTTGGATGTAGGATGCTGTGAGATAGTGATAAGTGAGCGCTCAGGACCAAAGGGAATTAAAAGGCTGTACTTTGGTTTAATGGAGTCACTCTCTGTCTGTGGTGCATCCATTAAGGACACCGTGCTGGCACACGGCGGTGCCGGCACTGCTCAACCTGCAAAAGGCCAGCTTCAAACAAGGCTGAGCTTCGGGCTCCGAAGGACACAAGTGCATAGCTTTTGAGGGGGGCAGGAGGAGGTCCTCGCTGTGCTGTCCTCAGCCGCCTCGCAGCCTTGCGAAGGAAGGCACAGCTTCTGCCACACCAGAGGTGTGGATCCTGTGCTGGACCGTGTCGGAAATACCTGCCGAACAGCCCAAGAAGTGGTTCAGAGGGTGCAAGAAAACTCACGTCACCCTGAACGAGAAATTTGTCTGTCTTGATTAAAGAATTCCCGAAACCTTGTAATGAAAAGAATTACAGAAAAGTTTCTTCCCCCATTTTTTTTTTATTTATTTACTGGTGCGTTACACAACCGTTTGTGTGTAGTCAGTATTCCCTTGCTCTCTCCTGGTATTAGTATTTCTCTCGTTCATGTAAGCCCTTCCCTGAGGAACAATGAAGATGGGAAAACATTTTTAAAGATTATGATTCAACTGTAAAACGTTACTATTTGTCATTGTCACCAACAGGCAGGTGTAATGCCTGAAAGCGTCTTTCAACTCTGCTTTCTAAAAGGACTAAAAATGTAAATGAAACTTTGATTTCATAATTAGTACAACAGATTTGACACTTGTCTGCCTCTAGTAACAAGGGGAACTCTCCTTACATTCGCAAAATGCTATGAAACCTCCTCCGGGAAGATGTTGCAGAAGTTAAAAACCGTGACTGGGTGCTGTAATATGCTGTGTTTGAAACCAGCTACTCAGTGAGAGACCTCTGCAGACAGGACAGGTTAAATACTCATTTTTAAGGCTTTTTACTCCTTTTCTTTTAAAAACATTACCTTTTTCTCTGTTTGGAGACTTGTAAGTGCCAGAGCATGGAAATACTGGTCACTAGATGCTGACAGTGTTTATTATCATAAGCAATCCCCTTGAATGTCACCATTTCTAGTTAATATTAGTTAGAAGACTGAACATTAGAGTAATTATCACGAAAATGAGTTTGACAACCCCATTTCCAACAAGCAGTCATTACAGAATGCTTGGTCTTTTGCACAATTCAAAGCTAATCTTCAATTTTTGTTCTTTTGTGAATATATATACCAAACTAACTTACACAGTAAAACGACTCAAGAACATGTAAATACATTTGTTTCCTCATGCACAGAGATGCATATTTATGAATAATTTTCTGTAAAATGTGTGCCGAAGAAAAAGGAGAAATTGTTTCGAATTGATATTATTTCTGTACAGAGAAAAAAATCTGTTGGATTAAGAATAAGTGCCACATAATTTGAATGATTACTGATTTCAAAAAGAAAAGCACCAAGTTGCATGGGACTGTACATACAGCACAGGCAAAATCAAGAGAGATTCACAATAAAGAAAAGAAGAGAAAGAAAATATCCCTCAAAAGATGATGACTCTCCAACTAAATCCAGTCATCTTCTTCACTGTTAATTTATTTTATCTGATAGTTTTTCATTTGTCCTCTCTTAGAGGTGCGATCATTACTACTCTCTGCATTCCAACAGCAGCCAGAAATCCCAACTGTGATCAAGATCCCATTGTGTCAAAAACTATTGTGGGAAGAGATACTTTCAAAAAGAATGTCTTGGAAAATGTCAGCTGTGTGACTAGGAATCAAATGCCTTAGTTTGCATACTTGCCTAAGCTAACAGTGCAAACAAATAGGATGCATTTATGCAATTAGAGATTGCAATTATGCAGTGAAAGCTATGATTTCAGCGAAACTTCTGCTAGCTTTAAATTGCCAGGATTATGCCCACTACTGCACTATAATTGGTAAAGACTGGAGAGAAAAGTAATGTGTGATAGTTACTACTCTGGATGCCATTATTTCAGTCTATAACAAAGATAGTTTGTTGTGTATCAGTATAGCTTTTTTTTTTTTGTGATGCAAAGGTTCTTTAAAAGGTGTATGGACAGCATGCATGGAAACTGCATGGAAAAGCTCTTAGGAAGGTCTTAATGGAGTTTCTATACACCACTTATAGAAAAAGAGCTTGTTAGATATTTTATCTGATGCACCTAGATATTTCTGGCAGCTTATGTCATACTATGCTCTAAATCAATGAAATGATAGTGATTTGGAGTTAAATCATAGAATCACAGAGTCGCAGGTTGGAAGGGACCTCACAGATCATCTGGTCCAACCTTTCTTGGCAAAAGCACAGTCTAGACAAGATGGCCCAGCACCCTGTCCTGCTGAAAAGTATAGTAGATCTGTATTAAAAATGGGAAGAAATGAATGGCTGTCTGACATTTCCTAGCTTATCAGGCTTTTTAGATGGCCATTATTTTCCCAACCAACTTCCCATTAGAAATGTCAAGACTTCCCAAGATAGAAAACATGCAATTTTGCTCTACTTTCTGCAATCATGACAAAATAAAGTTCCTATGTACCTTTATTGGAAGGGGAAAATAAAAGGAGGTGAACCCGACAGAATTAATTCAGAAGTTATTTTGAAAACGTTCTGGGTACAACCTCCTGACACATAAAACTAAACTCTGCCTTCAAAACAAGTGACTTTGGCTCTGACTAATTTAGCGAGAGCTGGTAGTAATCAGAACACACCTACCTCTTTTGAAGCCCGATTTCAAAATCTAGGATCTCAAAATAAGGTAGAAGAATTTGAAAATTTTTGTGTTAAGGAGGAAGTTAATGAAGAACAAATTTGAGTACTGACACAGCAAAGGACATTTTGGAGAAGGCTGGACCTGAAATGGATCTGCATGTCTAGGTGCCTTTAGGTATCATATCTGATCACTGCCACTGCTGTGTACGGAGGGGTCTGACAGGGAATTTTTAGCTGATTTAACTGTAATTTAAGAAAACTGTTCACTCTTGCCCTGTCCTGGAGGTTGCTACCCCTTTGCCAGAGCAGCAGAAGGGATCTCCACCACCCCAACTGAGAAGGGGCTCCCTGCTGGGCGGCCAGCCGGTGACCGCAGCGGCTGGAGGGCAGGCACAGCCAACGCAACGCCACGGCCACCTGCTACCAAGCCATAAAAGCCTGTAACCCTTCTTTTGCGACCAAATTAAGGCCCTTGAAACAAACACGACACGGAGCTGATCCTTCGAAGAGCACAGTGGCGTTTTCTGGTACGTTGGGGTACGGCTTCGGAAGGGAAACATTTCCCACAGTAATCATAGCGTGACGCATACACCTCTTCCACCCTGGAGGAGCAGACCCATTCACTGCTTTAAAGGCTGCCATCTTCTCTCACAGGAGCTGGCCTATGACGTTCAGCTTCCGCTCTTCCCTTTTCTTAGCAACGCTGAAGGGATCCTGAGAGATCTTTAGGTTCAGCGTGGCTGTTCAGCCTAACCTGGCAAGGCATTTTACTGATGTAATTACAGACATAGGAGTTAAACCTGTGTAACAACCCTCGAGGATCTCTTAATCCACAATATAATTGCTTTGTCCGGTTACTTTTATTTCATTTGGCTTAGGAGGTATGAACCTTGACCTATCCTGCAAGAATCTGAGGAAAAAAGATCTCATTTTTTTAAAGCCAAATACTTTTGGTCCCCCCGTAGCCCCACATGACAACCAGCAGCACTCCTTCTCTACGCGTTTTCTTGGAGCTCCCACAGCAACACAGATGTGCAGGGAAGAATGATGATCGAATGGAATTAATATAGTGCAGAAAGTAAAATTCGGTTAATAAAGCAATATCCAGGTACAGTCCACCGTAAAACAAATCTTGTTTTCCATAAGAAATAGAACTGTAATTTTGCAAAGACACTTCAGCAAATATAATATCTTCCTTACATTGGATTAAATGTGATCATAGGAAAAGCACGCAAATATAGATAGACCTGAAGTAGCAATTCTCTTTCTGGAGGCATTTCTCCTCATTTCTGCAGAATTATTCACCGTTCTTTTCGGATAGTGCAAATGTTCTACTGAATCTTGTTTTTAGCTGAGTTCTAAATATGCTTGTAAGACAATAATAGATTTTTTTTTTTCACAGTGCCCAAATATAGTATAAATCTAACCAAACTGCCAGATACCGGTTCGCTTTCCTGTACATTATTGTCATATGCAATTATATGTCAGATGAAAACATATGCTGACTTTTGGCTAAGTATTGAAAAATCATACAAGCATTTTTTGTGGTATTGAGCAGGCATTCAGCTACCAGAAGTAGTTCTATAATGCAAAGCAATATATAGTGTATTTTATTTCATTTGGTCATGCTGGTACTGTTTCACTTCCTCCATTCGCTCGTGTTTTCTGGTGGCATCTTTAAAACCAATTATTATCTATCATTACTGCCTGCAAGGAATAGCCATGCATTTTCTCACTGTAGAAATAATCAGCAGTAACAATGCAATATCAAGCTGCTACCTTTTTAATGAGCTGAGAAACATAACCATTAATTTATTGTAGCTTCTCATGTCACAATAAAAATACATCCATTTTTATTTTAATAAAGTCAAAACCACTGAAATTACTCTACCTGTAAAACACACTAATAAGCATTTGATTGAATTAATTAATATTACCTGTTATTTCAATGCTCTTGATGAACTACAGGCCATGAAGTCCAGCACAGTTTTATAATTCTTGAAAATTATTTTAGAAAATATAAAATCATAACATTCCAGTTAGCGAATTACCTGCCGGTTTCCTGTAGTTTAATTATACCAACGAAAAAATATCTAGAAACGCCTATGTAGACGAAGAATAAGAAGGCTGAATCGTAACAGTTTAGAGGTGTCCAAGTTTTACAATTAGCTGTTAAATACTTAAGGTCAAATTTCAAAAGGCATTCTGGTGTCTAAAGGTGCACACCACTGAGTTGCGTTCTTTTCAATTATGCCCACTTAGTTCAAGATACGTAGAGCACGTAGTTTTGAAAACAGCTTAACGCTATCTGTGTCTTTAGTACCCTATAGGCCTTTAAGAGCATTATGCTTTCAAATGAAAACCCTAACGCACCGTTTCCATCCTTTCTCCCCTCCGTTTGCTTCCACAGCTCTTTTATATTTTCACACAACCCATGCCAGTCTTTTGCGTGCTCATGTAGGGATGGCCTCAACTGTCCAGATGTGTCCTACCAGCAGAATAGGCAACATAATGCGCCGTAGCTCGGCTTGGCCATGGAACAGCATACCGTCACCGGCACACTGCCAGTTTTACATGTGTCCACTAAGAGGCACACAGATGTTGAGGGCATTTTCTCAGCAGAAACTAAATGGCTGGAGGTCCGGTGCGAGCGAAGGGCCCTGATCCGCGTGCGCTGTGGCAAGCAGTCATGGCAGCGAAGACGATCCTTCCTTCCAAGCCTCCCCTCCTGCTGCCTCCCAGCATGACAGCGGGAGGGAAAACGCACAGCTCAGAGGAGTCTAAATTTGAAGAGCTGAGCTTGAATGAGAGCTTTTTACCTCCTCAGGATTGTTTTATAGAAGTAACTATTCGTCTTTTTTTGTCGAAGATGAGCAAACCAGCAGTGGAAAACACCAAAAAATATTGCAAATTAAAACCAATGTTTAACTAATTTTATATAAAATTTTGCCTACTGTTTTTCATTCTGAGACAATTACTTTTTTATCAGAGACTTATGAACCCCTGAGGAGAAAAGTATATAGAAATACTAACACAGCAGCATTATTCCCGATTTATTGACCTTATTGTATCAAACCTAGTGAGAATGCCGCTTGATATTTGAAGAGGCTTCTATTCCTTCCCGATTTCGGTCCATCATTTATTTTTTGTTTAATATATTGGCTTTAAATCGAATGGACACTACGTTTGGAATCTGAAGTCCATGTGTACCTATATACTTATTTAATCCCATCAAACAGAAAATACTCGCCTTAGCAGTCTAATAGCCTCTTACAGTAACATGCTGCATTTCATTTACATGACGATGAGATGGGAAAACGGATTAAATAGTGGCTGATCACCTTGGGATAGACAGAAAACGATGGAGGCCCATGACACCCCGAACCCTTTAGGTGCAAGGGAACTGCCCCAGTGCCTCTGCTGTCTGTGCAGGGGATTCTCTTGAATAGCACGCTGCCACCCTTTTCGGAGTTTCCACCTCACAAAAGTTCATACAGATCGTCGCAGAGCAAACTAATATATCTCCCAGACGGGTTTTTACTCATGAAGTCCCGCCTGTGCTCCAAGCCAGCCAGACTCACGCCATAAAGCTCTATTAGTGCAGGACCACTACTTCTATCTTCCAGTCCCCCACTAGTATTTTTCTAGACCCACTATGGAAATCTCATTTTGGAGAAACAATCATAAGTAAATTCATGTGCACAATAGTGTAATTCTTGCCTTAGATGCCATTCTAAATCAAATTACTCTTTTTTTTTTTATTTTCTTTTACATTTGCAGTCACGGTGGCCACACATCCCTGGTGGGACAGAAGAGCACGATGTGAAACACCTGCATCTTCTTCTATACAGTGCCCTATACACCAGTGTCACTACTGATCCCAAATCAGGCTTTTTCCTCTGGGACAGCAGGAATCCCATAGCTATGCATTCACAGGGGAAGGGGAAGCTGCCCTGAATTGGCCATAATTGTCTCTCTATTGGTGCCCCATCTGGAGATATGTCTCACTCAAGATCTGAAAACTCCTGGGTGGCCTTTCTTGTCAACCTTTTTAGACACCTTTACCACCTGAAAGCTCATTTGGCTCAAACAGATGAGTCCACAAGAGCTGGGAAAGAAATTTCTGCCGCTCTGGGGAGTGTAAGTACTTCCATGCATGAGAGGCAAAAAAGTAGCTGATGTGTGAGGTGACATTCAAAGCAAGATCACTGCACTGCTGCCTCTGCAGAACAGAATTATTATTTTCTGCTGCTGTTCTCTGCGTGTGACTCGAGGCCGCAAGCCAGGCTGGCGTCTGTAGCAGAGGAACAGAAAGAAGCACGAACACGTTTTCATGCCTTGTAGCTGAATTCTGCAAGGCATAGCACATCTTTTTGGAGGTCATGAGCCTCCCCAGCTAGGTCAGATCAAACACCTTCTGGGTTTGCACCCCTGAGGAGAAAACATACTTTTTTTTTATGATATAAATGTCAAAGAGCTACAGCCTGTTGAAATGCGTTACTGCCTTCTGGGTAATTTTACTCTGACTTTAATTATGCTCCATCTTCATTTGAAAGCCTGATTAGCGTACAGTTCACTCGAAGCCACATTGCCTGCCCAGCTGTGTGCAGACTCACGTGGGGGAGGATTTGAGACATGCCAGAGACACAGCAGATACAGAACTATACTGGGAGTACCTCACATCTGTATCAATTTAGTACCCAGAAGAAGAACTAATAGCCTCTTCTGCTCTTTCAGACCCTGGGATGTCTTGACTAACACAACTTAGATGCTAGAAAAACCGCTGTGACTTAAAACTGTGCAATTAAGCCATTCCTGTTTCTTTGTGAAAGAGAGTTACACCAACAGAACTATGCCGTTTCAGACATAATGAAGACTAACACTGTAATTTAAAGCTGTGGTCCATACATGATGGTACGCTGGAAAGAAAAATATTCAACAATTTGCCATTCAGGTTTTACTTTCCTTATGCCAAGGTAGGGGACATTTTTGTTCATTAATACCAAACAAACATTAGTTTCACTTGACTTTATTCCCATCTAGTGCAACACTGAAGCAGAACAGAACTCCAAATCACCTTCAATCAAACCAGCTTCTCAGTATTTATGTTTTTAATGTTAAGGGCAGAATATGCCAGGATTACTGAACAAGGACTACAAGCAAAACAAAGTAATATATTTCCACCTTGCTGTGACACACAACTCTTTTAGACTTCATGCACTAGCCAAAGTGTGATGTCCGTGCAGTTTCTTCTTCTTCGCTCCAGGATGCACTTGCGTCATTTTAATACGTCTGGTAACATGCTGTTACACCATTGCTCATTCTTCGCCGGTCTGCAGCTCCACACATCCAAGTTTCATTACATGACGCCTTTAGCATATGTTACATACTATTTCTGTGTTCTCTGAATTACCCCTAAACCCAGCTTTTTTCATGTCCATGTCTGCATTTCTTTAACTGACGGCTACTGAGCTGTCCGTAGCCACGGGGTCCTCACTGCCTGCCTGTGCCCTGGCTCTGATGGCCCCATGCCTGCATGCCTCCGCGCCCACCCTGTGTCTCCCTCTCTCAAGGCCTCTGCCATCATACCAAGTCTGCATTTCTCTGCACCACATCGCTGTGTTAGAGCCATAAATACGTAATCCTACACTGCATAACTGCTTGTTACTGCTATCTATAAAGCTACCGTTATACCACACAAAGACAAACAAAAGTACAAAATTAGCCATAGCTACCCGGTCAGTTAGAGAATTTGCTGTCACAGCTAAACCAGGGAAAACAAAGCTGCGGGCAGGTCAGGAGTTCAGACAGAGCAAACTTATCAAGCCTCAGTCCTGAGGCCTTACAAACTCAGTACAGAGCCTATGGCCTGTTACTAGCGACGGCAATACCTGTTACAGGGCTACACGGAGAGTGTCATGAAACTGCACCGTGCAGAAGATGGCACGTCCTGTGGAGGTTGCAAAGCTGTGAACTGAGAACAGGGCAATACCATGGGGAGATGTGATCCTCTACACCTTTGTCGCATCTACATCTCCAAGTTGGGGCAAAGGCATTTTTCTCTTAAGTTAATAATTTATTAAAGGTGTCTCTGGCTCTTCAAACAATCCTGTCTGCAATCTCTTTAGGAGAGGTGGACCCTGACAAGGTGTTTGCTTTGAGAGCTTGAAGCACAAGCAGGTTCTGATCAGGTGAGATGTTGTGCTTTTGGAGTTTATACAGTGCTGTTTTTTTCATATCTCTTTTAGCAACACCGGGATGCTTTATTTTTTCTTATGAGGCAAATTTTTTTCTTAAGCGCATCCCCATCACACTCACCCATCCCCAAGTTCCTGCCTCTCATGGCTGGTGCCACATGTCCTCAAACCAGGGGCACAGGTCTTGGCTTAGTCTTTCCTTCAGAGCGACCGAGACGTGGGAGGGGGTTACCCCTCACCTCTGCAGTTGCTGCCTCTTTGGGCACCCTTGTACCTCCAGAGGAAAGTTCACCCCTGCTAGGGATACGACCAGGCAAGCCAGGTACATGGCCAGGGGCCACGCAATAATCTGATGGTCAGGCAACGGGCCTGGATGGACTGGAGAGACCTGTCGGGTTACAAATAATCCCTTGATTTTTTTGCCTAAGGCTGGCCCTGACTGTGTACTCTGCTATTTATAAAAGATAATCAGAATCCATCAATCTTGTGCATAATAACGACAAATTAAACAGCACTGCACAACTTATTACAAACACAATATAGCAGAATAACAAGGCAAATATCTTATCTGTGCACTCTCGTATTGCCTCCTTATCTTGGGCCTATCAGCGTAGTCATCTAAGCCCTTACATGAGCATCAATATGAACAGCAGAGTCCCTGGTGGATCATCAGTGCTGTTTCATTAACAGCACCTTACTCCTCAATAACAAAATACTCTCATTAAAGGTGAACTCCAATTGGAGAAAAGAAACCTCTATTTTTTTCCAGTCCATAACCATCCCTAACCTCAGCAGTGAGTCCAGAAAACAACACTGCCATGACTAAACCAAGTGCAAAACATAAGTGCCAAAGTGATCTCCAGTGATGTCCTCTAGTGCAGATTTTTGAGAAGACAGGGGCCCTGTCTGCATCACCTGTGTGTCAGCATTCTCTTTCTCTTTACGCTTTACAAATTCTAAAATAAACTTAGAACTTGTGTAGGGCATCAGGCCTGGCAGTGCTGAGTTTCTCCAGTTGGCTATGAGTCGGGACAGCATGGAGAACGCTGGTGCTCCAACTGTAACCCAGCCAGGCAAAGCGCTTTATAGGAATGGGAACCCTCGCAGTAAACAACTGCACATGATGGATGATCTGAAGCCTTAGGTCCTTCCATTTCACAGGCACCATTGAAATGCCATCAGTCACATAGCGGGTTTCAGTCATGATATCAATCAAAGCCATATTTTAGTAATTTAGTGGAAACACTTTGTATCCTGAATTATCAGATCTCTGCTGTTCAGTGCTTATGATATTGTCACATTTTTCACTGAATTGCTTTGGAAAGAGCAAATACAAAAGTTCCTGGAAGTGAGAGGTAATAGTACTGCCTTATGCTTATGTAGTAACTTCTAGCAACCCTCTGGAAGAATTAATGGTCAAAACTTACGTTTCTAGCTGGTTAACATGGTAACTAGTAAAAAGTTTTCAGTGAATGAAAGTAGAGTGAATTTACTAAGCCCTCTTTCAGACAAGAAGAAAGGCTGGATTTCAGCCTTTTTTGGAAGGAATAAAAACAACCTAAGCAGTCCTTCAATTTTTATGGGTTTCAGAAAAAGAGGGCTTTTCATGCCAAAATTGGAACAAAATGGAAGCATTGCACAAGGTGACTTTTGGCAGACCTGTTTTTGCTACGTTCTGCAGACAGGAAAAGCAGGGGCAGAGAAGACATGGCGATAAGTATTGTGTGCTGACAGCCCGTGAAGCCAGGCTGCCTCCCGCTTCAGGCAGGACAGGCGGACTTTCAGATCCTGCCGAGAAGCTGGGCAGCCCCAGGGGAGTGTACGTTTTTCTCATTTAAGGAGGTGAAGTTTGTCTTCATATCTAAGCAGCACAGCAACAGCTGTGCCGAGGCTCAGCAGGTATCATCTGTCCTAATTTTAATAGGGTGGTTGTGTTCAGAACTAAATCTCCAAACAATGTAAATCAAGACAACGCTATGGGTATTCACGTACCTGTACCAGTTGGTGGCACCAGCTGGGTATCTGTCTCATTCCTTTTATATCCCTCGTGGTCTTTTGGCCATGGGCGGCAAATCCAAATGTGTAATCCTCATCCTACTGAGGACGACAGCAAAGCAGTCGAAGTCCAGTAGAGTCCCTACACAGAACTTGCAGCTTTCAACGTAACACCTGAGCCCTCCCTTCTCAAGGCAAAAGACCTACTGCTTATGGCCTGTTTTTCCTGTAACTAATCCATGTTTCAAGGCAGGGTATTGACCCATGAAATTAAGAGTATGTGTCTTCGTACCGCTTCTTCAGAACTCACACCGACTCCCATCGCTGAAGCTTATCAACAACTCGCAGGGAAACAAAACCCGCGTCTTGATAGCAACACCACAGTGGAGCTGCTTTGAGCCAGCTCCACCAACCATTCCTAATGACTTCAAACGGCTCCGGCACATTGCCCTGTCTGATGGACATGCTGTTTGTCTATTTGGTTAAGGCAGGCAGTTTCTTCGCCTGTTCTTTGAGGGGATGAAGGTACAGATGTATAGGTATGCCTCACACCAGCAACAAGACTCTCCTGCGGAGGTCAGTGCACAGGCGTATATTTTGAAGAGCCTCCTAAAGCTGGGAAGCCTAGTCAAACTGCCAGCTATCCGCACCGCTAAATTTTGGGACCAATTAATAGCATCTACTCTTCTATCTCAGATCCACCCATACAAAAGGCCGTGTCATATCTAATGGTACTGGCACTGAGCAGCCACTGGAGTTGCTTGGCTATTGTTGTGGTTGAAGGAATTAATATGAAACTCTTCCTGTTCCCGGGGATGGAAATGCCGATTCAGATTCATAAAGCAGTAAAAACAAAAGGAAATGAGTGTTCACAAATGAAATAGTACACATTTCAATCCAACATCATTATGAATGCCTTTGGCTGTAGGTTCTTTGTGGTTTATAACTTTATATTTAACAATCTGTAAAGACTAGGCAACACACGTGCAGAGCTTTAAACAATTTGGTACGCTGCATTTTGTTTCTGCAGGTGTCTTTTAATAGTTCTTTACAACATATTCTGAAGTATATCGTTACACAAATTTCTTAGACTGAACTAAAAGTCTTTTTTTAAAGTTAAACTTGATATATTTTCTTGAAAGCTGTCGTCTTAAAAATATAGTGGTGTTTCAATTTAGCTGAGATATAATTGAAAGAAAGGAGGAACCTTCTGCTCAATTTTAATGTGTTTTTCAAGGTCTACTGATGTTTGCTATATTTGTTTTTAGCTGGTAAGGAAGATGAGATAGAAAAAGAAAGTTGAGTTGGGTGAATGGTTCATAAAATTAGTTTGAACTTGCCTAAACAGAAATTTTATGCATCCCAAGCTTCATTTTTCTACTGAATGTTCAAGTCTGACTTTCAGCTACACTGCTTCTCTTTGCTTTTCCCTATGTCACTCTGAAAATATTATTACCCTTTGTGTGATTAGAGAGAGTAAAATGTTTCCTTAATACATCAATTTTTGTCTTTCACAGTACTGTAAAGGAAAGTCAACAGAGCCACATCAATGTGAAAGAAGTATGAGATCAGGCTTAGTTACTTCTCGGTAACTACGAATATACCTAAAAATAACAATTGGGGTGCTTATTGATGGCAAAGAGAGCACCGATAATTTCCGCCATGTTCCTCCTCAGGCACACAGAGCCAAGCCTGACAGTTTCCAAAGGAGCTACACTATCCCGGTGCTCAATTCCCCTAAAAGTTCAGAAGTCCTTTCCTACTTCAACTCATCATCTTTTTAAATCGTTTCTTAACAAAGTAGTGCCACAAGCAATACAAGCTGGCGGTTTGATTACAGAAACCATGAGAAACATGGTGAGCCGATTGCCCGTGGAGATCACCCAAAGGAGTAATCCCTGCAGATCAGCACGGAGATACATCTGTCTGCAGTAGTTTGGTAGATAAATAACAGAGTTCATTTCCCAGAACTGTTTATGGCTCCTTTTATCAGACCTAATATTCACTAATTTCTTTTAAGACATATACAATTCCTGAAACATTTCCATTCAAGGAATTACAATTGCCCTGCCAGACTTCATCAGGAAGATGACATCTGTGTGAAAATCTAAGCAATACCTTTTTTATGAGTGCTGGACCAGAGACAGCAGAGAAAAATGCTTATGATCATTATTTTTAAACAGAGGGAAATGTGAAAAAAATATCAGGTGAAAGAGGAACAGCAAAATTAGGCAGAATATCAATCCATTTGATTAGTCCTCTCTAAATAAGGATAGCTCTCCAGGTGTTAAAGCAAAACCTCCACAACTAGAAGGAAAGATGCCTCAGAAGTCACAGAATCACAGAATGGTCAGGGTTGGAAGGGACTTCTGGAGATCATCCAGTCCAACCCCCCCCACCAGAGCAGGGTCACCTACAGCAGGTTGCACAGGACGGCGTCTGGGCGGGTTTTGAATGTCTCCAGAGGGGGAGACTCCACAACCTCTCTGGGCAGCCTGTGCCAGTGCTCTGTCACCCTCAAAGTATAGAAATTCCTCCTCACGTTAAGATGGAACTTCCTATGTTCAAGTTTGTGCCAAAGTCTTTTGTTCTGATCCAAATGCATGAAAGATTGCTTTGATGCTTTTGAAGGAAACTGTTTCAAAGATATGTAATAATCTATTACTGTTTGTAAAACTACAGAAAGTTCTCCTACCTATCCAGCAGGCTCTGGACAAAGATGTGTTATTTGGATAAAGTAGTTTATGAAAGCATGAAGGACACGGAGGCATGGGGCAGAATGTACATCAAAATTATGGTGCTGTTTTCTTCCAGTGTTGATTGGTCTTGCCAGTAATTTCCAAAATAATTCTGCTGAAAATCTAAAATAGTGCCAGCGACAGGTGACTACACAAAACAAAGCCGAGGACCCAAATCAAAGGCTTTGTCAGCTCTCTCGACACCTCAGCCTTACTTTATACAGTGTGAGGACAAACATTTCTGATGACGGTGACTAGCCCAAGAGTGTATGCCGCCCTTCCCAGGTGACTACAGCCCAAGTCCCATGGGCCAGCTTCCCACAGTCGTCAACTCCAGCTGATTTGGCTGAGTTAGGTGACTGAGATGAGGCTGTACAACAAGGGATGCCTCAAAACACAGACTGTACCTTTTAGGGGAAACTTGACATTCTTGGTACTTTGCTATTTAATGAAGAGCGATCAGACTTAATGGAAGGGAATTGTTTCAGGCTTTCCAGTGGTGTTTGACAAAAACCAAAGAACCTGTGTTTGGACTGAATCCTGCGGCTGGGACTAGAGCTATTTACTAAACCTTCTCTGATGAGAGTTTTATCCTAACTAGTTTGCAAATTTTCCATAAAAGAACATCTGCTAAAGCATAAAGCATTCATGGCACGATGGGGGCGAATGACAAGCGCGTTGGTTATTCATCACTGACAGAGCAGTGATGGCTCTAGTCCTACAATCTAACCACATTTCTGAAAGGAAGCAGGTGGATATAAAACAGCAAAGAGCCTGAAAGTGAATCCTGGGAGAAATCACATGGACTGACTGTCCAGTCCCTGAGCTACCAAGTTACTCAGGATAACAACATGGCAATGGTTTTGCAAAAGAACTTGAGCCAACTTTAAACAACGATGGATAAGTCCACCTGCTCACTCTCCAGGAGACTCCCTCCACAGATGCAACCTGCCAGAAGATTTAATAAACTAGAAGTAATCCTGTCTCATGGCTACGGTATTGGTTAAATCACCCAGTCAGCCTATCCCTTTGCTGTCATCAGCAAACAGTAAGAAACAAAAGAAGAAATGTTACATGATTGTACAGACCCCTCAGGTTAGCGCTCTTGCTCTCCAAAACCCTTAGGAAAACACATTCATCTGACATGTGAGGAGTCAACACTTCACATTAGGTACTTATCTAAAAAATGTTTTTAGTCAAAGGTGATTGTTGCTCTCTTTGCTACTGGTAAAATGTCAGGAGCATGCCTGCTCCCAGAAAGCGATGAGCATGACTGTGTGAGACAGAGAATGAGAGGGAGAAAGAGAGAGAAATCTGGAGGAGATTGGGAAACTTGATTTGTACTCATTAACTGAGGGAGACGCGTTCTCCCCTGGAAAGAGAGAAGGGATATTAATCCAAAACTACAACCTCAGAGGCAGCAAGACAGTCTGAGTTCTGCGACTAAAGTTGGAGACCTGGCCAAACAGCCACTTCTTGTCTAAGCCTGGGTCTGCATACCCGTGCCCTGAAGTGAAACTGAACTCCACCTGCATTTCTGAGGAGAAAAGTTTGCCTCATTTTTTTGATATGTGGAATTTTTCCACATATTGGACCTTTTTCCAATAGACTTTGATTATGTAAGTCCTCTCTTTATCAAAAATAAAGAAAATATGAGCTTGAATCTTGCCATGGCTGAAGTCTGCTGACTATAAGCACGGGGGAAAGTGCGTGCTGTACATCTTGGATTCGCTCAGACTTGCATTTGCTCCAGTCTGGTCTGTATATGTCACTTTCTGAACAATGGTACTTCAGAACAGATATACTGAATATTCACTGAATATGCACCGGAGTGGGCATAAGTGACTTCTACGAAGTTGTGCAGATAATTAGTTGCCAGATCATTTTCTTGGAACAGGGTGAATACTAAAATACGCAGTGTGCACAGATTTGAAGTAAACACCTGTAGCTTGCTAGCAGTAAAGCTCTTGACAAATACCTAATGCTGCTTCTAATAATATTTCACAGAAGCTTCTGGGTACCTAGCTGGACAGAAGAGGAATTTCTTTAAATGAGAAGAAAATTATGATACTCATTAGCTAACAAGGCTCTAAAAAATCAATTCTGTTCTCTCATAGTTATGACTTCTTAATACAAAAAGTGAAACCTTTCTAATAATATTGATTACTATTGTTAAACTGTGAAGGAATAGATTATCTACTCATGCAAATAAGGAGAAAAGTAATTTCCAAATCCAGAAGAGTTATATGAAGAACGATTCTGCCCTAATGTGAGAGGTTATTAGGAATACGTCATTTATATGTTTTCTTCAATACTCTTTCTGCAAAGTGAATTTAAGCTATGTACTGCATCATGGGGACTGCATGACACCAACTTCTTTGTCAAAAATATCCCAAGGAATGCTGCGCAGCTTATATTGTGTGGTATCTTCCACTACAACCCGGACAATGAAACAGAACTGCATCCTTGCAAACACTCCCAAATTAGGCTGACTGTCGTCTTCCAGCAGGTAAAGGTTGGAGAAACCAGACTTTGGAAAACCTGGAGGACTTCCTGGGGGTACAATAAGTGAACTGTTCTGCACCAGGCAGAACTACCCACTGGGAAGTGACTGGCTGAGTAACAGGCCCGCTGGAGAGGACCTGGGATAGTGATGGACATTGAGTTGAATATGAGCCAACAGTGCATACTCATTGCAAATAAAGCAAAACGCACACAGGGCTGCCTTAGGAGGAACTTGTCTAGCAGGTCAGCGTAGCTGCTACCTAACTCTGCTTCGTGCTGGTGAAGCTAAAAATGGAGTATTGTGCCCAGGTTTCTGTCCCCCTGTTAAGGAGTTGTCCTGAGAAACTGAAGAGAGTCCAACGCAAGGCTACACAGATGGTCCAGGGCCTAGAGCACGGGATGCTAGACTTCCGAGGTTGCTCGGTCTGGCAAAAGGAAGGCTAAGGAGCGATCTAGTAGCAGCCTATGACTACCTGAAGGGGATTTACAAAGGTGACAGAGCCACGTTCTCCTTGATAGGAAAATATGACAGAACAAGGCTATGGAGGCACCATCCTTGGCAAGACATGTCCATGCAGACCTAATCCAGTGATGGCCACAGGCTATCTTTTGACTAGGAGGTTGGATTGGAGACCTCATGAGGTTTGTTTCAACCACCATTTCAGAAATTCTATGATTTCCTAAAGTATACTTTAATACAATAATTTTCTAACATAGAGAGAAGAAAGGTAAAGTGACTCTATCATAGTCAGATGCAGCTTCATCATTAAGGTATTTAATTCAGTTGACTGGCACAACATTTTTATTTTGGAATGGTTAAACATGATTTGCTCTGGCACATCAACATTCCTCAGTGAAAAAAAATCAGAATATTTTCCCCACATATTTTAGGCCATTATTTTAAAAATTCTTATGTAAAACATTCACTAGAAATCCTGAAATAAGCAAATTCTTTTTAGAAGCTTGGTTCAGTTGCAGTGAGTATTTCCCAAATCTCTTCCAATTTATGGCAAAGAAAGATAATGACAGAAATTTTAATAGGTCTAGTGTGAAGCCAAGTGGAACTTAGTGGCTTCAGCTGACACATTCAAACATCGATTCCAAAAATGTGAACATTCACAACTGAAAGAAAGCTTAGAATAGCTGCTAATGGGGACCACCAGGTTTTCACGTGAGTAATTGATTTTAAGCAAAAAATGTTCAGGAACTGTTAAATGCAAAGATCAGAAATGTTCTTTCCTTCTCACAAGACACGTACGCATCCTAATGTTCTTGCGTCCTTGCTCCTGAATTCTCAGCTCTCTGTAATTTATTTCTTACGGAGAACACTATAGAGAAGCGCTTTTGTTGATACATGAAATTAAGAACTTCATTGACTACTTAGCTGCATTTTTCCTACTTTGAATTTGGATTCGCTGAGACTGTCCTGGTTTGAAGACTGTTGGTATTCACATCACAGACATGAAATTCAGTCAGTCTTTTTTGGAAATAAATAAATTGTCCTGATGTGAATACACCAAAGACGGAAGACACAAGCCAGGGTAGTGACTGGTGCAGTAAAGCACAGCCCTTTTAGGAGCCTTTGCAAAGCAAAAATGAATGATAATCTCAGAAAGTTTATCTTTTAGTATGGGGCTCGGTGGTCAGTCGGAAGCCTTCAAGGTCAACACAGTTCCTCTCTGCTTTCTCTGGGGAAGCTCCACACACTACTCCCACTATTCATGCCATTTCCACTGCTGAGAAGACTACCTTGGCTTGTGCTTCCCGAGTGCACGGCCCTCACTGCCACCTTAGGGGTTAAATCAGTGGCAGTGCTCCCGAGGGCCTGAATAAGGCAAAAGAGAACAATGTTGACTGGTGCTTCAGCCTGCGTCTGAACACATACAGGGTGGCAATTGTCTAGCTCTGCCCTGACAGGTGGATATTTTAAATGGATTATTCAGTCCATCTAACCGATTAAACTAGCAAACCCCAAGAACAAACCCCTAAATTGCTAATCCAGTAGAGTTACTCACACAATGGCAAAGAGCTTTGGAGAATTACCAAGATAAGCTAAAAGAACGAGACTGTAAACCCCAGGAGATGAGCTTGTGAGTTATCTCAACTGGTACGATTCTCACAGTGCTGCACAGTGAACTGCTAGATGCAGGATCACAAAAAACTCACGTGATGGATCTGTGATGAAGAAAAGCCTTTCAGTCTGCTGATGAGGGAGCGGAGGAAGACAAGGGAGACAAATGCCAATTCCATCACTGAGTAACATGTAATCCAGTTCATGGAGTAGAACTGGGGTAGCTCCAAAGGGACGTGCCTGCCAGTCCTGTTAGCAGGAGTGGAGATGTTAAAGTTGGTTGCAGAGAGAAGAGATAAAATAGAACAGCAAAAAGAGAGGCAAAATAAATAATTTAGCTCAGTGGCAAAAAGACTTTTTTAATGTCACATTTCCAATCTTTGAACTATTTTGGCAGTGCCTTCTTTGGCTTATTTGTCACTTGTCAGATAGAGAAGAACTTATCTCCATGGCAACACATTATATTAAATGTAGGAAGCAGAATCTATCTATCTATCTCAGCATCTAAGCTTATTAAAGCTCATTAAATAGTAACCTACAGTAAGAGGGGAATAGGGACCCGTACTGAAGCATTTGTTCAAGGAAAATAAAATACACTAGTAGTTATCAACTAAAAATGGTATATTACCTACATTCAAGAAGTTGAAAACAGTACCCAAACAGATTTTTAAATAGGAACAGCTTTCTAGGCAGGGGAAGATCTGCAGGTCTGATCACTACTCTAAAAGTAGCGTGCAACGCCGAGAGATGAGATGCTGAGACACTTTGTGTCACTCAGGAGGTAAGATAGGAGGAGCAGTACAGGGAGAGTTTTCGGAAACTGGAATCTAGGCAAAGCAGTGAAACATACAGTGAATAAGAAAACAAGTGATCACAGGGACTGGGATTAGCAGCTAAATTTTGGTGGTGGTGGGTGACTTTGACTTGGACTCAATTAACAATGAGTGGAGGGCGTTTAGCACTTACAGGAATGGATCCATAAATCAGGCGAAACCTGGGACAACTGCACCAAGGCAGCTCTAGAAAGAATAGCTCATATACAGTAAACTCAAGAGAGCTCTGAAATCAATGGACTCTCTGGTTTCATGCAATCGTACTGATTAGTGTTAAGCTGGACACTTTATATAGACTAATCATGTCATTTATGCAACACCTTTTTTTTTCCCTGTTATTCCTGCAGTGGTGCAAACCAGTATGTTTAGCTCAGAAAATGCTTCAGCTGTTGGTCAGAGGGTGATGAGAGATTATTCAGAGGAGCATATGCTCTGCCCTCATGTCCACAACTGGCCACTGTCAGAGACACAGGACTGACCTCCACGTACCTCTGCCATAAGCCATACGGCCACATACCTCTGCTGCGAGCCATAGGGCCCCTCTTAGGTTTTTACAATAAAAATAGTATTCACAAATCCCTGAGCCTCTTTTCATTCACAAGACCAATGTTTCTAATGTATATGTCCTCTTTTAACCTACAAAGGAGTATTACCGGAGTTCTCCTCTGTACCCTGTACATTAAAAGATTTGTTCCAATGTTACTATGGAAAGCTACTTGCTAATAGTTGCAAACCTGAGATTACAGACGCTCCTTCTGCTATTGCAAGTGAGTATTCCCCATTTGGATGAGTGTTTGTGGCTTGCGCTCGGTGAGCCATAAACCATCAATTCTTGCGTTGCTCTCGACCCACAGCAGACAGATGTGAGTGATGTGTGCTACAGAAGCTGCTAAATACTTTGACTTCCAGTTTCATTCAGTTAGCATTTGGGATAAGGTTAAAACACGGTCTTCATCTGTCCAACTATTTTGCACAAGCCTGATAACCCAAAAACATGAAAATTAATTAACAGCTTACTTTGTCCACTTGGCTCATTTTCACAGGCTTCATTAACGAAATATCTTTAGGCTTCCTAGCCACAGTAGGCATCAGGAGATAAATGAAAGTACTAAAATGAATGAACAAGGGGCTCGTTCAAAGGAGTTCACTCCTGTTAAAAGTTAACTGGGCAGGAAAGCAAAGAGAATAAACGGAACAAAGGCCTGACAGAAAGTGAATCACACCACATCTGTTATTTTAACTTACAAACTGGTGCTGGGCTTCCAACCACAGGTAAAATTTTATTTATATTACTCCTCTACACAGTCTCCATTACATCTTCTGGTGGGAAACATAGAAGAGAAATGCAAAGCACAATAGGAATGAATGGGAGAGGTACCTGAATGGGTTTTAGGCAGCTGAAAGCTGACATGTCCCGCTTTACTATGGGGAAAACAATCTTGGAGACAGCAACCTTGGAGGCCCGGTTACAGTATTATTTCAGGAGTTGCTGCGTTCACTCAAGGCTGTGCTGTGCTCTCCCCCTGATCGCGGCCACCAGCCGCACCAGCATCTCTGAGACGGGTGTTCCCAGGCGTTTCTTTTTACCAGCCAGACTGCGATGCTAAAAGATGCAGCTCAAATGAAGCCTGGGTAACTTACTGTCACACAGATATATGCTTTAGTGTTTGCGCTTTGTGCGTTCCTCCAGGACAGTGACACAAGTTTGTGAGCTGGGTATCTTGCCTTTCAGACTCTGCTACGCAGGACTCTCCGTGGCTATAAAAAGGTAGGCTGAAGTCAGGGTGAACCCATTATGCCAAAATAATTTTCAGGAATGAGCAGAACATTCAGTGCTGTAGTGACCACTCCAATTAATAAAAGACTGCAACAGAAAACCTACTCGACAGATTAAATCGATACTATCTTAAGACTCTCTTGGTCCTTAAATGCAGCCAGCATTACATAATATGTCCTTCTACAGACGCACTTCTATACATGAAAAATACGACCTTTCTTTCCTTTAAATCAAAATAATCATGCACTGACTTTTTCAAAGCTCAGTCTTATTAGACAGGAGCAACACAAGAGTCACAGCAACTATATTTTCTGTATCTGTATATAACAGTTTTATGAAATCCATCTATCTGAACAAGAAAATTTTGACATTGGTCTCTCAGAAATATAAGTCATTATCAGATGCTACTGTCATCTTTTCTGTATCATTGTAATTTATTTAGGAATTTTTACATGACCATATTAATACTCACAGTAGTCTGCAGACTGGTGGAATAACATTGCTTTTCTCAGCTTTTCATAGGCACTTCTCTATCATATAAGTGATGACAGTCAGGAGACAGTATATCCCTGAAAGATCTTGCCTAAAGGACAGCGTTTTGATGGAGCAGGGAGGTGAGACGAGACACTTTTTTTCAATTGTCTTCCTTCAGCTTCTAATTTGTTAAAGGCATAATGCCAATATTCTTCAAAAGTTCCAAGAGCATTTCTTCCTGATTTGAAACCACCTATATGACACTTCAAAGGAGTGCTCTAAATCTGATAACCTGCAGGAAATGACAGCAGAGAACTAACGAGATGCTTATTTTTTTGTTTTTAAATGAGGTGGAATTCACCATTGTTTGGGGATTTATGCAACAGTTCAATCCCATCTCATCAGACAAACTAATGCTTTCTGTTCACTCCCCATCAAAGTGGAACAAAAGGTTTATTTTCTTAAGCACGTCCTGAACTGCAAAGGGAACAACCAGTTGGTCAGCAGAACAGGGAACAGAGAAAATGTATTTGAATCTAATGTACTTGGCGTTGCTATAATAATGAGATTCTAATATGACAATTAATTATAAACACACTTACATAATTATAACCACTTTAAAATAGGTTTCATTCAAAATCAGTAATTTAATAAATATTGAGATTTGACCTTCAGGATGGCCATGTCAGCCTATGTATGATATATTTCTTTGAGAACATCATGCTCTTAATGCTATGATATATAAACATGGGAAGCTTAGAGGATTCAAATCAGAACCCAGAAAGACTTTTGTCTGAAAAATTAAGCGGTCCTGCTGCTATTTAACACATTAATTTGCACAACAGGTGTACAACATGTGCAACGTGTAACGATGAAGCTATGTCAGCATATACAGACCACTTATGTTTACAAAGAAGACAACATTACAGGGATAAGTACTGGGACTCAGTCTTCTGGGAGGATGCACTTAACGTGTTTTGGGGATGAGCTACCAGAATAAATATGTTAGCTATGTCGCAATGTCTAGCTCTAAATATCCACGTGACGTTCTATGGCAGGGCGACCTGGAAATCTATAAAGAAAATTAAGAGATGCTACATATATGTAGTCCAAAGTCTTTTTTTGTTGTTGTTTTTTTTTTTTTTCTTTTTTAATGTGTATACGGACAACCTCCCTTATTTTTCTAAAGAACTTTTATGTCAATATTTTCCAAAAAATATTTTCTTCATTGATGCCAGAATGGAATTTTGGAGTCCTTTTATAGTCCCTAAATAAACACTGCCGTCTGTTCATCTTGCTTCTAGATAGCTTTATTTGCAACTAGTGTAATATCTAGAGTTTTTTAATGAGAAATTACATGAGTTCACAATTCTCTTTTAAAGAAAAATAAATCTCTCCTTCATACAGACATTTATAGAACTTTAAGATAAGCAATGAAAAACATACAACTTGGGATTTTGTTTCTTTACCTACATTTGCAATTTCAAAATTGACTGTGGCTCTTATTTTACCCTGGAATGCATTTTCAGGACAAAAGTCCAAAACTTTTCCATGAATACAGACGACAGAAATTAGCCCTTAAAAATCTGTGTGCTTTTAAAAGTTGTAGGAAAAACTCTACAAGTAGTGATGTTACTGTTATACAACAACATAATTAAATACCACCGTACAACCATTAGAAAGACTTTTGTAGTAGTCTTGAAAGTACTGAGCCACGTAAAGAAGGGTTGCTCCTTTGACACATTACCCATTAATTACTCTCAACTGTTATGTTGAAGAACAGTACACTCACATCGCCACTAAGCTGACAGTATATATAATAAGAACCAAAGAACCATCATGCATGTCAGTAGTGTGTTTCTCTCCCCTCCAAAAAGAATAAGTTGATGAGTTGAATGCCAAATAGCGTGTTAATTTCTACGAAGTACTTTCACTAGTGTCCCTAGAAAAATCACTGCTTTAAATCTCTATTCACAGAGCAAATCCTTCAACACAAAAAGCCACAGGAATAGGCCTCCCCGAGATGCGAAAAGAAAAGAAGACAAGGCTGAGAAGTCGTTCTCAGCCAACACACACCTCTTCAACCCCTTTGTTGCAGAGAAGAGGTTAAACTCTGCCCTTCACGGTGTCTGCTCAACACGCCTAATTCAGGCAGGGCCAACAGGTAACGTCCTGTAGAGTTATTATGGGAAACTCACTCCTGAGCAGTTCATCCTCTCAGTAATCACAACCCTGCCAGCCTGGTCCTCCCTCCCTCTTGGGCGCAGAGGGCTTGCTCCTTCATTTCACGATTACTTTATCGGGAGACATCCAAAGCCGGTGCCACTGCCTTGCTGCCATCGAGGCTGAGTGGCTCGGGCCTCCCTCCCGCTGGCGGGCAAGGACGAGGGGCTCTGCATCCCAGCGGTGATGCATCCCATCACCGCTCACCTTGCACAGGGCTGCCCAGTCCGGACCCAAACCGAACGCGAGCAACGACAGGAGCACCCACCCCACCACTTTGGCTTGGACGGTGCTCAGTGGCTGGCTGTGCTGCCATCCTCCCACCATGGGGAGGTGAAAGCACAGCAAAGGATTTTATTAACAGTCCTACCGAATGGGCCTACGAAAGCAGCACAACCTTTTTCTTTAACAAACGTGTTACACTTCTAGAAAAAAAAAAAACAAAAACCCAGTTTTCTCCAGTCAAACTAGATTAATTTTCATTAAATCTATTTTAGTTTGCTCAAGGCATCTTAGGTACCCTGTATAAATGAATTAGGAATGACAGTTTCTCCAGCAAGGGGATAGGTGACCATGTTCTTTTCTTGTAGAGTACATACTTTTTGAGAACAAAGAATAAAAGCCAGCATGTTATCTGTATGCGTGTTATTTAAATGGCTCTCTCCCCTTGCTTTGTGAGAGTTTAACATTCCCAGCGATGTGTGGAGAAAGACTTTGAAACATAAAAATGGGACTTCAGATAACATAAAATTACTTCTCAGCAACAAATGCATGCATCTGCCGGTCTATAGATGTGCTAAGCAAAGCACGGTGGAATTTTACAAACAAATTTACAGCGTGTCAAAAGCTTCAGCGAGAAAGCAGATTGAGCGATGCTCTGTAATAACGGTACCTGCCTAAGAGTGCTCCACCGCTGCCTGCCTGTGCTGCAGGACATCTACTGCTGCACAGGGATACCCATCTTAACACCTTAAATCAGACAGGCACTTATTTGTTCAGCAAAAATTTTCCTGTTACAATCACTCGTCACATTCTCGTAATTCTACAACCTTTTTCATGTCTTTGAGAGAGACACAGCAATTAAACTGGACTTCAGGAGACCTAACAGAGAAGTACATTTTTCCTAGGTAAATGAGCTTTCTGCTAACCTTAAAATATTACATAAATGCTTAGTTTTAGTTCCAAATTTATTCCAAGTTATTAAGTTTGGGCTGCATGGGATAAGGTATCCCCTGTGTCTCCTCTTCTGATGCACGATAAAGTGCACGATAGGCTCTTGGCAAACCTTACGGCATCTACAAGACGAGCTAATGACATGTCCAGACCTCCTGGACCGCTGGGCCTCCCCAAGGACAGGGGCACGCACGAAGGAGCACGCGAGGCAATGACAGGAGAATCACCGCGGTCAGTGTGCCGTGAGGTTGGGACCATGCGAATCAAGTTATCAGGCCGGCCGTGGGCTGGCGGAGCAGGCTGGGCACCAATTTTCAATTTTGCTCCTTTCAAAGCAAGTGAAGGAGAACAGCTTCTGCTAAGAGCTAAACAAACTTCTGGGAAGTATTTATGTGCCCGGTCTGAGGTTTACCAGCCCCTGCTCTAATCAAGGGATTTGGATTTCGTGTGGCTGGTGCTTTAGTTATGGAGTTACTCATTGCAGAAAGCCGTTGCCTTGGTAGCTGAGTGACCCAGGGGGTTAATAAAGCGAATTTTCACCCCAGAGATCTGTGATTCATGCCTGGCTTAACAGACAACAGTAAATGAGTTTGGTGGTCTCAAACTAGCCCACAGCCTGACGCTAAAATCCCAGCATCATTTCAAAGGAATTTACCGTAGCCGGGATTTTCAATTCATAAGAGAGCTAAGACTGGAATAATAGGGTTATGTTTCAGGGCAGGATGAGAGGCCATTAAGTAATCCTAGTATATTATTAAGTAGTGTAAGTTTAAATACATGTGCATAAAATGTCTGGAATTAAATTTAAAAAAATAATTTAATTCCATTAGGAGTTTAACTTTTGACCAAATAGTTGCCAGGAAAAAGGAAACAGCCTTCCCCACACAGCGCTGAAGACAGTGTTATGTTATTTCACTATGTATGCAGTGACAGTGTACGGCTCTCCAGGAACTGTACTATCAGTTGTTGTGGAAAGGCGGTGTTTCAGAAGTGTCTGAAGCGGGGTTTTTTAGAGTTAGACCTGTAATTAACTCATTCATGCCAAGACGTGAAGCGGTGTTTGAATATTTCTGTCAACAACACTCCTTAAACGCTCATCTCCTCAAGAGACTCAAGATTTAAAAATCACTGCAGGCTGTTGCTAAAAGGCAGAGAGCCACCTGACGGCATCGTCCCACAGATATTCCACCTTCGGAAGGAAACGGGTATTCTGGTCTCAGGTTTGGTAGCTCACTCAACATGGCACACCACGGCACAAGCAAAAAATAGAGAAATAGCTGTTTATAGATAATTTTAAGACATAATCCCAGAGCAATGTCGACATGCTGACAAATAGTGCTTTTGCCTCTTTTGGGGGAAGTACATCTCAAACGCTTCTCATTTGGCTTTCTGTTCACTAAAGGGGCAAGAACGAAGTTAGAGTATGTTTTGCCTGAGCCTATAGCTCTGGCTAGATCCCAAGCTGATGTAAATCCGCATCGTTCTGCTGCGGTCCTTAGTTTCCCGGACAAGGATCTGAACCTTTACTTACTGCCACGGTCAGTGAGAAGTGGAGTCCGGAGCTGTCAGAGGGCTATCGCTGGGCAGGTGTATCAAGAAACCCAACAGACTGTAGTACATTTTCTCTTTATAAAGTATAAACAGCCCACATGTTTATGGATGACAGTGATACTGGGAAGGGGGCAAGAGGGAGAGATGTGGGGAGCGACAAATAGACTGTAAATTAAAATTAACTGCATCAGAAACTTGAAGGAAAGATACAAGTTGGGTGCTGTGTGTAGAAAATATCTTATTGCAGTCAAGCCTGACCCTGTTCCTTGAAAAGCATTTCTCTGATTTGTTCAGGTCACAAGTGGGATGGAAATGAGCCTCCGTACTGCTTCTTCACACATCCGGATTTAATAGACTTTTTTCCACTGATAAAAGACCACTAATGAGTTCATTTTCAAGCTATTAAATTGGCTAGAATAGCTAGTTCTGCTGATGATTGCACAGAGACCTGACGGTCACAGTGGGTTTTGTCTTTGGCTGTTAACCATTTGCTGCCCCAGTGTTGCAATACAAATATTTAAGTAGAAAAGGAAGCACAAGAAACCTTGCTCCGTCCTCCCCCCCCCCCCCAACCCTTTCTTTGTTCTACCCTTTCCATTTTGTGACTTTGTGTGTTTCTCAGATGCCTGTAAACATGAATATCCCTTCCCAGCTAGCTCTTGTCTCAGCAATACCTCGCGTGATCCAAACAATTAGAAGCACATTCACAATGACATTTGAGTTTGGTTCTGGATGAGAGCACAATTCATGTTTTCCTTTGTTCACTGAAATGTTTTACTTCAGAGTATGACAGTTCCTTCCCGGATCTCGCACTCATTTTTTGGCTGGGCTGGAGTCTGTGCCCTTACGAAATGCACACGCGGAATGCCCGGCGTTACTCAATGCTGCCTGAAACCTTAAGAGAACAACTTACTTCTTTAGCCATACAAATGAACACAATTAGGGAATCACCAGGTGATTTCGCTTTCAGTTTAGATACACACCACTTGCACTATCATGCAGTCTATCAGGCTTTTACAGGCAAACAATTAGCTGCATAGCTGCTCAGGGCTGTAAACTCTGCCCTCCCCGCTGCCTGGGGGAGGCAGGGGCAGGTTGCTCCTGATACTGTTGACAGCACCGTCTTTTTCTGTTCAGACAATCTTTTAATGGAGTTGTGTAAAATACGTTAGAAATGGATTTGAGCTCGACCTTTAATATGCATGGGACTATGCATGTGGCACCACAGAAAATTAGCTGCATACCAGCCTTGCGATGTATATCTGTATTCACCACCCCTTCCCCTTCACCTCTACCTTGCCTTAATTCATCAGTGCTTTTGTATGGATACCCCTGGAGAGAGCCACCCACAGCAGCACAAGCCACTCGAACATGCATTCAGCATTAGACACAGCAAAGAACTCACCTGAAATACATCTGAAAGACTGGAAAGCCACGTGTGCCAGTTATTTAATAAAAGGGTTTGGCTTTGTCCTTTTCCACCTGGCCCAGGGGAAAGGTAAGGAAAAGGAAGGGTAGTGGGGAGGCTGACTTTGGGCACCACCCTGTCACATCCCAGCAAGATGTTTCAGGCACAATGACTGCAGACTATATTACAGGTATTAAACTGGAGAAAACATCAAGCTGTTAAGATGGAAGACTGCGAAGCAGTTTGGGAGGGTTGACCACACATTCATCCTCTTCAGTGGCTTTGGAAATCCCAAGTTTTAGGCTTCTTCCCTGTCTTCCACCAAGTCTCTGCCCACGCTACAGGTTCTCATCACGTAATGAACGCAGTTCTGACAGTTTTTCCATCTTGCTGGGTCCTGCAGCAGGTTTCCGTGCTTATTGTCCCTGTGCTTACCTTCTAACCTCCTGTTGTACTCAAACCTCTTGTTTTTCAGTTGTCCGCAATCAGTTCCTTGGAACCACCCTTAATGAGACAGGGTTTGTAAGAGGAAGGAAAATGCAATGCTAGATTCCTTTTCATACCATGCAAAGTTACAGATTTCTGCATTTGTGCATTTTATGCCCATTGAATATTTCCTTTCAAGCTTAACTGGTGTTTTCACAATCAACCTGCTTTTCCAATGATACATCTCGTATAATTTTAAAGAGAATATAAAGAAAAGGTACATTGTCACACAGACTTCAACATTCACGTGGCCTTCCTTTATTCTTTACTGACTTAATTAAGTTAATGACCCTTTTTTTTTGCTGTCATTTCTCTCCATGACTTCCAGACAATCTTTTGACCACTTTTACCACTACCAGAGTGCAGACAGTGCACTGCTTATGAATTACAGCTTGTTCCCGGCTGAGTTTGACAATTCCTAAAATTAAAAAAAAAAGAACAAACACATTTCCAGCCACCAAAATAAAGCTCTGGCTTCCAGATATTCATATGTTGGGATAGTGTCTCGGTGACTTAAAGGCCAAAAGGCTGGCGTGGCACTGCACAAAACATGCTGCGTGGTTCAAAGGAGCCCCAGGTCACGAGCGGGGAGAGCAGCCTGCTTTTCTGCACTTGTAACCTGGTAAAGATATCAGTTTGCTTTCAATGAGACTTTTCTGGATGAAAGTTTCAGAGAATGACCTTATTTCTGGTTTATTATGTAATGTCTCCTTGTTTGAGACTGGCATCCATCGGACACCGGAGGTCTCTGCTGGGAAGCAGGAGCAGTGGGTCCATCATGGCATTGCCATTTCAGTCTAACTGCTCGATTGCTTGACTGATTGTACTGGGAAAACTGATTGCTGGAAACACCACCAGTGCGCAAAACCCCTCCTTGCTGCTTATGTGTCATTCCCGCCCCATAGTGCCAGTCCAAGGAGAGCAGAAATAGCAAGCACCAAACAAGGGGAAAAGGCAGAGACATCACGGAACGTTTCAGGTACGGTCCACGGGTCAATAAGGAACAGATTCACAGACATCTTAGGAGAGAAACACCAAAACATATGAAAATGTCAGATATCCCAACACTTGCCTTCACAAGATTTGCTCCCAAAGATGGATGTATCAATTGTTGATCATAAAGTCAAGAGTCTACACTTCCTAAAAGAGGAAATTTTTGAAGCTACTTTTTTTTTTTTTTTTTTTTTTGCCTGGCTGCAGCCACACGCTGAGTCTATCCACAACACCCCTTGCAAGTCGACTGCAATCAATCACCTCATCCAGAATGGAGCTGCCACACGAGCGACGTGTCAGCGTCACGGGGTGTTTGGCTGTACACAACCACTCACCACTCTGCCTGCACAGCAGTCACAACCTGGAGCCCTCCGTACGGCACAGAGGAAATATTGAAAATCAGCCTTTTGTCAATTCAAATCTTCACTCAGAGATCTACTTCATTCTGTTAAAAGCACTAGAAGGTGACTTCTCCCTATCTTCATGGAAAAAGGACTTACCTCTTCAAAGATTTCAATCTGGTCCTGAAGTACCTCTTGGTGTAATAAAGTTGTGCAAATTTAAATTTATCTTCAGGTCAAAAAATCTCATCTTGTAAATGTTTGTAACCGCATCTCAAGAGAAGGATTTTTGACGCTTAGTACCTGGTCATCACCAAGGTGATGGTGACCTTATTATGAACACGGCAACACAGAGTCACAGCACTTTAAGTGTAATTATGCTCACGACACCATTTCATATGTGTTAAAATTTTGTGATGTCTGACTTCAAACACCAAGAATTTGCTCATATTTCTGTTTAGTGAAATCCTGTTTTCTATGTGATGACACAAGTTCCTCGTTGATAATTAGTTGAAACTGAAATTTACTTTAGAATAAGTTGGCACGGGAACAACTTCTTTCTTCTCAAAGAAAGAGAAAAAATGCCTCTGAAGCAAAAGCGTTGCTTTTGGGGCTGTATTTAAGAAGTTGCAGTAGGTGGTGATTGGAAGAAAAGATGGCTCAAACTGCAGAGCTAAGAAAAAAAAGAGTAAAAATCAAAATGCACAACATTTTCCTCATTTCTCAAAGCACGCCCAAAGACTCTACTTTTGAAGAACCTTTGTCAAACATATTGAAGCATCCATTTAATTCTCCACAAACGATAATTTTCTAAGTTCTGCGGGCTCACTTCACAAAAGCCGTTGCCTCTCTGACCTACTTACTCAAAATGCAAAGCAGAGCCCACGGCCCGTCGCATTTGCAAACCGACAGCTTTGTGCTTCGGTGGAGCGCTGTGCTCTGCTGGGTTGGGGTTTCCTGCGGCATGAAAGCAGTTGCAGAAGAGGGCCTAGACCACGCTGGAGCACACAACAATGCGTGCCTTTTAGAGGAGAGTCCTGAGTACTACAACATTTTACGATGAAACCCAGTCGCGAGGCAAGCACTAGTCAACAGAGGTAAAACGTTGCTGCTTCTCTAATGCTTATGAAAAGCACCGGTTTGACATCGTAAGGCTTTTTATGTTATAGACATAGGCCACACAAGCAATGCTCGAGTAAATTAGATTGAATGAGCTTTTTAAGTTGACTAATTAAAACGCATTGCAATTCTATATGGACGTTTCCAGAGTTAATTAAGCTAAATCCAGTGAAGACCACTTTAATTTTGAATAAGGGACTTGTATCGTATGATTTAACAATCCATTTTAAATTAACATTTTTAGGTAATTTGGATTCAAACTTTGTAGCATATGTTGTATAGGAAAACCATAAAGCCCAGTTCTAGCATGCACGGTAGCAATGAAATCTGTAACAGGTGAGGCAGATTTCTGTCTCCATGACAATATTGCTTAGGTTTTTCTGACTAAATACTAAATGGTATTTAGTAGCACTTTTAGCAATCAAATGTAGGAGAGACTATTTAAAATAATGGTTAGGATTTGAGTCTCGCCTTATTGTGGCGGTCAAGAAGCGTGGCCAAAGGTTGCAGATTTCAAATTCTGACCACCAAATTGCAGGCAAGGTAAAATTCAAGGAAAAAAAAAGGGAAGGTCAATGAAAGCAATGACCAAGAAAGGCATCGTTACCAAAGCAGTGTGGCTACTGCAACTAGCCTCAGCTACTCTGAGACAGACAAAAAGCTCGTCATCAAGAAGCCATCAATACACATCGCACTAACGGTCCTCTCTGGCAGCCCCAATTCCCAGCCGTTGTGTTACAGGTTAATAATTCATCTCCTCTCACCAGTCAGATTGTACCTTGACTCTAAGCCAATTCATAACAACTGCTATTATAAAATCACAAAAACCTCAGGTTAATCTAATGTTTAAGAAGATAGATAGCCCAAGTGCTGATGCAAAATCTTCTCTCTTCCTCTGGACTTCTCAAGGTTTCACAGCTCTTTTTGACATACAGGTGCTGCTGCACAATAACCGAGCTGGATTGTTCCTGGTGCACAACAGGGCATGATTATTTTTTAAAAATGAAACACAAGAAAACCTTAGAAATTTCATTTGCATGTAATCAGCATCCATTTCCCGCAAATGCAATGCCCAGTCAACCAGAAGAGAAATGGCTTTTAAAAGCAGGTGTTCCTTCTAATTATTGTTGATTCGAGCAAGTCATTAACACTTACGCGCACCCAGGTTTACAGTCACGTAACCAGCAGACATCTGATCTAGAGCAGTATCTTTTGCTTTAGTCCTCAAAACGAGTTTAGCAAGAAATAGTCCAAATTAGCTAGTCCTGCTCTTACATGAATAGCACATTATACCTTAATGTCCAAAGCTAACAACCGAGATAAGAGTGAAACCCAGCCTGCTCTGCTGTTGCCGCACGGAGGAAGGGAACCATATGAACAGAACAGCAGTGGTTAAACGTGCACAGAGAACGCTGATATATTCAAGTAGTTTATTTCTCCAGGCTTACAAATTTGATTACCATGGAGTACAAAGCTATTAAAAATATGACCTTTCTATACTGTACAACTTGGCGAAAAGCCAAATAATAACTTTGTTTGACTTGGGTAGTATGATAGAGTGCCTATTCAGCTGGAAATAAAATGACTTTTCTTTACAGAAAATTATACCTGGAAGACTTAATGTCCATCATGAACATAACACACATACAGAGCCATTAATTCAGACTCACGGCAGCCACTCTCATAGAATTGAAGGGACAATGTTTCTAGGTGCAGCAGAAAATGATGGAAAATTCTGCTGCTTGCCTGTGGTGGGGAGAAGTGAAACAAGCACTGATAATAAGGCAATAGGCAGAAAAGAAACAGATTGTGTAACTAATATGTCACTGATACTTCATAACTCCTTGTCTTGAACAAGCAGTTCTCTTTTTATACTTTTTGATATGCAAACAAGGAAATATGAACCCTGTGTTGATGTTAGATAGATATTTGATCTGATAAAAACTCTCATTAGTGCTTCCACTAATACCAATGGCAAAACTAACAGATTTCAGTCAAGTTAGGAGTAAAATCAAAAAGATACACACGAAAGAAAAAAACGCCTGGATAGTCCTCCTGTTTTCAGGAGTGCTGCACTGAATCCTAGCTTTAGAAAAATAAACCCAAGAAGACAGAAAATGTTAAGCGATAGGAAAGAAAATTATCATTTCAGCTTCCGGGTATCTTTGGCTTTAAAGATGTCTTCTACTTTAATTAGATTAGAATGACACACGACAAAGACCATCCTTGAAAACGAATAAAATAAAATCCTGCATAATTAAAATTTCCCCCTTACTCAGAACACATTGATTAATTATTTTGCTGACTTCCATTGGGTTTGCTCATTATTTATTTATTTATGGGGGCACAGAGGATTTTTCAAAAGATTTTTTTTCTGGGAAAACAAAAAAATATTTTTTGCTGTCCCAGCTGCTTAACTAAAACACCCCTGTCTGTTTCACTTACAGGCAGAAAATGAACTTGTGGAGACAACTCCAGCAAGTCAGTCAAGGAATCATCATTCCTGACTTCTCCACTGCTTGGTTTTTTATTCTGCTTCTTCATTTAATGTCATACTGTACTTTCCCCACAAACTGTTTCCTTTTTTTTTCGTGTTTGCAAAAAGAGCATTCTAATCAGAAAGACTTTGTTAAAAGAAATCCACTGGAATACGCAGGAGTAATGAAAACTCGTGAATACAAGACAATTAAGATATTTGAATAAGGACCTTCTACTTCTGTGGAAAGTTATGTCGACTTTGTAATTACCACCCATGCTCTGAAGTTTTATGTCTTGTCTGAAAATTGGATTTCCAGTGAGTTGCATTTTTCTATTTAGCTGTGGAAATCGGGCACAAGGGAATCACACTTCACTTAAAGCAAGGTATTAGGAAAGCAATGTCCATCTATCACTCTCCAAAGCGCAATGGAAGAAAGGCTTAAAAGAGATGACAATGAAAAAAATCCCCAGTATTCTTTACAGATAGAGTGAAATATTGTCAACCACCTCTCTTGCTTTGTTTTCTTGACTTTTCTTATGAAATACCTACAGGACATAGCAGTTACCTCGGAAAGTTAGACAAAAGTTTCATATCATATAATATCCTATTGAAAACAGCTGTCCATATCATATGGTCCAGTTCTGAGGAAATTCAGCTGAGAAACAGTCTGGCCACACGAGAGTTTTCCTTCCCATTCCCTCATTTTAATACTGCTTTTTGCCTAAAACCCAGAAACTTACATCCTTTCCAGTTGAAGAACACTCACTTCATGCCCTCCAAAATTAATAAAAACACATCACTTCAGCGGAGGTTTCACTTTTTGCCGAAGTATCAAGTCAGATATGGAATCCAAGGAAGCCTCCATCTTAGGTAACATTTCATGTCCATATGCTCCATAGGTTTACTGTGAACTCGAAAAAGGAGTGCATGGCAGCAACAAGAAAAGGATCTGACTCCGTAGCTGTGCCTTCAGCACCAATTGAGTTTCGAGAGCCCGGCTTCAGAGTTAGTCCAGAAGAACTCTTCCACCCATATCAACAACCTTTATGTACTCTTTTAGCCCCATTATCTTCTAAGAAGTGTTCTGTTGCTATGCTTTTTCTTGCAAGTCCTTGAAGATGATTGGTTTTCACCAGCAGACTTTCACTCCTGAATTCGTTGGTGACCAACAAGGAGCGGTAAGGTTCAAGCAGTGTATTTCACTTCCCATATTCAGTGAAACATTTAAGAGTGTAATTAAGACTTTTGATCAGCCCGTCAATGATCGCACCTTTCATCAGCCGGATGCCTTGACTACCGGTGGAGTTATTCCTTCACATTCAATTTTTAAGTTAAAGCAGACTTTTCTTTTGTATACAGAGGAGGAGCTATGGGTGGTCTTTCCACCATGAATTCCTTAACGACTAAGAATGCCTACCTAGCGTCCTTCAGTTTAAAAGTCACCATTCCCTCCCGTTTCCTTTCTCAGGGATTAGGCGAAGCTGTGAGTTGTGCTCAAATCGAGTTTGGCGAGATACAGTTCTAAATGTTGAGATCCTCTTTACTCATCCACGAAGAGTTTCAAATCTGACTGAAAGTGTGCTGCAACATGACAAACTCCTGTGCCCTTTTACTTGCTCTGAACTCACTTCAGGGTTAAGAGTCTAGTCACTTGTCAAGTGCCAAACAGCTATTAGAGCGGATTGATCAAGTGGAACGTGATGGCAGCAACAACAGAGAAGGAAAAGAATGAATGCAATTTTATATGAATTATGAAGCCACCGGTATGCAGAGAGCGCTGATCATGGCTGCTTACCCTAAGCAAAGATGGGCAATGAAAGGTTGTTTTTTGGTTGCGTAAAGGTATCCTGTATCAACACACTGGCACTTACTTGCCATTTTGGAACTGTGCATATACTTTGCCTATTGTCTTGTCTGCTGGAAAGATTAGAGGCATGAACTGCTCCTGCTTCTCTATGATACTGCCTTCCTAGGAGAATATCAGCCACTAACTGCATAATGGAGCGATAGTAAACATATTAAGAAATACAAGTCTCAAAGCATTCCTTCTGCTTTCTTCTGCTTATGGTGAAGAGATACTCTTAATACATACATTGTGAAAGATCGAGAGGGGACCTCATCAGTGCTTTATAATAACTGAGTATAAATCCAAAGCTCTATGGGTAGTATCCATGATTAATTGCATTCAGTCGACATTAGACTCTGTCATTATCAGCTACTTGCTGCTCAGCACTTGCTATGCTGTTAATTATTGTTGTGTGGCTCTAAGGGATGTTTTCAAAACATTTCAAATTCTGCTACTCTAATAGCACAGCGAAGAAATCAATAAGCTGCCATTTAGCAGAGGAAAGACAAACAGATACTTTTATGAAGATGTTTTGAATAATTTTGCTTTATTTTATCTGAGACCAGAGAAGCTATCACTGATAATAAAGGTGCTTCCAAGACAGCACTGACATTTGGCATACTATCTAGACTTCACTGAAACTTTTTTTTTTTATAACCACCCACACATAGAGCATTACCCTCTGGCACATAAGGCAAATGAGAAGATTAAAAGCGTTGTGTTCAGATTCCAAGTTTTTTGGAATGGATATTTTAATCAAATTTTTGTTAGCGTACCCCTCATGACTAGGAAAAAAAATAAAACCCACACCCCACATTACTTTTTTATTATTATTAAGGAGATCAATATGGTACTAATGATGTTTTCATAGGAGAGAAAATATGATGTTACCAAACTAGAAAAAAAAGGGGCTGCCTGCTGTCACAAGGTTTGACACTCACTCTATATTATGCTAATACTTCAAAGTCAACATTAACTTTGCCAAAACACATGCAATGGATTCTTTTCTGCTGACGTTCTTCTGTTTATAATGATGAGCCTTAAAAGTTTTATCCATGGGGCAGCCATGTGGAAGACAAGCAAGACTGCTGTGCAATGTGCAACAGTGGTAATGGGCTGCTATGCCCTGTAGTAATCTGTATTGGTAATTATCTCTGATAATTAAAAGCAAGATTAAATGTAGGTAACAGTCCTAATAATGGAAAGAAACTAAAAATGAGAAAAATATTGTTAAAAATCCTTTTAAATTTACTTTCTCCTGAAATTTTCCAAAACAATATTCTCCTTCAATCCTGATGTGCAGGAAATGTTGCAATATGCTCTCTTCTGATGCAGAATTAAATGAATTTCTGAGATGCCAACATTTCTAGAGTTAGGTAGGACCTTTATTAAGTGGAACAGATTTATTAGCTGAAAGAAACAGACTCCACGTTGAGATTGCTGGAGTACATACTTTGGGTGTGGGAGAGCAGGAAGAACCAAGACTTGGATACGTGGAACGCACAAAATCTGAGTTACTGGTGCTTGCTCATCCTGGGATGCCATCACTAGAACCTTCTGAATACAAATTGCATCCCAGACCAGAGAATCTGTCATGATCCAATTTACAGCCCACTGGCCTCTCTCCAGAAAAAAAGGCTTTAGAGACTTTCAGTCAGTTTGGATTTCTTAGGTGTACAGGAATGTACTGGGTACCATTAGTTACCAAATTACCATCAAAACCAGTGGAACTTGTAAGTGGTTTTTATTTTTATTCCTTGGGTTTTGATCTATAAAACTCCAGTCAGTTCCATATGGGAAGAGCTACAACTAGACCTAAAGAGTAAATATTTTAAAATAAAGTGCATAAATGATCCATTTAATGAAGACACCAAGAGACCTTGCAAATCAACTCCTGCTACCAACTAATGCTATTATCCAAACAAGATGTAGCGCCTGAGAGCATCTGCATACACATCCCCGTGCCTATACAATGAGATTACACATACAGGGGATATGTACCTACATGCAGAGGAGCCTAAAGCAATCCAAAGGCACCGGTTTTACAAGCCCGCATTTGTGGAACAGAGATCTGGATTACGCGTGTCTGAACCATCAGCGAGATAGTGAAATTGCACGTCGATTACCATCCTGTTGAGAAATGGGAGAATGTCCTAGGGAGAGAACGAGAGCAGAGTGTGCCAGAGGCCAAATGATTAATATATTTTCTCAGTATTAGCATCAACGACGTGCTGCCTCAGAGGAAGTCACCGGTAAAGAGTATCCACTAACCTAATGCAAAGCTCAATAAAATCTTAGAATAAATAGGATAAAAAATTACTTTCATATCTTGCAGGAAGGTTTCCTGATCCAACGTGTCTCCTATTGCTTTGCTGGGCTAATTTCAGCCTTACTTTGTGCTATTCATGAAAAATCAATTATGTGACAGAAAGAGTGAGAGACCTAGGAGGCATCCACCTCTGCGCCCAGCAACACCACTGGCTGGAAATTGATGCCAGACAAGTTCTAATTAGGAATAAAGCACAAATTTGCAACAGTGAGGGCGACTAACCACTGGAAAAAATTATTAAAGGAAGTGGTGGGTTTTCTGTCTTTGTATCTCTTCCAAGCGACCGTAGAGGCCTTGCTGGAAAGCATGCTTTGGCTAAGCACGAATTACAGAGCTCAGCAGAGTCAATGAGATCTAATAGTTCGCAATAGTCTGGTCAGACTGGAAAAAATAATTACCGCCCCGGATGTAATTTTCACGAATCTGCTAGCGCAAGGACGCTACCAATTCTGCCGGCAAGAAGACGAAGAAGACAAAAGCTCCCTTTCCTGAATTTGAGATTGCCAGCTGCGGAACAGTGTTTGGCAGATTTACCCCCAAACAAAACATGAGAGAAATGCAAAACGTTATGAAGGGGGCCACTTGTTTGTCTTGCGCTTAAAGCATAAAATCCTGTGCTCAACATATTTTGTTATTTGCACTTGAATTTCGGCTACGATGGATATTTCTATTTAAGCATCACCTCGGCCACTCAAATTGTAATAGAGCTATTGCAAAATGGGGAGGCCTAGAAGCAGACTGTAGTCAGGTATCCTGTTATTATTCTACCTCTTTTAGCCCCTATAAATTTGATAAAATATTAATAAAAATGACACATTCGCTTTTACTCTCCCAGGAAATAAGTGATGAAGAGTTAGTGAAGAAGCAAAGTACTGTGAGGTATTAGTGACGGACCTTCAGATACACAGCTGAGCTTTAGGCAAGGTCTGTCTTGGGAAAGAAATTATGTTTTGGAACAAAACCAAGCCCCATGTGTTTGACTGTGTATCCTTCACAGAGATGAACAGTTTTTAAGCAAGATGCCAATCATTGCACATCCCTACCTGTAAACAGGATGTTTTCAAAGCCTGCTATACTGACTTCCAAGCAAATAGCGCTCATTTCTCTTTCTCCATTTAGATCTGAGAGGTTAATTAAGCTCATCTACAGTTGATTAATGCAGGTAGGAAGCCTGTGGCTTCCTCCAATTACATTCAGTTGATGTGGTACTACTAGATACATTTATTTGGCTTTTAAGAAATATAGCTGTATGAATGATCAAGGTAATTGTCGTGTCGTATTAAAATACATTATAAAACCATTAGTGAACCAAACCGGCAGCACATTCTGCGTAGCCATCTGGAAAAGAAGATGTTACAGATCAGATCAACATCTCTTCTTGGGACCCCGTTTCAAATATATATACTTGTACTTCACTAATAGCTGCTCAGCTATTTTAATACTGTGGAAGCACGGAGACACTAAGCTATGCAAGAGGGATGTGGTAGCAGAAAAAGTTTATTACAAAGCAAACTCTAGGACTGCTGCTCACTCAATTGTAGATATATTGGTGCCATACTGGTGCACTAGATGAAACTATTGCCCGTGAATATCTTTGCAGTTTCATCTGCTGAAGGATGGATCGATTCGTTCAACTGGGTAAAATCTCAGCATAGGAATTATGTTAAAAAATAAGAGTGGACAAATTAGGTATTTGAGGGGGGAAATGGCCTCAAACATAAAAAATGCACCTTATAACTCTGCTGAGAGAAGACAGAGACCTCTCAAAATCAGAATGTCTTGATCCTAAAAAAAAAGTTCTTTCTTTATGCAGGACATATGGAAATAAAAACAGAACAGGAAAGTTTCCCGGCTTGAGAAAAATGCGTCCCTTTCAATGTTTTCCTTTGCTTTCCCATTGCAAAACTTCCACCAAAGGGAGAATTGGGACTGGAAGCTTCTGATTAGGGGGGATGCAGCTCCAGAGCTTGGAGAATGAGAACAAATATATTTAATCACACTCCCCATCGGCTCTTTCAGCGACCTGCACCGCACAGATGAATCTGAGGTTTCCTGAATCCAAAAGCACCATTCCCACAGGTTTCTGCACCGTCTGAACTGGACTGTGTGGTCCTTACTGTGCCCAAAGGAAACACCACCAGAGTTAAATCACACTTGGGCAGTAACGGGATGGTACCCGTTTGCACAGAGCACCCCTCAGTGTGGCCTTGCCTCAATCACAGCTGTAGTTTCTCCAGCCTAGAAGAGGACAAAGAGCAGGAAGGTCACACAACGTCAGCTCCTCTCTCTATTAAATCTTGGCTCTGTAATATATTTTGATTATGACTCTATTAAGTCATACGAAGAAATGCTGCCTAATGCACCAAAAGCTAGGCGCAGGTTTAAAACTACATAAAAGAAACAAGATAATGATATCGCAAAACATTACACGAACACGCCTCGCTGTATAATGCTGACCTTCCCTAACTGCCTGGATTTTCCACTTATCTTTTTCCAATGCAAGTGATCCCAGATTCCCAAACTCCTGCACCTCCCAGCTGGACTTGTCAAAGAACAGCCATGCTCAAGTACAATGCTTAATTGCTGCTCACAATTACATACTATACAGTATAAACATGCATAAACTGTACACGCAGGATATTTCCTCAATTAATTTATATTCAATCCAGTACCTGGGATTAATTCTGTGCTTATTTTATCAATTTCAATGGGATTATTCTTTGTGCATCAAAGACTTAGGTGTTACCACTACTGTTGCCAGTTTAATTTTTCTAATTGATACGGTTTTGCTGAACCCATTTAATTGAATTCATTTCATTAACAGTGGAACTGATACTGATATATGGAAAGAATATGGCTTAAATAAATGAGCAAATATTCACCACTTTTATTCAGCCCAATATGGCTTTTCAAGGAATTCAGTAGTCACTTCTCAAAACAAATGCATTTTAATACCTTCTGATTTATTTCTCCTCATACCACTTCTTTGTCACAGTCGGATGCATTTAAGTAAACCAATTGGTATTTATAGAAGCCAATTTTCATTTAAATCCTGGAGAGATAGTTTAAATATTTCTTTAGGACCCACTGCACATTAACTGCAACTAACACATTTCTGAGTTGCAGTAGGTTTGCTACTGATAATACTACAGGATTTTATTTTAATGGTATTCTTGTTTCCCTCTTCCACTAATTTAAGCAGATCAAATTTGTAAGCAGGACAGATTGGCCTAAGGTTTGTATTCTAACTTAAACCTCCACATATGTTCGCATACACCCCATCACGTTTTTGCAAAGCTGGCTCTTTCCTTTCTGTGATACTACTGGACTCGGTTGATCCAGGCATCTCCGATACGGCACCCGGCGCTCAGGGCTCACTAAAATGATCCTCGGCAGTGATCCAGACGTAGGCAGCAACTCTATTCAGAAATGTGGAGTCTACTTAACACATCGAGCAATATTCGACTTCGAGTATCAACATGCTGTGTTTTAGGCCACTATACGTCAACTTCGGCAATTCAAGGAGGAATGGAGCCACTTTCCTAAGCGGATCAAAATACATCTGGTGCTCCTACAGAAGTATTAAAACGCAGTCCCCTTAGGCAAGAAGTGCTGCTTTTTAGAACCCAAATAGTCACGAGCCTGTCTTGAAAGTTTGGATTCGAGGCAACATTGACTTACAGCATGCAGTGCCGCACTGATCTGAATGGTGCAGTTTGGGTGCACCGACATTTGGGCACCAAGATGCCCGTTCAGGACAGCGTGGTTGTCCCTCTGATGTGATCCAGTAGTTGCAGCCTAACTATTTGGGCTTTCTGTGAAAGTAACTTCCTTATAAGATGTCAAAACTTCGAAACTACTGGCAACTGTACTTAAAAACTGGCTGTAGCAGAGTCCCCCGTGAATGATTTCCAAGTGGTGCACAGGCTTTTGCCTAGAGTTTGGTATCTAGTCAGAACAGGATGCACACTTCTCCCCCAGTATCACAGTTGCTTTTCAAAGCATCCTAAGTACATTCTTTTTATTCTGCTTTTATACAGCCAACTTTTATTGTTTTTAACACTGCTTTATTACCAGTAGTTGCATACCAATCCCCCACACATGAAGAATGCTACTGTTGTGTGATGTTTCTATGGAAATTGGTTTCATTATCTTTTTGCACAGCAGGAATATATACATTAATGAAACTTGCTTCAAATATTTGAAACTGGTTATGAAGGATTCCAGAATTCACCTCACTTCCATGGATCATTTACGAGATTTTGCTGCTTGTAGCACTGGGGACTTAATAACATTTTTGGTACATATACCAATAGGTGTCCTCCTCCTCTTTAGCAATTAGGAAGACAGCCCCATCTCTTCCAGGATTTCAAATGAAACGCATGTACAGCTGCTATTAATAGTAGACTTTCACATTGTAAACAAAGAACACGTCCACTAAAGATAACCTTCTCGTGGTTTCTTTTGATTCAGCTGCCAGTTGCTATAGTCTATATACAAACTATAGAAATCTGCTGCACAAATCTCAGCTTTGCTAATGTTCAAGGTGATTTGCGGTTAGAAGTCAAAATCCTTAGAAATGCCGTGTTCCTCTGACTTTCACTATCACAGGGAAGTTCCCTGACCTCCTGACACTTATCAGTGGCTCTGAAGCCAAAAAGAAACCAGCCAAAGATATGTACTGATTTCACCGCATTACCTAGAAGGTGATTTCTATACGGATTAGCATGTGATTCTTTATTCAGGTGGAGCAGAAAATGGAATTTAAGAGTAACAGGACCTGTGAGGATCCCTTCCTTAATTTTCACATTGTTTTGCTTCAGCTTCCTCTGCCCTTTTGACTTAAAGATTAAATCAGAGATCCAGATACGGGCAAAGTCTTCCTTTCCTTTTTGCTGTGCCTGAGGTATCGCCATCTCTTCTAACCTGCTGGCCACCTCGTTGATCCACAGGCATTGGTGACTTTCTGATTCCCGCATGCATGGGATGGACTTTGCTGGGGTAACGTTAGGATTGCATCATTTCCTTGTAAAAAATACAACTAAGGTATGCCACAGCGTCTCCCAATACTTTTTGCCACCTAATAACAAATAATGCCTGTATTCCCTGATAACAAGCTGGACCACGTTCTAAGCATACTTGGCCATCACTGGCCCGAAGAAGCAAGGCACTGCTGCAGAGCACAGAACAGTATTCAACAGAAATCGCTCCATGCAGACAGAATTAGCATCGTGTTCATTGTAGGTGGGAAGCAGGGAAGGGAGGACAGGTTAAACTCACAAGGAAGGCTCAGTTTATAAAAAAAGCAAAGGGTCATAAAATGTTCCCCCGTGTCCTTCCACAAAGAAATTATTTCAAATACCAAATTCCCTCACAGCTTGTAAAACCTTTACAAGTACTCCAGCCTCTCTGCAGCCAAGCGCTGAGTGACGGGCCCATATATCAGGTACCGAGGTCAGCAGATGAAAGAACTGGGCTGGAGGACACTTGTAGATCATATCGACCCCACAGCTGAGAATCTGCTCTTCTGACTTCAGGCACAGGAGGAGCCAAACCTGCCGCCTCACAAACAACCTGAGCATTGTCTTGTACTTTCATAAATGCATCAAATTTCCATGTTTCTGCATCTTAATGAGATACTTCACTAAAATGTGATGTTAATGATTTATTAGTTTAAATAATTTACTTTACAATTGAATTAACATGCCAGCCGTGTTGCACACTCTATAAGGGAAGCAAATCCTTTTAAAGTGCCTCAGTAATCTAATTAGCATGTTCCTTCTCTTTATGCCATGTTTCAACAGTTACTATATATGCCTGGACCTCAAAGTATCTCTCCCTTTGGTTAGATGAGGAGAAAGTGGTTAATTTGGGTGTGCGAGAAAGGGAAGGTGTTTAGGAAGCAGCTCTGTGTCACGCTTTGATAAAAAGCTTGGCAAAGGTTTCAGATGAACATACACGACTGGAGTTGATTTTGAAGCTGACAGCTTCAAAGGAGGTGCAGGATTGTATGGTAATAATGGGCATTAAATTACCTTCTCTCCAGCAGTGTGTATCATTTGGAGTCAGGTCATAAACAGGATAAGGGAATCTTAGCTTTCCACTCCTCGCTATACGGGCACTTTGAAACAGCAGAAGACTCTCTTCACAAGTCTCATTAGCTGCCATTACCATTCTCAAAGGACTATGTTAAACTTGAAGCTAAACAGAAAAAATGAACAGGTTTCTAATAATTTATAATGGCAAGACTGATGCAGAAACGACACTGCGACACAGGAAAGCAGCTTAAAATATGGGTTTCACCCTTAGAAAATAAGAAAAAGTCCAAAATTATGGAAAGTAATGTAATTTCCTAAATATGTAGGTCAGCAAAATGTTCATGTAAAAACAGAAACGCTGTTTAGATATATCTGAATTAACAATTCAACTTTAATAGTGGTCTGCACAAAAGCTGTAATAAAGTAAAGCTCAGGGTCCTGTACTCAACTTCCAAATGCTCCTTATATTTAAAATCTGAATGCAGCCAGATGTTGGCTACCTTTTTTTTTAATTGTCTTTATTTGGTATACATTTTATTAGACATGTGAATTGGTGGGTTTTGTCTATGACACTTTAAGCACACATTTAAAATCTTGTCTAATCAACACGTGGCATTCCAAACCTCAGTAGGACGGTCTTTGGTGAATGTGACAGAAAATATTGCAAAGTTACTGATTCATAATTTAAATTTTAGTAGCATCTAGGGGCCCTGTAAAAGACTGCAGCCAGCTGACCTAAGTACTGAGTATACATATGCCATAAGACAGTACACAGAGCTTACAGTTTTAAATATTTAGGACACTCCAAAAGGAATTAATATTTCCATTTTATATATGGGAAACTGAAAATGCTGAGGAGGGATGACATAGACCTCAGGGAATTTCCGCCTCTCCTGAGACCCAGGTCAGTAATTTAACTCTGGCCATCTTTCATCTCCCTTTAATAATAGATTTGTGTTGCACACTCTGCGCACGATATGTTGCAACTTTGTGTTGTACGGTTAGTGCTATTCACAACACACAGAGCCATAAAATACACATAAAATGAAGTCTTTACACTGAATGTATAATCCTCTAATACAGAAACAAATGAAAGACTTACAAAATCAGAGGAAGAAATAATCCTGCACGCTCACATGTAAATGGGGCTACTTTTGTTCTCTCTGAACATATCTTGTTCAGAGCAGCCAAGTTGTGCTGTCCTCCCTGTGTGATTTTATGCAAATTTAACAATCTGTGTTACATACTATAAGTAACCTGCCATGACTGTGACCTTATCCTGAATGCAATCTTCTGCGATAAAAAGTCCTACTTCTGATGACAGAAACGATGCCAAACATCTCACAGGCTGCCCTCAACTTAAAATTCCTCTGGAAGACGGATAGCAACCTGGTCTAGTGGAAAGTGTCCCTGCCCATGGCAGCGGGGTTGGAACTGGATGATCTTTAAGGTCCCTTCCAACTCTAACCATTCTGCGATTCTCTGATTCTGCAGGCCTCAGCCGGCAGACAGCTCGTGTGGCTGCAGCTGGTTGAAATAAAATGGAAAGGGCTGGTTCAATGCCTCTTTCTTCCCATAGCTGCATCTCAGCATGCTCTCCCCGGGCCTTTTATTTGTCCACGCAAGTATTTCAGGCAGATGAGGCAGATGAGCAGGGGGGAGGAAGGCCCAGCTGCCTAATCACCGGGCACCAGAGCTGCCTCAGGCAGCCAAAGGACAAACACCCGTGACCTCTCCGGTACTCCATCAGATGAGTGGGAATTGGGACCAGACGCAGAACGGGAGCGGACTGCCGGGCGTGCCATGCCTGGCAACCGTCACTCATCTTGAGCAGGGATTTGAGGAAGGACGCGGAAGTGGGGAATTGCCACCAGCACAGCTGCTAAATGCAGCCAGGGCACGGGGGGGGTGACTTTGCGACAGGTGAACGCCACCAAATGCAAACGTTAACATAAAAACTGGAAGCACTGCTGGAAATGTCCAGCTATACATAAAGCAGGCTGTTGGAAGGATATCGGTCAGGCTGGTGGGACTTTGCTGCTAAGAACTAAAGAGCACCTCAGACTTCAGCCAAATTTCACCGGGAGAGCAAATACCGTGCAGGCAGCCCCGGCCCCGGGGAACATCGGCATACCAAGCAGCACATTGCCATGGCTAGGGGAGAGGTGGAAGAGCTGCTTCCAGCTCACCGAAGCTCAGCTCTCTGCCACCGGAGATGGCTCCCTTTCACAGCTACTGAGAGATCTGCTGCCAGGGGACCACGGGGCTTCTGGTTTGAGTCCCACGTGCGCTCAGCAGGGCCAACAACTGGATGGTGAACTCTGCCAGTTGGTGAAGTTGGCTTTCGTAGCTGGCTGCCAATGTCAGGCATGAGAGAAAATTAGCTAATTTCCAGGGTATTCTAGCAAGCGAGGAATGCTTGGAAAAAGAGCAAAGCGAGGTTAATTTGGCATCTGATTTTAAAAAGGTGCAAGTTTAAATACTAATAATGTGGAACAGGAAATCTGACATAAAGACCCAGCAAATCAGCGATGTTTAAGTAAAGGAAACTAAACGCAGCCATTACAGGCAGTGAGGTGTCTTTGAATAGGCTGGAAGCACAGATAAAGGGTGTTCAAAGAAACACCCCAAAAGATGTTGAGTTTGGCAAAGGCAATGACAAGGTTTGAATGGAGTACAACTGAATGCAGATGGTATAATCGTAATCTCATTTAAACTAATGATGCGAACAATCTAATACTAGTCCTTGCAACAGCACTGGGTCTTTTGTTCACAATAGCACATTTAAATAGGGAAGTGGAGGGAAGGAATATTTGTCTGAACTATCTGCATAATGCAGGAGTGTGGCTACAGACCACATTCATCATCCAGAGGAAAGGATCTAAGCATCCTCCCAAATCTGGTTTTCTTGTAATGGTGGGAGAAACAAACGTGCTGAGTAGAAAATTTATACCTCTTAGATCATACTGCTGTAGTGGGAATGCAATTCACAACCCATTACTCAGTTCAGGAATTCAGACATGCTTCGCCATACAATTAACAGTACTGCACACAGGAGGGGCAATTAACAATACTGTGCACTGTTTGGTGCTGCCTCTTTGCACCCCATAAGCCCCATCACCGCCACCCCCCCCAATAGCAGGCTTACTTCCCGGCTACTCCCCCCATCGTCCCTTGTGCGGCAAGCCTGGTGATGATACAGAAGTGCATCCTTCTGGGACACGGAATGCTCCATCTGGCAGTGGGAACCAGAGGCAAAGAAATAGGAAGCTATGAAAGTTTTAAAAGGATTTCAAGCTCCCCAGGGAAACTATTCTATTCCTTATTTAGCACTAAACACCTCTGGTAAAACTCACCCTCCCCCACTTTCCAATTAGGAAGGCACCTGCTTTATTCCAGTTGTATCTTCTCTGAGTCTAAGCAGACTTTCTGAGGCAACTCCATTGTCCTGGTTTGAGCCACACAGGACTAATTTCTCTTCTAATACTTGGGAAGACTGCACTTCTAGAAGACTTCAGTGTCTGAATTTGTGAAAATATTTACTTTGTAGCCATCTATGGTGTGTGGTTTTCAAGGTCTCTGTTTCTGAGTTCGCCAGATGCAGGGATAAGGAGGAGCGAGACCTGAGCACTTGACCCAAATTGGCCAACAGGAGTATTTCATACCATGAATGTCATATCCAATATAAATTAGCAAGTTTGCTGCAAAGTTCTGTCTCTCCCTTGATAGTTGCCATCCTGAGAACTTCCCTTCCTCCTGAAGCCGTAGCGCTCGCAGTGTCCGATATCTGCTGTCCACTGCTGGGAGTGCACATCTTCCCACTCATAGAATTGGCTGAGTATAATCTCTGCATATTCTGTATTGATATTGGGATCAATATTGGTTCTTCAGAGCTATTAATGTTAATTATCTAATCTTACTCTATTAAATCTGTTTATACTTCAACTGCTGGGTTTCCTTGTTTCTTCCCAATTCCCCTTCCTGGGTGGGGAAGGGTCATTGGGTGATGGAATAATTGTCTAAATGACAATAAATCGCTATGGGTTGCTCAAACCTAACATCCATAAATGAGGCCAACTCGACAAAAATACCCATTGCTGATGGATCTGGCTGGCGGCAGGTGATTTACGAACTTGCACAGCTCTGGGAGTTTAATCTGTCCTACTGAAGTCAATAGGAATTTTGCCATTTGACTTCAAAAAGATCAGGATTTCATTCCAGATGACGGAAACCACTGCCAGTAATAGTATGGATTAGGACACTAAATAATAATGGAATTTATACACCCCAAAGTGTCAAAATGGGCATCTTTATAGTGGATTCCCTATTTGTCCAAAAGTCAGAGCACAATCCTATACACAAGAGCTGTCTCATCCGCTGTAATTGTATGAAATAACTTCCAGATGTAGTGCTGATGATACGACAGGTACAACCAGGAAAATCTGAACTAATCGTGATGGTTTCCTCCTAGATCCCTTCCAGCGTTTACTGTAATTATCCCACTTTCATGCCCCAAGACAATTACACTTATGGGTAGATGTATATGGTATAGTTTTGGCTAGAAGCAGAGGATCTGAAAATCCAGGAGGCAGAAGCTGCAACAAGTAACGTAACAAGAACCATCACTTGTTACTGCAGGGTTCCTATGTTGCAAGGATAAATTATCAAACTCCTAGTATAAAACACGTATAACTCAAGTATAATTTTTAAATGCAGGGAGCATTTCCCCAGGGCTTTTCTCCAGCTGCAGCAGCATTGGCAAATGTGCCATGTACTCTGCCACTGATTTAGTGGGCTGGAAGCCACACTCCATCATTGTACCTTACCTGCCACTACCATCAGGTTTTTGCTGTCCCTTGGCATCCCGCTTACAGCAGAAAATTATTCACTTGCTTGTACGGTACACAAAACCCACGCTATTTTTAGCCACCTGCATCTATCACAGCAAGTGTACATCGAGGCTTCAGAGATGAAGAAAAGAGAGGAGGAAAAAGAAAAAGCAGCCTGCATGGAGGGTTTCCTTTCTCTCACTCCTCTACCCGCCCCCCGCTCCCGCATGGTGCCACAGGTCAGCACGAGCAGTGACAGAGAAAGGCGCGGGCTGCTCCTTGAGCTGTCGCTCCAGCTTTGTCTTTTCCTGGAGAGCACCGCGCTGAATGGACAGATGATGATCACAGTGGTATGAATGCAATTTTTCTTGTCTTCGATGCCTCAGCTCAATGGGGTTTTGCAGACGCAGTCACGGCCCGTATTTTTCACAATGACTCAGAAGCATTTTAAATTATCTTCCTCATGAAAGTGAGCCTTTTGTTGGCAGTTGGAAATCTCTGCCACAGACATTTTACATTTTTAAAGTCTAACTATCTGACAGGAAGAGATCTAAGTTGCAATGTGATGAAAAGTGCATTCAATGCTCTTTCTAACAGCACTCTGCAAATATCATCTCAAACCATGCCGTCGCTGAAAAAAGCTGCCTGATTCATTTCTTGCCCCTCTCCCAATACGTGAGAGGTAATAACACCAAAGGGATGATGTACAAGTCCAGGAAGTTTTTATGCTCTGGTTTAAAGAAAGGGTTAACACAGCAGGATATAAAGGCTGTCCTCAGACATTTGCAGTCAATATTGAAATATCTAATCCGATGTAGTCAGGTCATCCTCTTATTTTGACGAAGATTAGCAGATCCAAAAGAGCCATTAGATCATCTAAAATCTGACCTACTGGACAAGCCATGCAAGGGAACTTTCCAGAACAATTTTCTTTCTTTTAAAAACCACAAACAAAACTTGCAGTTTTCCCCCCCGTCCACCCAAATTCATGAAACATAAATCAGCACTCCTGAAAATTCAAATCCTCTGCCTCCATACAGCAGGTAGGAGTTTTGCTCAACTTCCACCGGAGGCTTTCTAGACCATAACAAAGCCAGCACAGGATAGTACATGAATACCCTATGGCAAAATGCCAGTGGTGTCTAGTTCCCCATCACTACTGTCTGTGGACAGTTGCCTAGAAGGAGATGGCAGATAAAATGGAAAATTCAGAAGAAAAACCCCAAAATGTTGTTTGCCATACTAGGGCGACATAATGATTTCTCTGAACAGAGGAATCTTTCTTTCATTCAAAAGTCCCGACTCTGTTACAGCCATGTCAGTAATGATACTCTTGCCAACAAAACACCTTCTTGTGGACCTTCTGCTGATCTTGGTGATGTTCTAGATTCTGGCTTGCTCTCATGCTACAGGAGGTATAACTATTGGGCAATGAGTGCTGGACTGCAAAGGAGTGAAACCAGAGAGGCATGTCAAACACATATTGCCAGTGTTTAGATCCTAAACACCTATATTACGCTTAAGGTTAGGTTCAGCCCTTTCTTTAGGGGAAAGGAAGGAAGAAGGACATACCATGAATGACACATGGGGCTACAGTAGCCTGTATTTGGATGGTAAGATACTGTTAGCCAGGCTTTGCTGATAGGTACTCTGTAGTTTAATTTGAATAGTTCCAATCATTCCTGACACTAAGAATATTTCTAAACACAGTGCCACGGTGCTCTCGGATTTGACAGCTCTTTTTGGAGCTGATAGCTTCTGAGAAGTTAAAATGCATGCAACATGCAATAGCTACATCCTAGTTGGTCTGTACATGTTCAGAAAGGTGTTTTCTATTCACTAAGCCAAAGCAAATACCCTGTTCCTGATAAAAACAGCCATATGTTGTATATACAGTGAAATATGCATCTTCAAATAACTTCTCTGTATTACAATTTCTGCAAATCATTCTGTTGTGAATGTTTATGTTGCTTTATGCTATTACACTATAAGGTTAAATTGTGCAGAATACATTCATCTTTCATTTTCAAATTATATAATTAATTATTAGTTCTGTTGGGGAAAATTTTCTAAGCTCTGCAAAAGTAATAAATCAGAACTATCACTTTGCAAAGAAATTGGGGAAAGCATATTGTCATTTTCCTTTATCATTGTCTATTTTTTTTTTTTCGAAGGGTGTTGAAAATTTATTTCAAAGACCTGACGTTACACTTAGTAAAACGTAATGTAACTGACTACTACAGGACTGGAAAGCATGGAAGTAAATCACAACCCAGTCTTATCTTTCTAGTAGCTACATCAAATCTGTTAACAATTGAGAAGGCATTAAAATGCTAATGAGTGTCAAGAATGATATATGTTTCACACTCCAACTTCTATTTTTAAAAAAGCAAAACATACATGAAAATCCCAACAGTTCTCTCCTGCTGAAAGAAATATGAAAGACTGTTTAGCTTTTGAAATTATGACGTTGTTAGGCTTGTCTGCAAGATAAATTGTTACATTACTGCCAGCATGATTACAAAAAAAGCTTTAGGGCCAAAGATATACCAGAAAAAGTGTTAACTAATTCCCTTTAATTTGCTTCCAAATACCAACAAGAAAGAGCAGTGAGTTTGACTACCCAAGCTGCGTCAAACTTTCAGGAAAACGCAAACTTCAGAGAGATGTCATTCCCTCGATCTTCTGGAAAGCAGACCTCTTCAGAAGTGTCCTGAGTGAAAAACCTCTCAAAGCCAGCTCTGTAAAATTAATTACTGTGGCCCAACACAAATGTTGCAGCTCGAATGCCCTTCCTAGATGAAGTCTTGAGAGTTGAAAAGTGGAAAAGATCCTTCAAAGTTACTAGAATTCTTTTAAAAGAGGTATCAGTGCTTTCCCAATCCTCATCAAGGAACTTTATGGATTTTCTCTAGTACACAAGCAATAATAAACTCTGATCAGGCTTCGGTGGAAGTGCCACATTTTCAGATGTGCTCAGGTGCGACTGTGTGTGTGTATCTGGCACTAAATTTGGGAACTCGCTGGTCCCTGAGAAGCAGCACATGCATCATACTAATGTAATCCTGCCATCTCCTGTATCCCCTTAATCAGCAAGCAGCTGTGTTTCACTTGCTTCCAGAAATGTCAGTCTTGAATAGCTCAAACAACATGGAAAAACCCACACTTTTACGGAGGTTAAAACGAAGAGGGTGAGGGGAACACGTTACAGTCAGCTCTCTGCGCTGTTCCCTTTATTGTTGCCTAATGTTATTTATTGCAGTACCACGTTCCTTTTGAAGCATAATTAAAAAAGATAAATAACCATACAGTCTTGCACAAAGATAAATTGATAGCTTGAACCTTTTCCTGTTGGATCGTCTTTTTCTAACACATAAGAGTGAATAAACCTTTGATATCTTTTTTTCTCATTCTTCACAGGAAAAGTATCCCTTTAATCTACTTCGGGGTTCCCTGAGTTCCCTGAAGTACTCCAGCGCTTTGCTCTGGGTCACAGTATGGTAATCCATTATCCCACTACCATTTTTACCCTTCATTGCATGTGTCAGGCAGCGCTCTATTCCCCCCGGGCAGGCAGCTGGGTAGGCCCATGTCTTGGGCACCCATCCGCTTTGACTCTCCACGAGGAACCCGGACTCAGGGGTGCAGCTCCTCTGTAAAACACCCCTTTGGAAAGCCACTCCTGCACTATCCAAGCTGGTAGGGATGTGGCTGTTGTGGTCCACGTAGCTCCATAGCGCAGCTTCAGGCTGCTCTCATCTCCAGGGCCTCATTTCTATTATTTAATTTTTACCAGAGTAGATGATGACAGATCAATTTTATTCAAAGTTTTGCAAACGGCTCTTGCATTTTTCCAGTAGCAAGTGGGCATGGTGCTGAGTAATTTTATAGCATCATAGAATGGGTTAGGTTGGAAGGGACCTTGAAGATCATCTGGTTCCAACCCCCCTGCCATAGGCAGGCATAGTAGCATTTCATTTATGATGCAGCATTTGTATCACAGAAGAACCGATACAAGACGACAACTAGACACTTCAGACATAGGACACACCAGATTTTAGCTGGAAAACAAGGAACGAGAACAAGATTGTCAGCTGTCCCACATGGTGTTGACAAGTGAGACAGGTGGGTGAAGAGAAAACCGATCAGGAGGAGTCAAAAATGCCAGTTATTACCAGTCAAGTGCATATATAAATAGTAAAAATGTTTCCACTTTACCCACTGTCTCTTCCACTTTTGTAAACAAAGCAGAATTCACAATGCAGCAAGACACACAACAACGAGCTTTCAAAAGAGATTTGGCTGAAGGCAGCAGATGATCATGAAGCTCTTACATTGCAAAACATTTTTGTTACTATGCTTTTAGCTCACTCAATATACATGTTCAGAATTATGTCTGGAAGAGACAACCTGGATTAGTGACTTTGTTTTAAGAATAGATAATCTCTTGGTAAATATTTGCACTGCACAAGTTAGCTTTGCCGGCAAAATTGCCTTGACAGTTTATCAGGCTGTGCACAGAACTGACTTGCTGATTCTTTCGGGATGTTGCTAAAAATGATACAAACTAATGATGCTTGTACTTGCATATAAAGCAAAATTAATTAATGGGGCAACTAGACTGGCAGAATTTTAGTAAACTGCATTATCTCCTAGGTTTGGAACTGCAGACTGAAACTCTTTGAATTCGCCCGTGTTAATTTTAAAATGTGTCTATCCATTGTAAGAACGATACACAGGAATTAGCATCTCTTAACATATGAATACATGACTGTGCATCTACAACAGCATGCACAACCAGACAATGTGAGAAGAGCAGCAAAATCTAATTTCATAGAATCACAGAATGGTTCGGGTTGGAAGGGAGCTTCAAAGATCATCTAGTCTAACCTCCTTCCACGGGCAGGAACATTTTTTACTAGATCAGGTCGTTCAAAGCTCAATTTGTGGTATTCAAACATCGCGCTTTGGTTCAGCGATGTCTAGCTCATGAAAAAGTCCTACAATAAAAAGGAGTATTAACTTACACTGAGAAACAATTTAAGGGTAGTAATATTTTTTGGTCAAGAGATCACAACGTACAGTTTGCCCATGAGATTAATTGAGACAATTGCTTCAGCTGCTTTCAGTTCTTAAGTATCAGTTTGTTTTAATCTCTGTATTGTTTCCCTCTTTTGCTTCTTAAGGTACAGATAGGTACCTGACTTGTATAAAGCCGAGTGATTTATTGACTTACAGGTTTTTTTAAGCTATGATGCCTCCTCTGAGGCTACTCAGACTCTTCAAGTGTCATTTATAGTGGAAAACTGCTATGTTTGCATTGGATGAGTTTTTTGCTTCTTTCAGTTTAGTCAGCACTGACATTATGAGCCTGTAAAAAAAGAAGCCAATAAAATATTTGACATATTAAGTGCTTTCGGGGTTTTGGAAAAGGCAGTGGGTTATACTAGAATGAAGAATAAGAAGTGCCACATAAATACTTGTGGATAAACAAATTTGAGATACAACTTTCATTGGTATGTTGTCCCATGTTTTCTCAAGTTTTACCCCTAATGAGGCAGCAGAGGTTTTAACATCTTCTAACACTAACAGTAACACCAGACTGAGAAGAAAATATTGAGAAGAAAATATTGATTTCAGCTTTTAAGGCAGTTGCTGTTACAGTTCGGAAGTTTTTTCCTTCTTTGGTTGAATTACCCCATAGTTTTATCACCTTAGCTTACAGACTGGTTACAGTTGTGTGAAGTCTCTGCACTGCTGTTCTTTATTTGCAGCTCCATCACTTGGTATAGTTTTGTAGAAAGAGGATTTCTTAAAAAGAGCAAGTTCCTCCTATCCAATAGGGAAATTCTTTTGTTCCAAGATTTTATAGCAGTGAAATTGGCATCCGAAGTACAGATGCCCCTGAACAGAAACTAATAGAAAACATCTTCACCATATTGTTTTATCAGGATGGCACAGAAGAGGGGATGTTGGGAAAAAGGGAAGCAAAAGCTTTTCCCTATATTCAGCTTGGCTGACACTGGCAAAATTGACTTAACTTTCAGGGACTGTGCCTGAATTTCTCTGCCGAGGTTATCTCAAGGATACTGTGTAATAGTGTCATTTCTCCTCGGTGTGCCAAGGTGAACCACACAAACGCCTCCAATAGCTTTCAGCTATTCTCATGTGAGACAGATTGCGGAGCTTCTGTTTGGCTTTAGAGATGTTCGCGTGCCAGTCACTGGGCCACGGGATGACAAATTACCTCTCTGCCAATATGAGAGCTGGGACAGTTCTCTCCACAGCCTCCACCAGATGGGCCTAATTAAACTATTAGCCAATGAGTGAGGTCTGATGGCTCCATTAGGAATCCTCCTGTGCTTAAATAAACAGCTCAAAATAAATAGTTTTCTCAATTAGAGTGTTGTTCACGTCCTTTTCTCAGATATTCATTAGCAGAGTGTCTCCTTTTTCCTAATGGGCCTGGGCCTTCTTGACATTATGCAAGAGTTTCAAAAGGCTGTAACAACATTAACCAGTTTACTTTGAGGAGTTAAACCCTCTCCCACACTTCTCCCAAAGTATGCATTTTATTGGACTTTATGGAAAAGATTTATTTTCCCTTATGACATGCAGTTTCATCCTGGCTGTCTGGTTTGTTACCCTGATGGGCTGAAGCCCGTCAGTGCCACATGTACCACCCTTGTAGTCTACACAACCTCCAGATCTCCTCTAACCATAAGCCTGTCTCCCATGCTGGCAAAGAGGGATACTCCCTTCTCTTTTTTTGTAATTACTGCCTAGAGCTAACTTCTCCTACCTTACTATCCTCAGAGTCCACCTTTATCCCTTTCCCTTCTCCACTGTCTCCCAGAGATTAACTTTTTCTGCTTGATTCAGTTGTGACCTGCATGTATCTTATCTAGAGAACTATTAATCTACCACAACAGTCTGTCTTTTGTGCACTTCAGCTTTTTGATCAGGAAAATCCAGTTGGAACTTGAGGTTCCCGACTCTTCCCGTCTCTTCCCCCTTTTCAAAAATTTCCCTGTGAAAGGCCCTTCCTACTCATTTCTTGAGTTCTCCTTGACTCTTAAGTTTCCCAAGGACATCTTCATAATCCAGAACTTTCTCTTCCCTGCCCAATCAATGTAAGGAAGATGAGCTCTGCAGTGAACACTAGTCGTGATTAAATACTTTTTTTCTGACTCATTCTCAGAGGAGGATTGCTGCTTCAGGGGTGGGCGTTGGTCCCACAGGGAAAAAAAATTGGGTACTTCACCCATTAATAGCACTCCTTGGCAGCAGTGTTTGAATCACTGTTTGAAATGAGCAACCAGGATTTTACATAAACCAAGCAGGAGATGGATTCTTCAGTATACCTCATGTTAAACATGGTATTATCCGTATAACTAATTAGAACTGTTTGAGCTCAAAAATAGTAAGATGGTAGCACCACAGTTCATGTATTTAATTATAACTCATTTGGTATTGATTCCCCATTTGCTCTGATAGATCCATTTTAAGATACTCTTTGCCTACTTGCTCCAGAAAGAAATTGGCATTTAAGTTTCCTAAGTTATAAAACATATTGAGTTGTGAACCCAAAATTGTGTCTATTTAGTCACTGAAAGGAAATGGAAAATGAAATAATTAACTTTGTGTGAGAAAACAGGATACTTTGGAGGCAGACCCTGTGACAATCTGCACCAGCCAAGGATCTGTCCCTCGGTGGCTTCATGCAAGACTCAGAGCTACTAAAAGTCTTCGCTACTCAAATTAATGCCTTGTCACCATCAGGGGACACATTTTAAATTTAAGCAGGATACTATTTGCCTGCTAAATACTGCATCAGAGGTGAGGCATACACAAAGTATTTTGCCATTCTGAATCAACTCCTGAGACCTTTGTTGAGACTGCCCTTCAAATAGGACTGTTTTTTTTTATCTTCCCATTGGACTGGAGTGAAATTGGAGTACCTCACCTTGTTCATTCTAACACAGCTTTTAGCAGACGAGTTCAGAAAATGACTAAAATCACAGATATGTGGAGGTAGAGCTATCAGTAGAATGAAAGATTTCAATAACTTTGTGTCTAGATCTTCTTTTGAGCTCCTGTAGGGAGACTGCAGGGTGGGAGTATTTCGGAGAGTGGCGCTTTCTGCACATCTTGGTTCCTCCTGGTACTTCACCACCAGTCAAGTTAGGGATGCGTCTCACCTCCATCACAAGAGGACCTCAGAGAAGAAAGGCTAACATGGGAAGGGGTGTGAACGTCTTTGGATGTCTGCGGAGGATTAAAGAAGTAGGATTTTAAAAAGGTGTGCAAGAGGCTGCCTTTTTCTTTTCTTTCTTTCTTTCTTTTTATTGTTACCATGTTCTAGTTTAAGGGTTTCCACCAGATGAGCCATCAAGTGGAGAGAACGAGGAGCCAGTTCAGAAACAGAATACAAAAGCAGCAGGTACCTGATGAAACTACATGACTTGATGCAAAAAAAAGCCCCTCAAATAAAGTTAAGAAAACGTCTATATAACAGAAAGAAATACCCATGTTCTTCAAGACAGAGAGCTTTCTCAGTCAAAATCTAGTCCATTTGCATTTAAAAGCTAGCCTTGTTTCCCTTACAAAGTGGATGTGATTAAGTATCTTAATTCATAAAAATGACCTAAGAACACATTACTTCTGGTCCTTTCAACTGCAGCCAACCAGAAACATGTTTTCTCAGGATGCTTCACCAATTTATCTTAACCCTGATGTTGGCAGACAACTTTTTATCAGTTGTCTTTTTCCATACCCAAGCTCCTCTCTCTTGTTGATCACTCAAACCCCCTTATTGCCTTGCGTCCACCCAGCCTTCGCTGTGTCACGACTGGCAATAGCATTCCGTGGATAATGCTCCCAAAGAAAATTCAACCAGAAAGAAGGGTATTTTATACTACCTGAGAGGAAGATCAGATTAATGGAAAGAGCCAGGAAATTCCCACCTCCTGCAGCAGGACTGCTGTAACACTTCTAATAATGTCACTCCAGTTTGTACTGGGATATACAGAATTCTGCTGGAAAAGCTTCGCAGATCTCATCAATGACCACACAGGCACTTACTAGAATGACTTATTTTCTTTTTCCTTTGTTCAACCCCAAGAACTAAGACTACCTTCAGGGCTGAAACTCCATGTTGTTTGGGGTTGGCTGGTTGTTGGCTTTTTTTGGTCTTAGTCCTTAAAAAAACCCCAACTTTAAAGCCTAGCATTAGTAAAAGAGCGCAGAACATGCCCGTGTTTGGCACGTCATGTTTAATTGCACCTCTGAGCTAACACAGGCACATTGTTTAAAATTCAATTGTTGGAATTGTCATATTGTAAAATTCCATTGAAGTCCCACTTCTCTGCCTGAAGTGCCATAATGTTAGCCAAGTGGGGAAAAGGGTTCTTCTGAGATTGATTTTTCAGACACCGTAGTTCTGTTCAATTGAATTCACTCAAGTAGTGGTTAACATAAACACTGTGGAGAGTATGACATGTCAAATTAGCAGCTTTGCAAATCTCCTGTTAATTGTCAGCCTAATTAAAAAATTGCTAATTATAATGTTTATAACTTCAAATAACTGCTCAGCTATAAAGCACTGGCTGTCAGGTGTAAACAGGGGGACTGAAGGAAAAAAAAATCAATCGACATCTGTTAATTTATCAGAGGCAGTACACTAAATTGAAAAATGGATTGCCTAATGCACTGTAAATCTGCATTACGATAAAAGACCAATTCATTTCAACACCTGCTTAATAAATGATAATGGCCATCTTTAGAGGCTAGCCCTAGGGTTTCTTCTGCCAATCAGACTTAGAATCCTGCTTTTACCAACATCAGACATGAACTTGATTGCACCGTATATAATATCTCCTCCCGTCTTTATGGTGATAAAAATGAATAGTCTTTACAGAGAATTTTTGTAAAAAAATCTCCTGGATTTTCTCATGCCATAAAGAGGAAATCTGTCTCATCCTTCTAAGGTTCCTCTATTTTAGACAGACTTAAATGCACTGATGAACTAGAAAAAACATTAAGTGCCAAGTCCAATCATTCCCATCTATCGAATTTCTTCCTTTAAGTAAGAGCTATAGAGCTGAAAGTCAATACTTTATTTTTTGTACTCTTCTTCTTAAATATTTAGTGTGATCTGACAGATTATGATCTTCTGTAGTTTACAGGACAGTGAATATTACTAACAGCAGTGTTTTCAAACTGCCATCTTTCAAAACGCCATTTAGTTCAAACAACTGCAAAGTTTTAGACAGTGGCTGCTTAGTCCCTCAAAGGCAGGTGAAGTTAAAGGTTCTATTTTGGTAGAATTGTATTTGTTCAGGGAACTGCAGACTATTTCTCACGGCCAACAACAACTCAGGGTTTTGGAGCAAGAGGGTGCATATAAGTAGCTGGCTGCCACTTCCTCTCTGAAAACGTGGATTGCTCTCGACTTGGGCAAAAGACAAAGAAGGAGGTTGGATGTCTCAGGAAAGGACTCAGATTTTCCAGGGTCCTCTTCTGAGGATGACACTGTTGTTTCCTAATCTCTAATGACAGCAATGTGGATTGCTGCCTCTTGACTAATCAACAATAAACTCTTCCCTGTTCAATTCCACAAAGACACACTTTGAATCTTTCTTGTGTCTTTCTTGAACTCAGCGACACCCTCTAAAATGATGTCCTCGGCAGAACAGCAGCAGTTGCCATCTCTCCCCAAGACATGTGTCATGACATTATGCTAATGGTTCTCATTTCATGGTGACATTTCCAGCATACAACGCTGCTTCCCCTTCTTGTTTAAACACATTTTGAGGGATTAGGCAGCTTCTGGATTATACAAAATTCATCAATACGACTCTTATGTGATTCTGAGACTGCAAAGCTTCCATAGCATCTTATCAAGTTACAGCTAAATTAATATTTAAGACTGTATTTAAATTGCTGGTTGTGAAGAAAGGGTCAAGTATGGTTTAAGATTAAATTCTTAAGCCAGGTAATAGACAGCCTTACCAGAGGGGATGCGATACTGGACCCGATGGTCACCAATGCAAGTGAACTAACTGGTGATGTCCAGAGTGGAGGCAGCCTGGGCTGCCGTGATCATGCACTGGTGGAGTTCAAAGTCCTGAGGGATACAGGTCAGGTGAAAAGTAAAGTCAGGACCCTGAATTTTAGGAAAGCAAACTCCCAGCTCTTCAAGGAGTTAGTCAATAGGACGCCCTGGGAAACTGCCCTCAGGGACAAGGGAGCAGAACAGAGCTGGCAGATCTTTAAGGAGGCTTTCCTCAGAGCAGAAGATCTCTCGATCCATAGGTGTAAGAAATCAGGAAAAGAAGGCAAGAGACTAGCATGGCCAAGTCAAGACCTTGCCCAATTAAAGGGCAAGAAGGAAATGCACAGGCAGTGGAAGCTGGCACAGGAATCCTTGGAAGAGTATAGGGACGCTGCCCAGTTTTGTAGGGATGGGGTCAGGAATGCCAAGGCACAGCTGGAGCTGAACTTGGCAAGGGATGCAAAGAATAGTTACAAGAGCTTCTACAAGTATGTCAACCAGAAAGAGGAGGTCAAAGAAAGCATACCACCCCTGATGAGCAAGACTGGCAAACCGGTAACAACAGAAGAGGAGAAGGCTGAGGTACTCAACAACATTTTTGCCTCAGTCTTCACTGGCAACCTCTCTTCCCACACCTCTCAAGGGGATGGACTGCAAGACAGAGACTGGGAGAGCAAAGTCGCTCACTGTAAGAGAAGATCAGGTTTGTGACCACCTGAGCAACCCAAACACGCAGAAGTCTATGGGACCTGACAAGAAGCATCCCAGGGTCCTGAGGGAATTGGCTGATGTAGTTGTCAAAGCCACTCTCCATGATATTTGAAAAGTCACAGCAGTCAGGTGAAGTCTCTGGTGACTGGAAAAGGGGAAACATTGCACCCATTTTTAAAAAGGGTCTAAAGGAGGACAGGGAGGTGATTCAAGACAGCCAGAATGGCTTCACCAAGGGCAAGTCCTCCTGCCTGACCAATTTAGTAGCCTTCTATGACGGTGTCCTGGTTTGAGGTAAAACAGAACCAATTTTGTTCAGTAACTTCGCTTCTTAGCTGGGCCTCTTCTAACTACTGAAATGAACTGCATATTGTGCAGACAGTGTTCACTCTCTCAGAGTGATAAGACCAATTGTCTATAGCTGATGCCCAGGCATGGGATGCAGAGAGGCTCCTGCTTATACTCATTGCTGTAACCCCCACGGCCAACCAACTTTGTTATTTGCCACGTTGGAGGGTCGGAAGTGGAAAAGCATAGTGGGGTCCCACCTGCAGGGAGGAGCGGACAGGACAGGTGACCCAAAACTGACCAATGGGGTATTCCATCCCATCTGCCTCATGCTCAGTATAAAAGCTGAGGGATCAAAGGGTCAGCGCTCTTCCTTCAATGGCCGATGTCTGAGGAGGACTCTGTTCGTCTGCCTTTGATCTCAATCTTTAATGCAGATCCGGAATCCAGTTCCCGTCCGTCACTGAGTCCAGCCTGGGACTGCCCCAGTGCCAGCCAGTGACATGACTGTCATCTTGGGAGCTTGATATGGTTTTGTATATATTTCATTATTTCTTTTTATTTTATTATTAATATTTCATTAAAATAGTTTAGTTCCTTCTAAACTCATAAGTCTCTTTTTCCTCCTCTTTGAAGAGGGGTAGAGGGGAGCATCTGTTGATCCCATCTGGGGTCCCTCAGGTCCCCAGTAGTGGATTTTGGCCTAAACCACGACAGATGGACTGACTACATCAGTGGACAAGGGAAGAGCTACAGATGTTGTCTATCTGGACTTCTGTAAGGCCTCTGACACGGTCCCCTACAACATCCTTCTCTCTAAATTGGAGAGATATGGATTTGATGGGTGGACTATTTGGTGGATAAGGAATTGGTTGGATGGTTGCACCCAGAGGGTAGTGGTCAATGGCTCAATGTCCAGATGGAGACTGGTGACAAGTGGTGTCCCTCAGGGGTCTGTATTGGGACCACTACTGTTCAATATCTTCATCAATGACATAGTGGGACCAAGAGTACCCTCAGCAAATTTGCAGATGACATCAAGCTGAGAGGTGCAGTTGACACACCTGAGGGACAGGATGCCATCCAGAGGGACCTGGACAGGTTTGACAAGTGGGCCCATGTGAACCTCATGAGGCCAAGTGCAGGGTCCTGCACCTGGGTTGGGGCAATCCCCTGTATCAATACAGGCTGGGGGATGAAGGGATTGAGAGCAGCTCGGAGGGGAAGGACTTGGGGGTACTGGTAGATGAAAAATTGGACATGAGCCAACAATGTGTGCTCGCAGCTCAGAAAGCCAACTCTGTCCTGGGCTGCATCAAAAGAAGTGTGGCCGGCAGGTTGAGGGAGGCGATTCTGACCCTCTACTCCGCTCTGGTGAGACCCCACCTGGATGGAGTGCTGCACCCAGCTCTGGAGCCCTCAGCACAGGAAAGACATCGACCTGTTCGAGCGGGTCCAGAGGAGGGCCATGAGGATGATCTGAGGGCTGGAGCACCTCTCCTATGAGGACAGGCTGAGAGAGTTGGGGTTGTTCAGCCCAGAGAAGAGAAAGCTCCGCGGAGACCTTATTGTGGTCTTTCAGTACTTAAAGGGGCCTACAGGAAAGACAAACTTTTTAGCAGGGCCTGTTGCGATAGGACAAGAATCAATGGCTTTAAATTAAAAGAGGGAAGATTTATGCAGGATACAAGGAATCAATTTTTTACAATGAGGGTGGTGAAACACAGGTTGCCCAGAGAGGTGGTAGATGTGCCATCCCTGGAAACATTCAAAGTGTGGTTGGATCGGACTCTCACCAACCTAATCTAGTGGAAGATGTCCCTGCTCCCTGCTGGGAGGTTGGACTAGATGACCTTTAAAGGTCCCTTCCAACCCAAACTATTCTATGATTATACGATAAATTTGATCATTCTGATCACGTTTTGCTCTTCCACGCCTCGAATTTTTCTCTTTCCCCCCACCCCAAGACTGAAACATGTTTTCATTTCCCATCAAGTTTTACAATATGTCTTTTATTATGTTATAATATGGCTTCATCAAAAAGCTTCTAACAGTATTAGGACCAGTACAAAGACACAAAGGACTAGTCCTTGACCACCCACAGAGTGGGTGAAATCAGGGCAGACTCAAGGAGAGAGAGGCAAGAGGAACAAAATGATTCATAACCGAACTCTGCATCCAAGCCAGAAAGAAGTGTAAATCAGGTCCTAATTTATACAATTATACATCATCTATGTCCATCTCAAAATTTAGCATATTTTCACAAAACTCATTACAATGGTCCTGGTAATACTTAGCCTTTTCCTCTGGTTCCCTCAAAACCAGACTCCTGCTCATAAAATAAAATGTAAAATCAGGGCTTTATAGGGGAGAGAGGGGGAGAGGTGGTATGGGAGAAGCAGGATGCCCACAGAAACTAATGCTTCTGTTACTCCTACACACACACAAAATTTGTGGTCGTGAATCAAAGGCTGGGCAAAGGTGTCCAGACATTGCTTTAAAGATTCAGTGTGTTGTACCTGTAAACCTATTGTAACTAAGGAAACAGTAGTAGTCTGCTTTCCATATTTTTGGTGGTTAGAGTTCAGCTGTAATTTATGTTTCAGTTTCCTTTTGTTGAAGGAAACTGCAAAATTTGTTTCTTTATGGGATCAGCATTAGTGATTTCTAACAGTGTGTAAGCGATACAACTACACACGAAGTGTACCCAATCTGGAATAAACTACACCGTTATTGATGATCTTAAAGGTCTCTTCCAACCAAAACGATTCTACATTTCTATGATTCTATTCTGCGTCATGTCTAAAATTTCCATTTTAACCCGTGTACATGTACTGAAAGAAACTTCCTTTATTAACGCACAGGGATGCGGCTGTTTTCTTAATCTAATTACTGACTTAGTTTTAAAATTCTCTAAGGAAAGTTGTTTTGGAAGGTTTTACTTTTTAAAAAAGATGGTTTTCATAATAACATTAATTTTCACAGTCCCACATGCCTTTAAAACCCCTTTCTTGTGTCTAGCAGCCTTTTGTTACTATCACCGCCTTCTCCTCTGAACCCCAGAAGTAAAACATTATGCTTTTCGTATTCCATACGAATGTTAGGTCTTTGGCACACCTAGGTGCATACCTTTTAAGGCAAACCCATTAAAATTAATGTAACAGCATGTACATCCATCTGGTGTACGTAAGTCAGCCAGGAGCGAGTCCTTTGATGGATTTAGTCTGCCTTGTACATCTTATGAATTCAAATAGTTAAAAACCTTGTGACCTTTATGTCCAATATTGTGCATAATTTTCAAGATGATAGAAATGCAATTTATCTATTTTCTGAATTTATTTTTGAAGCATAGTCCAGCAAGCAAACTTGACAAAAAAATTTGTAAAAGAGTATTTTAATTCTTTAAAGAGAGAATTTAATTTGATATCACAGGTGACATTGTTTTGATCTAAAATTTCACACTAAATAAGCCCCCAAAATTACATTAAATGCCGCAAACAATAAAGACCAAGGTAATATCCAATTTGTTTTCTGGCTTAAATAAACCAAATTGTGACGCTTGAAATGAAATCACTGAATGTGTTGTGCAGCTTTTTTATTAAAAATATTACAAGGGAATATGTCTTAAGTTTTACCCAGGCTGCCTACGGATTGTAAGGTAACAGGAGCACAGTCAAATACCTTAGGAAACACGGTAATTCTGCTGACAATAATGATGACAAGAAAAGTTATTTTACATTTGGACAATGCAGATCAAGGAATTTTCATAGCTATAGTGATAAACACCGCATTGTTTCCAGAGCTAAAAATTCAAACTAAAAATTAAAAGAATTGCAGGATATCTGACCCCTGAAACATCCCACAAAATGAGAAATATTCACTGCAGGCACAGTAACCAAATAAGAAACAGGATGCCGGTCACACTAGATGAACTCACATACTATGTTACTTTTTAACCCTTTTTAGAGATGGTAATGATGACTTTGGAAACTTTGGTTATTTAGGAAAGAAAATGAGTAATACTCTGCAAATAAAGATTTGGAGAGGAAAGCAATTCAGTTTTCAGTGGGACCTGAAAGGATAACTCACCGTGATATTTTAATTTTATTTTAACTGGAAGGAAAATAAAGCTTGCAAAAATTTCTATACCAAATACGGTAGACAACAGTATTTTACTGAAAAAAACTCACAACATTTCTTCTTATAGTGTAGCTTTGTATGAAATAAGGGACAGAAGTGACCAAGACAGACAACTACATAATATGAGTGAACAAAAGAAAAAAAAAACAAAAGGCAATTAAAGATAAAACAAGCAGAGAAAAAAGATTGTGTTTAGATTTTCAATCGGTAAGATCAGCGCATCTCCCCTGACTGATCAATATCTGTGATAATATATAAGATCCTTGATAGCTGGATCTTCCAATTTTCCTCTTTTTTTATTTTTTTGATTTATTTATCTAAACATTGTCATCATAACTCTTACAGACGTAATGGGAGCTTCTCTGGCATTGTGCTATAAGATCAACGTTTTTCTTAATGTGCCAAGGCCCTCTGGTACAATCTGTTAATATATATCATATATCTACTATAACAGGTTATATATATACTGTGAGCATACATCTCTCTATATTCATATGTATATTGCTGTGTGGATATATTCTATACATAGAACTATATGTGCATACATAAATATAGTGAATTGCATCAAAATAATTTAGACTGTTATTGATTACAAAAAATCTAAATGTAAAGAGGTACAGTTATTCTTATAATTGTTTTTTTTTTTTTTCCTTCTTAATGTTAAAGGAGTGTTGAATACATCAGCCAGGGACATTATCCTGTTAGTCACCACATTTGGATAATTCATTTGCAATATCCAATTATCCACTATGTTAATGCCACACATCTGTGTGCAAACCCTGCCAATGAGACCACATTCACATTCAAAAAACACACTAGACTCGTATTACTGCAAAACAAAATCCCATCATTTCCATCAAGTATTCTCAGCCACTTGGTCTCTCTACAGGAAAAAAAGAGTACAAACATCCCAAAGTCAGGCTTATTCACTCGAAGCATAAAATAAAACCTCCTGCAACTATTTTTGCCAATTTTCTGAATCCTCTGCATTGCAAAGCAGAATTAAACATTTTGTATGCATGTTTTACATTCCTATTTGATGATCTGTACAGAACCTGAAGGTTAGAACTTCACAAGATCAATGTTACTAATCTGTGTACATCACCATTAAGAGGTCAAAACACTTTTCAAGAATATATTGGGAAAAGCCCAGTAAGGTGTATATGGGGAAAGATAAAATCATTCTGTTGTTAGGCTGTTAAATGATAAGAGAAAAAGCAATTTCTTTGAGAGAAAGTTATAAAATAAAAAGATCAGACATTACAGTAATTCTTACCTAACTGCTAAATGTCCTCTTTTGGCAAAAGAGAGCATGCTTAACTTTAAGGTACTTTGCCCATCGCTTTCACTGAAATGAAAGTATCAATGAACTTTAAGGGACTAGCAATATGCATTAACTCAGACATTTGTATTTGCTAGTATAGATACAAGGATTAAAATATTATCTTGAATTTTGAACTTAAGATAAGAATCAAGTATTAGGCAGAGATCCAAAGCTAATAAAAAAGCTCCCAGTGAATCAGTGGGGTCAGTAAACATCAAACAACAAATAAATCAGAAAGCATAAATAAAGGACACAGGAAAGTAACAAGCAGAATACAGATAAAGGAAGTACAGCTGATGCATTTCTTGCCTATACGTGACAGACGTGCAGTCTGTACGTCCTGCTCCACATCACACCATCAGCGTTACACAGCCTGACGGATCACATACTTTCCAGAAGACACCTGACAGAGAGCTTTCCCAGCGTTTCAGCCTTAGCATCTTAGAATTAGGAGACTTAATAAACGTTGCTCCTGGTTGTCCAGTTTATTCTATCAAGCTCAAACCAGCATCAGTGACCAGGTAGGACAGTACTGAATCCAATCTCAAGTCACTTCAAGTATTGCCAAGACCGTGAATGCTGATATAGCTTACCAAATATTTGCTTATTGGAGCTCACAGCCTGTCTACAGTGAAGTAAACATATATTTGAGCGTGTAACAAATAACAGATCTACCTGACATCTTCATTCTCTCCTCATGGAGTTTTCTTTATGCAAGAATCATGCATTAATCTGTCTGTTCTCTGTCCTGGAGAAGAGAAGGCTCCGGGGAGATCTGATTGCGGCCTTCCAGTCCCTAAAGGGGGCCTACAGGAGAGCTGGGGAAGGACTTTTTACTCGGGCGTGTAGCGATAGGACGAGGGGGAATGGCTTTAAACTGGAAGAGGGCAGGTTCAGATTAAGCATTAGGAAGAAATTTTTCACTGTGAGGGTGGTGAGGCACTGGCACAGGCTGCCCAGAGAGGTTGTTGAGGCCCCATCCCTGGAGGTGTTCAAGGCCAGGCTGGACGTGGCCTTGGGCAGCCTGGTCTAGCAGGAGGTGTTCCTGCCTCTGGCAGGGGGGTTGGAACTCGATGATCTTCAAGGTCCTTTCCAACCTAAACCATTCTAGGATTCTATGTCTGCTTACGCTCTCTTCCACTCAAATACAAAAGAGATGATATGCTGGAGCCCACAAGATTATATGTAGAACTGTGCTCAGTTCTGTGGCTAGTTTAGTAGACAAATCAGAAGAAAAAAATATTCACAATGCTTTTTTGGGTGTCCTCTTTGCAGCAAAGAAAACTATTATTGCTATTTTCTTTGATTTGCTGAAGAGTTCACAACTATTAATAAAGCAAAATATGTAATCCAGTATAGGAAGAAAAGTTTGGTACAGTTTGAGATGCTTCTGATAAACAAGAAAATGCAGCCAAAACAGTATATGGACTTTTTTTCAGGGGAGTAGTAATTCAAACTAATTAATTTTGTTTATTTTAAATGCCTTTATTTTCCCTTCTCCCCTTCTCCTTTACCCCCACCACCACCTCATGGAATTAGCATAGACATGTAAGTATTTTTGGAGGGCTCGATCCACATTTTTTCAGGAGTTACTCATTTAATCACTTTTTGAGCAGATGCCATCACAGATTCCTGGTAAGAGAAACATAACCATTTACCAAGACAGGATGTTCTCCAACGTGGACGCAGCAAGCTGCTTGCCTGACCTTCTAGAAAAGCATTCAAAGCCTGGTCTCACACAAAGCACTTTCAAGAAACCCAAGGACTTCAACACAAATATAGTCACAAAAATTAATTTTCATCTCCTGTTGAGTGCCATCTTAATAGCTGAAAGTCAATTCTGCCAGTGTCTACTGTACCTGCCCTGCTAGCAGAGGAGTACTGGCTTATGATTGTTGAGATTAGGAAAGGTAAAGGGCAAAATTCTTTGGCAAATCAGCACAGCTCCTCTGCCACAGTTACTCCCACTGAACCAAAGGTTGCTTTTTCCACAACCTAAATGTATCCACAGACATCAAATACCCCAAAGCTCTTTCTGTGAAGTCCTGAAGTCCACATACATAGTTTTGACTTGAGAGAACAAAGTCCACAATATGGGAAATGTAGGAAAATAAAAATTAACAACTTCAGACGTAAGGACAGGTATCGTATTCTTGCACCTATCAAGGAAAGATGAAAGGAAAGCGAGGAGGGATAATTCATAGACACAAACACACCTCATCTCTCCTCTCAAGTAAAAAGAAACGTCATCTGAGCTCAGCCTCGGTGCACCTGACTGAAAGTGCTGTGAATGGCAGCTGTGTAAAACAGAAAGGGTTTGACATGTGAGAACTAGAAGGTTTTGAATACTGTTAGGCTTAAACAACCTATAACCAAATATATCAGTGAAACAGTAATATTTGTCACATTTAAGTAAAGACATCCAGTTTGCTGTGACAGTCACCGAGAAACAACAACAGCTCCATCACACTGCTTGCAACCTGCTTCCTCGAGTCTACAAGGCGGATTGCTCTGCCTTAAGGGGTCGATAATCATGTGGGCCATTGAGTAACAATGCAAAAAAAAGGCATTGTGTAAAGGAGATTACTGCTTAAATATATTTACAGAATTACTAAAATGCAAATTCCAGATGGAAATTGCCACAATGGTTATTTTACTGAGGCCTTCAGAGTACACTCAGGGGAAGCAGAGCATTGACACGACAGGCTGTAAGGCTGTTATTGCGCAAAAGGTCAAAGTCTACTCTGTGAGTCATTGACTTTTATAGACTGAGGTGTTTAGAAAAAAGTCTCATGAAATTTATGGCAGCATAATGTTCTGGCTATAGTCTGTAACCTTATTTTAAAAGAAAATATAGCTCATTAAGTGTAATATTCAGACTATATCATATATTATTGTTTTCATTTAAATGGCACCATAAATGTGCCCTGGGCTTTAGAGCCTGGTTTGAAAGATAATAACCCTGCCATGAAAAATTTACACCTTAAGGACTTACTCCTTGAAATACCTACTCAAGTGAGTAACCCAACTGGAAGTCTGACAGACATCGAAGGACTTCTCGTACAAGTAAGGACTTTAAGGCTCACATCTTACATCTTTAGGAGATGCAGAGGGACAGAATACAGTGGTGAGGAAAAGGGCTTTTTTCTTCTGAGTTTTTGCTTGTTGCTGCCTTTGAATGTGTCAGTCACAGCATCCCCCCTTGCTGTAGCTTTCCCAGCTATCCTGCCTTCCCAGAGCTTTCCAAGCTTTGCTTTCTTAAACCCTTCTCATCTGGCTCATTCACTTCTCTACGGATCACGCTCTATCTTAGGATCCTATCTCCATCTTCTTCACATCATTTTATTTATATCCTTTCATGGTTTAGCCTGTTTCTTCATATCGCCTACGTTCTTAGTCATGAGCTCCTTCCATCTATACAACTCAGCTTCTCATTTTACCTTTCTGAAATCTCCACCTGAAGGTCTCACTGCTTAAACTGAGCATGCTTAACCTGGAAATCTGAATATAGAGTACTAAACATTGCAAATAAAAGTGGCTAACGTAACTTTTTCCCTCTTCAGTAAACAAGGCTTTTGAGAAATACACAACCGAAGAATGATGTAGGGACTGATCAGACACATTTTCAGTTCAAAATGCAGTGCTTTTGCTGCAGCACGTCTGCCCACCACTTCAAACAGACTTTCATAAGTAATAAGCATTAATTATACAGTGAATATTTTGACTATTCAACACAGAAAAACCTGCTGGTTTTATGACTAAAGCTGAAAGCAATCAATTAAAAAAAATAATGAAATTAATGTTCTTTCTTTGACACTTAGTTCATCAGTTCTCACCAAAACCTGTTTTTTGCATGTCTGAGGCTGAATTTTTTGGTGCACTACTGTGCAGTTTAAAGGGATTGTAAGTATGCATCAGACTCAGCCACGAAAGTGCAAATGATTTGACTAGATTTTCACGACTAATTTTCTTAGTATTAAAGTACTAAAGCAGTTTAAGTAGATTCGTGCAAATGAGCCTTGGCAATTATTCTGAGTAACTTAACGTACTGAAAACTAAATGACTTGCAATCTTGTGTGGTTACAGTTATAACCATGACACGTTCTCCTTTCTTTCCCCCACCCTCCTTTTTTAAGAAGCAAGGAATGTATTACTTAGGTACTGGAAGTAAGAAGAGAGAATTCAAACTAAATTGCAGGTTTTTAAGTGAGTGACCAAAGCCTGTAGCTTACTGGTCTTAGAACAACTCTACTACCAGAGTAACTTTTCCTTCTTATTTAATGTGCCACTGATACAGAGAGTTAAGGATGTCATTTCACGCATTTTTCTTTATTCTTATTTTAAAAGATCAGCCAATAATTATGCATTTGAATAATTCAATTAGGGTTTTATAAAAAATGTCTGCTTGGCAAGACGATCACCTGCCCCTTAAAACTAAAACACTATGTGCCAAACGTCTCCAATCTCCACTGATTAACAATAGCATATTCCAAATTTATAGGGTCTATTACAAGCCATCTGAAGAGCAGCCACTGTGCCAAATCTCCCTTACTCCCTCTCCAGGGAATCCCTTCTCAGATGCTCTTTTCACATCCAGTAAACAACACTTTATGTCTTTTGAACAGATAGCAGATAATTACCATATGGTTAAAAACATGCTTGCTTCATTCACTTTCCCACTGTAAACTTCCTTCATTATGACAGCTAAGGAGCATCTAGGGAGGTAAACTCTATAATTTAGCCCTCTATAGGCTTAGTGGTTTAAAAGGTCAGTGTCTATTACAATAAAGTTAGAAGCAAGTGTAAGCGACTTTCAAAAACCAATTTTTTGTTCCAGCAGGGCTGAAGAGAGAAACTGATGCAGGAGTGAGAGCCTGCCACATACTGCACTGAGCACAGATATATTTTCTTATTGCGCCCAGTACAGTTACAAATGCATGCCCAGGAATAATTTAGCAGGAGAACAGCTAATAAAGATTTGGGAAGACAAGGAGCTACAACTGGCCTCTTTCTTGGTTCCCTTGCTGTTTCCCTGCCTAGTATGGGGCTACAGCTGGGAAAAGAAAACTCAAGTCTTTGAGCGGTAACTGCGAGAACATGACCCTTCCAACTCTGCCTGTCAGCACCCTGGGGAGAAGACGAAGGACTTGCCCATCTCATGCACATAACGCAGCAAACGAGAGCTGAATCCCAAAAGGGATAAGAAAACCGGATTCCCAGAGATCTGTCACGGTCTCGAGGAGTCTCAGAGGCTGTGTTCCTGTGAAGCTGCTTTACAGGAAAGCTAATTATGATTTCTCCCAAGCTGAATGATCGATTTCATCAGGCTCCCTCTCTATTGTGGTTGCTTAATCTGTGCTCCAAACTGAAAGGCTGGTTGGCAAATGCTATGGCACTTCTGACCTCTCCAAGATTAATTCTTTGTGACCTGGCTATTTACTTAGGAGTGCAGGCGACAGATGAGCACACAGGGGAGAGAAAGAGCTTCAAGAATGTTGCATCCTTTTGGTACGACTTCTATCACTTCTGTTCCACAGCTTCTGAAATAGAAAAAACCTCAAGGACAGGGAGGGGAGAAGAGGATCCCGATTCCTTTTAATTTTATTTCCTGACGCTACTAAAAGACATTTTTTAACCTTCGTCCCCAAAATCTTTTTGAAAATCTTTTTGAAATGCGATTTCATTTTTTCTCCATTTTCTTTGTATGCTAATCATATCCTTATTATTGGCTGATGTGGAAAAATACGCTGCCAAGTGCTAAGTACTAAACTTTAATAAACCTGAGACAACTAAATTGGAGAATAATAGAATCATTTAGGCTGGAAAAGACCTTTAAGATCATTAAGTCCAACTGTTAACCTAACACTGCCAAGCCCACCACTAAACCATGTCCCTCAGCACCACATCTACCTGTCTTTTAAATACCTCCAGGAACAGTTATTCAGCCACTTCCCTGGGCAGCCTGTTCCAATGCTTGATAACCCTTTCAGGGAAGAAATTTTTCCTAATATCCAATCTAAACCTCCCCTGGCCCAACTTGAGGCTGTTTCCTCTTATCCTATCGCTTGTTACTTGAGAGAAGAGACTGACCCCCACCTCGCTACAACCTCCTTTCAGGTAGCTGTAGAGAGCGATAAGGTCTCCCCTCAGGCTCCTTTTCTCCAGGCTAAACCACCCCACTTCCCTCAGCCACTCCTCAGAAGACTTGTGCTCCAGACCCCTCACCAGCTTCGTTACTCTTCTCTGAACATGGTCCAGAATCTCAATGTCTTTCTTGTACTCAGGGGCCCAAAACTGAACACAGTATTCAAGGTGGGGTCTCCCAGTGCCAAGTAGAGAGGGTCAATCACTTCCTTACTGCTGCTGGTCACACTGTTCCTGATACAGGCCAGGATGCCATTGGCCTTCTTGGCCACCTGGGCACACTGCTGGCTCATATTCAGCCAGCTGTTGACCAACACCTGCAGGTCCTTTTCTGCCGGGCAGCTTTCCAGCTGCTCTTCCCCAGTCCTGTAGCGCTGCATGGGGTTGTTGTGACCCAAGTGCAGGAAGATCTAAAGACACGATCCCAGTCATTCCCATTTTATACTTTATCAAAACCGTAGTGACACCAGTGAAAACAGCTGATGATTCTAAATGCTTTCATTTCAGCTAATTGGATGATCACTTTTACTACCACTTCTATTTAACCCCTTTTCTTTTCCTTCCTTATTGATTACCATTTCATACTGTAACAAAGGAGAACAGCCTTCTAAGAGGAAACAGACAACAACATCAAGGGCTTTTAAGAGATACTCAGTATCTCATGTGAAGAGCCAAAAGATTCACAATTTGGATTGCAACTCACTCAAAATCTGGATGCACCCAATATTTATAGTGGATTCAAGCTACTCAGAGAGGGTAAGATCTCACCTGTGCCTGGGTAAACTGGGATCAGTTAAATTAAGTAAGTATAGAAGTGGTAGAAGTGAGAAAAGAAGCCAGAGGTTTAGAATAGCATCGTTTATACCTATAAGAGGGAGGCCAAGGCAGGTCAGTGTTCATAATGTCAAACGCTGGGCAAGCAAAGGGCCAAAGACAGTGACAAAGTGGAGCAGTCAGAGCTGTGCAGCTGCTGCAAAGGCGAGTCCAGTGATAACACTGACTAATAGTTACTAATGTATTTCACAGACAGAAATGAGAATGATGATTCACCTATTATGGACATGTCATCCATCAGTGGAAATTACCCTCTGCAATGGACATGCTGTCAGCATTTCATCTGCTCCTAGCGCTTAGCTTGGAGAGTGGGCAAGAAAGAGCAAGAAAGAATGGTCAGGGAGCTGATCCAGTAGTCTGGAAAGGAAAAGAAACATCTTTTTGAATGAGGAAAACTAAAATCTGGTATCTGTCTGCATGGCCTGTAGTTTAAAGCAGCACAACACAAAAACTGAGTGTGAACTCCCCGAGATATCCCTGTATCTGTCAAGAGGGTCCCAACATCTCATCAGCCCTATTACCAGCCTTCACCTTTTCCATTTGCCTGGGCTACAGCGTTCTCCTTCAAGTTAGAAGGGCCTTCCCAAACTCTTACATTGGTCACAGGATAAGAACAGAGGACATCGAGGGCTCATGTCCCACTCAAAGTGTTGTAAGTGGTGCTCAGATACATTTTGGGGCCCTTTGTCGTCTTCTGTTTATCAACAATTTCATGATTTAAAACCCAAATGAGCACCTTTCTAAGGGCAGGACCTATGTTACTGGTGCTTGATGAAGAAGATTCTGTTTATCCCATTCAATAATTTCAATATTTTTTTTTCTAAGCAGAACATTTATTGTACACCTAAGTGAACTTATGCTGCCATTTATTGACTTAAAAAGGAAGAGATTTTCTCCTGGAAACACAAAGCATACTGTTTAAACAACATTAGAGAGCAATTTGGGCAGCTGGCGCCCATCTTATTTGTTTTATAGATAAGTCACCTTTCATATGAAAAAAGAACACCTGTGGTTTTATCTACACAGAACAAGTAAAACAAATAGCAGTACATTATTAGAACTGACTGCTTGCTGATTTACTCAAGAAATTATTTTCATACTTTATTATTCTTTATATTGCAGTATAATGCAGGAACCCTGTAATGCTAGGCATTCAATAACAGAAAACAGAAAAGACGGGCTTGCCCCTGAGGTCTTGTGCAGACAGACCATGGCGGTCGCTCTCACAAACTCGTCCGAGAAGTTGGAAACTTACATCTGGGGAAGCTTTTGCTTCTCCAGAGAAGGTGAGAGGGGTATAAGGACAGGATTAACTTCTAAGTGCAGGACAGTTTTGCTGTATATTCTACCAGAAAACTGGACCTGAAAAAACTCCTACTTTTGAACTTATCTGGCCATCAATTATTTCCAAGAGGACAGATTTTATAGAAAAACATCCTTGATATTATTCAATAAATGGCCTCTTGATGGGATAAGATCAGAGTAATGGACTGTTGCAATTAAGTGCAGGTCTCCCGCTGTAACAGAAAAAGCAAAAGCGAAACAAAGCCATTTACTTCAAAGCAGAAGACACTGAACATTCAGCTGTATGTTCATTTCTTTAGCCTTACACTATATGACTAATACAAGTGGAGATGCCAAATGGGTGTTGGCACTTCCCATGGGTGATTTCCAGCGGGCTTAGAGAAGAGATTCAGCGTTTGCTTTAGGCAGACAAGGTTCTGTTGACCTATAGTAGTAGCACTATAGTACACTTCTTTAAGCAACAAATCAGTTTCTGCAGTTTCTGCTCCCCCAGATATTCCGTCCCATCCCCAGTGTCCACCACACGCAACCCAACCCTTCCACTCTGTGCAGAGGGCTCTGCCTCCTGGCAGTGACTATTGCTCAGCATCTCAGATGACCACCTTAATGCTCTCCACAGCTCTCTGTAGAATCCCATTAACTACACCTGCACAGCTCTTCCTTCTTTGGCCTTTCCTCACGGTTGCTTATAAAGACATCAGTGCAACATCCTTTGTCTGTACGTAGCTGCTGCTCTTGCTTTTCGTACCCTTTCCACCAATATGTAGCCTCCCTCACCTCATTCAGGGCCTCCTCTGATTTGAATGGCTTTCCGTGGCCTTCCCTTACTGTATCACTACTTAGTAACGGCAATAGATAGTGCTGGTGGGCAAGTTGCTCTGAGACCTGTTTTTGGTGGTGGAATTAAATATATAGATAGAAAATCATTTTGCCTCTGAGCCAGTAACCCGGTACTGGCAGGATCAATGGATGATGGAGGTACAACACGCTGCCTGGTGAATCTGGTGAAGAATTGTTCCAGGTGACACAGTCATATGTAATGGTGGTTAATGGGCAATAGGAATAGTAAGTAGGAAAGGAGGAGAAAAGTTATCCCAACACATAAACTAGTAAGTGCTGACTAGCCTGACAGGTTTTATAAGCCTGAATGAAGTCTGAATTAAGTATGCAGACAACTGACACCCATTTAATTTCATTTCCAAATGAAAACAAGAGGTTTTTTTCATCTGCTGAGTGAATGCATCCAGAACGCATCAGATCTAAGACACAAGCTTCACAATAACCGACACCTTTTGTAGTCACAGATATCAGCTCTAAGTTCTACAAGACTTAATTTTGTTTGCTTATTTATTTATTTACTGCTTTCTGAGCTTTTCACAGAAGCTAGCTTAAGTTTTTATTGAATATAGCAAGAAGAGGTAGACAATAAAATTTTGAATCCGCGAAATAACCCACATTGTTTCGATGCCATTAGATTTTGCCATTTATATACCTATTAAAATATTTCTTTTTAATAGATACTTGCTGCCTAGTGATGATATCTTAAATTGTTAGGGCCTAACAGTTCTTTCAATAATTGACTTAAGGGTGTATTAGACACAGCCAGGCCCAGAAGACACAAACATATGAAAAATTATATGAGGCCTTTGACAACAGTGAAATTAAATTAATAGTAAAATTGGATTGAGTTAATCAATTGAGTAAAATGATGGGAAGGTTGCATAAGAGAGTTAAATTGAAGGAGTTTCGCAGTAATCAGTTTCTGCAGTGCAGCTGCTACACGTTTGTGTAATAACAGAGCTGATGAGCAGCTAATTTGTATGAAACTGAAAGCAAGTTAAACGTTGTTTGGATTATAACAGGAGTCTGCAGCTAATGCACCAAGTGCCCCCGTTGGTGTATCGCTACACGCTGGAATTTCTCAAAGCTGTTAATGATGGGTTTGGCAGAGCAGTATGTGGCCATAGCGGCACAGTAATGGAAAACTCAAAGGCCGCATTTCCTTTCCCCGACCTTGCGCCTCTCCTATGGCTTCTTTGGAAAGAGCAGGAGAAGGCAGGCTTTCGACACTGTGACAAACCTTTCTCGCCTTCCTCCGTCACACGGGGCAGCCCCACTGCCCCTGGAAGCGCAGGAATGGCTGAATAAATTCAGCAAGGCATTGAAAGGTGACATCCGTCGCTTTAGTCTGATGTCGCTTTTCCAGTGCTTCACGCAGCGATACCTGCAGCACATCGGCCAGCTAGCAGCCCAGGAAGCAATCTTTTTATCATCTCTTGCGATTAGGGGGTGTTCACATTCACCCCGTCCATGTGCTAAGTCCCGAATTCGACACGGTGGACATTAGCCCAGTGCCACAGCTGTCACCGCAGTCACAGACAGGCTCCAGTTAGCCTGTGAACCAGCCCGCCTTTGAGGCTGTGCTAGAGCATTGCGTTCCCAGGGCCGTGCCGCTAGGAATACTCAAAAAACCCAACCCAAACAACTTCTCTGGGGCACATCTGCCTAAGTTGCAGGTGCCATGGGAAACAAGGATGCAGACATAACCTTAGCTTGGACAGAGTACAGTGAAGAGCTTGTTTTCTCAGCTGAAAACACACATACTTGACAATGGCAACTCTTTTTACAAATGTGACGGTATCTGTAACTGTTCCGTTTAAAACTTTTAAGTTCTGCACTAGTCTTATAAACAGCAAATAAACATTTTATTCTCTATGCCATGTTTTGCTTCAGTCAGCAAGAATACCACTGTTTCTTGACAGAAACACATTTTTCCAGATTTTCAATTCACCATAAATGTCAAAGTGTGTTCTTCTTTGAAAAGAAAACACATTTCCCCCCCAAATTTGAAAGCATAAGTGGACTAAAAGTAATAATAAGCCATGATTTATCAGTAATAGCTAATAAATCCAGCTTTCTAATACTGCAGCACAGGAAATGCTATGCTATTGAATAGAAAAGGTTAAAAAATGTTTAATTAGATGCACATGGGCTCTGTGGACTAACAATGTGTGTGCCCACAACCCCCAGTCAAACACAGCTTGTTACCAATGTACATATTTTAACAGGACTATGCCTGTATGGATGCACGTACACTGCCTATCTGCTGGTCATAGTCAACTGTCTGCATCTGATCTGATCCAAGCTTTTTGACAGTAACAAAATGCTCATTCCAGTCCAACAGATTTTTTTGAAAATAATGGCAAGGTAAGGGGGACCTGTAACCAGTAATGGAAATGCACAGAGCAGCCAGGTTACAAGGATAATTGGATACAGGGCCATGTACAGGGGACGAGGTCCCCTGGCACTGCGAGCTGCAGACTCTGAGCTGCTCTTGCTCCATGGGAAAGTGACTTCCGTGGGCCTGCCAGCTGGATTGATTGTAAAACTCTCTAGCTGATATAAAAACAGAAATAGATGTATTATTTTTTCTCATGCACTATGTTGTAGTATGAAATAACAGGAATCATGACAGCAGTAAATTTAGAAGTAAATATGCTTTTCCATATGAGTATATGCAAGCTTAGTAATAATGGTAATTAATAGTAAAATTGGTAAAATAGTAAAGTAAAAAAAAGTTTAAATCTCTTAACAGGAAAACTAGAAAGTCAGAGCCTCTTATTCAAAATTGCTGGTAACTGCAGCGCTGATATAAGTCACTGCAGTCTACTGACTCCACTGGAGTTAATTTTCCTCTGTGATCCCATCAGTTCCTTACTTAAAACCTCTCAGCCCCAAAGAACAATGTGGAAGAAGCAGCTGTTCTCACTGCCTGTGAAAAATCCAGCGAAGCTTGGGTCTGGCACTGCAGCTGATGGATGGAGCTGCTTTGGTCTGGGGTGTCCCACACCTCCTAACGGATCCTGGTGCATGGGAAGACCCCCTCATCTTCCACCTGGGTTTCTGTGCTGGCATCTGTAGCACAGATGGCCCTGCCGGGGAGGCCATGGTGGAAGATTCCACAGAGCAGGTACCTCAGCACGAACCTGAACAGCCCCCAGGCGCTGGTTTCAGCTTGTGGGCAAAAGAAAGGTCCAGAATTTGTACTCTTATTACTTATTTCTGTTTGTGCTGCACATGCAGAATTTGAAGTGTGCTGAACAAACGGTCTGCTGGTAAATAAAGAATTGAACAGTTAATTATAGATGTTATTCTTATAATAACTTTATCAGCAGTAATTTATAGGAAAAGCCTGGATCTAGCAAACAATTGCACACTACCTACTTTTCAGTCAACCCATTGGCAAGACTATGTATTAAATTACACTTGTCCAAAAGGATTGGACAAATTCATGCCCACCAGTGGCTATTGAACAGAGCTGTTCAGGTTCAACTTCTGGATCCGGTATTCCCATAACCTCCTCGCTTTAAACTACCAGGAGGGGAAGACCTTTGTAGCTTGTCCTGCGCTTAGCCCCTTCCTAAGGATCTGCTGCCGATTGCTGCTGGAGGCAGGAGACCGGCCGGCTCCCAGCTCTGAGCCAATGCAGCAGGTCTTACTCAGAGCTGTGGGACCTTATGCTCCACTCCCGAAATCAATGGCCAAATTCTTATTTCAGCCAAGGAACGAGCAAAGAAATTACTTTCATTGAGATTTCACAGTTAAAGGTGTTTGGCGATGCTGACATCTCCAATTTCCACCAATTTGAACAACACAGACCCACAATTACATTTGTATAAGAAAGTTTTGATATTGACAGCTCAGATTTTTTCTTTTTTTGGTCTAAATTAAATGAGATCAATTAGTTTCTTGTATCATTATCTCTCATCAATTATGAATATTTATTGCAAGATGTCAAGGAGTAACGATCACTGGGTAATACAGAAACTACAGACAGGTAGGCATATGGTCTCGATAATCTAAGATCTGTATCCACATAAAAATGTCCTTGCTTGAATTCAAGCCTCAAGGCTTATACATTCCCTTGAACTAAAATATCCACTCTGTTATTTACTGCATTACTTAAAAAAAGTGCTTTCCTATATTTAGAGAGCCTCATAAACGGCACACTTTGTTGTGCAATGTACTAGCTTGTGTGTTGAATCATACATCACTACGCTTTACCAGATGTCAGAATTTAAAGCAGATCTCAGCTCTTACTTCATTGGGAGATAGAAGAAAAACTGGCAGCTCAGGCCACTGCAAGCTCAACTACTACTTTTTCTGATCCATTTCATTGTGACTGCAGCAACCTGTTGGTTATAAAATCTCAGTATTATTATCTCGGCTGAGATTTTTGGGGTTTTGATCCTCCCTCCCAAGATTTTTTTATTTTTTCCAAACCAGAAGCTTCACAATCACCTGGTCTTTAAGAAGGATACAGCAAGTCTAGAAGCTCAGACCTCAAAAGGTCTCATACAAACCCATCTGGGGTCAGTGGGAGTTAAACCGTAGTTAAAAATTAAGTATGCAATGACAATTCATCTCTATCGTGACACCAGATTCTTTGTGGAACCACAGATGGAAGAGAAGGACAGGGAGAAGCAAAGGACTGACTGCTAAAGGAACAGATCTCATTATCAAATCCCTAAAGGCATAAGCATAAATACACACTTAAAATACTGTTCTCTAACCTTAGGTATTTGCAACTCAGGAGTTGTGCGCTCTGCACAGGCACAAGTGCATCATGCCACAGGTGGGTCAGACTGAAGCTGCACGTGGCCCATCAGACGACAGGGAATTCATTCATGAGCCGCCTACCCCGAGTAAGTTGCAATGTTAGTACACAATTTTGTGCACCCTTCAAGACCATAATATGTAAGCTGTAGGATAACCGGTGCCTCTGTGGCATTAAATGACATGCATCTCCTTGAAATCATGATACTTTTTTTTTTTTTTTTTTTTTTTTTTGCAACGGCTCACTTACCAAGCTGAGGGACTAGATTAAGAAAAGTCATTTGGGGGTCAATAGAATTCTCTGTTTCTTCTCAGAAACAAAGAAAAACAAAATTGAAAATACAATATGTGCGTGTGTAAAATGGAACAACTCCTTCAGAAGTAAGAGCATACACTAGGGACTTAAAAATTCTTTGAGTTCAGTTTTGAAATTAAAACAGAATGTCATACTGTGGGGTAAAATTAAAATGATTGATTTCAACAATTGTCAAATAAATGCAAATACCTTCTACAATGCCACTAATCAGGTCTAATGCACTCTTGCTGCTCCAGAGACTCTGCTTTTTCACTTGTTTTAGAAAATTTTCTACTCACGTTCTAGTTCATCCAAAATTTTGCCATCTCCCAACATGTGAAATATCACTTCTACTCCCCATGTTACCTAATATAACGCATACTACCTTGAACCATCTCTCACGTCAGCCACTGATGACTGCTACTTAAGGACTGGTCTTATTCTAAAAGAAAGCTGCCCTGGAGGAAATTTTACCACTCATTCTTTTCGACATCTGCCTGTGGCTTTCTGTGTTTCCTAGCAAACGGCAGACTAAGAAAAGCAGTTTCATTGGCTTCCTGACCATTTGGACATGCCCAACCTCGCAGCCGAGAGGACCTGAACTGAATTTAGCTCTGTGTGAGAAGCACAGAGGAACTTGTAGTTTTCCACTTACTAGAGTGTGACCTACTGAAATAACTCATCTCTCCCACTTTCTCTTAATTATAAGGCTTTCATTTGCTACTACAGTATTTTGCTTGGGGACAAAGAAGAGATATCCTTAGCTCAGCATGCAATGGGGAATTTGTTTGACTTTGGCAAATGTAAGAGACTGGGAATTATTTTCTCTTGGGTTAGGAAAAAATTTAGCAAAGCCTAAGATATGCCATGTCCGTATGGGTTCGGACTGAATCTGAGGAATATCTTGACACGGTTTTTAGAGGTCAAGAATTGAAAATACCTAAAAGCTGTTCATGCTCTTTACCTGTTTTGTTAGTGGATTTTATTACTGCTGATGTGGATTTTATTACTGCTGATGTGGATTTTTTTTTTCTTTTTTTTTTTTTTTGTTGAGGCTGGTGTGGCTTACAAAAGGGGAGCAATGAAGGGATGAAGGAGACACCATCAGCAGAAAGGCCTCCTATGTCCTACAGGCACTCCAGGCTACAAGAAGGGACAAGGCACAGCCTGCGCAGAGCTTGTCACCTGAGAGGGGAACTGGTCACAAGACCCTAGAAAGACTCTACGACAAACACTAAATACTAAGAGTTTGCCAAATGCTGTAATGGTGGATCCAGCAGAAATGCATTTTAACATGAACTAGTTTGAGGTATACATGTTAAATTGGTGTCTTTCAAGTATTATTAAGAAATAGCTGAGAAAAAGACAGTGGCTTAAGGTGCAGGATATGAAGGAAATCTGTGTGCTTTTTATTGTGTGGAGCTGAACAAGTTTTTCAACCTTTCTGAAGAGTTTTGAAAGCTTTTTACTCTTTCAGGGAAGATATGAAAGCATAGCCTATGCCTTAACCAAAAGCTGAAAAGCAAATAAAAAGAATCCAAATTCCTTCTCTTCTCATTCATGACTTTCCAAGGCCCTGTATGAGAAATATTAAAGTAATAGTTTCTTAACCACCACAATAATTGCAATATTCTTAAAAACAGTAGAAGGCAAATGAGAAAAAAAATGCAATAGGATTTCTGTGTGCGCACATGTGGATATGTTTATCTGCTCCTCTGATTTGCTTCAATAAATGGCCTTGTGCTAGTAACAGCAGATAGAATAACGTTCTCCCTATCTTTATTTTATAATCACCACCCAGCATTCCTTGTGCCACTAATCATCCCCTCAGGCAGGCACCTGGCTATCAAAATGAATAGGAGCTAAACCAGCAAGTGGCTAAAGCAGAACCACACAGGACAGAGCCAGATCATCGTTGCTCTCAAATATCTAATAACCACTTTGAGAGTTAAATGGGAATTATGACGGGATTGTATAAAGCCCATTGTTGGCATCTCCGGAGTGTTTAATAGTTGATCTGAAGCTAAAGAAGTACACAAGACAGGCTTTTTCTTCATGTTCCAGTTCATTTTTACTTTAGTCATGGTGCAAATGGAAGTTTCAAACCAGGGTGTTAGTTGATGTTATTTAACAGAATTTCTAGGAACATTACAATGACATCGGGCTTTATTTTCTGTTATGTTTTTTTACCCATTTATCTTTTTCTAATTTCTTCTCTGATATTCTGTTCCAGTAATGCTTAACCAGCCATTTGCTTTTATTAGTAAAGCTAAAATGAATGACACTAACGTGAACAGCATAAAACCTACATTGACCTACTTTTAGTAAATGAAAGAGAATAGGCCTTATAGGTCTGTTAGGTTGTCCAATTTACTCTTCCACTTAAAATTACTGATATTTCCTTACCATGATCTATATATACAGGTTATGCTTAACTCTGTTTGAAAGCAACACAAATGTAATACACAGTATGTTCTTATTCACCCCCTGTTCTGAATTACCAGCAATTCGAGAAATAGCCAAAATTGATGGTTCCAAAAATTGGAAAAGGAAAGAAAAAATGGAACAAGGCAGCAGATCATCAGCTTGACACAATTAAATGCTACCTATGAAGCCAGTATGACCCAATGACATTTTTTAAGAGAATGAATTATCCTCGGGCATTTTTCTGCTCAGGTAATTTTGCATGTTTCTCCTCTTCCTTGCTCTGTCCAATTTTAAAGGTCCAATCCTGACTGAGCTGCGGAGCACTCCTCTCTAGCATTGGCTTTAGCAGAACAGAAGTGCCCTCTGCACCTCATTAGGGTTTGCCAAGCATGGCAGAATTAGGCCAAATAATTAATCGCTGTCAGAAAAGATCAAATGTCAAAGAAGTAGCCTTTGGAAGTTCACCTGCAGATTACACACTCTGCTTCCTCAAAGCCTAAAAATAAAACTTAACGCCATTTAGTAACGTTGCTGTTACTTTCACAATAGCAACCAGGAGGTCCCAAGTCTGATCAGGACCACATTATTTCAGGCATAATTTAGTGGTCTCTAAAGGGCTCACAGCGCAAAGAGACTATAAATAATAGTGACGAATGTATTCTGTCTGTCTGTCCTCATGGACTCTACGCAGAGAGGAAGCAAGCGGATTGCCACTGTCACAAAAACAACAGCAGCAGAGCCAAAAATCAAATTCAGGGGTCCCGAATATGACAAGATCATCTTTCTAATGCAAGCAAACAAGACACGTGCAACTACCCAACTGGTTCTCCTCTATTTCTCAAGTTGAAATTTAAGAGCAAAATAACAAAGACCTGTTCTGAAAAAATCTGCCCTAAAAAAATCCAGTCTCAGGTACCAAGAAAACTCTACACTCACCACCTCCAGCTGTTATGTGTAGGAAAAAGAGTCAAGCTAGTATTCAGAGATGATTATTTTTTTAATAGTTCTGGCCTCGAAGCAGCAGCTCACGTTCCCAATATTATAGGGAAGGAGGGAAGCAGAAACATATCAATCACTCAACAAAGAGGCTTGTCAAGGAATGGGCATTTTTCTTTTGTAGCATTTTCTTCTCAGCAGCTGCCCACGTACAGGGGCCTATCAGGAGATATCTCAGGTGTCCATCAGAATACTTTTTTGCACTCGCTCCACTGTTAGTGCTTGAGCTTAATTTATTTGTCAAGTGCTCATTTGAGAGTATGACTGGGGGGGGACGAGACACGACAGGGAGAAATGTGCTTGTTTCATCATGATACTGCCTCATCTCCCTGCTTTCTGTCAGCCTGCAACTATTTACATCAGACCTGCTGTATTCCTGCATCTTTTTGGATTTTTTTGTAATTAATTCAGTCTCAATAGTCTCCTAATTTCCATACTTTTCAAATGTCATTTCATCTCTTTTGATCTGCTTCCATTTCTTTTCTCCCTTCTCCCTCTCCGCCTTCATGCTCTTTCTGAATTTTGAAATGGATTTTATTGGTTGATAGAGGCATTTGAATTGCTTTCAGAGGCTGGCCCTCAGAAACACAGGATAGCAGCTTGCTTAATCACATTTCTCACCTAGAACCTGTATAATAAGGGTGATACATAGGGTGTGAGGCTGCGAAGCTACTAGTGAAGATGAGCTAATGGACCTTGGCCAGCCTTAATTAGAGTTTCTAAGCCAAACCTTTCCCTCCTCTGGCCCTGAGTGTGTCAGCCTATCAGTTTTATAACAGCTGCCAACCTCTTCTGACTAGTTTATCTTCATCTTTCCTATTTTGTGTGTTGACACGGCACCAAAAGAGTTATTTCTCTGCAGCAAAGGGGTCCTTTGCTCTGTAGGCAGAACAAAAAGTCCTTCTTCTACAGGGAACCGGACCCTACCCCAGGAGAGACCGTGTGAGGCACGAACCACCGCACCCCTGACTCCCTGCACCTTCAGGATATGGCAGTCTGGCACTTCAGAATAGATATACATATATATGTGCATGTGTGTGTATATATATAATCTCCCACAAAAAAAAAAAACCAAAAACACAAAAAAAAAAAACAAACCCAAACAACAAAAACAAACAAACCACAAATCCCCCCAATCCATCACACCTCAATAAATCCAGTACAGATGTGTTGGCACCCAACATACATCGCCTGCTTGCCAAAGCGGGTAGAGTGAAAGAACTTCTTTTCCTATTTCAAACTAGTTTAGGAAGGCTTATCAATTGTATATGTGTTTCCTGGTGGAAAGCTTCCAACCAGCTGTGCAACATGTAAATCAAAACGTGCCTTCTTAATAACAAAGGCTTGTTTCGATCAGGATGGCCTGATAAATTGCTTTCTGCCCGAGGATAAAGAAGCCTGGGCTTTAGGTATGTAAAAATGGTAAATATTTCTCTTCTGCTTTTGTTCTTTCCCAGCCAAAAGCATTTTAAGAGAGCCATCTGTTTCCATGACACAGAAAGAAAAAAAATTGGGGTTACAAATCTCCCTGTGCTTATTCATCCGATTTTGCCTTGAGTTAAATGTTGGAGAACCATCCCCATTTGGGAAGGTTTTAGTTCTGCCACTGGCTACGATAAAGGCTGCTGTTTCTATCCACCGCTTGGCTTGTTTGTCTCCAGGTTTTTTATTTCAGCTAGAATTGCAAAAGAAATTACTCTAGTCTAGGGCAAAATGCATGGGATTTCCTCATTTTTGTTTATTATCTTCATCTATTTCTCTCCATTAAAGGAGAGAGGAAAGTCCCACTCATCCTCCCCTCGCCCCCAGAGAAAGTGGCAATTGTACCATTAAGCCCCGAGTGCCTTACATATGCAAACACAAACACAGTGCTTACAGGAAAGATCTTCCCTATCCATATGTTCATCTCCTTCCCTTTACCTAAACCAGACGATTACCTCAGCAGCTCAGCTGTGTTATTGAGACATTTCAGCGTGAAATTTGTTTTTCCTCACTGAACTTTAAGCGGAATTTCAAGTGCCAAGTCTCCAAAGCCAAGTGGGGCTATTAAGAGATAATTACTAATTATGCTAATTTGAGAAGTTGTGCTATTTCTTTCCCTGGTCATTTTATCTGCAGCTCTCCTGAGAGAACAGTCCCCATTCAATGTTAATAACCTTTCCAGGCTAAGCATTCAATGGAGGACAGTGTGTCCTAAACCCAGGAATATTTTACAGTTAATCTAGATATGTAGCTGTAAATTAGAAAGAGAAGCAAGTTGCACTAATGCTAATGACTTATGTTATTAATTTTTTGCAGTGGCAGAAATATCTGATTCCTCTCCTTTCACATACTGATACAGCCTTTTGCTGATGGTTTTATTTTAAATGAAAGAGTCCTTAGTGATTTGAAATATTCAGTACACCAATAATATTTCTCAGCGATCATTTTCTAATCCTACCTATTCCAAGCTCCTATAATAATAGATTAAACCAAAGAACAGATTTGATTCGCATTTTCTAAATGTCTCATTTATTTTTTGCCTTATTTATGTAAAGGTATGAAACGTATCTTTCCCAAGTTCTATACACTGCTTTTCTTTTTTCTTTTCAAGACAGTGGTTATTGGCTTGATCATATTAGTCTGTGGAGTATGCTGACAGAGAAAGAGGCTTTATTATTTTTTTTTAAGTAAAATCATGACTTTAGGTCTTATTTGATGTATAATCCTACCCCTGTTCTGTGGTAAGATATACCTATTTTACATCTTTTAGATTTATAATTTGTCTGCGGAGCGGCAGTACCCAGAGCCTGCTTGGCTTGGCTTACCTTCCAAACGCAGAGGCGCCGAGACAGCCCTCCTGCCGCACTACTTCTTGGTAAAATCTTGTTTCTCTGGTCCTCAGAACAGATCTCCCAGGTAAAAACATGATGGCCGCAGACAGCATCCAAGATCAGTGCGCTCCCCATTAGGAGACCACGGTTACTCTGATGTGACCATGAAGGCCAGCTCCTGCAAGACCCTGGTGTGTAGGTATCCCACCAAATGGACAGCCGGCACACCTAAGAGCAGCTCCTGGGAACACGGGCTGCAGGGTCACCCCCTCTGTTTGTCAGTGTAGCATTAACACCATAAATACTCAACGGAGGACAACAGTGTCTGAAAGCAGATGAAGAACATGGTCAGCCCCAGCAGCCAGGGAGGGCAGGGCCTGGCACACACAGGCAGAGCCAGCACCAAGGGGAAGGGTGGCCGCATTTCCGGAGTAAATACGCTCCCGTCCTCACTGGAGGTCATCATCTAGCTTGAAAGTTCGCTAAATTGGTACCAGCAGGGTTTTTTAATGAGTCCCACTGAAATCCTTGCTTCATAGCCACCAGGCACTGACCCAGCTATCTCCAGGCCCATATCCCCTGGGGTGCATCGCCCCCCTCAACCACGGTAGCCATGGTTCCCATGGCTCACCAGCTTGCTCCGCCATGTCCTCCACCCCAGTGTGGTGGGGTGAAGCCGCCTCTCCAAAATCCTCCACTGCTGCCTGACAGCATCAGCTGGAGCCTCCTCCGAAGGCCAGACACTGCCCCTGCTGCACATTAGGACTCCCACCAGGGAATTTTTAGCAGAGTTTACCTCCATGAACACCAGCTGCAGGTCCCCCAACAGCCAAGTGATGTAGGTACACTGCTGGATTTGGCCTCGCATTGACCACAGAAGACAGCAGGGGGTAAATAGCTTCAGGTGCTTATGGGTGACCGCAGCTGTGACACTACAGCTCAAGAGGAGAGTACAGAGAACAGGAAACATCCATATTTTTAATAGGAATTGGGCCTGTATTCTGTATTTTTTTTCAGTATCTAGATGCAAAGTAACTAAGCAAAGATTCCCCTCCACACAACCAAAATAAAAATGAGGATTGAGTGACAAGAAAACAAAGGAGAGCAGTTCGTACTTTGATTTTTCACTATTTTTAAACCATATACAGGCCTAAAAACAGTGGGTGCATTTTTTTTTTTAAAAGGCAAAGAACGTAAATATTCAAAACCATGGGTAGCACTTATTTCTGGAAAATGTAACACACAGTCCTCAGATTCCAGTTCAGTACTCCCAATGTAGGAGTGGGAGGACGGCGTTCACACGAGACATGAATTAGGACCTAAAAATACGTCCCAGCAATAAAGGAGAAGATAATTTTAACTTTCAGCATTGCTAGTTTCAGAATAGAGCTTCCTTTAGTGGAAATCCATTCTGCAAGTGTGTGAGCCTGCCCCCAAACCCCAGGTAAACATCAAGTAAGACACATCTTTACTGACGGGGCTGGGAGGACCAATGGGCAGCTGCACTCACACCGTACCACCAGGAGACATAAAAGAAACATCTGTGTGAATCCCCAGCTGGTAAAATATCTCTCACAGCTTCATATGAGCACATCCAGCAGAACTGGCTGCTACTTGGACCATCCTGTGAGCCCAGCATTTTGGCAGCTCACTAGCACATGCCGAACCGAAGTGCCCTGACCCGCACCTGGAAAGACACACATGGAGTTCGTGGACTTCTTCGCAGAACAGACTTTCTGGTCATGCTTAATGGAAAGCATGTGCAGAAGGCAATGTAGGCGAGTGTCTTGCATGCGAGTCTCATGTCAGCTCTCCCTCTGGTGGACAGATTGGCATAGGTGGGGTCTTGCATCTCCCCAAAGCCCCATCAAGTCTTGAGACATTGCATCTTCTAAAAGAAACACTCTGTTACCCCCAAATTCAGCCTACCCAAGTTGCATCAGAGACAACTGCTCCCTGCTGATACACTGATGTCCAAAGACAGCAGCTAAGGGGACCAGCCAGAGGCTGAGAAGAGACCAATATATCTAGGCAATATGAGGCTGTAAGTGAATAAACGTCTCCAACAGACCTCTTAAAAAACAAACAGAAAAAAGAGGTAGTCAGGAGAAAAAGATGCCACATCTCCTGAAAGGCCTGCTCGAATATTTAAAATTAGTTCTTCCTGGAGAAAGAAATGAGCATTAGAGACTATTTCAAAATGCTTCATGGGCTCCGTTGGTCACAGCTACACTTGTTCTGTGCACTCTGAAAAACCAGCAGACTGGAATCACAGCCCCAGAAATGCACTTCACATTGCTAATTATAGCTGAAATGAAGGTTTCTCCACGTTATTTCTTATTCATGTCTGAAATTATTTTTAATCTAGTACCTACAAAGATCACAGTTCTGAAAGAAATAAAAAAAAAAAATCAGTTTTAAAAAAAATAATCTGACATTAGCTGTTTCTTTCCTCTTATATTTCCACAATGAAAATATTTACGTTATTTTAAAGGATAATTCCAAAACCTGCAGTAACCCTATTGAGAAGCGGTTGGAGCTCTCTCAGATTTTGAAAGGCTCCGATTGCATGAATAACAGAAATGCATATCTGCAAGAGACCCCAGCAGCTGGCTGGCACCGTCACGCCGCTAACTGATGTAAGAAATTAAGTATGGGACAGGCTGAATACCCCTCCTTGGCCCAGTTCAGGCCGAAGAGAACAGGGTCTTTTGAACGGACAAGTCCACGTGGGTATCAGCTGCAGCAGAAAGGAGAAACAGGCAATTTCTGCATAAATTAGATGACACTTGGAGACATCCAGTTCCTTTTGGAGAAATAAATCCTCTCTGTGCTGCTACCTGGTGCTTGCGATGGTGACTAGTGCAGTAGGTGGGATGAGCAAAAAATTTTTTTTTTTCCACCACTTTTCTACCTGTCCTGACAAACGTACAACGTCTAGGCAAAATTTCTCTTCTACTATCCCTTCATGCTGTGTGTCAGCAAGAGGGGAGAGAAAATTTGCCATCCCACAGTCACCAGCTGGAAACAGGTAATAACAAACGGGTACCTGATCCCCCCTCAATCTCTCAAAATCTCAGTCCCAGCTACATCAAAAAACATGCACAGCAAGTGCAGCAGAGAAAAATGTTCCCTGCAGAAGCTGAGACAACAGGCTTTGCGTGGAAATCTTCACAAAGAGTTGAGGGAAGCTCAGACCTGAATTTCTGAAGGACGGTCCTTTCACTGCCACCAGTAGCTGGTAGAGCTGCAGGTCCTGTAATGGGATTTTCTGAAAAACTTGGATTTTGGAATTCTACAATTGGATGAAAATTTTGGATTCATTTATTTTTCATGTGTATGTATGTTTCTATCCTGCATCTTTACAAAGAAAATTTTGAAAATATAAACTGATAAAAGCTCTGCAAAAGCAACAATTCATCTATCATTTCTTTTCCCAGCCACAGTTTCTTTAAGCTGATTCTTGGAAAAAAAAAAAAATAAAAATGGACGTCTGAGGTCCCAAATTCTACAAGAGAACATGAGTTGTGGACTCTTAGACTTTCACTCTTTCCCCGCAGCCTACCTGCATGGATTTATTTTCAGGCTAAGAGCCCAGATAATGCAGCGTGTAACATTTCACCCTTAAAAACCCCAGTTACAACAAAGAACAAACAATAATCATGGTGGGTACAAGATGCAAAGAGATGAGTTACAAGGCAGATGTTCAACCTTGTCTTTTCAGCTGAGATCATAAATGGTCTGAGCCTAAGAGAAAAATTCAGAGCCCGAAACTGAAGGTTTGCTAATTAATTAGTTATAACAGCATAGGGGATTACAAAACATGGTTAGAACAGACTGAAAATGAGAAAGACAAAGGAGGATGGCAAAGGGAGTATGGACGCAGCACTGTCAGCGAAACATCTGCACAAGCTTGTGAAAATGACGCAGCTCAAAAAAATTGTGCTAAAGAATTAAAAATCAGCTACAACAACAAAAAGACAATGTTATGAACCAAATAAATTCCTGGAAATTTGGCCCAATGCTTACTAAAAAAAACTGGGGGTTGATCCAAGCTCCTTATGAAGCCTAGGACAAAACTTCCATTGAGTTCAGCCCTTTATATAAATATACGTGTACGTTAATATACGCGTTGCTGGAGCACATATTGGCATATTAATATGCATAGTACTAGAGCGTCTGTGTTTAAGTGTATAAATAGAAATTGAATATAAACATATGCATTCATAGCTTTGAAGTTCCATTAGTAACAAAACAGCGTAGAGAAATTATTAGCATTTTTACATGATGATTTCCGTTTAAGTCAGATATTGAACTGCTACCGACACTTACAAGGCATTCAACAGATGGGAAGTCAAGACTGATAAATTCTGTGCTATGCAAGTGTATTTTTAAACCTCCTTTAGTGTTAAAATTCTGATGCTGTGCTATGGGGATGAAATAAAGTGCTTTCTTGAGTGTGCAATTTTAACTTCCCTGTTTTCTTTTTGAAACTCTAATTTGGCAGCGATCCACTACTGATAGTACTAGTTAGCATCACCCTAACCCCTCTGAAAATTACCACTGAGGCCAATCTGCACTGAAGACAATGTGACCAGCCTTGTGAGGATGACCTATGGGAGGAAGGTCCCATAAGCAGTAGGGCCCGGTGCTCCCGAAAAAGAAAGATTTCCATGTAACAGCGCAGGATCGGGCTCCTATTCTCTGCATTCCGATTCTGCTCTCAATCTTTCTACCTTTTCTAGTGGCAACAAAAAGGGAAATTGTGCTTCTGTTCGCAAATTCACAACAAGCAATGTTGATGCACGCATATTTTCTGTATTACCTACTCAACAAAAATTAATCTATAACCTTAATGTACACAGTGGATGAAATTGAACATTACAGAAGTGAAGACAGAAAATATTTTTTCGAGTTCTTACTGTTTTGGAAAACGAATGCAATAAAGTTATATCCCTTTAGAAATACCACTGTTTACTATTTATGCAATTTTAAACTCTATTACTTAGGTAGCACTTATTTGTGTGGTTCATTGCGTGCCCTAAGAGACCTTCATTTGTTCAAAGTACGAACTTATTCTAGATTTAAAATGGTAAAAGCAAACTAACGTAAAAACATAATGAAATCACCTTCAAATCTGCTTACGTTCTCACTTTTCATACAAACCCCCATCACAAAAATAATCCCCCAAAGTTCTCTGAGATTATTCCAGCAAATCCCATGCCCAGCAAATCCTAAAACATACTCCACCTGATAGTGAAACTATCACAGTAATTGTCTGGGCTTTTATCTAATGAATACACATTACAGCAGTCACAACAAAATTCTAACTTAATCTACATTACTGGGGAAAGTTTCTGAAACAAGCTGTTGCAGGGAAATTTATGTAATACGTTGTCAACATTGAGCAGAGACAAGCTGTCTGCTAGAATGGGCTGCTGGAAACCAGTTTCCTACATGTGGTCAGGGGGCCGTATCGTCGCTACCCCTACGCCGTGCTTTTGGCCGCACAGGCGCCGAGAGCGCCCCATCTCGCCGCGCCTGGAGCCTGCCTGCCCACCTGTACTTCATCTCTGGGCAAAGCCTGTGCTGATCATCACTGAAAAGTCTCTTTTTGCCACGTGGGTTTCAGCGAGTCGTCATCGTCACTTTTACAACGCGCAAACTCGCCGGTACCTGCTGGAGCACGGGGAAATGACAGGTGGAAATGCAGTGGGTTATCTGTACGAGGTCTGCGCATGACCGCGCCTGCAGACAGGTACCTGCCCGACACCAGCATTTGCTACAATATGCTACGGGACAGGCCAACAAAAGGAAAATTATTTGAAAACAAGATTAACAAACCGCTCTTTTCAGCCAGCTGCCGGCATACGATACACACGTGGCTTTCGCATTAGAACAGCCATTAGAACACTGGTCTCAGCCCCCTGCTTTTACTTTTTGCTGTCTCCCATTTCTGTCTCAATGGCACAGCAGCCAACTTTACACGCCACTGTCAGAGAAACATTCCTTCAGCTCAGGAAGTGGCAGGAAGATCAGTTTAGATGTGCTAAGACAGAATGAGACTAGAGCCCTAAGAAATATGTGTTGGCAAGCAAGTGCATTATGAACTTTCCTAAACGTAGAAAATTTTTTAGGAAAAGGATGGTAACTTCTTATTTAGTTCCCGATTCCACAAAAAAAAAAATAAATTAAGCACCTGCATATTTGTATGCGGCTCTCGTTACTTATTATTTACTGCTTTTCTGAGCAGCAGTGGAATGACTGAACAAGAGATTTCGCTGAACCAAGGCCATACGTTACCCCAAAGACCTTTGATGATATATTGGTCCCATCCAGCCACCGGTCTCATACATACTTTCATTTTAATAATTGGTATGAATAACAGCTGCTTCAATAGCCGAGGCTACGCAGGAGGGGGTTAAGATAACAACAAGAAGGGGAGGAAAGAGATGGGTGTTTTGATAAAGAAAGAAACAAATGCAGAAAGTGCAAATTGTGCTAAACACATGGATCTTCAGGGTTACATACACTGTTTTATTTTAAGAGTGGCTTTTTGGAGCCTTTGCGGTTATCTTTTTAACTGGTAACGATAGGTTGAGACAGCCTCTATAGTGTTTACTTCATACTCCTGTTAAAACAGCACTCTACGAGACCCAAAGCAGTGTGTCATTTGTTGCTTCTTGCTTTCATTTCATTTTGGAGACTCTTGATGAGGGCTTGGAGTTTTTTGAGGCAAAGTTAAAGTAATAGAGTATAGGGAGGAGATATTTTTAATTGTTTTTAACTTTTAGAATTACATTCCTAGATCCAGAAACCAGGGCTTTGTTGTTTTGTTTTTTTTTTTTCCACCTTAGAATTATCTGCCACGTTTTAGTCAAAGAATTATCTTATGGTAAAGAGTACAGTCAATTTACAGTGGTTTTAGCTGAAGAGGAATAGCCTCCTGGTCTTCCAAGAAGCACGTGCACGTACAACATTGATGAACTACAGGCAAGGCACAAATGTAGGCACCATTATTAAGATTTTTTAACAGAAATAAAAGTTAGAAATTTAGATAATATTTAATCTTACTGAAATTAAGTGATTCATCTAAAAGGAGCAATCTCATTTAAAAAAAAAAAAAAAAAAAAGAAAACTAGTAACAGTTTCAATCAATTCCCTAAGCAAATTCTCATAGCATCTGAAGGAAGTAATGAATGTGACCAAACCAGAATTATTCTACAGATTTGTCAGCAAAGTGCTGCTAATATTGAAGAAAGATTTGCTGTTTCGGTGTAAACTGGGATACACAGAAACCTCGCCCTCGAGCCATTCTGGGAGAAATCAAAAGCCCTCCAGGAACTGAAGAGCAAACGGGATTTAACACCAAGGAAGAATCTGATCTCGTGCATTTCTTTATCTACAAAATAGATAAATAAACAAAAAGCCGCCTTCTTTCGAACACCAGCAGGCAGAACGGCTTTGCAAACGGCTGCAGCAGGCTGCCTTGCAGGCAGGGATCATACCTGCTCCTGCCCACGAGCACCGGCTGCCAGCCTGCAGCGTGCCACTCCGTCCGCCTGGACATCAGCGGCGCTCCCCGGGACCTGCCATGTCACACCAGTATTTCCCCAGCGATAAACCCAAGTGATGTGAAGCAACTACAGACGTGATGCAGCTGCAGAAATGAGAGGCACGGACGAGGAACAGGTTCATTTGATACTTGAAACTGGAGCGACAGACTCCCGAATTCCTACCTCGGGCCGATTCTGCAACAGATCGATGAGCTGCACTGACTCAGTATCCCTCTCTGTAAACTGGAGGAATGCGACCTCTCTGTCTGTGAGAGGTCATAACAACTCTTCCTAAATACTTTGAGTATGTACCTGGTATGATTACGCTAATGCATTTTTATTAACTCAGGGCAATGAGAGTCCTTGCTGGCTAGGATGAGTTGGAATTACCGGAAAAGAAGGATGACCTTGGTCACTGGCAGGGAAAAATAGTCCAATGCACCTTACATCATAGAAGTATAAATTTAACACAGAATTCACCAGTAGCCCTCAGGAAAATCTGCCAAAACTTCTTTGTCTATGGTTTCTTACCCCATTTAAGCAGAATGTATCTCCTGCTTAAAAATGTGCCTGGGCTACCCAATCTATAAAGCAGTGTTCTGTTAAACTACTTCTATTACAAACCACATTTCTAAACTGCAAAGGGCTATTTCATTTCTGTCAATTCAAACTCGGTGTACATTTTTTTTTTTTTAAAGCCCCACTTTTTTATGACCCCTAATAACCATCTTCTGATAACTGGTACTGTCAATATCTTAATGCCTGTTTCAACCTTACAGTTTACACCTTGTGTTATAACACGCAAAGACTCCAAAATTTTTTAAAACAAAATGAATGCAGAGCTTAAGTCTCATTTAAAAAGTATTATTGGCAGGGTACAAGTTAACCTAGAAAAACTAGCTTTTGACTTGTTCTGGCAGAACTGTACATTCCCTCTTCTTCCTGCATATGAAATCTAAAGGATTTGCACAGTGTAACTTTTTCCTTTAAAAAAAAAAAAAAAAAAAAAGAAATCATCAAATGACTTGTGCTCATGGATTTCAGCTGAAGGCACAAAAAGTGCTCCTTGTGGGCACAGCACCAGGTAAAGCAACCCTCCTTCATACAGCTGGAAACACCGGTCATTATAAACATGAATTGAAAACGAGTCGGGTATCTTGATTTTAGAGACAGCAGATTTTACAGACACACATCAGATGCTTTAGCATAAATAAATGATAAACACAGATCAATCAATAATCTTTGCAGCAGTTGCAGCTGGCGGAGACCTGCTGTCAGTGATATTACTGAACATGCCTTTTTTGTACGGTTTCTTTTAAACTCCTAAATCCACAAGCAGCAAGAGCTGAGCTCCCATTTAATTACTGTCTGCGCTGCTCAACAATGGAGGCAACGCAGACCACGGCAGCTCTGCCCCTCGCCTCCCAAAATCACCATTCATGCCGACACGTAAATAGCAGTTTATGATTGGCACGAGGGAGGGAAATTACAACCTGGAAATCGGCTAATGAAAGTTAATTTCAGTTAAATGTTGTTCAAGAATCCAGAGGCATTTTGCCTGGCGGTTTGTGGCAGGGCTGCTGGCACCGACGCGAAACGGAGCACGAGCTCAGGGTTGGCTTCTGCTCCCAAGTTATGTCAGTTCTTCCACAAGATTCAGTTGGAGAAAGATCAACACACAAAGAAGCTTAAGACCAAATCCACCTTTTTGGTAAAGGTTTGGGGTTTCCTGACATCAGTATTACAGGCTCCTGCATAAGCATCTAACTTCACCATTCTGAATCACTTAAGTACTCAAAAAAACATACCTACAAAAATAGAATATAGAAATATCCTAAAAAAATCTGGTTTACAAGAATTTTCTTTTATTTATTTATTTCTCACTCAAAAAAAAATATCTTATAATCCTTGTGCAGTTGTGCCTTTGTGATTTGTTGTAAGACTATCAGTATTAGAGAGGAAGATCATACACAAATCCTATAATACTGTTTATATATATATATATTTAAAATTACAAATTCATACAGCATGGATGGATGGACGGATGTGTATAAAACACACAAATGATACAAATGTATTTTATTTCTACATCTCTAAACAAAATACTTAAATGCAATATAAAAATCCCTCATATAAATATTTTCTGGAATCTACAGGCTTTAAACCCCTTTATCTAACATAACTTGGAATTTATTATATAGTCATTCATTTAAGACTGCTAGACAGCTGAAGCAAAATTTTATATTTAATACGAAAATGTATATATATATATATGTACACATATATTTAAGGCACAGACGCACATGTCTGTAGCAGCACAGTTCTGCCACCCAGACTCATGCTGAGAAGTTTCAATTTCAGTTTTACTGTGAGTAGGGGCAGCCTTATACAAAAGTAATACATTATAAGACAGTCGGCTTGATAGCCATCATTTTACATTTGTTAAACCCCACTATTTAAGGGATAAATAGCCATTTCACAGCCTCTGAGAAGTGGTAGGAAGCGGGCAATTGCATAAAATTAGTTGTGTGTAAATCTCTTTCTACCGAGATGGAGATAAAATATCTGTCAAATTCTACTTATTTCTTCCCACACTTCCCAGCAGCTCTGACTCTTCACGCTGATGTTTCATTAGCGGTTCGAGAAAGGTGACTCTGCTAATAATTTTGAGCACTATTTCTCTAATGAGAAACAAAGATGATGTAAAAATGGGGGAAAAAAAATATGCATGCATGAAGTATTTTGCCGAGATCTACTTATGGCTCATTCCTCAGTCCCGTAACACACATAAAATGCCACCAGCACGTACTGCAGGTTTCAGAAACAGCACTCACAAGTGGTACAACTCCAAAATCTGATGCAGTAGTTGGTACAGCGTTGGGACCAAACCCTGACCCAGCAGGAACGCTTTCACAAAGACAGACTGTGGTTTCAGGGGTAATCCCCTACTACACAATGCTCACCTGATGACGACGCACCAGCAGTCAGTCACGCCAGTAACTGGTTTTTTTCTGCTTAACAAATCATCGTGTGTTTGTAAAGTTTGTTTTCACCCCCTTTTAACCCACTCTTTTGTTTCTTTTTCCAAGGGAATAAGAAACGGAGGGTGTATTAATTTTTATTGTTATCCTCCTAACCTCACTTACAGCATCAAAGTAAGAGATTGGGAACCAGTCTCAATTTCGGTCTATTTTTACATACACCATGCAGGGCGGCGAGTAGGAACAGAGAGGAAGGCGACTTAAAAAGCCGTCAGGAATACTGCAAGGAAACGCAGCGCCTGCCTTCCTCGCAGCTGTGTTCCCGGTTCTGGGAGGCAGGCGGGCGGACTGCTGCGCGTTGCCACCGCCACGAAGCCGAGCAGAAAGGCACCTCCTGAATCGCCGGGCTACAGCCTCAGCTGCGAGAGCAGAGGAGAGCGCAAAAAGCCTCACGGTGAACGGGAGCGACTAATCCACCTACAAATCACCTTTTCCTCTTAATCCAAGTAAGTCAGGAGTCAGATAGTTTCCTGAAAAAGAGGATTCGTATCTCACATCAAAAAAAACTCAAATCCTTCTTAATGTATCCTACCTAAAGCCAAAACCTACATTCACTGAAGTGAGCACCAAACTTTTTCGCGTTAATCTCAGCTGAGCTCATCAAATACCTCAACTCCCTACACATATGTAAGTTTTGGTTTTCCATACCTTGAATGAATTCCCCAGGCCAGTCTCAACAGAAAAAGTCCTTCCACTCCTCTTAAACATGCTGAAATCCTGTTTCCTTAAAGGCCTGTCTTTAAATTAAAAAAAAAAAAAAAAAAAATCAGGAATAAATCAGAGTAGCCTGTTTACCTTCTCTATAATCTTTCCTTCTTTAATATAATTTTACTCCCTTCTTTCTGATGTTTATCTCCAAAATAAACAACATAAATCTTATCAATTTTCTTCTACTGTAATTTTATACATCCCTAATCCCTTTTGCCATATGTCTCTGAACCTTCACTCTCCTTTCTAGTACACATTTGGGAGCTAGATCAGCCAGAATGAAACAGAATATACTGAGTGAAAATACACCTTTCATTCATTAATGACACCGTAATATCTTCAATATTAGCCATCCTGCTCTTCCCGCAGTCTGCCCTGCTCTGTGCTTCCCCGTTATCACGCTTTACTTAGCAGAGATTTTCATTAAACCATCCACAGCGATGTCCAGTCCTTAGTCGGGAGCGGGTATTGTATTTTTGGGCCCCGAGTTAACATCTTCATATTTCAAACCCATCACAAGAAGTAAATTCTAGACTGACTCAACAACAATGATAACACCATCCATTTAATGCTTGCTCTTAAAGCATTAAATTTGGTTATTTTTACGACGCAGGGAGGGTTGCCTATTAGTATGGATTGACAAGCTGCTTCCGCCCGTTAACAAAGCGGTCTTTCTAATCTATTATATATTACAATATACTGTTAAAACTCCTCTGGGTCGGCTGCTTCGTTTCAAATTCATACAGCGGGGAACAAAGGTCAGCTGGAGCAGGAAGGTAAGCACTTCGTTTTACTACGAGGACTTACATAATTTGCAGGCAAATCGAGCTGTTTTACACAGAAAACGTCAAGTTCGTCACAGATGCCTCGAGACTGATCTATCTACTGATGCATTTCAGTTTTTTTTGTCTGGATAACTAATAGTTTACACAGAAAGATACAGTAAACTGCCTCAAAGGTTGTAGAGATAGTTAGCTGTAAACACAGGGATCAATTCAGGTTCGTTACTACTCGCAAAACCTACACAACATCGGACAGCAGTAATTCAAAAGTAGTACAATTAACAGAGATCAGACAGATACTCTAATGTTCGCTGTTTTAATGCGACTTGCTAACGTACGGGGAATTAAAAGAACCTAAGAAAACAGTTTGCACAGACCTTTAGTAGCTTTGATATTTCACAAGGCAATTTTATCTGACCTTTAATTTCCAGTGCAGTGTTTTCCATTTGTAGGGTATCACTTAAGAAAGGGCTGCCATTAAGTATTTGAAAAACTCCATTAATATCACTTAAACTGGAATTTGTAAGCAAAGCTCTCGCCTTATGGGAGAATTTCCCTACCCAAATCACCAAGGACAAGCTACAAAGTGTTAAGCAGTACGAAGCAATTTCCAACAGTGTGATGCTCTGCCACTAGCTTCATATGCCTCTGCATTGCCACTAAAGAAAGCAGAACATCTGATTTAATTTCTGTGTTCAAAAACGTAAAGATGACTATACATGGCATCGCTCATGTAAGAGATGGTCAATATTTATATCTGTGCTTTTTCCACTTACATAATTAAGACTCTTGAGATAAAGTTGAAAGATTTTGCTCCTTCTCCAAGTAAAATGTGCCATTTTATTGTTCCCACACTAACGTGTTGTTGCTAGGAAGATACAACTCTGCTATAACCTAATCGTCTGCTATTTAGATATGGACTCATGAATCCCATATTTTTATTCTAAATTTAAGTTCAGTCATCGTAGCTAATGTCCTTGATGCTATCTCAAATTGCTGTCATTACACGGATCACTAGAAATTGGAGGTAATAGTAAAAAAGAAAAGAAAAAAGAAAGGTACCAAATTAGACGACGGATAAAGGTTTAATCAATTTAATTTTATCACCAAATCCAGTCCCTTCCTCTCGAGCTGTCAGGGGACGAGATAAGCGGAACACATCTTGAAGCACGACGCAATCCTGTTGTGAGGAAGGAGTTGTGTCCCTGAACCTCGCCAAGATGAAACACGCTCATTTATTACTTTGGCATTGCAGGATGATGAAGAACCAAGCTGGTTTCCTCCCTCCATCCTCAGCTCAATCTTTCTATTTCATTAATTTTTCATGGAATTTCATTTCACAATCATTTTGCCTCTCTCACCCGCTTGCTGCCCTTATTTAGTTTATTCTGTCAACTTTTATTTCGCGTCCCGTTGTATCAGCAGCCACCTTGGCCGTGGCTTTCCACCACATCAGGGATACCTGATTCCCTCCTGTTTCCAGTAATTAACTTCAATCGCCAGCTCTATAAAAAGGCATTACAAGTGAGGTGACTTATTTGTTGTTCTATACTGGAAAATAACTCGGAAGGGGCATATCTCCAGTCACCTATTTCATACCTTCTATACGGTGATTTCTAAGAAGTTGCCGGTGGCTGCTGACGTGTGGCCTTTTTCGTATTAGCAGTAAACGGCAACTCTGCTTTTGTTTGGTCTACTCGTAACCGTTTCTCTCAGAAAATGAGCCTTCTATTCAAAATCTATACCACAGGCTACCAAACCTGCACGAACCGTGCTGAGGCCGCTGTGCTGAATTCTGCCAGTACTCTGCTGCTTTCCAGAGCCCTGGCGAAAACACAAGAACCCACAAATACAGTAACTTCCTATAAAGCCCTAAAAATTTTAAACGGATTTCTCTAAATCATCAGGCATAGTTTTCTAACCTCTAGTCCTTTTAGACACACAGATTAAAAAAAAAAAAACACAAACCAAAAACCATCACAGAAAGAGAAATATAAAATGCCTATTACTGCTTTTACACAAAATTAATATGCAGATAATATGGCAAGCGTCTGTATTTATTTTTCATTAGGTCTTTGAGAAATTAAGATATTTACTTCCCACTGAGACTTCAGATACTTATTTTCTAAATTACAATAAAAATATTCTCACCTATACTAATTCAGCAAATGGCTATGAATAGCTACATTTTATCTTTTTAACATACTTTCTGCAGGTAGTGTAAAACTGAATGAAATCACTGTGCAAATATATGCTTGCAATGTGATATTCATTGCATGGACATTTCACGTTAAGTCTTCAAGGTAGGATCTTTATACTGAAAGGGTTGCTGGATTTCATAAAGATAAAAATAAGATTCATCCAAATTAATTATTGGACGATATTATTGTACACTGGACTCACACTCGGTGTCCTGCACTTTTGAGTGCTCGATTTGCATATATAGAAATTCTGTCTCTTGCAGCACATTTTTTTATTGTTTTTTTTAGCCTAAATGCACAGAGAAATTCAGCTATTCAAAGAACGTTATTTGCTTCCCTTGCTTGAACTTGCTTTCTGCCCCCAGGAAACTCCTAAAACAGAGCATCCAGGTATAAAAGAAATGGAGCAAAGTGTTATACCCAGACACAGAAATTTATAATTCACACTAACCAGGACAAAAATGTGACTGAAAACATGGAAAGTAAATCAGAAGGGGAAAACCAACACTATTATATAAAGAATAATATTTGCTTCTACTGCTACATATTCCTAGATATTCTACCAAGTGATGTCTCAACCTGGTTTTAAGCACAGTTCCTATGTAACATGTAATAAAATATATGAAGTTGTATAATTTGTTGAGTCCATCTCTTTAAGTAGTGGGGATGTGACAGATAATTTCATTTCCGTACTCTGATTAATATTCGATTTAAATTTAAGACTAGAGTGAATTTCTTTGTCTACACGTGTCAAAAGGTATCTCTGTGTGTGTATGTGTAAACACATGTGCATAGTTACAAACATTAAAGCATCTGCTAAAAGCATTCTTGCTATAAACAACAAAATATGTCCTGGAGAATAGTTAAAGGCAAGTGTCTTTGGTGTAATTCTCTACAAAGATTTTTCACAAGCCATTAAATAGATCAAACCTGCAAAACGCCGGAGCCCATATTAATTCTCATAAAGACATCGTAATTTATGAGCCTAATAAACATTTTCTTGACTAGTCTCCAGGATAGTCAGTTTGTTAACCAACATCTTTACATTAGGCACCATCAAAAAAGACACAGAAATATATGATCAGTAAATAAACTAGCACAATAGTAAAATCCAACAGGTTTTATACTAGGCATGCCTTAAATTACAGGCATTTTTTTTTGCCAGCCTAAGTTTACAGGAATGGGTATTTTTAAGGAATATATACTATGATTACATAGAAAAGAAAATCAAAATCATATGAACACAAGCATTGCTTCCTACAATTAGTACACTAACCAACTACATTATTCGGAAAGTGGTTACAATAGCACGTTTGGAGGAATAATAAAAAAAAGAACTCTTCAGGTGCACATTCTTATAGACACTAGTCAGCCAAGCCCCTTCTAGAACGCCATCAACCTCCAGCTGTGTACTCTGCAAATAGCTGTCATCTACCAAGTTACTGTTTAGCAAGTTTTGGTGTTTTTTTTAAGACATTGAACTTCCACCTTGTTTTGACAAAACAGAGCAACACAGGATGCATCATAAAGGTCTTATTGAAAGACCCTTACTTTTGTCTGCTTCTTCGAAACAAAATTAACACTTATAAATTATAACAAAGCAACTTTGCTCCATTGCATAGATTAAGGGATTACTCTTTTCTCTTGGCCAAGCACAGGGCAGCTAAGGCTTGGTTTGTCATTCCCTTGAAAAGTAGTTTTGCTAGAACAAGTACAGCATAAAGAAGTCTGCGGAGCACAACTTACGTACAAGCAGATTTAAAGAGACTGAGTGTAGGAGCTCTCCCCTTGCTTAGTATTTTAAAATTTATTCTGTAACGTAGAGTAAAAGAGCCTTCGTCACCAGGTGTTGGAGCATGCCAAAGATCCAGAGTAACAAGTCAAGGTTACACACCTACTCGAAGTCCTGATATGTCTGCACGTCTGTTGTTTTTACTCTGCGTAGGTCACTATTTGTTACTACGATTTCGAATATAGAGAGTTCAGAGATGAAAGTTAAAATAATGATAGTCAAATGATACAGTCTACCATTTAGCATTTGCCCAGTTTTTACCAGTTACTATACAAAACCTGCTTTGATGCCTTTCTAAAAAGTTATCAAATACCGTGCCTATTAGCTTTCACAAATCAATAATTAAAAGACACTTAGCTAATGGTGCCTCAAAATTAGGATTTCTAGAATCAGAAGAAGAAACAGCGTATCCAAAGCATCAGCTGGAGCTGACAAGCTAGCTGACTAAAACTTGTGTTAGTCCCACATAATGATGGCAATTACAGGTTAGACGATATTTACTGCTTAGATAAACACCAGGAGTTAGCATCTCTGCAATCAAACGCGTTGCAGCTGGGCATCTCTGACACTCTGCTTCTCGTAGCAGTTCATTTTACTTTAAAGTGTTCACAGCCTGTTAATTTCGGCTTTTTCAGGCAAAACATCAAAAAACAGGCAGTAGTGTGTCATCCCCTCCACAGGAGAAAACAGGACAGCCTCGCGATGAGCTTTTATCTGGGGCATATTCCCTGTTCGCAATGACATCCTGGAGCTTCACTTTTCATGCTTATGGCAATTAGCGCCTTTCCTAAGAGAGGTTTGCTTAGGGAAGGGGAACAGCACCGAAAGAACAAAACTCGGTGGACCTTAACTAAAAAAAAAAAGCCAAAAAAAAAACACAACCAAGAAAGAAGAGGTAGTTTGAGGGGGGAGGAGGGGGGCGCAACCCGCCGGTGGGGCGCTCCGCGCTGCCCCAGGCGGCTCCGCGCCGCGCTTCGCCCTGCGCGGGGCACGTCCAGCCCGCTGGCACCGGCGGGCACCGGGGCGGCAGTCTGGGGTTCGGTCGGCGGTGCCGGGGCCGGGTATGGACAGTGCCGGGGCCGGCGGAGCCCCCGGGACAGCTCCGCCGCACGGCGCTATGCCCGGACGGGGCCGGCCGAGCCCCCGCCCGCCGGCACCCCCGCGGGGCTCAACCGCAGCCCAAAACAAAGAGAGGAGGAGAGCAAACACCGCCCGGCCGCGGGGGAGAGCGGCGCCCCCCCACCCCGCCCCGTCCCCGGCCGGACCCCGCTGGTGGCGGGTCGGCGCGGCGGGGGAAGGCACCGCCCGCCCCGCACCGGCCGTCGGGGCAGCGGCGGGGCCGGTACCGGCGTGCGCCATGCAGAGACAATAAAAACAGGAGCGGGTGATGTGTCTGCCGGGGCGTGTGTGCGGGAGACAGGCAGAGAGAAAGGGGGGGGGGGAAGCAGGAAACAAAACAAAAAAAAAAAAAAAAAGAGGAAACCAAAAAAGAACAAATTTCTCTTACCTTTCCTCTTTGATCGCCTCCTCCTCCTTCTCTTGGACTTGCATTTCAGCTGCCCGCTCGGCCCTCCCGACGCCCTGCTGCTGCCCAGCACGGATGTCATGCCTGTACTTGAGCGGAACAGCACCGCGCCGAGATGTTTTCCTCCCGCGGAGTTTCTCCCCTTTTCTGGAGGCGGCTTTTATAGCGCGGTGGGTAGGGCGGGCGGCGGGGGGGGGCGCTGCTCGGCGCTGCCCAGCGTGGCGGCGAGGGGTCGCGCCTCCGCCCCGACGTGGCGGCCCCGGCCGGGGCGATGCCCGGGGGCGGCCGCGGCGGCTCTGTCGGCCCCGCGCCCACTTTTCGCACCTCTGCGAGTTGCCGGGCACCGGCCGCTTTGAAGCCGATGGTGCGGGGGTGAGGGGGAGGGCTGGATTTGCTGCTGCAAAGTCTCCCGCAGCCCAATGGCTCCCGCCGCCCGGCTCTGACATCAGCTCCGCCCGCCCGCGCCCCCAAACTCCGCTCCCCCGGGGCTGCCGGCGGTGCCCGCTGCCCGGCGGAAGGCGAAGGGGAACGGCCCCGCAGGGAATAAAAACATCCCGCTCGCCTCGCCTGGGAGAAGACGGAGGGGCAGCTTGCGAGAAGGGAGGCTGCAGGCGGGATTTCGAGCTTTTCTTTTTCTTTCTTCTTTTTTTTTTTTTTTTTTTTTCCTCCTGCTTTAGACCATGTGGACACTGAGCACTCTGCTCCCAGGAACAGAGAAATGCCGCTGCTGTCCTCCCCGACCAAACACTTATTAACTAGTTCACTAATTGCGATGCTTATTATTCCCCGGGAAAGAATATGAGTTACAGTGGAAGGATCCCTGTATCAACAAACCGTATGCAAGAGGCTAAGTGTAGCGATTCCCCTTGAATCCCCGGTTATTTTTAATGTACGTGCTCTGCTAAATTCACGATCAAGGGCAAAAGCTCTGTGAAAAGAGGACTATGTTGTCGCTCAGAGTCATACATTAACACTCTGCAGTGCCTCATTTAGGCAACTGTGCAATTAAAGTGTCGGGAGCAGAGGGGCTTTTACAGAGAGGAAAGATGACAACAGCATTCCTCTGAAAAGCCTGACTACAAAGCATTACATGTTCATTACAAAAAGCCAGGCTATGCAACAGATAAGATACTGCTTTAAGTTACAAGGGACCTACTACTTGGGCGCTCTATCCTCCTTAGTTACTAGCTAACTTAAAAATACGTGTCTGGAAACGTAGGCAGTGAATGGAAAACGGAAGAATATCAAGAAAAAATTACGCTAAATAATTAATGTCATCATTAGTGCCTACTGCATTTGTAGTCGGCTGGAGGAGCACAGTAAAACCCTGTTTATCAGAACTCCTTTAATCTAAAACTTCCTCTTGTTGGAATGTAGGTTACCCAGCTCCTGCTGCTAAGCACTTCCACTGCAACTCTCCCAGCTATTAGAAATCCTCCGTGTTCGGCTGTTTTAGGCCTCTGTCATTTATGGATGAGGCAGAGCTACACGTTACACAGATTTTCAAATTAAATAAACAAAAATATTCCCATAAAAGTCTGTAAAAGTGCTTATTAAACCAGGATTTGGATGACACAGATGTACCAAGATGATGTCACCTCATGGACCCCACTCTCCACAGAGCAGATAAGACGGCCCATGTACACTTTTAGCTATGTGGCACAGCACAAAGCACAGGGGGGAACTGCCTCCCCCCCCCCCCGCCCCCCCCTTTACCAACTAAGCCTGTGAATTTAGACCCGCATTGCTTGAATGTCAGATATAATTTAGGAAGCCCTGCACGGAAGTAGGTTTTTACATGCAGAGTTCTTACAGGTACCTGGCTGCTTTTTTTTTTCTTTTTTTACAGCATAGCACCCAAAAGAATGGAACCTTTGAACTGCTAGATAGTTTAAGTAAACATCTCTTTAAAAAGCTTCTATTTCATGGAGAAAAACGTGTCCGTGGGAAACCGGAGAGGCAATCACTATTTTTTTGTTTTTAGCTTGAGCCTTCAGCCTTTAACCTTTCTCCTGTTTTCCTTCTGGTTTCTGTTGTCCTTACCACAGCTGACCCTCATCTGTTAATGTGGCAAAAACTTGCAGCTGTGTGTGAAGTAGTAATGCCACTGCAAAACACAACTGTGCATTCAACCATGCATCAAACTTCCGACCAGTCTGGAATTTAAGTCACTCAATTTAGAAGCCAGATTTAGAAAAGTGTCTTCTATGCTTCAGTACCAATCTGTGCTCTATCCATTAGGGATCTAAAAGAGAAGCAAGATCCAATTAGAAAGAAAATGAGCGTCCCAGGACATTCATTCATTTTTAGGAGTGGCTTCAAGCTCAACGCATTCTTTAAAGTTTCCAAAGACTTTCTTTGTGATAAAATTTCGTTACACTCTCAAAATTACTGGAATCTGAGGTGTTAAGATTAAGTCCCCGGAGAAGCCATGCTACCAAGCCAACCTGAAAAGCTACCAGCCCTCAGAAACTATCATTTGGTGCTAACAATTTCACAAACTGCCTTCAGTTCTCAGCACAGTTATGAGAAAGTCCCAGGAAGCCAATATCTGCCACAGCTGGGCTGGGCTGGGCTGGTGGTATAGCTCCTGCCTAGGCTGGTTTCAGGATCGGTGAAGGCATGAAGACAGCTGAAGTCATGCTGGTGGAAGGTCTCCTCTTGGTCAAAAGGGCAGTCATTTTTTATACCATTCGGCTACAAAGTCAATAGGATTCCTTAAATGTGCTGTGCTTACTCCTCTTTTCTCCACAATGGGAGGAGTCAGCTTCTCCACCCAGTGATGTCCCCTGTTTCAACGCCCTTTTTAACTTAAGTGCAAGGTTACCAGCCCCACACGACCAGGACTGTCTCTCCTCCCAGGCAAACACGTACATGATTTCAAGCCCTATGCTAAAGTGACATAAGCTCGATCCAGGAAATAGAAAGCCAGTATCAATGAGGTGGGGAAAAGGCTAAATTATAAAATAACGCCTGCTCTCTTTCGGTTCTGTGTTTATGTCTACTAATGGCCAATGCACTTGATAGTCTTACCACCCCACAGAAATTATGTGTGTTCCTGAATGCCCCAATAATGATCGTTAGTGGTATTCCATGCTCCTTTTTGGTGAGCAAAGCAGCTTGGGACTTTTCCCATCTCCATGGGCCTGGCCGTGGAGGTCGTTATGTTTATTGCCTTCAAGCTGAAGCATTTCAGACTGTTCTAAAGGCAGTAACTTCACACAGCTTGACTTACAGCCTGCGACGAAGTGCACATCACACCGATGCACAGCCACCTGCTCAGGCCTAGGTGGGTCACACAGGGTTTAAGGTGTGAGTCCTGATGCTGAAGACTCTTTCCTATGCTGCCTGGAGAGGCGAGACTCCTCTTGTGACCCATTGCAACTGCTGATCCCAGCCAGGACATCAAAACCTATGCTCCTGTTCTTGTAAGATAGACAGGTCCCTCTCAGTGCTGGAGGTACCCAAGCAAGGAGTCCAAGCTTTGCAGGATTTGTGACAATTCACTTCACTCGGGTTCTCTCAAAAGAGGAGAGCTGAAGTCCAAATTGGTTATTAACCAGAAGACTGATGGTGACTGAGAGCAGGATGGGGAAAGAGACAGTGAAACTGGATGCCAGGTTGCGTACACCTTAATTATATATTCCCATTTAAATTTCTCTGCCTGTGTGATATAGTGTAGAGTTAGTAATCAACAGAAATGGAGAAAAAAGAAAATGTCTGAAGAAAAAAAAACAGCCGACCTTTGTTTCAGCAACTTGTACTCCAGATATGCAGCTTCAGAACAAATCTTTGGGAAAGTTATGCAAATTTGAATACTAAGCCAATCGGTATTATGGGTGACCGGTACTTTTTGTGTACAAAAGTATTTAGATAAAGTAAAATAAGTATGAAATTCATTTTTCATTTATCTCTCTGTTTTTTCTTTTAAATGTGGAGCAACTTGATTTTCAGTGACAAGGTATTACAAAAATTGTAGGTGAAACCAATTTAAAAAAATGCTACATTGAACTTGCAAATGTCTAAAAATGGACTTGAGCATCTAAGAGGTACCAGAGATGCTCCGCAAGCATGTTACAGCATCTGCAGGGGGTCCGTCTCCCGAGCAGGAGGGCCCTGCTGAGCAGCACATCAAGGGGGAGAAGCAAGCTCCAGACTCTACACCTCCCAGAATAAGCACAAGCCCTCGAAGGAGAGGCCTTCTGGCTGCCACATTCCCCAGTTCCCAGCTGCGTTGTCCCTTCCCTGAGGAGCTGTGGATACCGAGAGCAGCAGGCCATGCTAGAGAGCTCTGTAATGTGCTGCTTGGGAGCAGACGTGCTCGATAGGCTCCCAAGAGGGGAAAGGGATGTAGTAGCCACCCTCTATTTGTCTCCCATCCTCCCCACCCCGTTTCTGCTTGCTTTTCCTCCCTCCTGCCTGCGTAGCTAGAGAAAAAAATAAGGCCCTTAGAATTTGGAAGATAGAAGATGCTCAAGGGCGTTAAAGCAGGACATGAATGCAATCGTGTGGCTGCGCAGGTGAGACTCCAGAGCCTTCTGCCGCAAAATGCCTGCACTAATCCACTCTTGCCCTACTTACAAGGAGCTGTCAGTGTGGCTATTTGCAGCAAAAGCCACTTTAGCTTTGGGGCCAAACATCACAGGGTGGTGATGAAGCAATGAGGGTATGGATCCATATTCAGTGTATCAAGTTTGCCAGAAAAATGCCTTGCTGCAGACAGGTCCTCCTGCCTGCTCTGCATATTCTCACGCATGAAATAGCCCAGGCTGGCTAACGCTCTGCTGTTAGATAGCAGGAGGTTAAGGCAGCGCTAGGAGGATTTTGCCCCTTCATTAAACTGCAACAGAACCGAAGGAATTTGGGATGCAATACTTCCTCTGCTAGGGGAAAGCCACAGCAGCCAAGTTTCATCTCCCACAGGAGAAACTCCCCGTCTTCTTCAGTGGAATTCACAGAAATCCAAGTCAAGGTGTCTGCTGGCTTCAGCAGAGGCAGGACCTCATTCTTTAAATTGGGTCTGAGGTGTAATTTACAAAAAAGCCTGGAAAGTATCCTGGGCTGCATCAAAGGAATTGTGACCAGCAGGCCAGGGAGGTGATTCCCCCAATCCGCTGTGCTCTCATGAGACCCCACCTAGAGAACTGCATCCAGCTCTGGAGTCATCGGTGCAGGAAAGACATGGACTTGTTTAGAGTGGGTCCAGAGGAGGGCAACAAAAATGATCAGAGGGATGGAACACCTGAGAGAGTTGGTGGTGTTCAGCCTGGAGAAGAGAAGGTTCCAGGGAGACCCTGTAGCAGCCTTCCAGTACTTAAAGGGGGCTTATAAGAAAGATGAGACCAAATACTTTAGCAGCACCTGTTGCAATAGGACAAGGGGTAATGGCTTTAAACTAAAAGAGGGTCAATTCAGACTAGTTATAAGAAAGAACTTTTTTACGATGACGGTGGTGAGACAGTGGAAGAGGTTGCCCAGAACGGTGGTAGATGCCCCAATCCCTGGAAAAATTCAAGGTCAGGTTGGATGGGGCTCTGAGCAACGTGATCTAGTTGAAGATGTCCCTGCTCATTGCAGGGGGATCGGACTAGATGACCTTTAAAGGTCCCTTCCAACCCAAACTATCCTATGATTCCTACGATTCCCCTCATTTCTTCCACGCCCCACATCGACTCTGATGGGGGTTCGCTGTGCAACATGCTAGCAATAAGTGACGTCCAACTCCCTGATGAGCATGAAGTAAGCATTTCAAAGCTGCTCAGACAATAGTCTCTTTAATGGGGAAAATACCTATTTGCCAAAGACTGCAAATCATTTTAGTTAGTAAGTCTGTATATGTCACACAAACCAGCAGCAGTCACTGGGGATGAAGCAAAACTTTCTGAAAGATATTTGTATGGGCATATTAAAACATAACACAACAGCTCTGACTCTTGAGGGGGGTAGAGATACAGCTTATCACCAGAAACAGTTTTATTTTAGTTGTGTTTCCTGCATTTGTAATAAACTAAACCAAAACGTCCCCAAAGCAAGGATGTCTGAAACGTCATTCTGCCTTCAGATGTTTCTTTCCTGGCCCAAACTGGTCATGGTCAGCTTGTTCATATGGGATTAACTTGTTCAAAGACCTTCTGTAAGGCCTCCACTGACCAGGTTTCTTTCTGTGCCCTGGTATCCCAATATGCAGAAAGGTAATCAAAGGTAATCTTTAAGCATTTGAAAATGCATAAAGGTACAACAGCTAATTATTATTACTATTATTAAATATTCATTCTCTGATATCAAAATACTGAAAAGTCATTTTTGTCCCTTTACGTCTTTTGAATAAACCATTTAAAACAGTGAATCTGCTGGGGGAAAGTTCCCAGTTCCCAGTGCACGTCCCAGCACCAGCCAAGGGCAGCGGCACAGGCCGGCACTGCCCGGCTCTGGCAGCACCCATGGGCAGAGGAGAGGGGCACCTGATCAGCCCTCAGTGGGGCAGGGGTGCAGCGTCACTGGTCGGTCCCCAGCCCACCTCACTGGGTGGACGGCTGCGAGGAATTCGCAAGGGGTCAAACTGCGGCATCACCCTCATCACACAGTTGCCTCAGGCTGGGAAATCGGGCACCTGAGAAATGTCCAAAACAGTGGCGTGACTTTAAAAGGAAGACCTTCATTCCTCTGTGCTGACAGCTTTTTCATCAGTAAAATACAGATGCAAGTACTTACCACAGGGAATTAAGGAAAGCTAAAATGACCAAGGGCCGCTTGCATACAATATACTTTCACCCTAATCTTTTCAGTTTGGAAATCTTCCAAAAATTAAATGAGGAATAAATTTTCCCCCTAGCAGCCATGTTGTTTACAAAAACTTGCAAAGTTTTTGATGAAAGACTCTCCCATCTTCTAAAATGAATGCTGCTAGCCTATGTCATGAGCAACCTTAACCAACTTCTCTGGGACTCTAAAAATGTTTTATAGAGTAATCAAGCAGTAACTGCATCGTAGAGAAATAAGGCAGTACTGAAAAATACTACAGCATAGTTATTGTGTGGCATTATTTCAGTAATGCAATGTGTTAAAGTTTAAACAAATTATTATAGAATTATACTTTACCAAAGTTTAGGTTTGCAGACATATATATGTTTGGTATTACAGCCTTTTCTTTTAGACCTCCAGCACTGGTCACTGACCTTGTTAGTGACAGTGGCTGAGGGTAAGGTATAATAATAGCCACTATAAAAGTTGTGTATTAAATTGCATTAACCTCTGGTTAGAGTCCCTAGCAGATTCGTCAGGTTTCAGTGACAACTTACAACTTTACAAAAAGGTGTTTCACTGTTTCTGTTACCTTATTTTTAAACGTATTTTTCAAAAGGCATTGTGATTTAGATGATGTGTAATCACTGCAATGCCGAAAGCAACAGTTCCGGATGTAAATGCAGAAAAGTGCATGAAAATAAAGGATCACCTCTGTATTTACATATGCTTTCCAACACTTGGCCAGCAGTAACAGCCAACCACAACTTTCTAAAATACGTAGGGCCCTACAGCCTATGCTGAGCACCCTACAACAGACAGGCAGAATGAGGCCATTCAAGAAATGAAGAAAATAATCTATATTTTTGGCATGAACTAACCCATAAACTCTATAATGAAGATCACAAGAAAATTATTTGTTCCTGCACATCCTTCTAATAAACCACCTGATACAATGATTTGCCCGGGGAAGGTTGTCTATGTTGTGCAGTATGGCCATTCAGAAGTCAGAAACGGGGAGGATACATCTTGCCAGTAGAGAAAAACAAATAAGGCTACCTAGCACTATTAAACAATTTTGTGCGTTTTATTGCCTGTATGATGGATAATTGATGTAGATCAGTTTAAATCTAGCTTGAAATTCTGGCTTGTGTTTCTCTTGGTTGCATACTCAGCAGCTGGTGGGTCCCTTTCTGTTTCATGCTAGGATGGTTGTAAATTATGACATGTTGCTAAATGTAGACGGGCATCACTTGGCTGAAGACTTCTCCTGTAGACGTCCCTACTGTATTAGAATATCATCACAGAATTAGTGCAGGGTTTGAACATCCTCCGTCTGAAGTCAGACTTTAACTGACATTGAAGGGCATGACCTTAGGTAAGTCACCTGAATGTCTATGTTCTGCAAAATGACAGCAAGACATATTGCTCCCTGTAATTTTTGTTTCATTTATTTGTTGGTAAACTGTTGAGATAAATGCTGTCTTTTGCTTGTGTCCTAGTGCAGTTCCTATAAATAGAGATGCTAACACTTGCTTGAGATGTCTAGGTGGTATTGTAATGTGAATAAAGAAATGTCAGGGAGCTATGACTGCAATCACAGGCCTTGCTCTACCACGTGGGTGGCGATAAAGCTGCAACTTGTAGTCCAAGGGCAATCAAAAGAGACTTCAGGGCCTTGGGATGGCTGGTAAGGGAATCTGGAGCACAGGTTATCTTTTCCTCTCTCCTTCCAGTTGCGGGCAGCAACATTGGAAGAAGCAGACGAGCCCAGTCTATTAATATAAGGCTCTGTGGCTGCTGTCACTGACAGAATTTGGGGGTTTTCAATAATGGCAGGGCCTACATGACACAGGGCTTGCTGGCATCAGATGGGATTCACCTTTCTGAAAGGGGGAAGAGCGTCTTTGTTACAAGCTAGCAGGGCTCATTGACAGAGCTTTAAGCTAGGCTGGAGAGGGGAGGGGGACAATCACAGAACCACAGAATCACAGAATCACAGAATTTTCAGAGTTGGAAGGGACCTCTAGAGATCATCTAGTCCAACTCCCCTGCTAAAGCAGGATTGCCCAGAGCACATTACTCAGGACTGCATCCAGGCGGGTCTTGAAAATCTCCACAGAAGGGGACTCCACCACCTCCCTGGGCAGCCTGTGCCAGTGCTCTGTCACCCTCACCGTAAAGAAGTTTTTCTGTGTATTTGAACGGAACTTCCTGTGTTCTAACTTGTGCCCGTTGCCCCTTGTCCTGCCACTGGGAACCACTGAAAAGAGTCTGGCTCCATCCTCCTTCAACCCACCCTTTAGATACTTGTAAGCAATAATAAGGTCTCCCCTCAGCCTTCTCTTCTCCAGGCTAAAGAGTCCCAGCTCTCTCAGCCTTTCCTCATAAGGCAGACGCTCCAAGCCCTTAATTATCTTAGTTGCCCTTCGCTGGACTCGCTCCAGCAGTTCCCTGTCCCTCTTGAACTGGGGAGCCCAAAACTGGACACAGTATTCCAGTTGTGGCCTCACCAGTGCAGAGTAGAGGGGGAGAATGACCTCCCTCGACCTACTGGCCACACTCTTCCCTATGCAGCCCAGGATTCCATTGGCCTTTTTGGCAACAAGGGCATATTGCTGGGCCATGGATAATTTACTGTCTACCACAACCCCCAGATCCTTCTCCTCCAAGCTACTTCCCAGCAGGTCCGCCCCTAACCTATACTGGTGCCTAGCATTCTTCCTCCCCAGGTGCAGGACCTTGCACTTGCTTTTGTTGAACCTCATTAGGTTCTTCTCTGCCCAGCTCTCCAGCCTGTCCAGGTCACGCTGGATGGCAGCATGGCCCTCTGGGGTGTCAGCCACCCCACCCAGTTTGGTATCATCAGCGAACTTGCTGAGGATACACTCTGTCCTCTCATCCAGGTCATTAATGAATATATTAAACAAAATTGGACCAAGTATTGACCCCTGGGGGACACCACTGGTTACAGGTCTCCAACTAGACTCTGTGCTGCTGATCATAACCCTCTGAGTTCTGTCCTGCAGCCAACTCTCAATCCACCTCACTGTCACCTCATCTAGCCCATACTTCCTCAGCTTCCTAATGAGGATGTCATGGGAGACAGTGTCAAAAGCCTTGCTAAAGTCAATGTAGATGACAGTATCAGGCTTGACAAGCTGTGGGACGACATGCCGAGGTTAGAGGGTAGGGGTGCTAGCGAGGGCCCTCAGCCTGTTGCTCTGAGATGTGCTGGCTACACTGCAGCACACTTGAAGTCTTATGGACATGAGCCAGGGGCTCCTGAGGTAATAGGACCCAACAGGGAAACACCAGTGAAACACCTCAAAGGAACTGAGGGGTGTTCCTCTAGAAAGGTGACATGTCCAACAGCCCAGCTGAAGTGTCTCTACACCAATACATGCAGCGTGGACAGCAAACAGGAGGAGTTGGAGGCCACTGTGCTGTTAGAAAGCTACGACCTAGTTGCCATTACTGAAACTTAGCGGGACAAATCCCATGACTGGAGTGTGGCTATCAATGGCTACAGGCCATTCAGAAAGGACCGGTGAGGAAGGAGGGCCAGAGGCGTTGCCCTCTACATCAAAAAATGGATACAGTATGAAGAGCTGTCTGAAGAATAACCATGAGCAGGTTGAAAGTTTCTGGGTAAGAATGAGAGGCTGAAGCAACAAAGGGAACCTTGTGGTTGGTGTCTACTACAGGCCACCTGATCAAGGGGAGCCTTATTGACAAACCCTTCTTACTCCAGCTACAGAAGGCATCGCGCTCGCAGGCTCTTGTCCTGATGGGGGAATTCAATCACCCTGTCATCTACTCGAAAAGGAGCACGGCAAGCTGTAGGCAATCCAGGAGACTCCTGGAATGCATTGAAGATAGCTTCTTAAACCAGGTAATAGACAGCCTTACCAGAGGGGATGTGATACTGGACCTGATGGTCACCAATGCAAGAGAGCTAATTGGGGATGTCAAGACTGGGGGCAGCCTGGGCTGCAGTGATCATGCACTGGTAGAGTTCACAGTCCTGAGGGATATCAGTCAGGTGAAGAGTAAAGTCAGAACCCTGAATTTTAGGAAGGCAAACTTCCAGCTCTTCAAGGAGTTAGTCAATAGGACACCCTGGGAAACTGCCCTCAGGGACAAGGGAGCAGAACAGAGCTGGCAGATCTTTAAGGAGGCTTTCCTCAGAGCACAAGAGCACTCCCTGGTGTAAGAAATCAGGGAATGAAGGCACAGCTGAGGTGAGACCTGCTGGTCAAACTAAAGAGCAGTGGAAGCAGGGAAAGGAATCTTGGGAAGAGTATAGGGACGCTGCCTGGTTGTGTAGGGATGGGGTCAGGAAGGCCAAGGCGCAGCTGGAGCTGAACTTACCAAGGGATGCAGGGAATAATAAGAAGGGCTTCTTCAACCAGAAAAGGAAGGTCAAAGAAAGTGTACCCTCCCTGACAAGCAAGACTGGCAAACCAGTAACAGACGAGGAGACGGCTGAGGTACTCAACAAGATTTTTGCCTCAGTCTTCACTGGCAACCTCTCTTCCCATACCTACCGATCTGTCAGCCTCACCTCTGTGCCTGGGCGGATCATAGAACGGATCCTCCTAAAAGCTATGCTAAGGCACATGGAGTACACGGAGGTGATTCAAGACAGCCAGCATAGCCTCACCAAGGGCAAGTCCTGCCTGACCAATCTAGTGGCCTTCTATGATGGACTGACTACATCAATGGACAAGGGAAGAGCTATGGTTGTCATCTCTCTGGACTTCTGTAAGGCCTTTGACACGGTCCCCCACAACATCCTTCTCTCTAAATTGGAGAGATATGGATTTGATGGGTGAACTGTTTGGAGGATGAGGAATTAATTGGATGGTTGCACCCAGAGGGTAGTGGTCAATGGCTCAATGTCCAGATGGAGACTGGTGACAAGCGGTGTCCCTCAGGGGTCTGTATTGGGACCAGGACAGTTTAATATCTTCATCTATGACATGGACAGTGGGATCAAGTGCACCCTCAGCAAGTTTGCAGATGACACCAAGCTGAGTGGTGCGGTTGACACGTCTGAGGGACAGGATGCCATCCAGAGGGACCTGGACAGGCTTGAGAAGTGGGCCCATGCGAACCTCATGAGGTTCAACAGGGCCAAGTGCAGGGTCCTGCACCTGGGTTGGATCAACTCCCTGTATCAATACAGGCTGGGGGATTGCAGTGGAGGGTGGTGAAACACTGGCACAAGTTACCCAGAGAGGTGGTAGATGTCCCATCCCTGGAAACATTCAAGGTCAGTCTGGACAGGGCTCTGAGCAACCTGATCTAGTTGAAGATGTCCCTCCTTATTGCAGGGAGGTTGGACTAGATGACCTTTAAAGGTCCCTTCCAACCCAAACTATTCTGTGATTGTATGATTCTTAAAAAATATCCATGCGAGAAAACAGCAGCAGTTCCAGAATAAAAGAATAAACTTCTTGAATTATGTGGAATAAGGGGAGGGTATAATCCAATGCAGTCAATGCTGTTACAGGTTTGTCTTCTACCTCCCACATCAATTTCCCCTTAATTTTATTTATTCTATACTACAACTGATTTTCCCTCATCCAAATCTTGATCTCAGATAGGCATCAGCAAAGTGGAGGTGCTGAAGCATCTGTCTGCAGAAAAGAGAGCTACTTAGAGGTGCTTGCATGTAGGTCTTTTACAACTACTGAGCCACTGAAGGAGAATGATGTTTACCCCACCCAGGGTCCATAGGCAAGTCATAGGGAAACTCAAGCAGCGTCAAAGACAGATGACAGATCCAAAACATGCATCAAGAGAAGCACATGCATCAAGAAACACAGAGACAACAGTAATTAGTCTGTGTCTCCCTTACTCCAGAAGTCCCAAAGAACAGTCTGAGATCTGTGGATGGTTCGGCAGACCAAAAGCTCCGTCCAAACTGAACAAATAGATGGAAGTCAAAAATGTTATTTAAAGACCCTGGGTAAACCATTTGAAGCCCAACATGTTCATCTCAGTGGTGAATGCTGACCCATCTCTTCATATAAAAAATAGATGAAGTCATTGTACTTCATAACAATTCCCGAGTGACACTGTGGCTCTTCCAGTTACTGTGTTAATAGTAGCTATGGAGTCCTTCAGTTTGATGTTTTTGCCTCTGCCCTCTGTCCAAAACCTCTTCCCTCAGTTTTTCAAACTGAATCTACATTCAGGCATTAATTTCTATGTGTCATACTAGTAAAGATCAGGATGACAATGACAGGCAGCCACTGAAGCTTTAAAACACAAGTGCTGTATCAAATAAAACCTTAGCCAAACTGACATGATTTATTTTAAAATAATGAACTTCTCTTTGCTGCTGGACAGTTTCTGAATAGAATTGGCAGATAGGAACTCTGGCAAGCTTAGTGGCAGGGAAAGATTCAGTGGAAATACAGTTTTAAATCCATTGTTTAATCACAAGGCTAGAGACCTAAGTCCGGATTCATCCCACCTAATCTTGATGTGTAACTCAGGTGAAGACCTACATGAAGAGTGAAGACCTAAGTGAAGAATCTTGTCACCCTGTGCTGCTTGGCACACAAGTGGAGAAAGACAGGCCTCCAGGTGGTAGCACCAAGTTTAATTTGGAAACACCTTTCTCTTGTGAAATTGAATATTGAATGAATCTTGGGCAACGTGGCATTTCTCAGCATTTCTTTTAATCCAAAAACTAGCCAAAATTGGTAAAAGTAGAGCTTGTCTTAAAAACAAGTAAAATTTGATGGCTCTGGCTTCTTTCTCCCTGGATTTTATGAGAAAACAAATCCAGTATAAGAATGAAAAAGGACAAAGGAGAGGACAGTTGAAGTGACATAAGTGTAAAACACAAAATATTCTTCTGAATCCTGGGTTATAAAATATACATTACCACTTATAGAGTCAGTTTAATAAACATCCTCTTCAAATGCTCAAGATTCCTGTTACATCTTTATCAAAGGGGAAAACAGTAAAAGAAAATTCTACATCAGTGCTTGACTTAATTTTCTTCTTTTTTTTTTTTTTTTTTCCAGCAAGAAGTATTAGGATCATATGTAAGATGCTTTATTTAGAATCTGAAAATTTATTTTATGTTTTTCTGTTGACAACCAGAAGCACTGGGTGGAAAAAAAATAGCAGAACAAAGAGCTCCCTAGAGATATTTCACGTTTGCTGACTCACTACATCATCACTTATGACACTGAATTATTAGTTTCAGCAAATACTGAAATAGCACAAGAAAGCTTTCTTGCTCTTTTATCTTCACCATTGTTCTTGGATTTAAACAACTCACATATAAAAACTTTTGGGTAAAACTACAAATATTGAAAAATCATAATTTAGAGTGGTGCTTATTGTACAGGATGCCTCCTTAATCATACTGAGAAGGCTGGGAGCGTAGTTTCCTTGAGCTCAGAGGACAATTGGGATAGAAAACATGTTTCCTGCTGATAGCCTGAGCCAGTCAGGACTTCAGGAAGTTTTAGCAGGATTCTTCCTCTCCCTTTCTTCATCTGCCTGAGTGATTCTGCTCCTGCAGAGAGTCTGAAATTGTGGCCTGATTTGTATCAGGATGAGCTCTGCTGATGTCTGAGAAGCCCACACACCGTACAGCACATTTTTCACTCGTGTCTGACTTTTGAGTTAGCTATTTTCAGACTCCTTTTAAAGATATAAATATTAGTGGCTATCAAAATTTAGGTAGCTATGTGCAATATTATCTGCGTGGGGTCTCAAAATGGGGGTGAGCAGCTCGACCCATCTCCATCACTCGCGCTTTACAGTACTACTGACATACGGACGACCTCTCCTTACCAACCCCTGTGCTCCACTGCTGGCATGGGCTTATTTGATTCCTTTGCCCTTGACCTTAGCTGTAAATTTTTAAAGCGACACTGTGTTGTTCTGTATTGCAGGAATGGTGAAAGGTAAACGTCGGGGTTGTATTGTGACTTTCATGACCTTCTGACTGGGAATAGAAGTGCAATACTTCATCAAAAAAATCCAACCAAAACAACGACTCCAGACTCAGCTGTATGTAAGAAGGTGATAGTTTAATATCATCTACTTTGATGGAATGATAAATAAAATTAGAATACTTTATATTAATGTAGAGACTGAACAGTTCTTAAATGAGATTTGTTACGTATTAGTTAACATTGAAACTGTGAAATGATTAACACCAAACCGAAGCATGCTTGGCTTTTTTCAGAATTAATTCTCAGAAGTAGCTATGCTAATTCTTGTTTTTAGGCTTGGCTACCTGACCTTCCTCCCCCTGAAGACAAAGACAAAATTATCAATTAACGACATTTTACTGGGATTAGACTGTTTTTCTACAAGCTGCGACTTTCATATGCATTGCTGTCATTTCTTTAAAATGCTTTGTGTGACGGCAAGAGAAAAGGAGAAGACAAAACACAAATGAAGTGAATGGATCAGTACGTTAACCAGTGTCATAAACTGAAAAGAAAGGATAGAGAAAGATCACGAATATATATGTTACGTTTTAAAATAATGATAATTACAATGGATTTATTTTACATTCCTGTTACAATTTATCTTGCTCGTCTCAGACACTTCCTTCTCTTTCATTTCTTCCCATACCCATTGAAAGATTTAAACACCTTACTTGTTAGTAATAAGCATTGATTCAGCATCCCTCATGAAATGATGCATGATTTTACTCCATCACAGATAATTTCAGAAACATTTTGCTGCCTGCTTTTATCTGCACTCTACTTGTGGAGAGGATTTGAAAAGGTTTGCGTAGTTGCCTGCTCTGCAGTAATGTGAGGATTTTGTTATCCAGCTGAGCTACCATCGTTGGTTCACATAGCTTGGATTCCTTCCTTCTGCAGCCAAAAATCTCACAAAACCTCTCCCTGAAACACAAAGGTACAGCAGAGGAAGGGCAAATGAATCACCAAACCTTTCCAGAAGCTATTTATAGTCCTCCTGGAACATGGCAATTAGTGCTTCTCTCAGCCCCATCTGATCACCTTGTTGTCCTCTGCTTGTGCGCCCACTTAAACAGTTTTTAGACAGAGATCTTCAGCTACTTCTGATATCAGATCCAGCCCTGCCTCCAGCCAAAGACAACAGACTTGTGCTTCTGACTTAAACACAAGCGGGATTAAGTATCGCATCTCTGGTTCCAGCGAAATACCTGCATCTCAGGCAGGTTCGCACGTATACACACACGTTCGGAGCACAGCATCCCAAGTTCAGGACATGCTACCTACCCCACAGCTGTGGGATATTACCTTCCTTCCACATGCCAGCAGTGACTGCTGACATACCAGTTTGCATTTGTGGGAGACACCCTCAGATTCACGGGCACACTTGCACCCTTTGATAGTTTCTCTTTCATCACTGCAGGGAAATAGAAACCCTAGTGCAATGCAGGCAACGCTGACATTCATCTGATACAATTTCCCCTTCTCGCTTGCTGCGTCTCTCTCTCTCCTCAAGCCTCTGCCCTAAACCACCCGCCCGATAATTGTGGAGATTAACGCCAAATAGTCAACAGAGGGGTTTGGGTATCGAGATCCTTGTGGCTGTCCATGAGGCGATCACGGCGACTTGCATTTACCAAGTACAGTGCTTGCCCCGGGGCAAGGACAGTCTCTCTGAGATCCTCATGTATGGGGTTTCTCACAGGGGTGTCAGGATCCCTGCCCGGGGCTGCCAGCTGCTGGGGGGACCTGCTCAGAGCCCTCAGCGAGGTCCTGCTGATTGCTGCCCCCTCAAAGGAGACACCGTTCCCCAGCAGGTGTATCAGTCCTGGCAGAGTCCCTGGCAGGGGTAGCAGTACCTACAACGGGTGTCAGTCCCTGACAGGGGTATCAGCGCCTCAACGGGATATCAACCACAGAATCACAGAATCTCCTAGATTGGGAAAGACCTGTAAGATCATCTAGTCCAATCATTAACCTAACAGTGACAAACCCACCACTAAACCATGTCTCTGAGCACTATATCTACACGACCCTTAAATACCTCCAGGGATGGGGACCCACCACTGCACTGGGTAACGTGTTCCAATGCATGATGACCATTTCAGTAAAGAAATTCTTCCTAATATCCAATCTCAATCCATATAAAGGGCATCAGTGCCTGTAAGGGGCACCACTTATGGGGTTATCAGTCCCTACAAGGGTATCAGCCTTCAGCAGGGCTGTCAAGGCCTTGACAGAAGGAACTGTCCCCATAAAGTGCATCGGTCCCTATAAGGGGTATGAGTCCATATAAGGGGTATGAGTCCCTGGTAGGTTTTTTGTCCTTGGCAGGGGTATCAATCCTTACAAGAGGTTTCAGTCCCTTTGAGGGGTATCAGTCCCTACGAGGGGTATCAGTCTGTCTGAGGACAGTCACGAGTGATCCATGCAAATTGCAGCTTGAGTGCAATCAATAGATGTGACAAGCAGCCGGCGCTGGCAACCGGGGACATAATGAAGGTGTGACTGTGTAAACGGCTAACAGATAACAATGCTATAGGAAATTATAGGGCAGCGCTGTATTGAATAAGTGCAGTGCAAAATGAGCTGCGGCTCGCGGGTCATGCTTCCCCGCTGCTGAAGTGTCTCCTGCTCTTGTCCTTTGTAATTGTAAGTGGCAGCAGTGGCGGCTGAATGCGATGAGGGCATGTATCCAACCCTCATTTGTTCTGCATTACAATGCAGCCCTCGCCGCCAGCAGCTGATCCGGAGTGTCAGTGCCCACCTCCCAAGTGGACCAAGAAACCAGTGAAAACTCCATTTACTTAAGAATTAGGAAGGCTGTCATTAAAACAAGGCTGTCCTTGAAACCAAGCTGAATGTCTGAGCTGGTCCTGTAAGAAATAGGGTGAAACCTCTATGTTTTGTTTTTTAAAAAAACATGTTTTCCCCCCGAAGAAACACAGCAGCCCAAAGCCTTTTCTTTCAGAAAGCAAAAGATCATATGCAGAAAGTGTGAAACCCTCTAATTTTATTATTTTCAGGTTTAAAGAAATATTTATAATATAAGAAATATTTTTTTTAAAAAAACTTGTAACAGAAGAAGCTTTTGACTATATACAGTTTTAATACAGCAACTTCTCCAGATGCTGCTATTCTTCTTACACACTCATTAATATTCAAGGAGAGGAAGAATGCCTAAAAAGTGCCCATTGATTTTTAATTTCATTTCCAAGTCCAGTGATATGAAGTCCTTCTCTGCAATTTTGTTCTGACATTTGGATCAAACTCAGTGATGGTTTTCTGAAACCTCAGGTCTTCCAGACTCTTGGGTCTGATTCCCATTTAAAGGTTTAGAGATTAAGTTTAACATTTGAACGTAATCAAAGACAAGGAGGTAACTCAAAGTGCTCTGCAGAGTTCACTGATATTTCACCATCACTGATCGATACTTTCTGCTTTTTATGAGCGCTCCATACATCCCTTCCCCCCTCTTCATAATACCAGGCAATTTTATTTATGGTTTTCCTCACCTTAGCCCTGAGAATGTCCATTTTTCTGGTTAAAGTAAAGCCTACACTAAAAAAAACACTTGCTCAATTTCTTTACTAATGCGCTGTAAATGTAGATCAGTATTTATTCTGTAACCTTGTTTTCAATCATTTAATGTGGCTGCCTGCTTTCACCGTTATAAAGAACCAATTTAATTCTTGCAAATGCATCTACCTACAAATGAAAATGAATTCAAAGCGAAAAAAATTCAAGCTCTTGATTATTTTTTTTTCTTTTCAATACTGTGAACAAACTCTGCCTTTTTTCTTCTGGTTTCTTCAGGCCAGACAGCTTTCAGCTGAATCAGGACGGGTGTACTTCCCAAGCTCCGAGAAGTCCACAGCAAGGTTTGCATCCTCTGGTATCCTGCAAAATGCTGCAAAAGCTCAGTTTTGGCAGATGCCCACATTTTATGACACCAGAAGGTGCCTCAGAAGTCAAGCCTGCAAGCAATGGTGTATTTGGCATCTGTAGAATCCTCTGCTTTTATTTTTCCGTTGTCACCTTGGTTATATCGTAGAAATCGTCACGGAAACAAATCTGTGGGCTGCCCATTTTCCTCAGAGGTGGATCACGGTGCTGAGAAAGACCACGCAGCCGTCCGTGAAACCTTCGGCCACCCCTGCGGCATCTCACCACTGGATGGGAAGGAGACGTTTTGGGAGCGTGGGCTGGCTGCGCTCCTCACACCAAGGGGCACACGGGGCCGGGCCTCCACTGGGAACAAAATCAAGGGCCTGCTGAAGTTAATCCTTGGCCTGCTTATCTCTCCTGCACATCACTGTGCTTCCTGGTCCGCCCGGGATGGCTAACTGTGCTGCAGAAGTGTGTAAGGAAAGATGCTATCATCCCCTATCTGTCTAAGCCAGAAACAGGCAATACCAGAAAAGCCTGTCTGGTCCAATTTCCAGTTCAGCTTTGCAGACTCAAGAAGTGCAGATAGTTTGGACACGCTTTAGATAAGGAGCTGAATATCTGGGCGTTTTCCTGAGCGCTCAACGCCACGCTTCATACAGTTTACTAAATTGTGTCACTAAATTTTTACCTTTCCTGGTAATAGACTTTTTTTTTTTGCTTCACTGTTTCTCCTCCCTACCTCCCAGCAACACTCTTGGTGAATGCACAAATGTATTTGTACAACCACCAGCGTACACACTGTAGTGGCGTTAGTACTAAAATGTGCATATATGCCTGGTGCACTCGGGTTCTTCAGAAAGAACCGTGCGAAGCCAAGAGCGAGCTGCTCAAAGCTGCTCACATGCTGACAAAGCTCTGTGCCCGCAGGGAGAGTTCACTTTTAAATGTAGGATGAAAAAACCAGACCTTGCCTTCCTGTCTTTGTAGAAAAATCCCATGTACGTGTGTAGTACAAATGCACTCAGATGCAAAGATGAAAGTGGGTATTTTGTTTCTTTCACATACAGTCACAAAGGGAACCCAGCATCTTTGCAGAGCTGTAATTGCCAGGTGCCTGTTTGAGAGGCAGGAGGATAGATAGCTGGTTTGGCATTGGGCTAATCTTTTGGAAAGGTAGGAAGGAGAAAAAAAAGGACTGGTTACAAATTGCTTTGCTTCATAAACCTCTCTCCCATACTGTCTGAAAATAAATGTTTGCGCTCGCTGTTACCTCTTTCTACACAACATATTTAGCCAACATTCAAGGGGTTGGCTTTCTTTTCTTTTCTTTTTTTTTTTTTTTTTTCAGGGATGTTCAGCAAATTTTCAGCTAGTTTTCCCCTTGCTTGCCTTGCTGGCTGCTTTCTCCCTTACTGACTTTTCCTGACTGCTTCTCATGTGCCTCTGCTGAAGGATACCTCGCTTCTCCTCTTGTTTATCAAATGAAAATGAATTCCTTAGGCATAACTACCTTTGCACCCCAACTCATTTGTGAGAAATTTACTGGTGCTTGTCCCTATTTGAAGCACGAATCTCTGAAATACGAATCCTTTCCTTCGGATGGGGAGGCCAGACAGGGTGATATTGCTCTTCTACCTGAGTCCTATGTCAGCGTTTAATTTCTGAGGCAAATACTTACTGTTCAAAATTCACTGTCTGCTAACATGTTTCACAATCCTCTTTTAAAATTTGCGGTCAGGGACTAACTGACCAAGACTGGGGGTGAGGAACCTCATAATTAAAGTGCTTTAGCTGTCCCATCTTAAAAGCCAAACACATCACTGACAGCATACTGAAGGCATGGGAGGTTTGTTGCAAGGGAAAAACTCGGTGAGCTCCACCTTTGGGCAAGGGGAGGAGATGGGGGAGCGAAGGATGCGGAGAGCTGAACTCCAGCAAGGGTTTTTCAGTAAACATTGCAAGGGCCTTTTGTCTCCACCACATTTTGCAGTTAGATAATTATCTCCTTGGTTATCTTGCTGTAGAACCAGACTTTTGTATCAGCAAAGACAGCCTCAGTCACTGGCGCGTTTACGGAAAGTGAAGATGAAGGAAGAAGGGACAGGGACAGGGATGGGGATGGGGATGGGGACGGGGACACAGACAGGAAGGGACAGGGCTGGGGTAAGATGGAGGAATCAAACAGAGCTGAAGCGATGCCTAAATCCTGCCACGCAGACTCAGCACAACAGTGCTTTATTCCACCCGCACCCGCAATGGCACCGGTAAGGCCTCTTGCCAATTGAGGTGTATTTTCTGTGTGAATAAGCATAATACAAATGCTTCTCAAAACCTGAAAGATCTTCCGAGTGGTTGTTTTTCCATCTTCTTCTTATACTTTCTGCCCTGAAGGTGTCTTCGCTGTGTAATGACAAACTGCTCATGACCTTCGGTGTCCCAGTATAGAGAAAATTCCAAAATGCTCTGGAGGAAAATCTTCCAAAGGTTTGGATTTCTGGGATTCAAGCACATCCTGGTTTTATCTTTGTTATGAAGATCACGATGGATGCTCAAGCCTACTGTCAAATTAGTGTCTTGTGAAATAGCTGTTTTCTCACAGACAGCTTCTTGACTGAAAAATGGCTTTTCTTTGCCCCAATCTGCGCGAACCTGAGCTGACAGAATATTCAAAATAGTATATGCAGCAACACGCAGCAGAAGTGGGAAGCACAGATTAGTATCGTGCACAATTTGTTTTGTATGGGTAGAAACTAGGGAATACACTTAAAGTAATCATAAGGAGCCTTTTTTTGTTGCTGTTTATTTCAACATTATACATTTTTATGTGCACGGCCGAGAAATAAACCAAGAGGAATAATTTTATCAAATTGAATTACAAAAATACATGCTTTCCTCTCACATGCCAGTTCTTCTTTCTTGTCTAAAAGCCTGATTTCCCCCTTAGATAAAGAGTACTGCCTCCTGCCATATCTGTCTCTTTTTATTATACTTTTTCAATCAAAATGTTCAGGGATGACAGACAGAAAACTCATGCTCTAGGACCGAAGCTAAATGTTAACTACCAACTGCTTACATCGTGAGGAGCTTCGAAGCTGCAACTGCTGACCTTGCCACCAGCTCCTCCGTAGTGCCAAAGAGGAGCATTTACCATGCTGATGCATTTTATTTCCATGTCAGATTATGTACTCGCTTTATACAAATCACAAGTTGACACAAAATGTCTATGAGTCAGTCTTTTTCCTTCAAGTATTACCCATGTAAGATCTGTAACAAAATCCTCTATTTTCTGCACACGGCAAAGCCTTGTTAAATTAATCACACTGCAAATTGCAAGGAAATATTACACCATTTCTCTTTAGAAAAATTAAAACTTTTGACATTTAAATAGTATATTTACCAAAGCACTTTGAGTAATACTGTCATCTATTTTCTGTCTATTAAAAAACATGGGATGGTGTAAAAACTGTTTTTATCTCCATCTCCGCAAAAGCATGACCAACATTGATTCTATTTAACATTTTATCAACTGAACTAGAGAAGAGATATTACCTCTTTGAGCACCAGCCAAAGGTCTTGTAGCTAATGCTGACCTCTGTCAAATGTAACACATTGTATAGGAAGGATTGACAATTATTGTTCTGCTGTATTTTGCAAGACACCAAGGGTCAGAGCGATGGAATTGTTACGTTGCAGCAGAACAATAATTCAAAGCTTGTTTGCCTGCGCTGGGCAAAGCTACTAGGGTCAAAAATCATTGTTGTGTTAGACTATAGACAAAATGTTAAGGAATTTGTAAATAGGCTTGCAGTTTTCCCAGTTATTTTATTTGTTTCCAGCAATTTCCTTTGTGGTTGACAGGTGTTCCAAATCAGCCCACTGTCCTCCTATGACAGCATGATTTTTCTTGTTAGAAAATGATAAATCAACCTTTTAATCTCAAAGATTCAGATCGCGTTGAAGCTATATCTAGCCTGCTGGAGAAGCGAGGGTCCAAGTAGAAAGGGAAAAACTTTCTCATTCCTCTGGAGCATGTATACGATAGCGAAATAAGATTTACAAATTCATAAAAGGCATTTTGATTTCTTTTGTGTAATTTTTAAGGCTATTTAAAATGAAAAGTGTTCCAAGATATCTGTCTGCAAAGCCCATGATTGCATCTCCCCGTGGTGCATGGCCTTCTTTACATTGCTAATTTCTATTAAGAGCATGCCGCTTAGTTGAAAGAGCATCAACTTATATTTTTGGCATTGAAAGTACTGAGTTTGATACCTTCTTAACATCTTATATGGATGCATCTATGGTTCATTGCAAATACACTATAAAAAGAAAAATATAACTAAATAGCTCTATATAATCAACCGAAATGACAAACCCATTCCCATTGATGTTGAAGTCAATAAGGGTTTATTGCAAAATGTCAATACGAACAGGATTAGATATAATATAGAATATAGTTATAGTTCATATATATAAAAATATATATTCATAATACAGAAGAAAAATATGAAGCATATCAATGAGCTTGTCTAGGTCATCTCTTTCACCTACTGTAGGATCATTTTCTGTCGCATATTTGCAGTATTTTGGCTCAATCAGCCTGTGTTTGTCAGCAACATCACTCCACTGCAAAACTAGCAGATATTGTATTGAACTATCTAAACAGGAGTACCATCTACTGGGCTCAGAAAGCAATCTTTCTGACCTACTTAGCACTGCTAAGTCCTCAGGTAGCGTGTGTGGTTTTGTGCACTGCACGTTCAGAAAAAATGTGGTCCAAGGAGAAAAAAAGTCTGCAGTAAAGCTACCGAAATGAAGAGAGAGATAGGGAACACCTGAAAACACTGGATGGTTTTTATGAGGGAAGACATGCAGTGGAGCTATAGGCTTCATTAGGAATGGACTCAAGAACCGATACGAGGTTTGAGTGCTATTCAGGATAAGAAGAGACATCAGCAAGCAAATCAGAAAGCATTAAGAATTGGGCTAGATGTCAGAAATTTAGAATCAGAGCAGATCATTGCTGTTTTCCTGCTGTGAGTATTTATGCATCTGTAATGAATAAAGAACTGGCTGGACGGTCGCAATCAAAGAGTCGTGGTCAATGGCTCGACGTCCAAGTGGAGAGCAGTGATGAGTGGTGTTCCTCAGGGATCATTACTGGGGCCTGTTCAACATCTTTGTCAGTGACATGGACAGTGGGGTTGAGTGCACCCTCAGCAAGGTTGCCGATGACACCAAGCTGTTTGGTGAGGTAGACCTGCTGGAGGGGAGGGATGCCATCCAGAGGGACCTGGACAGGCTGGAGAGGTGGGCCCAAGCCAACTGCATGGAGTTCAACAAGGCCAAGTGCAAGGTCCTACGTCTGAGTCAGGGCAATCCCAAGCACAAATACAGGCTGGGTGGAGAATGGCTGGAGAGCAGCCCTGAGGAGAAGGACCTGGGGGTGCTGATTGATGAGAAGCTCAACATGAGCCAGCAGTGTATGATCGCAGCCCAGAAGGCCAACCATATCCTGGGCTGCATCAAAAGAAGTGTGGCCAGCAGGTCAAAGGAGGTGATTCTGCCCCTCTACTCCACTCTCGTGAGACCCCACCTGGAGTACTGCATCCAGCTCTGGAGTCCCCAACATAAGAAGGACATGGACCTGCTGGAGTGTGTCCAGAGGAGAGCCATGAGGATGATCTGAGGGCTGGAGCAGCTCTCCTATGAGGAGAGGCTGAAAGAGCTGGGGCTGTTCGGCCTGGAGAAGAGAAGGCTCCGGGGAGATCTTATTGCGGCCTTCCTGTACCTAAAGGGGGCCTACAGGAGAGCTGGGGAAGGACTTTTTACTCGGGCATGTAGCGATAGGATGAGGGGGAATGGCTTTAAATTGGAAGTGGGCAGGTTCAGATTGAACATTAGGAAGAAGTTTTTCACTTTGAGGGTGGTGAGGCACTGGCACAGGTTGCCCAGAGAGGTTGTTGAGGCCCCATCCCTGGAGGTGTTCAAGGCCAGGCTGGATGTGGCCTTGGGCAACCTGGTCTAGTGAGAGGTGTCCCTGCCCATGATCTTCAAGGTCCTTTCCAACCTAAACCATTCTATGATTCTATGATTCTATGAAGAAAGCTAACGTGGCAAGTTGGAGTCAGGAACTAGTTCTGTTGCAACAGAGTCCATGACAAATCAGGACCCGCTTTTACGAGGCACTGTAGTTACCTTCTGAAAAAGGAACACACAGTAAAAATGGTCTGATCTTTACACTCATGAATGAAATCACAGAGATACGTGGGCTGGCTGAGAAGAACAAGTCAACAATGGATGTTTTATTTCTTTGTAAAACAGGTACTGCAGCATGCGGTCCTCTGCAACTGCTCCAAGGAAGGGAAGAATCCACTGGATGCGAAAGGAGTCAGCAGTATTCAGGAACAGACCCTGTGAATGAAAATAAACTATTATTGTAAGTGCTTAAAAAGGGAAGCAATTAGCATAACTTAATGAAAGAAAAAAACCTACCCCAAACCCTAATCTTAAAACGGGATGATTTTTCATTAAATTCCCAGGCCTTAAAATTCCAGCATCAGGTCTTGGTGTATCTCTTATTATTCAATCACCCTTCCTGTCTAAACACTAATGTTGCAAAGAGCTGCCACATGTTATGGTTCCCGATAAAAGCATTGTTTTCCTCCAGCAGGTGACAGTATGGAAGGACGGCATGGTGAAAGCTGAGCATGTAGATTATACCTCATTCTGATTACCTCTGGGCTCCCCAAATTAAAGTCAAATGCTGCCTAGAAGCATCTATTACTTATATGTAGGAAGCACCCAATCTGTGGAGAGAGAGTGGGTTAGTCTTGAAAGCTGCCACTGTATAGTTTTTCATGGATATTATGCTCATACAAACACTTCTGTAATGCCTTTAAAATAAAACAAAAATGAATATAAGACATGGAGGATGAAAATGGTTACAGACCAGCAGAGGGACAGCCAAGATGCTGATGTGCGAGTCTACTCTACTTTTCAAGCTACATCTCATCTCTTGCAAACACATACAAGACTTTGAATCTCACTTACAAAGGCATTTGTTGCTACACTTCTCCTGCCCAAGGAATATGTGTGAAATCACATGAATCAGATTATTTTCTGTCCAAATAAGTCACTGAAATATGTGTACAGTACAAAAACATTACTGTGGTTGTTGCAAGAGCCACAACGCCATGCCGAGGTGTAGGCAAACTCCCAGTTGCCATGAGGCTCAGGATACCCTGCAGAGGAGCAGAAACACTAGCCCTGACCCAGCATCTAGTGAAATGTCCTTCAATTACTCGATTCTAAAGATGCAGTTTGGGTTTAATTCTTGTATGCACTAGCACTGAGGAGACAAGATTTAAAGGACAGTCAGCATCCAGAGCTGATGGCGGGAAGAACCCAAAGTCTAGTGATGACCTAAATAGGACTATCTAAAGTGACTACCTAAAATCCTGAAAATCATCCAGCTCTATATTGCTGTGAGCAGTTTTGAGAGATAAGAGAAATATCTGAGGCATTCTTCTGTTATCTGATGATGGTAGAGGTCTGTCCTGGAGGTCCAGAGGCTATCAGTAACTTTGCTTCAGTAAGAGACCATATGGGAGATGAAGGGGATATACACAGAAAAGCAAAGTTATGTCAATGCTTAAGTTTGTCATTGACATGACATAAAATAAAGATGGCAAAGTGAAGCCTAGAAGCCTGGAATAACTAAATTATTGCTTTTAGCTTTCTTTTTTTTGTCAAAATAATTGATGAAAAAGCAGTACCTATGAAGCCTACTGGGCTGCTTCTGAAATGGATTTAATTGTTGGATCTCTGATAGTATAAAAAAAAGTGGGTTAGAAATTTTTGCAGAAAAATTAATTTCTTTTTCATATGCAAGTTCAAAATCATGATCACTTTGTGATATCAATGCATTTTAATTAACATTAATCTTATTTTTCATCAGACATGCTAATAGAGATGGGGGGGATTATTCTTTTTTTCTTTTTTACAGCTTTCCATTTAGAAGATATAACATGAGTGTTTATTGATAAACTAATAGAATGCATGATGAAATGATTCTAGCGTTAAGCTGCTAAACATTGATGAACAAATTAATGTTATAAAATATGTACAAACTACAATGTGATTCGTGTTTATTGAACCATGTATGTCCTTGCCAGATAAGCTGTCAGTAAATATTTTATCAGATACACATATTTAAATTAATGCAATTAAAGTGAAAAACAGTTCATCAAAGCATTGTTACATCTGGGTAGAAAACAAAAACAATAGTAATTACCATTATTAGATGTAGTGTACAGTATATGACATTACACCAAATGGAATTCAAACCAGAAAAAAAAATTCTGTGTGGAGGTTTCTTATGCAAGTAAATAAGAATAAAAGCCTCATTAATTAAAACTATTTTGGCACAATTCCTGCTAATAGTGGTTTTATATCTTTCACATTTTCCCCCTATACTTCTCTTATTGTGTCTGTCTATAAACTCTTTGGTGTAGAAACCTTTTATTCTGGGACCTGAATGCAACTCAAAAACTTAGAGTCAATAAAAATTACATTATTTATTGTACCACCAAATATTTGAGTACCTCAGCTGGTCATTCCCAGTATATCTTTCTTCCTGTTAAATGTCAGTAGTCTCAACCCAAGAACAGACTTTCCTCCAAAGCCGCATCCCAGTTAACCAGTGGTGCACGTTGTAGTTGTGTGCAGAAAACACGTGCAGCAAAGACGGCTGGGGTAGCACAGGCTCTGCACATGAACGGGACCTCATTCTTCTGGCCCCTCAGTCCATTACAAATTTAAGGGGAAAATGTCCCTTTTCCTTTACTCTAATGGTGTGGTGGAAACAAACCTATGTCCTTCCCTGACAGCCTGCCGCTCTCTGAAATGGCCATCGTGAACTGTGATCCTCCACCAAGGTCAGCCTCATCATATACAACAGTTCTCTCATGAAGGTGGAAAGCAGGAAATCCTGTTCTCTTCCACTACTCTCATCTTGACTGCTTGGACACAAATGTGGCTTTCTAGGTGCCACTCTGGGCTGGATGGGCTTTCGGCCCACACCATGGCAATTCTTCTGACTGTCTGCTTGGCCCAATTGAGGAGGTCCTAGTTTGCAGAAGAGTTAAATGAAATATGAATCCAGGGAGCGATTGTAATTTATGCTTTTGGAACCACGATGAGATGCCTTAGCTGCTCTGTGCTGTGCCCTATTCAAAGGATACTTACTGAATAAATCTGAATAATGAATGAATGAGAAGAGACTGTTATCTGGTCTGTACGTACAAAGAGGCTAAGTTTGTCAAATTAATTATTCACTGTGAATTATTCACTTAGCTCCAACAACCTCTCCATAATCCATCTTCTTCCGTCCATCCCAAGTGTTACGAACGTGCTCTATACCTAGCTTATGTTTTAGCCTCGTTCTTTGAGTTATGTGTGACGTAGACTACAAACACGGAGCACAGACTCATGATAGCATGAGGGGAAAAAAAAGATTATTCTATTTAAAATGAACTTAATAGCTGGAAAACAAACAAACAAACAAACCCCAGGTACAAATAGCTATAAAAAAGTAGAGAGCACATTGAACATATCTAAGGTCCCGGTCTTGCAAACATATGGACGTGCGCTTTACAAGCAGCAACCTTGACAAGATCAATGGGAGGAGGCACGGTGCCAGAGTTAAAGTGAATTTATAAAAGGAGGAGCCAAAAGTTCATGAAAACACAAAAGCACTTATAGGGTTGTGGCAGTTGAAATAAAGCGTTAAGAAAGTGGAACCTTTTATAATTAAAGATGTACTTTCACTGTGTTCTTTCTTATTTCTTATGCTCATTAGGAACATTCAACATTTTTGTATTACTAATTCTCAACAGGTTAACTAATTTAAAATATTCAGATTTTGCTACTGCTAGTATTGCTGAGCAATACCTTAAACTCACTATTACAGAGAATAGGCAAAAGGATGACACAGTCAAATTGTAATGCAAAGCCCTAATGTAAAATATGAAATATGAAGAATGTGGCCTATAAGAACTGAGGTAAAATCATAGCTCAGAAATCCTTCTGCAGTTCACCTAGTTTGGAGAACATATGAATCCCAGAAAACAAAATATTTTTAAGACTGAGGGCGCAATGTAGGCTTTATTTTTATCAAGTGAGTTTAAAGAGATATTTAAAGCTAATACTTCACTTTCTTTATGGCGTATTTTGTTTTATGCTAAGCGGAATCCAAAAAGATCCTATTAATGAAGATGGTTTAATGCCTGTGCATTATTATAATGCACTCCTTTGTTCTACACTTTCTCTGTGTGTCATAGACTAAGTCATTAATCAATGGGTGCTGAAAAATAATTGTCTAGTTCTTAACAATCTTCTATTGTTGAAACATTTGGAATTTTAAGATAAAGATGTACTGGCTGCTCTGAAAAAAAATGTGGTTTAAGATTACCCTTCATGGAAGTGTGGGCTTATTGTTAGAAATGCAAAGCAGATGACCTGGTTTTAATGTGTTTTAGTGCACTGTTGTTCAATTGCCTATTCAAATTGTGCTCGAAAAGTAGACTTCATTAATGTCACAAAATAATGATTTTGTGTGTTATTTTATTGTACTGGCACATTAATTAAATGGAGAAGCATCATAGAATTACACAGGATTTAAAAATAGAAGTAGAAAATCTTTTTGGTAATAATAATAATGATAACTCTTAGGCCATTTAATACAATTTAAGAATTATATTCTTTTTGTACTTCTACCCTTGATGCCAGATATACATAAAAGGCACACATTGATTACAAATCACCTGGGAATACGTGTCTGTAACAATCCATTTCAGTGACTCACCTTGGAGATCTGTCTGACAACCTTCATATAGACTGGGGAAATTCTGTGGAAAATCTTATAAAGCTGAAGGTTCCCCAATAACACAGAATACTTCGTTTTCTTCTGAGAGGAATACTGCAAAACTGGACATCAGCTAACTTCTACCAGCTGTTTCAGCTCTACCAGCACACTGCTTTGGTTGTTAAGGCCACAGAAGTTGCCTGGAAGAACACTCCGTCTGAATGCCCTCTAGTCCACCTCAGGGTCTTTTAAATAACCTTAGAAACTAAATGAAAGGAAGAACATCTCTTTTATCACAGCTCTTCCCAGAAAGTGCAGGTACAGATACGGCTGCTCAGGATGCTGGAGGTGGACACGCAAATCTGAGTTACCACTATGAGATATGAAGTAAAAAAAGCCCCACAAAAATTCCAACACCCCGAACTTGCTGGATGAAATGCGTGAAAATATTTACTGTATCCAACAAAGAATATTAGCAACATGAGAATCTGGACCACAGAGCTCTTCCATCAAACTCCAGTAAGTGGAGAGAGTCTCAGTAACTTAAAGACAACTGGCCAAACCTCTTTCACATCATCGACAGCTCATCATGAGAGTTTTGTGCAAGGTGATGTTCCTTACGTATACAGCATCATTTATCCATCGTTTATCATCAGTCCTGGCTAACCAGGGAGGCCCCAGTTGACTGGAGGTTGGCAAACGTGATGCCTATCCACAAAAAGGGCTGGAGGGAGGATCTGGGGAACTACGGGCCCGTCAGTCTGACCTCAGTGCCGGGGAAGGTTATGGAACAGATCATCCTGAGTGTCATTACACAGCACATGCAGGAGAACAGGGTGATCAGGGCCAGTCAGCATGGGTTCATGAAAGGCAGGTCCTGCTTGACGAACCTGAACTCCTTCAATGACAAGGTGATCCACTTAGTGGATGAGGGAAAGGCTGTGGATGTTGTTTACCTGGACTTCAGTAAAATCTTTGACAGTTTCCCACAGCATTCTCCTGGAGAAACTGGCTGCTCATGGCTTGGGCAGGTGTTTGCTGGGTAAAAAACTGGCTGGAAGGCTGCCCCAAAGAGGGGTGGGTGAATAGAGTTATATCCAGTTAAATCCGGTGGGACTCGATGATCTTAAAGGTCCCTTTCCACCTAGATGATTCTATGATTCTCTAACATCATGTGATACTGGCTACCCTTGGGGGAAAAAACGTGTGGTAAAAGAGGTTGCCCAAGAGGGAAGCCTAGGATGAGAATAGAGGGCTTGAGCGTACAAGCCCAGGACAATCACAGAGGTCCTCAGAGCACAAGTGGGGCAGTTCTTGATCAGTGCAGGAGCTGGGTACGTGTGGGTTTAAGGCAAAACAGAGAAAACTAAGAAGCAGCAAATAAAATATCACATTAATGGCAAGAAGGCAAAGAAGCTAACAGAAACATACAAAAGACAGTAACAGCTTCCTTAAGGACGGAATTAAAAGAGGAAGAATGGGAGGGATTACTCCAACACTGCCTGCCCTGGTTATCCTCACAGGTTATGCATAGCGATGTCTCCGGCACTGCTTTTTGATTTGCCACTCACCCCTGCAAACTCAGCAGATATGTGTAAGCTATTCTCCTTTGCTAGATAACTGGGTTAAATAGATGAGAATTTTAAAGGCCAGTGCGTGTGTGTGTGTTTTCTGCCCCAACCTTCCCGCACACCAAGGTGGTTGGTAGGGCAGCACCGAGTCAGAGTAAACTGGGATGCCACCATCCTGGGCCACTGTTTAGCAGCCAGTCCACATATGAATGCTACAGAGATGTCTTGTATAATTCAGAGTAACGAAGGTCTCATGGGTCTGGCCTGGTGTGTTGTACCGAGCTCATATACCAATTTAGTAACAGGGAACTTAAGAGCTACAGGCATGATTTTAGTTATTGTTAACTACTTTCCTCAATACTTTCCTCGCAGTCCTGAGTAATGTGCTCTGGGCAATCCTGCTTTGGCAGGGGAGTTGGACTAGATGATCTCTAGAGGTCCCTTCCAACTCTGAAAATTCTGTGATTCCGTGATTCTGTGATATGACAATCACCGTGGGAGAGTATTGAGTTAGAAATGGCATGTGAAAAGAAACAAGAGGAAACAAAGTAGGTGGAGGAAAGACATGGATTATTAATGGTATTTTTTAAAATACTCTCAGCTTGCTGGTAGTTATTTCAGAGGGTGGGTTGATTATTTAATCTTATCAGATTTCGTTTGCGTTTTGATTTCCTTTTTTTATTCAATTAGAATTTTGAAGTGATATATTAGCCCTTTTCAAGTAAGTGATGAACTCTCACTGACCTCGATATCAATAGAAACAGGAATAGTAGCACTCAATTGTACCACCTATTTTATTTATACTGGCCACAACTTTAGTAAAATCCTAAAGCCGGTGGCTGTACAGATTATTGCAAATACGCTCAGATTTTTGAGAAGAATGAACTTACATACACATGAAAAAAAGAGCAGAGGGTTTTGTTAACATTCTCAAATGTTTACTGCTTTTCTTCTTCCTACTGGCTATTTATTTTTCCGTGATTAAACAGTGAGCTCATTGCAACAAGCAGAGTGCTTATTTCAGTGCCTGGAAATCATATAACACATTGTGCAGGTTATTGCAAATAAATACTAAAGCCCATTACGGGAAGCTGAGTCCTGCCATTGCATTTTGTCTTTCTGGTTTAGCTGCTTGAGGAATGTGTGTGCTTTATTTTCATTTTCTGCGTGTGCTTATATAAATGCTGGAGAACCTTAACATATATATATATGTCCACACCTAGGGCCAAACATGCAATAGAACTGATAGTCTCGTTTTCTAGTGTGATGGCTACAATAAAGGAAAATTCCGTGCCGAGTAAATAAGGGGGAAGGCAGGGAGCTGCCAACTTAAACATACTCTTCTTTAGCACCTCGAACTCTCAAGAAAAGGTCTTTCACTGTGTCATAAATCATTGAGTGATGAAGAATAATTGTCTAGTTCTTAATCGTCTTCTATTGTTGAAACATTTGGAATTTTAAGATAAAGATGTACAGTTTGTATGGGAAAAAGTGTTGTTTGAGATTATCCTTTCTGAAAATGTGAGCTTATTGTTATAAATGCAAAGCAGATGACCTAATGTTAATGTATTTTAGTGCTATTTTAGTGCTGCCTATTCAAATTGTGCTAGCAAATAGACTTCATTAATGTCACAAAGTAATGATTTTGTGCATTATTTTATTAAACTTAAACATTAATTACATTTAGAAATACTTTGCATCTATAAAACGTTTGAAAACAGTATTCTACCACATTATTGTAATAATAGAAGGAAACAGTTCGAAAGCCATTGAAAGCTCGTTCTTTCTTTATACTTTTTCCTAGGTGTGTGCCATAAATAGAAAGAATACACTGCAAGTGATTACAACCCAGCTAGGAATACACAGCTCTGTGTAACTCAGTTTTAGTATTCTTGCAGGACAAAGAGAATAGCTTAGCAGAGTTCAGTTTTATTTTTCCTTCTACTTCGTAGCATGACGGAACTTGAAACACAGAATTGCAACGCAGGCTACTGAGGCCAGACAGATCCCTCTACTTCCAAACTAGTCCAGCCTAGTTATGAAAAAATAATGCATTATATAAAAGTAAGATCTTGTCTTTCAAGAAAGCCTTAATGGTTTACTGTGAAAATGTAGAGAAATGGCACCCTGGTTTGCAAAATAAATGACCTTGATAACAGAATTCCTGGAAGCGCCTTTCATGATGAAGCAAACCTTAGGTAAATGAAATAGGTTTTTTTCCTCTCTCCCCCCACCCCTGAGCTGTATTCATATACTGTGTTTATACAGAGAGAACTATAAGTTCACAATTCAAACATAACAGATCACACATATTGTGTGAATTTAAGAGAAGAGCTGGCACAGTACGGCATAGCATCCATCAAAGAATGATTTATTTCTACACGTAGCTTTGGTATGAAGAACAACTAGTTAAAACAAAACTGGTACATGATGGAGGGGATTCTGGTAAGAGGAAAAAATTGTCTGCAAAACCTATAAGCAGGCATACATAATTCTTGACCTGCTCCTATTGCAGAGGGGGGAAAAGCCCCTACAGCTCTAATATAATAAAAACTGCAACTATGAGAATGTAGAGCTCATTAATCAGTCTGCACTAGCCCTTAGGGCCAGTGGTGGGGTACAGAAAAGGAAAGTTCACTACTGAGAAAGAAATTGCTAACTCTCAGTCTTACTTATCCCCAATATAATTAGAAGAGCTGAAAATCTGGGGAATGTACCTCCATTTCTCATCCCTCCTTATAATTTGCCTTTATAAGAAAGGCGCAGTCAAGCCCATGACTTTGGACAATCCAGCAGCTGTACACTGGAGCAAGTAAGCTCAACGCTTCTCAGTGTTAAGATTTTAAAACATTTTCCACAGACACAGAAATAATAATTTTTCACCCTGCACATAAGGAAGCCTGAAGGTCTGCAAATGAGCTACCTAAAATCATATCGCTCGCCTCCATCTTTTGTAGACAAGAACCATAACACGAGATTATGCCAACTTTGAGAATATATGTATGCACTCATATTGTCTTGTAAGGAAAATGACCTAGTGGGATAGAGATGCATATTCTAGAGGAACGGGGCTTTAGGCTTGGCTTTTTTTAGTCTTTTTTTGTCGCACAAAAAGTCATTTAACCAGGGTGGGCATAATTTTCCCCATTCTTTTAATTTAAACAGGATTTATTCAAATTTTATTTGTTATCTTGGTTAAAAATTAAACCAGAAATATTGCCGTTATATGTACCTATTTTCTAAACTATCTTGGGGGAAGAAACAGTGATGCTTCTCCAATAGCCCTCTAAAACCTCTAAAGCAGTGGCACAGCCACCACAGGTAAGGTTAAGATAATTTTAGACTTAAGCTTTCAACAAAATAATTCTCTTTCATGCTGCCAATGAAAAAGCCAAATGATATAGGACCTTCCTCCTTTTATGTGCTGCATAAACAGGGAAACAAAAGTGAAAAATGTGTATACGTAAACCCCAGCCTATGTCCAAAAGTTACTGTCTGCTCAAAATAACAATATTATATGATCATTAAAAAAAATGACAAAACAACCAAAAATAATTTTCCATCTACCAGCTACATTTACCTGTGATTATATGCTCTACTGCTTCATTAATATCCAAATAAATTTGTTACCAAAGAGAATTTATTACCATATTCATAATTTTACACTTTGTGACTAGCCAATAACATTTGAGTAATCTGTTTAAATGTAACCACCTTCCCTGTTGCAAACACCACTGCTGACCTTAATGTCATGCAATATTATCTGCTCAGCAAATTGCACCAGTAGTCTCATTGTATTTTTTAGCACACAAGCTTATCAGGAAAAGTCAGGAAGAGAAAAATTCACAGTTCTTCGGAAAAGAAATTGAAGTAATAAAACAAAGATAATATTATTAACAATTCTAAGTTCAAATACAGTTATATTAGCAGCAGGAACCAGAGCTGCTTGTTAGTCCTTTAAACAGTGTCTTATTAAAGAAGTCCCAAATGCTGGTAAGTCAGCCAAGCTTTTCTCCTTCCTCTCTGTTCCCACTCTTGTTTCACCACGGATCCCAGCTTTGGGAACACGTGAACTTGGACAAATTCAACTTCTCAGTATTATGAGCATCACCCACGACTCAGAAGCATAAAACTATCATACAAAGGGATAAACTATAAAGCTGACATACAAAACCAAAACCTCTTTTTCCTCTACCAGAAGTACATGCCTCAGCACTACCCTGCACAAATATGCTGATATGGACTGCTAGCGAGGTTGGTGAATGAGGTGAAGAAGTGGAAATGTATTTGCCACTTATATGTTTCTAGTATATTCTCATCCTGAGCAAAAGAAACCAAAATATTCTTATGGATGGCCTATACAAAGCGTATTTGAAAAAGAGGAAGTCTGTCATACAAAGAAGTTTTATGATGGTATGTAAAGCTTTGACTCTCACCAAAATGGGAAGAGCCAACAAGTCAACCCATCTGCCTGGGTCTTGAGTTGATCCTGAATGGGACAATGGCAAACCAGGACCTTGTTGCACCACTGTGGGATTTAATCCCATAATAGGGATAAATTGATCTGTGCCTGTTAGCAGCTTGGACTCACGGTGCAATAGGCCTTGTCAGGTATATCTTACTGGGAAGGGTAAGCCCACCGGAAAAAATGGCAAAGATGGATCAAACTGTGGATTGAGCACATGGGGACTGGAGGAAGGGAAGCCATATCACAGAAGCTCACAACTACAGGACTTGGAAGTGCAACACACTTAATATTTGACTTTTGCAGCTCATGTTAGACCATACCTAGCCTCAATTTAGTTCAAGTAATGACTTTGCACATGTGACAGCAGAGAGCTTAGGGCAGGTTCGGAGCTGCTGTATGGCACAGAGCTTCCAGAGGAGCCTTCTGCCAAGAAGGAGGAGAAGATGATCTGCCTGTATGATTTGTCACATGGATTGAACCGTAATGCTCCTTAGTCCCAGGTGGAAAGTGTCCCACCACCACTTCAGCCTGGAAAAATACTTCTGGGTTTCTCAGCTGGCAGATGCTTTGCTACAACCAGCAGACGTCTTCCTCAGGAGAAAGTAGAGCTTTTGGAAATCTTAGCTGGCAGAGGGAGCTGGGCCGCAAGAGTGAGGCAGGGTTTATATATAGAGCATCTTTTCTGAAGTACTCTTTGTTATTTTATACCTTCTAGATGTAACTAGCATTTGACATTGGTAAAGTGCCTGTCAGGGAACAGCTATATAGCTTTAGGATACTGTAACCATAAGAGTATTATTTCCTTGAGGGGGTGCAACCCGCTGAAAGGAGAACGGAAAATTAGGGCTGAAGGAGTGTCAGTCTATGCGAACTCACTTATGGATGGAAGGAAAAAAAAATATTGCTGAATCAGCACAATGTGCCTTTCCATCCCACGCTGCTATCTCCGGCAGCTCCCTCATTAAGGTACACATTTTAAACCTAGAAGTCTGAGTTTTCAGTGCTTAAATAAATAGCCAGCCTCATTCTGAGATGTAATGATTTGGTGAGTCTGTAAACACAATTTACAGACAATACCAAGTATTTTCCATTGAAAAATAAATAATTTCTAGCAGTTACAATTCTTTAACACGTGAAATAAACACTACACACACAGAGCAGGATATCTTTGTCAGTGACGTGGACAGTGGGATTGAGTGCACCCTCAGCCAGTTTGCTGATGACACCACACTGGAGGGGAGGGATGCTATCCAGAGGGACCTGGACAGGCTTGAAAGGTGGGCATGTGCAAACCTCATGAAGTTCAACAAGGCCAAGTGCAAGGTCCTACGTCTGAGTCAGGGCAAGCCCAAGCACAAATACAGGCTGGGTGGAGAATGGCTTGAGAGCAGCCCTGAGGAGATGGACTTGGGGATGTTGGTTGATGAGAAGCTCCACATGAACCATCAATGTGCAATCACAGCTCAGAAAGCCAATTGCATCCTGGGCTGCATCAGAAGAAGTGTGGTCAGTGGGTCGAGGGAGGTTATTCTGTCACTCTACTCTGCTCTTGTGAGAACACACCTGGAGTACCGGATCCAGCTCTGGTGCCCCCAACATAAGAAGGACATGGACCTGTTGGAGGGGGTCCAGAGGAGGGCCATGAAGATGATCAGAGGGCTGGAGCCCCTCTTCTATGAAGACAGGCTGAGAGAGTTGGGGTTGTCCAGCCTGGAGAAGAGAAGGCTCAGGGGAGACCTTATCGTGGCTTTCCAGTACCTAAAGGGGGCCTATGGGAAAGATGGGGAGGGACTCGCTATCAGACAGCGTAGTGATAGGACGAGGGGTAACCATTTTACACTGGAAGAGGGAAGATTTAGATTAGATATTAGAAAGAAATTCTTTACTGTGAGGGTGGTGAGGCACTGGAACAGGTTTCCCAGAGAAGTTGTGGAAGCTCCATCCCTGGAGGTGTTCAAGGCCAGGCTGGGTGGGGCTTTGAGCAACCTGGTCTAGTGGGAGGTGTCCCTGCCTATGACAGGGGGGTTGGAACTAGATGATCTTTAAGGTCCCTTCCAACCCAAACCATTCTATGATTCTATGATATAACTATTCGTAAATGTGGACTTTTTAATGGGTAACCTTTGTAATCCCTCATAGAAGGTGTGCCCTGGATATTAAATTCATACTGCACCTAATTTCAGCCAGAGTCTCAATTCCATAGTTCAATATTTTTCATTTATTTCAGGTCTTCATGGTTTGTTTGTACAATGCTGGAAAGCCATTTAAGTTATTCTTCATGCTACAGTTCTCATTTTGGTATTCATGAAAAACTTCTTTTCCAAACAAACAACAAAACTCCAAAATCCTAATCTGTTTTTTGCCCCTCCAGGGTGTGAAGAGTAACAACTCTAAAAAGAAGCATTTGCAACTCAGGAAAGCCCACATCTGTAGAAGCATATAAACCGAAGGGAGAAAATATCTTTCATTAAGTCAGAGCAGATCTATTTTGTATTCCAGCCATTTACATAGAACAGGATTATACTTCAGCACTGAATAAGTGGTAAAGTAATACTTGGTAAAGTATATATTATCTTCTTAAATATAATCTTGTAATCAGATGTAGCAGCATCTTAAACAAATGCATTCCTCAATAGGTGATGTTATACCATGCAAAGTAGGGGAATCATTTCACAGGAATTTGATACACTGTTAGTGCTTTTATCTTGTTCCTAAGACACAGCGTTGTTTGGGCATTAAAAGAATATTAAGTCCAAAGTTGCAAAATGCAATTTGTAGCCTGTTTCAGTGTTGTTTGCTGTGTTCCTCATATTTTGGTTTACAAAACCTTGTGACAGATTTGAGAAAAAAAAAAAAAAGAACAAAATCCCAATGACAGAGCACAGTTTACACTTCTCCTTCTTACTAAGCTACTACACATTTCCTTCTATTATAGGGAGCAAATTTTTCCGGGGTTAAGGCTAAGCATGAAGAAAGCAAGGCAGGCCATGGGTAACCAGACATGTGCAAGGAAATAATATTTTGCAAATAAAACCTGGGGGGACACTGTTGAGGCACAGTTTTCTAGGGTATGAAATCCCTTTGCAGTTCACTGAAATATATAAGGAATGTGTCATGTTGTCGCAACCGCTGTCTTTGAGTCTTCAGCACTGTGGACACATTTTCAGAGAAGAATTAGGTACGTTGACTGTCTTCAGTAAATTTGTCATCAAACATTGAACAACTGGTTCACAGTAGTGATACTTCGGCAGTATCTGCTCATTTGCGTTTCCATGCCAAATGTTCTTCATCCAGTTGACACCTTACACAGGACTATCTCTTCTCATTAAGCAGAAAGCAAACTCACTACATTGACATATTGTGTACATTTTGTGCTAGTGAAAAAGAATATATCTCAACAGATTAAATAAGAAAACTTGAATATTTGAAGCTTTTAAAAAGAAAATCTTGGAGCACTGTACGAAAAATACCAAGCTCATCCCAGGAACATCTAGAAGCCTTGGCTTGTTATGTATGGCACGCAGTGGCCGTGGCTTTGTGGTTTAAAGTAAACAGCTGAGGAGGTATCAAAGTACCTTAAATATGGCCAGTTTGAGGTTACCTGTGGAAACTTCAGCTATTATGTATGAAACAGAAATGCAAACAAAACAAACTAAAAAACCCACCAAACACCACAACACTGCAAAACTGCAGCAATCCATTCTCCATATCCCCATACATGTAACTCACAAAGTGCTCATTAAATCCCTCCCTCCCATTTACCCCACAGCCTGGAGGACACTGATTGCTCCTTTACAAGTCACTCCAAGACTAAGTAAAAGAAGTAAAAGACTGGTTTCTGCAGCTTATATTCTGTCTTTTTTTGTGTGGGTTTTTTTTTTGTTTGTTTTTTTTTTTTTTTTCCCCTGAATAAAATACAGACAGTTCTTTCCCATATAGTGGTCTCAGAGTACAGTAGCCATTTTTGTATTTTCTCGGCTTGCACCAAAAGATATGAGCAGGGTAGGTGCATGTCAATGTTTGCTGTTGGTTCCTTGTACAAAGTCTCAAATACTCACCATGGCATACATGGAGTAGCACCAGAAATCTCTTCTAAATTTGCAAGGTGATTATACTCAGTGAGGTGATGTTAACCATGCTGCTGGTAATGGTCATCACATCAACAAGCTGCAGAGTACCCAGGGTTTTGGATCTACTATGATGACGATGAATGTCCTGAGGCAGAGCAATGACACTCATAGACAGCTATGGACAGATATAAGACCTGAAACAGAGGGAAGAGCGCAGGAGAAATCATGGATCTTGAAAAATAAACGGAGTATATTACTACGTATCAACAACTACTTTCAAATCATAGTAGTGTTATTCTGCCTTAGATTCTGGGAGTTACTTTGTATTTTAAAAATCTGAATGTTATCATAGCAAGACAGAAATTTGTTACCCAATACATGGTTAGTTTATTTCACTATTTTAAAATTACTGACACGCCTCTCCCCCTGCCCCCAGTATAGAAGTTGTTTGTGCTTTTCAGTGTTGATTCATGTACATTCTTATTTTGAATAGGACTTTCTTCAGATAAAGACAGGTAAATACAGTTACAGGTAAATACAAACCCCACTGCTGTACAAGTTAGAAGGCAACACAGGCTTACTATAGAGAAATATTGTAATTAAGACCTCTATTTTGCTAACACAATCTGGTTTAATTTTAAACATACAGTTCTCCCATCAATGTCAGCGGTATTACTCTCATGCCTAAAGATATGCAGATGCTTAAGTGTTTGCAGGATTGGCTATTTAGTTAGTAGTTAGCAGTTAATTGATTCCACCAACTAATTAATAAAGGAGGCAACATTGCATTTCCTATTTCAAAATCCAGTCATGAAGGTTGCTCTGTTAAAGGATTAATGAGATTTGTCTTGGCAATTCCATATGCTTATCCTTGTTCCAAAGCAATGGTTTCTTCCCAAAAGGAGCTACATCTTAGAGGTAAGGATAATTTTAGAATCACGAAATCTGGGAAAGGAGAGGTGTGTGCGTAGAGAAGACAGAAAGTCTTACTTTTATTTTTTTCTAGTCTAGAGAGAATCAGTTTTAATTTAATGAAGAAGCTGTTTCTGTAGAAGAAGGGTCAATGGGAAGATAAACAGGAGATTTTGGCATGTAAATAAAGATTCGTAAAGAATTGCAACCATTGTCAGGACTACCCTCACTGACTTCAGAGGAGCTCTATGCACAGAGCATCTGCAGCTTGGGCTAATTGTCTATTTCTTTATCAAACAGCACTAACCTGTTTCCCTGTCAATATCTTCTGGCTGCAAATTCTACAGCTTATAGCTGTGTTCATTTCTCATCCACTTTAAATTTGCAGAGGATTAATTTAATTGACTGTTTTGTTAGCCTTATGATACAGGAAAGGATAAAAAGTAATCCCTAGCTGCCAAAAGATCATTGCAATAGAAAATGTACTTGCACTCAAATAAATATATATTATAAACATATAAGTATGTTCATGCTCTTAAAGAGACTTTTGTATCAAGTCCCCTGTTCACATAGCATTTAACTTCTCTCTGTCGTTCCCCATGGTTTGCCCGCCTTTATTAGTCCGTGGAGAAGGAGTGCAGCGCTTACCTGAGATGTTCCAAACTGCAGAGCAGGTGATGGTGAGCAGAATCTGCTCTCCTGCTTTGAAGATATGTGTGGAGGCTGGCTTTCCTTGCTGTGTAAAGTTCATTTGCAGATGTTTGTATCTCAAAAACTAGAAGAGCTAATTATTTAAAAATTATGCAGCACTTTCATCAGTCAGTCAGTAGCTTAAGAAGTGCGATGTTTCAGAAATATGTTCATTTGTCTAGACTGCATCAAAGGCATAAAACCAATTTTTTAAAAGCCTGATCTGTGTGACAATTGTGTATTGTGCCTCAGATTCTCTTTTCAGATTGAAAATCACTCAGTGCTTCAAAAGAAAGATTCAAAAAACAACTGAAGTATAAAGGGATAAATTAAGATTCTATGTAAAGATTCCCAGTGCAGTTAGGAGGTTTTGAAAAAGCATACATTTCAAATGACTTGCTAAGCATTCTATCTGCCAAAAGTAATAAAATAATAATTTGTACTGGTTAAATATCTTTCATCAAAGAATCACAGAATGTATTATAAAGCTGGCAGTAAACTTATTTTGACTAGAAAGAAATTAAGATACAAAGAGGTTTAGATCCAAATAACTGTTGCTGATATGGTGCTTTCTGTGCCAGGATGGAAGAGGTGGACCACCTTTCACATTCAGGAAATCATGGAATAATTTGGGTTGGAAGGCACCTTTAAAGGTCATCTAGTCCAACCTCCCTGCAATAAGGAGGGACATCTTCAACTAGATCAGGTTGCTCAGAGCCCTGTCCAGACTGACCTTGAATGTTTCCAGGGATGGGACATCTACCACCTCTCTGGGCAACCTGTGCCAATGTTTTACCACCCTCCACTGTAATCCCCCAGCCTGTATTGATCACAGAATCACAGAATGGCCAGGGTTGGAAGGGACCTCTGGAGATCATCTAGTCCAACCCCCTGCCAGAGCAGGGTCACCTACAGCAGCTTGCACAGCACGGTGTCCAGGTGCGTTTTGAACATCTCCAGTGTGGGCGACTCCACAACCTCCCCGGGCAGCCTGTGCCAGTGCTCTGCTACTCTCAAAGTAAAGAAATTCCTCCTCATGTCAAGATGAAACTTCCTGTGTTCAAGTTTGCGGCGGTTGCCCCAACCCAGATGCAGGACCCCGCACTTGGCCCTGTTGAACCTCATGAGGTTCACATGGGCCCACTTCTCAAGCCTGTCCAGGTCCCTCTGGATGGCATCCTGTCCCTCAGGCATGTCAACTGCACCTCTCAGCTTGGTGCCATCTGCAAACTTGCTGAGGGTACACTCAATCCCACTGTCTATGTCATTGATGAAGATATTAAACTGTACTGATCCCAATACAGACCCCTGAGGGACACCACTTGTCACCAGTCTCCATCTGGACATTGAGCCATTGACCACTACCCTCTGGGTGCAACCATCCAATTAATTCCTCATCCACCAAACAGTTCATCCATCAAATCCATATCTCTCCAATTTAGAGAGAAGGATGTTGTGGGGGACCGTGTCAAAGGCCTTACAGAAGTCCAGAGAGATAACATCTGTAGCTCTTCCCTTGTGCAAGGTTCCCTTTGTTGCCTCAGTCTCTCATTCTTACCTGTAAGCTTTCAAACTGCTCATGGTTATTCTTCAGACAGCTCTTTCACACTGTATCCATTTCTTGACGTAGAGGGCAATGCCTCCGGCCCTCCTTCCTTGCCTGTCCCTTCTGAATGGCCTGTAGCCATCGACAGCTGCACTCCAGTCATGGGATTTGTCCCACCAATGGCAACTAGGTCGTAGCTTTCTAACAGCACAGTGGCTTCCAGCTCCTCCTGTTTGCTGTCCACGCTGCGTGTATTGATGTAGAGACACTTCAGCTGGGCTGTTGGACGTGTCACCTGTCTAGAGGAACACCTCTCAGTTCCTTTGAGGTGCTTCACTGGTGTTTCCCTGTTGGCTCCTATTACCTCAGGAGCCCCTGGCTCATGTCCATAAGACTTCAAGTGTGCTGCAGCGTAGCCAGCACACCTCAGAGCAACAGGCTGAGGGCCCTCGCTTGGTCAGCGGTCCCTGCTGCAAAGCAAGACATATTCCTCAAAGTCACAGCATATCTACAGTCTGTTCTTTCCATTGAAACACAAATATTTAAGCATTATCTACACTCATAATCACAGGCAGAAAGAGGGCAAGGGAAAAACAAAGCACTCTGCTCTGCAGCATCCTCAGCCTTCCTGGGAAGGAGAAAGCCTTCTGGACTCTGCAGCCACAACCGCAAGCCTGGCTTCACAGATGTGGTGTATAAGTCCTTAAGCACCTGATCCACAACATTTATAGAGCAAAGAGTGTGAGGCAGGTGGGTGCCAGTCGGGTACTGGCAGGTATATCTATACATGAGGTGAGGGCATGCTGGCCTGTTCCTGCGGCAGCTCTGGATCCCTCTGACCAGCACCACTGCCTTCTCCTTGGCCATACCCCAGGCAGTGGTCGCGGCTCTGCCAGCCAGCTGCCCCTGAGCACTGGGGAGACAAAGGCAAAAGCACACTGCTGCTCACGTGCAAGATGCGCAGCGCGGCTGAGGGAACCTCCAAATGGGAATTAAATATCAAGAGTGTCACATTTACCCCCTGACGGCTTAACAGAGCTCCACCTGCATGGAAAAGGGCTCCCACCCCACTGAGGCAGTGCCGTGCCGGCTCCAAGGCTGCTTTCTGCAATGAGGTGCAGCACCCAGAAGCCGTGAGATACAACGTAAGGCTCTGTGGGTTGAGCCGCTGTCATGCAAGAGAAAATGTATTCACCACAAAATCTTCCAGAGGAGAGAAAAAGGAAAACTTTTGCTTTTATTTAAAAAATAAGTTTCTTCTGATGAATCTTTGCTTGAAACATTCCTGGATGCACGTACCTGTACAAAATGAAAGAATCAGAAATCTTAGATTTCACCAATTAGAAACGATTCTGAACCACATTGCTTTTCCAGGGGTTCGTGTTCAGACTCTGAGCAGAAGACTGCAGTTGGCAGCTCTGTCCTGACAAACCTGAGCAAAACCCTCAGATCAGGCAACCTTTGCCCTCAACCAAGCGTCACCACCTTTAATTATGAAGTTGTGAACACTTGGTAGAACAAGCTAAAAGAAAATAACTTAGCACTGGACTAAAAGAGAATAATTTAACAGTGGATGCTGCGAGATTACCAGGTCCACTAACCTTTAGTACTCGTGCTAACCTTATCTATTCACTGCGAGTTCATTTTGCAAAGAGTAAGATGGATCGTATGCTAATTTTTTTTCAAGTAACAACTTTCACAAGTAGTGCAGTGTAAAAACTGTCTTCCTAAGACTAAGTGTCCTTTAAACTGTTGCTTGCTGGAGCCGGGAAGCCCAGGTTGGCAGCAAACTAACTGTGCTAAAACAGTGCTCTGGTCTTTTCAACTTTTCTCATCTTGGAAATCTAAATTAGAACCCCCTGCAGGGCAGTTTTCTTTCTGTGTGGCTCCTACCGGCCAAATTCAAGTCCTATTGAAGTCTGTCTACCACCACCACCAAAGTCCTGCCTGTTTGTCTTCGGAGAAGCTCAGCGCCTAATGAGAGGAAGGTGGCTGGTTGAGGTGCTGTGCAGCAAGAGCAAAAGGTGATTGTGTTTCCAACGAACTTAAACACCAAATAAGGGCAGCTGAGAAGGCGGGAGGGAAGAGACACCAGGGAGGTGAAATGGCAGTCATGAGATCACACGAGGGGTCACAGCAGAATTAAGAAGCGAGCCCAGGCTCTTGGGCTGAAGTGAAGCTCTGCAAGGCTACGTGTAGAGGCTTAATTGTCACCAGCAGAGTTCGGAAGGGGCTGTTTCCCACCAAAGCGCTGTGCTATCGCAGCACGGCTTGATGGAGAGCAGAAAACAAGGCAAAGCATGCATCTTCTTCCTCGCCAGACACTTTGTGCAGGTGCCAGAGCACCCCGCAGTAGCTACAGTGCTGCCCATGTAATGTGTTTCTATGTGTAAAAGTGTTTTTAATACACTGTAAAATGCAGTCCCCTCATAAATGCGTAACGCTGGGTCCAAAGAGTGTTTTAACACAAGAGGTGGGAGTTGTTCAGGAATTTGTACTTTCAAGTATTTGTTCATGGGGAGAGGAGGAACGAGCAATACTATAAAGTGAAATTTAATGTAAATACAACACTAAGCTCCAATTAACTACAGCCTAGACATCTAAAATTAGGAGCAAAACCTCATGTTTAGGAACCTTAATATGATTTTTAGAGAAAAACTTATTTACTGAAAGCTATGAATATGAAGGGTGTCTGAAAATCAAGTCTTTGCTATTGTCAAAATATATCAGTGCCTTTCTTTAAACCCTGAGCTTAGGAAATCTGAATTAAGAGCAGTAAATGCAACACACACACACAACATCCAAAACCCAAACCCCTGCCTGCAATTGGAATACCTTCATCTGATTTTTGTGTCACCTAAGCTTTCCAGATAAAGATGGCTTTACAACTTCAGTGGCATAACAGTATCTTTTTTTCCTTTATTGTGTCTATTCAAGTCAAAATTCACCTATTTGTCTATACTGGCCTAACGTGCTTCTTAAACAGTGAGAATCTTATAAACAAACTGAAAACATAATTGCAGGCATTGCAAGAATAAAACAGAAACACAACTAGCTCTCCAAATTTCCTATAAAAAATTAGCAAGACAAAATCTATTTACTTTTTACTCCTAGGTTGCTTTTTCTTCTGTTTGATATCGTTGTTTTTAGACCACTTTTTTGCAAGTCATGAGAATACAGGATTTTTTTACCCAGTTGTCTAAAAACTCAGATGCATTACCCATGTGGGGATCCTGACGGTACTTTGTAATGGAAGGGAAAACAAGAATTAGGAAGAGAAAAATCAATTTAGCCACCAAGCATAAGGTTCACAGCCGAATTAGTTTCACTACTGATGGCAAAGTACTATGATTTGAAAAGGAAGCCCGACAAAGTAAGGAAGAGGTAATAGTCAGCAATGTTTTAAATTGTCTGGAAATAACCTGGGCCATGACACAGCACCACTGTGTTGCATGAGCACTACAGGTATTCTATTTTTCTATCACAGCTTCACATTCTTTCAGAAAAGAGGTAAACTGAATGTTTAAAGACCTGAGTGCAAGGGAAATATGTCACGCAGCAAGACATCTGCCGACTTTGTGTTTCATAGCATTACCAGAGCAGAGGACACGATTCAAAATAGAGCAGAATGAGAAAAGAGACCAAAGAGAGAACATGACCACAGCAATGAGACATCATTTATTCATACTTTTACTGCCAGAAAGTAAATAAAGTTATGCTTGTAATTATTGCAGCATATGTGGAACTAGAAGAAAAACTGCTGAAGCTTTATTGTCCAAATAGCACTTAAAGGTAGTTAATTTATACGCAAACACACTAAAGAAACAGTACCCATTATCACTGCTGTCCACTCTAACACATTCAATCTTCAGCCAGATTTAATTTAACAAGAAGAGCCTCAATCTGCCACTGCTGCAGTCTCTCCCTTCTGCACTTCACAGCTTCTTTTATGTGTCTGGAGAGAGAAGGAGGCGCTGTAATTAGCTGCTGATATTAACGGGCTTTCTTTTGCTTTATGAAGTTGGAAATAAATGGTCACATTACTGAGCAGACTGCTGGATGCTCATCATATTTTGTTTTAAAGAGTTATTTAAACTGGGCATGAGAGCTGTTGTTTCTGTGCTGCTTCCCCAGAGTGGCTTCCTGCCTTCATGTAATGGAGTTTTTCATTCTGTATCAAAGCAAATTTGGGGTCCTAGTTCTGCTTGTGTTAACAAACAGCATTGCTCCAGCCAAGGAGATTACAATCTCCGACATGAGAATATGAGGAGGAGCAGACAGCGCAGCAGCACAGAGATGAGTACAGATATCTTCTTCAGCAATTTACAAATCTGAGTCTGAAACAAGGTTGGTTTTTTTTGTTATTTTGCCTAGTACAAAATCAGATAAAGCTTCCTAGAAAGCAAGATATTCTCAGAAGTGTGTGGCAGCAATTTCATAAAAGTGTCATATTGTCACTGCTTTTCACAGTACTTGTAGGAACTTAATTTTCTCCAACCACTATCTCCAAGTTGGTTAAAACTGGCCAGAGGGCTAAAAAATTATCGGACAGGTCATGAATACAGGGGAAGATGGGCAGAGGAATGAGTTTAATGGTGGGGAGCTCACTTTAACGCTCAAAAGAGTGCAGAAAGCAGCACACCTGGCTGAGTTACAAAAGTCTTGGCTGCCAGAGGCTCACGCCATGGACAGATTTCTGTTAAATGGGCAGAACAGTCAAAGAAGAAGCTCCACCAAAGACAACATTTCTACTTTTCCCATACAATATCAGCTTCTCCTGGAGCTTCATGAAACACCTGCCACTGCTCACCTTTTAACAGTCACACCAGCACATTTTCCATCAAGGATTTTTTCTTTTTTCCTCTCCCTATTTTTTGTTTAAAGAGAGAGAACTGCTATGATTTGAGCCACAGGAAACGTTTCTGTAAGATTAAATGAAAAACAAATCTTCTTGCCTAACCGTTGGCTATCTCATTTACATAATGGATGATTTCTGTCTTTCAGTGAAGACATTGGCAGAGATCAGGAAAGAGACATTAGCACTCATTCGCAAACATACATTCGCACTAATGTTTGCTTATACTAAGTACCTGGGGAAGCTCCTTCAGAGATTTGTTGAACAATAAGCACCGTAACCTTTCAGGCTGAATCTCTGCAGCAGGAACCTTGGGGACAATATTAACTGACTTAATGGATTCTTGCATTTGCTATAACATATATGCTTTTCGAACCCACTTACTTACACTCTTGCACAAATTAAACTCAAACTCTCTTTTTAACGCTTAAGTTTTCTCTCTTGTTCATACTGCAGGTATTTTATCCTGCTATCTACTCATTTTAAGCCCTCAATAAGCAATACTTGATGGAACAACTTCCACTGCAAACCGCGTGGGAAGCTGCAAACTCTCTGGGCAGTGCCGCTTCCTTTTCGCAGCCGATCAGTGGCATCTCTCCATATCCCCGCTTGCCTGCGGTTCATGGGTGTGGGAGTGGCAGCAAAAACTTGAGTTTGCTACAAGCGTAGAATAACCCTATCTACAGAAATTTTTAATAGACTGAGTCTCTGCACATCCCTGCTTTTTCAATAAATGATAGACATCTTTTGAAACCCCAATTTTTATCCTTACTTGTGCGGCAGTACTCCAACTGATGATATCATCTACCCTCTCTTAATCATATTTTCTGTGCTAGAATGAAGAGCATGATTAGTTTAAAATTGAAGATCCTTATTTTACATAATTATATGTAAAGGCAGGAAATGTATTTCTATCATTTTTTGAAGCTTTTTACAAGAATTCATCCCTGAATTCTGAAGGAAAGTACATTTTATATGTATAGAAAATACCAGCAGTAGCAGTCAAGAATAGCTATGGTAACAAGTCTAAGAGATTTTGACTCATATCATAGTCAGTGAATAAAATCCCTTTATGCGAAATATCCCTGAAGACTTTTTCTGAACAAAATTATACAACTGTTTTTCCCAGAGTGTGATGGTGTATCACACAGCTGACAAGACCTGGGAAACCGGTACACTGCTGAGGGTTCTTTTCACAACGCATGCTTAGCAATGTGTACGCACAGAGGGTCTAAATTCACTGCGTGGTTATCAAAAGCTGTTGCTTTATTTGAGAGGAATTAATTTTATAAGTAAACTTCCATTAGAAATTACGGGTGAAATCCTAAAAAGGAAATGAAAAAGGCCACAGAAAATGCCTTTGCATAGAAAGTTGCTTTTAAACTGGGATCAAAACCTGGAATAGCATGTTTATTTTACATGCAAGATGAAGAGTACAGATCCTCGTTATTGCAATAACAGTGCATTTCAACAGGTTTGTTCTCAGTCTTAAATTGCTGTAATTTAGAATTGTAAGAAAAATATTTTTACTCGATATTATGGACAGTTTGCACTTCAAGGTCATCTACTCTAGGGTTCAACAGGGACTCAATCCGTTGTTGAAATATCCGTGGAATTATTACTAAGTAAGCCAATGAGGAATTTTATAACAATAGGATGACAATAGTTTTTTATCATCAGTTTATTTACAAATAGTTCCATCTGAAGTTAAAAAATTGTTTGCTACATTCAGATAATGTCTCGAAGAGTGAAAACCTGTGCTTTACTGGAGACTTAAATACTTCCATGTCTATAAACAGGTTACTTCTGATAAGTTTCATTGGTCTGTCAAGCCTGAACTAATGGCAGCCTACACATGTGGCTTTGCCTCTGCTCACTTGACATTCTCCCGACTTATTTCCTTGGGGATTTGCAACTTCAACCACCCGAGTGTCTGTCCCAGAGTTGTCTTAAAAAAGAAATAAGCATCGTCGCATACTGCACTTTCTATCAAATGTCAGAAAATGAGAACTTGCCAGGAACAAAAGTTTTAACCCAAGGCTTACTTTTAGTATGAGATGTAGCAACACTGTGACTGTTTTACTTAACCTGTGTTTAGAAAGCTGTAATGCACTTTGGATGCTCCCATGATTTGTGCTGTGATACGAGTAGCCCAGGAGGCAAGTAGTCAGATACATTCTGAGTTTAATCTTGCTTAACAGAGGATCTGTCATAGTATGTCACCTGCAAAATACCTCTCTACATCCTGTTTCCGACAATGACTGGCAGGCGATTCTCTTCTGAGGAAGAGAAGCCTTCATTTGCTCCTGGTTCCTAGTCCAACGGATATCACTCTCAAGTGATGCTGTAAGGTCACACCAGCAATTAGTGGAGAAAGAGAAACATTGTCCAACCAGATACCTTCAGACTACATCATCAGCACTCTTGATTTCCGCAGCTTTGTGACCCACCTAAATACCAAAAAGCAAGGCCTCTGATCACCAAAAAGACTCAAAAAATCCTCCCTAGGTAGATTTTATGTCACTTTAATTCCACGGTCTTCCATTGGAAAATTTTCCCATGGATCAATGGAAATTCATTGCACTTTTCTAGTCACTTTTGTAGCAAGAGGAAAATCCGCTTACTTATTTTCACTGCACCAGACTGCAGACCCCTTCCATCTCCTCTGGATATTCTGATATTCTGGCTGAACTTTTTTCTGCATCTTTCTGCTTACAGATTCTCCAAAAAAATCAAAGGACTTCTCTCTTTTATCTCCTTCTGACTGTAGCCGTGAGGAGGGAACTTAATGGGGAAGTTTCAGTCTAATTCTGGTCCTCGATAATATCATACCTCTTTGCATAGCTCTGTTGGGTGGCACCCACAGGATCCTCAGATGCTCCCAGGGAGTGCTGTGTAGCCAGGGATACAATATCCCTGCTGGTTCCATCTTCTGAACCTCTGTTCTGTCTTTTTCCTCTTTTGTTGTTGTGCCTATTCACATCAACCCTTAGTTCCCAGCCCCAGCCCCTTTTCAAGTGCTCTTTGTTATGGATTCCCTCCAACTCCTTCTGTATGTTCTTCAGTAAAGATGGTTAGAAGAATACCAGAAATGGGCAGACACAGCAGCACGTTCTCAGCCCTGCTCCCACCGGCCTGAGTCCTGGATGGGTACTGAGACAATATTACATTTCATCACTCTGCTTCTGTCTCAGTTACAAAGGTGAATAGTACACAAACTGCCTTTGAATTCCAAGAGAAAGGAAAAAAAAAAAAAAGAAACTGTATAGAGAATTTTAAGTGTTTTGATGTATCATCATGCGGGTACTTCTACCCTTTAAAACTCAACAACACATGATTGTTCTGGATTATGGTTGCTGATCCTCATTAAAATTTGTGGAGATCAGAATCCCTTAAAACGACCTCTGGGTAATTCTGTCTTTGAAGCTGCAGTTTATCACTTTGTCCCAACAGTTGCTGCCCTAGCCGTTTGCTCTGCTTATGTGCAGAGCCAGCCACCCACATCTCCAGACCTGCCATGAGGGGGTTTTTCCATGATGGACAGAGTCACGCCAAGATAGATACATTCTACAAAGCCCAAAGGTCTGACAGAACAAGCTGAAAATACCTCCCAGTTCAGCCATAGAAACTATAATTATCTCATGTTTGAGCAGTTTATGAAGATATGTGCCCTATTTGATCCTCCCCTTTCCTTTATCTCCCCAAAACAATAACATAATTATTTCTTAATTTCTGCCTGCCGCTTACATGTTACTTTCATCTAAGTAACGAGGAGCATTGCCAGAAAGCCAGAGAGCAACCATGTGGGACCATGTGGGACAGGTTGACTGGCTTACGTGATGGAAAAGTAATCCGTGACACATATATTTCGGTTCCATCCTGCAGTCTTCTAATTACTGCATCCAATGCAAGGACAAGAAGACTGTGTGATTAGCAGAGAGCGGAGCAGCCCCTTTTGGCAGCAGCATACCTCAGATGTAAAAATGAAACTACACACTAAATTTACACGTACACATTTCAGTGAGCTGAGCTGTATTTGTGTAATAGATGACAGTATTTGATGTTAGCTCCTCACATGCATCACAGAGTGAAAATCATGTTCTATTTTTTTGGCATAACAGACGTACAGTATAAAGCCTCCTATTCAAAACATTGATCAAATTATAGCCATAAATAAAACTATGAGTTCAAAGCAAAGAGGAATTTGGCCCAGTGACGGATTTTGTCTGGGAGATAGTTTTATCACATAGGATTTGGTCATGCCAAATCCTTAACAGTAAAATAAGTAGTTCAGACATATCACCCGGTATTAAAAAATAATCTGGATTTTACTATTCTTCACGCGCAAGTTTTCTTTGCCTCTATGGAGCTAAACATTTGAGTTAAATGTCAGTGAAAATCACCAGTACAAATACAAAATGTGTCAGTGTGAATCATATCACCAAATTTATGTAGTAATTGACACTGGCACAAGCTTCATCTCATTCATGTATGACCAAGTCTATTTTGGGCAGTCATTGCTTCCACCCAGTTTCCTGAGAATTATGTAGGGATTTATTCCTCTAACTGTCACCTTTAAAGCTTCTGGGATTCTTTGGCCAATTCCAGCCAAAGCTAATGGGCAGAAATTTCGAAGGTATTCTGTACCTACATATTTTATGGAAAAAGGTGACGACTACAGATCAAAGACCTTACTACTGTGCTCACAAGGGAAAGGCAGCAGTATGAGCCCTTTATTACACAGCAGAGTGTATTTGTGACCGTGAGTCACAGACCCACGGGAAATAAAGTTTTTACTATGTTTGATGTGTTTGCACAATTCTTCAAAACCAATCAGGGTTACCTGTGTCACACGGTGGGCTCCTATATTGAAATTCCACCATTGCTTTTCATTTTTTCCAAGTTTTTATTGATGGTTATTATAGATTCTTCATTTATAATTATCACACAGAAGAAAAAGTTAGATGCCTGTAGTATAAAACTACTTTTATTCTTTAATAAAAATCTGATTATCTTTTTAAATGCCTATTCATACATTAATTGAAAATTATATTATTAAATGCTCGGTTTTGAAATACCTTTTCATTAAAGCAACCAATCCAATATGATTTGTTCTGCTGCTTACAGACTTATTTCTGTATGTGTCTTTCCAACCCGTCCTGAGTAGGGACACTATATGGTATGTCAGGAAAGGTGAAGACCAGATTCTGATTTTAAAGAAACACATTCAAGACTGTCTAAGGAAAAGGCTGCCTTGCTTTTTAAGGTAACATTATGGACCCTATGTATTGGATTGTTTATAAAATCCATTCCTATTAAGGAACAGTTCATTGGAGTCTGAGATAGCTACAATCAAATTAAGTGCATTTAACTGACCTTGCCAGTCTTCAAGATTAGAGTCTGGTTTGTGTTTGTTCTGACATACAGATGTCCAGCTTTTGAGTAGAAATTATTCTTATTTCCAGGCCATGCAATTTTCCACTAGTGACGAAGTTCACCCAGTTGAAAAGGATGAATTAATACAGTGGTCAAAGAATATCACAACCTAGGGAATCACTTTGTTAGTTCCGCTCACGACCCTCCCTGAGTTTTTTGTCTTTTTCAGAACTGCACAACTCTAAAGTCTTCTTAATTAGTGGTTTTCAGAATTCTGTAGTCAGCTCACTATTTGGAGATGGGATTTGGAGATGGGATCATGTAATTCTATTGCCAAAAATGTGTGTTTTCTGATATAGAAAGAACAGAGGTATTAGCAATGATTCATTACAGAGAAGGAACTACGAAACGTCTGACATCAGGTCCAGACCCCATGTTATGATATAAAGTATGAAATGAATCCAGTTACATCTCAACAGGCAAAACTTTCTTGAAGGAACAGGCTGGCAGAAGAGCAGGGAATGCAACTTTTCTGCAAGTTAATACCTCAGTGTTACAGGTCTGTGTCAGAGAGGAGGGAGCTAACTGAGAGTCTCAATATATTGAGATTTTTAAGCAAAACCGGTTCCGGAGCCCAAGATAGCTCATACACAACAAAAGCACTGTCCTGAGTCAGTCTACTGAAGGCCATTTACTTCCCCAAGCATTTGATTAGATTAAGGTCATACGTGCAGCCCTATTCACTGCTGGGCTACTGCTCATACCTTAAGGGAAATAGAAAAGGGAATTCCTGTAGGAGACACGGGAATTTATACAGCTACTTAATTTGAGCCTTGCAGCTCTCCCGTATGTGCCCTGTGCACAGAAGAGGTGGAGTCAGGGTTTCGTCTCGTCCCTGCTGCTGAACACTCAAAAGGCATACAAAGGGAGCAGGTTTTGTCAGGAACTGATCGGGATTGAACTGTCACCTGAACCTAATGGGGACTGAACAGGCAAAAACTTGTTGCACGTTGCATAGGATCGTCATCTGAGTCGCACTCGGCAACATTATCTGCATTTACCCTCAAGCAGACGCTTTTGCAGAAAGCCTTGTTCTTAAATTATAAAGTCTAAAGCATAATTTCCCACAGAAACAGATACAATAGTTCTGCAAGATCCCAGTGCTTTAATATTTACTCAGCGAAACCTTTCTGACTGCAGTGTGGCTCCTTTGTACAAAAGCACGCTAGAAAACGTGAGTAATTGCAAATGGGGCCGCCAAATTAGCAGAAGCTGGCTCTTTCAATGAAACACAGAGCAACAATCTCAAGATGCTGTTGATAAGAAGGACTGATATTGGCTGCATGATTACATATGCATGTATTTCCATGCAACCTATATATTTATTTAGATTCTTTCCATTAATGTCAAGAAATTGCATAGCAATGCACAACCATGCCATTCTGTAGGACAAGTAGCAATATTTATGACAGTGGAGAAGAGAGGAAACAGTGCATAATTAAGTGTCATAACTGCTTTTTAAAAAAAGAAAAAAGAAAAGCCTATATTAATTTGTCAGCTACGTTTTCTGTGTAAGCATAATGGTCCAAAACAAATAAGCACTACATACGTCATGTTCTGGGTCTCTGTAATGAAATTTTTCTATTGCATTTGGTTGTCCCACATCTTTATTGATGGTCGTTGTGGATTCTCATGTTATAATCATACCAGACTGCATTAGGGAACTACCTTACTCTTTAAACAAACCCTCATAATCTAGCTTAACTCCTATTCCCATTTCCGAACGCGGTATGATAATATTGAAAATGATAATATTGAACACTTCTGAAGTAAAGTCTTTTGTTTAAGGAAACTTTTCTCCATTTTATCACTAAATTATAAAATCAACTACCTTTTCCTCACAGTTGTTTATCTAGTGTAGGAATGAACTTTATCCAACAAGAACCTGTTCGGTTTATTATTACAGCCAAGAGAAGTCGTTCATAATCTAGCAGCTCACCACCACCGAGACCATCCTCACTGGAGAGCCTGTACCTCAGATGCCTTCAATACACAACAGCTGGGGTTACTACATGAATCACAGGGCTACATTTAATAAAAACAGGAGAAAAATGGAAGCATAGAATGTTAATGTAATTTATGTTTAGAGACTGGAAAGAAATTTATTTGACTTCTGTAATCCCTGTACTATGCTATAGCACTCTGTTTCTGGCATCCTCTAAAACAATTCTGGAAGAAAGCTTTTCTTTGAAGACTTAAGGGATGTAAATAGATTTTTCAGCTTAAAAACAAACCAACAAACAAATATACTAAGCAGCAAATCCATATACTAAATTCTCTTGTCTGCAATGCTCCCAGAAGTTCTAGAGAGCAAAAAACCCCTATGGCATCACCGTTTCTTTACTTTACAACAAGTTTTGATTTTGTTTTAAACCGGCACGTTGCTATTTTTTTTCTATACTGGCTACCACGAGCACTCCGTTTCCAGTGAAAGTTCTTAAGAGTAATGAGACCTTGTCCCAGTTGGGCTCAGCCTCCCTTGGAGCAAACACTGCTCTGGTGCCAGGTCTGTGGGGAGGGATCAAACATTTAACTGCCTGAAATAAGATGTACAATGGCCCTGCAGCTGGACTTGCCTTTTTTTTTTCCCAAGGAACAAAACCACTTATAAACTCCTCACAAGATGTACAAGCTAGCAATTTCTTTGATTAAACAAGCCGTGTCCATTGGTGATTTGCTTAGGGAATCTGCGTTCAAATAAAAGAAGCAAATGGAACTATAAATTATTTACCCTTGTATTTACTTAGGAACTTTAATTTTACTGAGTGTACCGTGCGATATAGAGATATTAATCTGAGGGCAGGGTATGATCTACATTTTTAACAGAAGCGTATCCAGGGTTTTATTCAGTTAGTCCATTTCAAATTCAAATCTGCAGATCATACTGCTTTGCTTTGAGGGATATCACCACGGAGGCAAACCTCACTGCACCCTTGAAACTTCCTTTTTTCTCCTTTGGCAGATACTGCCTTTCCTTACCCAGACTTTTCCCACTTAAATTTGATGGAGCTCTTTGCTCACTCGCTCATCCCGTCCAGCTCCCAGTGTCACTTCAAGCATTTCACATGATTTCTCAGTACTTGTTAGCATACAGCCTTCTTGGCTTCAACTTTTATTCCTTGCTGGGTTCGAGCTTAAGCCTACCTTACTCCTATCATCCATCGAGTTGAAAGTCTCTGTTCTTCCGTCTTTAGCAGTGAAACGGGTATTTTATTCTTTTCAACAACGTCTTCCATATCATTTCATTCTCCAACTTTGTACCAATTTCACAACCCCGAGTGAAATTATTACTTTGTCATTTCATCAGCAGAACATTAAATGATGGGGAACTTTTCTCTTTTTGACAACCTTTACCTTAACCTTCAATGACTCTATTAGAAGGCAATGATCATTGCTACAGAATTTTTATCACATATATTCATATCTTATGCTGACTTCCAACTTTTCCTTTTCCCCTTAACTTGAGTTAAAGTGCTAAATATGAATTACTTTATGGCAGTCTGCAACTAAATGAGGGTAAATAGACAGTTCATGTTTTAAATCAGTACCTTGCCTGTGTAAAGGTATTTCATGTAGATTTCCATCAGAGATGTTTCTGTTCAGGAGATGAGATTTTAATGGAAATGTTCTATATAGACTTTCATTAGATATTTTGAAATTGCCCAATGGGATTGACTAAAACTTAATATTGGTACGAGCAACCTGGGCAAACATGGGCACGTGTGTATGCAACCTTGGAATCTTTTCATTATGGAAATTTTAATTAAATAAATAAAAAAAGATAGCATAAGCAATGTGTATTTTAATAGAATTTTTCATATTTCTCCCTCTTCCCTTTTAATTTACCTACTGAAAACTACACTGACCTATGACTGCTATTCAAGCATAGCTAGCAACTAAGATTTTTTCCCCTGCTTCAGTCATTTGTAAACCTGTCGCACTGAATAGAACATCTCCGCCTTCTGATTCTTCAGCTATCCACGTTAATCAGATATGTTTTGTTTGTAAAGAAATAAATTCATTTTGCCAATGCTATGACAAACACTTCTGCTCAATACAAAAATGAAAAATTTGCTAGGATTGGTGTGTTAGATCTTGTATGTACTAAAAGTGACAGAGAGGGCAACTCCAGAACTCAAGCCTGGTTTCCCTTTTACACAATTTAGAGTGAAACTGTCCTCATTTAGAGAAGTGTGGAAGGAGATCTGTATTTGTGGCCTTCCGGCAGAAGGTGAGGTGGACAACAGGTTTGATTTTCACTGAGCTTTAATGAAGTTTATGCTAGTTGTACTTATGGTATTTTGAATCATAGGGAGAATGGGTATTTTTGCCTTCCTTTCAAGCCTGGATTTGGGTTTTAAGACACTGGAACAAAATTAAAAATGGAAAAGTTCATTCAAGGGAGACAGAGGCTGATAAAACAGAGTAATCAGAATATGTACAAACCTGTGAAGGCTTTTTGAGGTATCAAAAGAGTAATCAATTCTTTTATTTTCATTTTTAAAACCCACACCTCTTTTACTTTTGGAGATTACTTCAAGATGTGAAATTACTGTCAAGGAATTCTTTATTTCCAAAAGCAAAAATAAAAACAATGAATGAAATAACAAGCTTTTGCATTTCCAGGTGTTCTTTTTCCATGCTTTCCCTCCTATGTAGCAACTGAGTGTAACATTAAATACTTCAGCATAGATTTAATGTCACTGATAATTCCCAGTTTCTCAGTATTCCTCTGTTATGCTATCATTCCTGAAAGAGAAGCATGTGCTCAACTTCTGGTTTTTGCTGCCACCCACTTCAGGAAGCCTCCTGGTGTTCTGGTGTCTCCTCACTTTGCTTTCTCTGCCTTCTACCTCTGTGGTCTCGGGGAAGGAAGCCCCAGGCATGGGGATGCTCCTTGCAGATATACCTTGGAGACCATGTGGGAGGAGGAAATGTCACCTGCTTTTAGTTCCAATGGAAGTCATATTCTCCCTGGCAGAGCCCCTGTAAATTCCTTACAGACAGCTGGGAAAAAATAATTTTGCATTTCATAGGATCAGTCTTCCCTCCCATTTTGGAAGGAAATGTGAACTGATCTGCTAAATAGAAAATGGGAAATTTTGCAGTCAGTATTCACATGTAGATATTAATAGTTAGGGTTGTTAGTTTGTCTTTTTTTTAAGATTTCCAAACCGTGGATTATTAGCTCATCATTACCTAGAGAAAGTAAAATCCTAAGTCTTTTAGTGAAATAATAGTTATGGTGGTACTGCATGCAATCTTCATATAGTCAACAAAACCTGACTGTGACAAAATCTGTTGTCAGAGCCTGAGATCCACAATTTTTACTTAAAAGAATCACTTAAGCCAACAGGGTTATTTTGGTGTGAGTTTTGGGTTGTTGTTTTTGTTTGTTTGGTTGGTTTGTGGTTTTTTTTTGTGTTTTTTTTTTTTTTTTTTTTTTTACTTTAGTAAAAACTTCAGAATTTACTGGCTAGGAAAATACTAAATCAAGAAAATTAAATTAATTTATTGAAATGTTAAAGCCTTATGACAAATTTAAAAATGCTTTCCATTCCATAATGAGAAAATAGATTATCCCTTAGCTCTGAATTTTACTTGTACTTTAAGATTTTAAGGAAATGCTCAATTTAAAAAATGAAATAAATATTGCTTGAATCTCTGCTAGGTAGCAGCCACCTCCATGATTAGGATTCTATTCACTGTTGCCTTTTTGCAGGTATTGTAATTATAGCTTGCAAACTGAGAGCACAAGATAGTCATTATCTGCACATGTTTACAAGTTAAAAGAAATGCTGAAATATATTTTATTGCTCAATGCTGGAAGTGTGAATATTTTCACACATTTGGCATCCCACTATATTATAGTGATATTTGACCAATGGACCACTAGGTGGATAAGGAACTGGCTGGCTGGTTGCACTCAAAGAGTTGGGGTGAACAACTCCATGTCCAAGTGGTAAGCAGTGACGAGTGGTACTCCTCAGGGGTCAGTACTAGGACCAGTGCTGTTCAACATCTTTGTTGGCAACAGAGACAGTAGGATGGAGTGCATCCTCAGCAAGTTTGCTGATGTGGAGTAGTTGACGTGCTGGAGGGGAGGGATGCCATCCAAAGGGACCTGGACAGGCTTGAAAGATGGGCATGTGCAAACCTCATGAAGTTCAACAAGGCCAAGTGCAAGTTCCTACATCTGGGTCAGGGCAATCCCAAGCACAAATACAGGCTGGGTAAAGAATGGCTTGAGAGCAGCCCTGAGAAGGACTTAGGGGTGTTGTTTGATGAGAAGCTCAACGTGAGCCAGCAATGTATGGTCACAGCCCAGAAAGCCAACTTCATCCTGGGCTGCATCAAAAGAAGAGTGGCCAGCAGGTCAAGGGAGGTGATTCTGCCCCTCTACTCTGCTCTTGTGACCCCACCAGGAATATTGCATCCATCTCTCAAGCCCTCAACATAAGAAGGACATGAACCTGTTGGAGCGGGTCCGGGGGAGGGCCATGAAGATGATACAAGGGCTGGAGCACCTCTCCTATGAGGACGGGCTGAGAGAGTTGGGGTTGTTCAGCCTGGAGAAGGAAGGCTCTGGGGAGACCTTATAGCAGCCTTCCAGTATCTGAAGCAGGCCTATGGGAAAGCTGGAGAGGGACGTTCTACAAGGGCATGTAGTGATAGGACAAGAGGTAATCGTTTTAAACTGGAAAAGGGTAGATTTAGACTAGATATTAGGCATAAATTTTTCACTGTGAGGGTGGTGAGGCACTGGAACAGGTTTCCCAGAGAAGTTATGGCTGCCTCATCCCTGGAGGTGTTCAAGGCAGGCTGGATGGGGCTTTGAGCAACCTGGTCTAGTTGGACCTGCCAAAGGTTCCACCTTTTTTCCCCACAGATGCTCAAACAGTAAGCTGCTAACACACTTTCTCAGCTGCAGAACCATCTATGTTCTGTAGAGATGTGTTTGTGTGTGTGGTGATTTCTTTTTCAGAAGCATATAACCACAGTTCTACTTAATTCAACTGCAGAGACGATACGTTCTGTGGCTCTGTTTATCTCAGCTGTACACTTACGCAAGGGCCGCATTCCACAATGAGCTGAGGTGTCCGGGGCAAATTCACGTCGAGGAGATTTGCTGTTTTCAAAAGTGAAGATTGAGTTGATCCAAGGTAAGTAAAACTTCATTGTATCATTTGGCTGATAAAGTTGGAAACTGGCATATTTTTAATATCTCCGAGGTTGTTACAAAGGTGCAGTCAGTAGGCTGCAGCTGTTTTTGTGGACCTTTTGCGGAGACCTTTGCAGATAGCTTTTGGAAATGAAGGCACTTACCACCATTAGAAAAGCAGTCTTAATGCTTTGGGAGATACTTTCAACTAATGTTCCCGCTGGCAAATTGACTATCCATTTCTTCTCAAAGACGTCTAAGATGTAAATGGTCTTTTTCAGAGTACAGAAGTTGTGCGTCGAAACCTGCTGTTCAACAATCCCAGCTGCATGCATGTTATTATCCCAGCACTGATTACAAGATCCCATTGACCACAAGCTGCCTGTCTGCCTGTCTAGATGGTGTGATTAGTGTATAATCAATCTTTAATCCAATCAGAAAACTCTCTGCCTGCAACTGATAAAGGTCTCGGCAGGGTACTGATGAGGCCAGAGCCTTGGTATCTCTAAGGGGACACCTGCAGCCTGTGAGGTGCAGAAGCTAAGCAGGCTGATCTAAGAGAAAGGAATTAAGGTGGTCTGTAAAAAATCTGATAAACAGCATTCAAACAGAACAAACCGGGTAGCTAAAGTGTGGGGCTCAACAGCCTCACAGCCCCTGAAGCGCTGCTGCTCTAACACATGGAGAGGATCACCTTTTAGATCAGGAAGACCATTCGAGACATAACTTTTAGTTTCTGGTGGTTAAAAGAGGTACCCAACAAAATAATGTATCTGATAGTATTATTTCCACCTGTGCATGAATTCCTCTGTGCTACTTCAGCTTTGTACTTCTTTGTCTGTATTTCTTCACTGGACTCTGGAATGAAATATGACTGTGACTTTCCAAATCGTGGTGCCAAGACATAATTGCCAGTTCTTTGTTGCTTCTTTTTTAATTTCTTGACCCAAATTTAATATTTTTTTCTGTCTTTATCTCAGTATTTTTTCCTAATTCTGCAGATGGGATACTTATAATTACAGCTCATATTAAAGCTGCTAAAAAATAGCACATTATTATGTGATAAACCCAACGTGCTTTATATTAATCCTCATTGCTCTGCTTCAGGGCAAACAGTTTCTCATAACTTCCTTTCTATGATATGACCTGTTCCTGTTACATTAACATTCAAAATTAAGAGAAAATCCTGGCTAACTACCTTATTGAAAGCTAAAGAACTTCCAATGTACCTCTTTTGTAATCATATAAATCTCTTAACTGTTTAAATGGAATCCATTATTTTTATCAATCGCACAATTATTTTAAACACAGTTCTATGAATTATCTTTACTTCTATAAATATGCATTATTTCCACACACCCCATGGATGTACCCTTCTTTGTAACTTCTGGGTGAGCTGCACTCCTACTTTCATGCTTTCCAGGCTGTCTGGCACCCATCTGAGATATACCTGCAAGAAAGCTTACATTTATCTATGTGCAAAATAAGCTTAAGATCAAAAGAAACAAAATCATTCTGTCTGTGAAGTCTTTTTTTTTCTAAATGACCATTTCAGATTTAATAACTTCTCTGATTTCAAAGTCTCTCTCTAATCAGTAAACAATGAACAGCATCACAGCGAAATAATCTAATTGTCACAGATCTGATTTCCAAAAAAAAAGACTTCAAAACTACTTTAAACTTGACAATTTAGGCAAAATATATTGTTACAATGTTAACATGACTATGGTGCCTACAAAATGAACAATGATCAAGTATGTGCAGGTATTTGAATTATACACTTCAAAGTCGATATGGACTACTGTAAACAGTCATATCATGCTCAGAGTATAGTGTTAAGTTTCACCGTGAACTGAAACAGCTTACACCCAACAGGACTGATTGTGCCTTTAAAGATATATGGAAAATATCTGCTCTTCATAGAACACGACCTTCATAACTCAATTTATGGGTCATTCCCTCAGTTGTGGGATATTTTCAATATCATAATTGTAGAAAGAGAAAGAAAGGAAGGAAAAATGTTCAGTTATTCATTTTGCAGGGCCTTTTTATTAAAAGCAGAAATAACATTAGATGAAAATCATTTTGCTGATAATTTTAATGAAATATGAAGTGCTTTGAATATATTTTATTGCAGGCAATATAGAAAAAAGGCACTGGCTGCTTAATGTGTCATTTAATGAATGGATTCCACATTGCTTTACTTTGCTACATTTGGAAGTGAGGGCCATGCACAGATGATAGCGAGTGCTTGCAAAAGGGGGCTTCTTCCCGCATTTTTAAATTACACTTCACCTAATGGAAAGTGCGAAGTGTAATGCAGCAGAAATGAGGCTGAACCAAAACACTGGAGCTAAATACCTTAACAAATCTCACTAAATTTCATCCTGTAAGCCCATCTCTGATATAGAAAAAAATCTGATGCAGATAACGTCCTAGCACGCTGAAGGTCAGGCTGCTACCAGAAGGATCCCACAAACCCAGAAATTTCATCTAATTTGCAACAAGCAAACATGGTGGTTGCGGGGTCAGCCCAGCTGAAGGTGAGGAACTAGGGCAGAAGCTTTGCTTCCTGCTCTGTGGACTTAAGGTGGAAGTGGGAAACGGGATGCAGATTTTTTATTGGAAATATTTTAATTGGGCTTGTTCCCCCACAGCCTTTTAATCTCCTTCCTACTGTCACGGTTTAAGTTTGGACTGAGTTAACTTCCTTACTAGCAGCTGGTACTGCGCTATGTTTTAGATTTGGGACGGCATTAGTGTGATAGTGCACTCCCTTTTGGTTGCTTTTGGTTGTTGCTGAGCTCTCCAGGCCTTTTCTGCTCCTCACATCGCCCCGCCAGCGAGCAGGCTGGGAGGGCACAAAAAGCTGTGAGGAGACACAGCCGGGACAGCTGACCCCAACTGACCCCAGGGATACTCCATGCCGTATCACGTCCTGCTCAGTATATAAAGCTGGGGGAAGAAGAAGGAAAGGGGAGGGGTGTTCAGAGTGATGGCATTTGTCTTCACAAGTCACCGTTACGTGTGGTGGAGCCCTGCTTTCCTGGAGATGGCTGAACACCTGCCTGCCCGTGGAAGCAGGGAATGAATTTTGTGTTTTGCTTTGCTTACCTGTGTGGCTTTTGCTTTACTTGTTAAACTGTCTTTATCTCAACCCATGAGATTTTCCTCACTTTTACTCTTCTAATTCTCTCCCATATCACAACTGGAGGGGAGTGAGTGAGCAGCTGTGAGGTCCCAGCTGCTGTCTGGGGTTAAACCATGACACCTCTTTCTGTTGTAAGTACCAGTCAACCTAGTGTAGACTGACTTAATTGTGAATTAGTGGATACAAATATCACATTCACATCCCCACCACTATAAGGCTCTAGAATTACCAGAATGGGGAATACTTATCTCAGAAGTTCAGGAGATACGAAATAGTAAAAGCAATCAATGTTCTCTCTTGGTAATGATGCTCAGGCAGTTTCCCAGCAAATACATCAAACCTGGTTCATAACTTTCAGATAGCTTTAAAGGACATCCCATGGACACACGCGTGCAGGGGGCTACTTTCAGTCAGGTGTGAAGGGATGCTGACACCACAGCTGCTAAAGCTCTGCAGCAGAGAGGAGGCATATCTCCTCTGCTGCACAGGATGCTGTGGAATGGATGAGTGGCAGGAGATCCAGAACAGAAAGACACGTCTCTCTGGTCTATGGGTGTAAGAAACAGAGACAGAGAACAAACTTTTACCATGGGATGTTCTCCACATTTACCCTTCTGATGTCCAAGGTCCATTGCCAAGTTACTGGCTCCACATTAATATCAATGTATAACAAAAATAGTAGAAAGGCTGTATGTAACAGACACTGCTTGTTAACAGGAAGAACACCTTTCTTTCAACGCATGGTAATGAGAAGAAAAGAATAGATGTAGCAATATAATCCACCTTTTAAAATTGTTTTAAAATAACTTTTTCTCAACACAAAACCTGCAAGTTTAACACCATATGGTCTTAGAACCCAAATCAGTTACATACAAGTGTCAAGTATTGTTAGAGATCACATTATCATACAGATCCATAAACAAACAGCTGCATAATTTCTCAAACAATTATCACTCCTGTACACCTGGTGTGTATGTTAGATATAAAAAATTAATGAACAAAAGTGAGAATTTTACTATACTGCAGTGCTGTCATGGCAAATTGCACCATCAAAATCCGATTGCACAACACAGCTTTAGGCATCAGTGTGACGAGAGAACTGCAGTATATAACTATACAGACAGTACTCCATTAAATAAGATGTGAAACAGGCCAGTGCAGAGCCTGAAAAACCCAGGAGGTGCTGAAGGCAATGTAATAGGACCCCATGGTCAACAGTATCAAAGGCTGCTGATAAATCAAGACAATGAAAGAAGGAGCTTCTCAGTTAGCTTGAAGCAACAGATTCTCATTACAAACCCTCACAAGAGTAGTTCCAGCACAGTGGCAATATCTGAAACAAGACTGAAATTTATTAGAAAGTTTTTGTGTATTGAAGCCAGCCTGTAATTTCAGAACGACTCTGTCCAGTGCGAAGAAAAAGGATAGGGAAATAAAGTAAGCTGAAAAATTACCAGTAATTGCAATTTTTAATCTATTGCAATTAAGAAAAAGATTATTTTGACAGTGTTTCACTCCTCAAAAGTATTTTCTTCTGGCTATCAAGTTTCTGCTTTTGTCTGAGCTACAAAACAGGAATTGACATGTAGGAAAAAACTAAACACCATCTCCAAACCACCCAAAAGATTCAGGAAGAGCGTGGCTCAAAAAGACTGATCAGATGGTATTCATTATGTGTCTGTCCTCTAGATCCAAAGTTCCCTCAACACCTACCTGTTTTCTTTGGGATCTGCAAGCTTCCTGTAACTGAAGAAGCTATGGGCTCTGGATGCCTCTGTACCTCAGTAGGGTGCAGAAGGGAAGTGTACATGTTTTCAAGCTCAGTCACAGAATCACAGAATGGTCAGGGTTGGAAGGGACCTCTGGAGATCATCTAGTCCAACCCCCAGGTGCCCCCAGTCTGGCGCACACAGGCAGAGTTAGACCTCATCATAACTCCTCTTGAAAAGATAGCCGGAAGACAAAAATATAGACCTACTAGATAAAGTCTTCACCAAAACACAGGACACATACGGGCCTCCAAAACTGAGGTACACAATCTCCCTCATGGACAGAGGTTTTTACCAAAGAGTGAATAGTGCTGGAAGCTCAGAATTGATCCCAGAATTCCCTCAGCTCTACCTTATCTGCTGGGCTGCACTTTCAATAGGACAGGTCAGATTAAGCGGTAGAGGCAGTTTCCTGGGCAATGAAAGCCATGGATTTGAAAGCCCTCAGGGTCCAGATCCCAGCACTCCACCTTCCATGGTTAGAATGACAACAATCACAGAAATACAGTCCTAAGCTGTTAACAGAAGATGGATGCAATGCACCTTTCTCTTCCTCGTATCCTCTATTCACACGGAAACAAATAGCCTCAGTTTATATTAAGCTAATCTACGAATCTGAGTTGTGGCGGATAAAGTGATACCCTTACAAATGCTCTGCTGATTGGAGGGCACTGAAGAGTAGTGCTGGATAGTCCTTTCCTCTCTCATGAGATGCTTTTCTCTGCTGGGGACTGCATGTACTAAGTAATTTTCTAGATACAAACCAGAAATCATCTTTTATCTATGCATCACTTAACCAATGCAAAGATAAATACGCTGAAAGCTAGGACACGTGACCAGAAGGTTATTCCTTGCAACAAGATTACAACAACAAAAAAAGAACAAAAAACAAGCCCACCTTTCTTCATTCTTAAAAGCAAATTAAGTGACATAACCCCATGCTCTGAAATGTCATCCATCAAAAGTTTGTAATGTTTTTTGAAGCAGCAATGATTGAACCTGCTGTAACATCTTCATTGCCTCTAGGGTGCCAGAAATTCTGCTGCTTTCCCAAACTGACAATCACATAACTATTTAGAAACTCTCCGGGGAGGTCAGCATTAAAACAGGCTGTAAGGAGCCAAAGTAGCATATTCTTGAATTGAAAAATCTGTTCAAACCAGTGTATGCATAAAATCCTTATTTTCAGTGTGTGAAAGCAATTATTCTTAGCAATAGTGTATTAATAGTGTTATTCATTTGGTCATTTGAAAGTGTGTTTAGCAGGCAAAGGATATGAATTCACAGTCTTCCTCACAGTCACTGGGCGGTCACTGGACAAAGAGTTTGCAGAGCAATACCTGGCACGCAGGGTTCAGCTGCTTGCTAACTCTTAGTGATCATGTGAAATGCAAAGGTTTGCCACTTAATGGAAACAGTTAATTCCTAGGAACACATGGAAAAACATGTAACATTCGCCAGGACTCTGAATTTCTCAAAGAGAAGGGGCTTGGTAGATATACGTAAAACAACTTCGTAAGGACAATGGTCTGGTTTGAACTCCTCAGCCCACTTGACTTGATAATAGCCAACTGACAGTTCATCCCTCAGTCTGATTTTCACACGCAAATTGAAGTTTTTGGTTCCATAAAAGTTTTAAGTAAGAGTGCAAGAGGATTTTTTTCAAGGTGAAGCTTTTTTAAGGGTGAAACGTGGGATGATACATTGATCTGCATCTTTTATTACATTGTTGTTGTCTTTGAAATGCACCTTTTTATATTTTCAAGTTAATTCAAGATGGTTTGCATGTGAATCCAACCTATTTTGTCATTTGCCATCCTTATTTTAAAGAGATAGTGGTGTTAAAAAGACAGACTTCTGGAGCAAAGAGATGTGTTTACCACAGCCCAGCTCTATGTAAGCCAGTGGTGGTCTTTTGTAAGACATCAGCAATTGGTGTTTAATTTTGGTGGATCAAGATCAAAATCAAATAATTCTACCGGAAACTATCCAGGCATAAGTGTCTGTCAAGATACTAACAGCAGGATGCGTACATTTCTTTTTTCTTCTATAGAATTCAAGAGCAAACTTCAACATGGACTTGTTCTGAAGAGCAGACGTTGAGGTCTTTCAAAGGCTGGAACAGGTAAACAAGAAGACACTATCATGTGGTATAGCTGCATTACTGTAGTTATCTGCGATGGCAGAAAAAGCAGTAATATATGTAATCAGATTTTCTGTACTTCTACAACATAATTTTCTATGCTTCGGCAGATGTATCAGAAGAAAAGAGACAGGCAGCAACTGTAAAATAAAATTCAGATTCTTCGCATACTTGTGTCTGATTGACTGCTACACACTGACTTATCAGAGGAACCAGAGAAAAATGTGTCACATATATACATCCCATTCTGAAAAGCAGTCAGCTAGTTGTGATATAGATAAACAGAAATGAAACATCACAGGCAAGAGCTGAGTCAAACCTTACACTCAAATTAATAGGATCATGCTATGCTGTTGTTACATGCTAAACTTGGAGAGGCCAGCTATGAGATTCTTGGAATGTCATAAACATCAGTCAGAACAAGCTCAATGATGGTGGTGCTCCATCCGAAAGCTCTGTTTGGAAGACAGTCACAACAATCCACGCTACAGGCTGGGGAGAAGTTCTACCATCCAGCGCTAGAGCCAAGGGATATACAACCAGCAGCAGCAGCAGCAGCGTAACTTCCTATAATAAGGGATGACCTGCAGCTTGCTCTCTGGCAAAAATAAAAGACTTAGGTAAGCTGGCGACTGAGAACAGGGCCGGAAGGGACTGGAGGAGCGAAGTGGAAGAGCAATAGCCTGGGTGCAGGCACAAACGAGAGTCAGGAGTAGTGGAAGGCAGGGGGAGGGAAGGGCAGTTGCGTGGGAGGGAGGAAGGGGCCGGGATGAGAGCAAGCTGGGGCACAGGCCACTTGCAGGAGTTGGGTCAGGCATACAGCCAAGTATGGGCTAAAGTTGGCACTCTCACGGGACTGTGTAACAGCTATGAGGGAACAATGGACCATGAACCAGATGCTTGGGTGTGTTGGCAGAGACCTAGAGTCATGGAGAATGAGGAGAGGGGAGGCAAAACAGTGGTGTGAAGATGAGAATGACATTGGGGAGGACAGCAGCTAGACATTTTTGTGTTAAGAGTGGGATGGAATCAATGTTATGGAACAGGAAGACATGGAAATCATGTCAAAATCATCAAAAGAAAGGTGAGGAAATTCTTGTGAGGTTAGGGAGAATGGAGCACAGGAAGTTGTGGCATGTGATGTTCTCAGGCCTACAGGAGCTACAAAATGTGTCATATCCCACAAAAAAACCCAAGTGTGTCTGATTTTTCTTGGCCCAGACAGCTCCAATCTGCTCTTGTCTTGCACGTACTACTCACTTCAAACTCACAATATCTCCAGAAGTGCAGATGGCCCTGTAAGTAATTGAGTGAATGCTAATGGAAAAATACCCCACTTTTATCCTTTATCTTAAGCCACGCAAAGTATTCTTTACCACCTAATCCCACTTTCATCTCTTACTTAAAGTAATATTGCAGTAAAACCCATACAACTGGAGACCATTTGACTGTCAGGTTACATTTAACATATTTAATGAAAATTTAATGTTCCTACAATTGATTTTTCTCTCAGTGGCACTGAATTACTTATGAATAACCTCATCTCTACTTAAACAAAACATGCTCCTCTAATGAGGTACAGCTAAATGGAAATCAAAGTTATCTATAATACAGCATCTAACTGGCAACACTCCGAATTGAGCTACTTCATATTCTGGGGACAAGCAAGCTCCAAAAGACGTGGACAAGGAAGAAGGAAGATGAAAACGGTTCCCATTCTGGAGGACAGAAAAGAGACGTGGCCAGGCTTGAGAGGAAAGCCTTGGCAAGTGCTGATGCTAGAGCTGGGGACTGCTTTCGCTTGTGCTTCCTCCTCCCTTCTCCTACCTGCATTTTCTTTTTCTTTCTCTTAATTTTCTTTATTATCCATGAAGAGTCATGGAATGAAGGAAAGAGACAAGGCAGATAGGTCTATTTCCTGGAAAGAGTGGTTGTAGCTGTTCCCATGCCCTCCATTCATAATTATTTTCTACATGGTTGTGCAGTAGGATGGACTTATTTCACAGGATGGAAAAGGGATCCAGCAAATATATATCAAAGGATGGGGTAACCTGACTTGCACGGATAAACAGCTTGTGTTCTCAGCACTTAACAAGCAAAAGGGGAAAAAAAAAGGGTAAAAAAGGGGCTTTAAATCTGCTGACATAGCTTCTATGTCCTCAGGGAGTTTGGAGGCACCAAGAACAAGTTAATATTGATTCCATTAAAGTTGCTTCCTAGACATGGTTTCTATCAGAAAGCTACCTTAATCTAAAGATATATAAGGATATCTAAAAACAAAGAAACAAATTGCTCTTTGAGTCTTCCCTGAGGCTGTTGATTCCCACCCCTGGGAGCTGCCACCTCCTCACCATACTGCATGGCTGTGGGAGGACCACTCTAGGCCAGTAGCAAAGCAGTCATTTTGGAGAGTACTGCACAGATGCCAATTGGTTAAAAGTACTAAAATGAAGGCTTACTTTAAGGCAGGTTGTTATGAAACACCAATCTGAATGCTGAAGATGAAGAGGGAACTGAAATTAGAAATTAGACAAAGCTACGTCAATCGGACAACAAGCATCATTAGAGTAGAAGTTAGTATGAACACAGACTGCTCGGACAGAGTTGTTTACATTTTTCATAATGAGCTAGTTTCAGAAGATGAAGCTCGTCTTTCACTCTGGATTACGTAGGGTTCACTTTGCATGGGAATGTGAGAGCCAGCAGTTGTTGTAATACAACCAGAGAACCAGCATTGACTGAGCAAAATCCTCCCCTGAGACAGAACAACCCATTCTCCGTTAGTGTCGCTGATCATTCATGATGCGCAAAGTAGGACAACTGTGCCAACCACTTCAGAAGTGGCTCAAATAACTCAGCTTTCAGTCAAGTACTCAACTGTGTAACAAATAATGAGAAAAGGGAAGAGTGAAGAAGTAAAGAATTAGTTTATCAAAAAAGAAATTTAATGAAAAATTTTCTTTCCCATTTAAAGCAGAACAACACTGTATCATATTTTTCAAAACCGTCAGCCTTCAATTCTGATACTCTGAACTGTGATTTCTGCACCAGTGAGTATCAATCCATTATATAATGACTAATGAAACTTCCTGGCACTTAGGTCCTTGTGACAAGCTTATTAAACAATAATTTGCTGAAGTGTGATGCTTTATGGGTCATCAAAGATAAAAACAGCTCTTTAAAGTATTGTTCTAACAGCTGATTACAGAAACAGGAGAGAAAGAGGTAGGAATTCCAGTGAAGAAGAAAAAGTCAAAGTGTTATCCCGGACAGCTATGCTGATGTTTTATAATACACCAATACACATTTTATAATTGCATAATTGTGCAAATTAAAACAGTTTTATGATTATATTATTATAATTATGGAATTGATTCAAATTTTGTTTATAAAATTTATCCTACTATCTCACAGATTAAACTTAGAAAGGAGAATATAAGATTAAGAATATAAGAATATAAGATAAGGAATGAAAGAAAGGTATTTTTTGAGACTTGTATATGAAAAGGTATTTTATTAGAAAATGATGCTATTAACAAAATAGCAGCATAATTGTACCAGAAAATCTTTACTGCAAATTAAACATATCTGCGGTACCACCTACTCACACTTTCAGTTCAGAATGACATCTCCAAGAAACAAAACTTCTGTAGTAGTTTAGCATAACAAAAATATTTGCTGGATCTACTGTGTTCTGCCTGCAAGATTTTAAGAAATATTAAATGTTCACCAAAATGCAAAAAAAGTAGTTCTTAGGCTACCTCAAAGGTGATCATCATCTCTAAAATGCAAGATAATTCAAGCTCTGAATTAAAAATATTGAAGAATAGTTGCATAGATTGATGTTAAAGGAGAAAATAGAAGAATGCGAAAATGAATCAGTCCCCCACTGGCATCTTTACTGCTGCGATTTATCTCTAGCTGAAGGACGTTTAGTTTAAAAATATGACGGTGCGCATACGTTTTCAGGAAGTATCATAACAGACATTACTGTAATCAAAAACTTTCCGAAAACCGGGGCACATATTGTTTGTGAAAATGCGGGTGTATTTGACTCAGTTTGACACCAAAAGTTAACACGATCTACAGATTAGCTACTGGTGTCCAAAGAAAGGTTGTTTTGATGTTCTACTTCTAAAAAGAAAAGAAGGTGATCCCCTGTCAAAACTTAAGACCTAACTACAGAATTATTAAAAGTAACTCAGAAGGTTCTTCCAAAATTGAGAAAGGATGATGTCTGTAAAGAATTAAAGACACTTCATTTCAACCTATTTCAGGAATGCACTGTATCCAAATGTGTATCAAAAGTCATAAGACCACATCGTGCTATTAATTAGCTCTTCAGTGTTCTCATCATAACATCATCAGTGTCAGCGCTCAGAATCAGAAGTATATCAGTTTCCCTGAATGAAATCCCAATGAAAGTGCACAGATTTCAACACAGTTCAAAAGAGAGGTTTGCAGTATTTTGTAAAACTGGCGATTCTGTACAGAATGACCAGCAACCTCTAATGTTTGTCAAGGATCTCAAAAAACGTTCCTGCTGGAAACATAAAGTTCCAGTAGAATGAATTTCAAGGAAGTTTTTGAGAAAAGTACATTTAAAAATGCTTTATATGCTAGTTGTTGCTCTGAAATCTGAGACCTACACTGATTCAAAACTAAATGAAAGCTTTTTATTGAAAAAACATAATTAAGTCTATATTGATGCACTTTTCCCAGACAACATTCTATTTAGAACTTTGCTATTGAATTATTTACTCATGTGCTATATTACGCCAGTTAAAGCTAAAACCTTATGTCTGAATTAAACTCTCGTATAAGTACCAGTGTGTGAATATTTGGTGTAGTCAGTCAGGAACACAACAGCTTCTCACCTGAGAGTGGGAACTGCGCGTCCCAGGCAGCACCTCCAACATAAAGGCACCGTCTATTCAATTCAATGATTCAAACTGATACTCTGTGGTCTGAACAGTGATGGAGCCTGACAACACATTATAAACCAAAACTTTACTGAGGCAGTAGGAAAGATGAACAACGTGCACATATGGCGACTCACCCAATCCTGGATAGCAAACACAGGACCATAAGCGATGCTGTGGCTCTGGTGGACTGCCAGGGACGCTAGGTGTCCGGGTGACCCGGCAGAAACTTTCAGTAGTGCAAACACCTTTTGGATGCAGGTAAGAGTGGCGATACCCCTTGGCTCCACCCATGGTAGTGTGATTTGAAAGAATCATATCATACATGAATATGCCGATGTCGATCAGGGTCAGGGTGTTGGCAGTCTGCCTATGCTGGCGATACCGGTCAAGGGACAGGGTGTCAGGAGGCAGGGAGTCATGCTCCTGTCAGAATGTCTTCCACAATTTTCCATGGATAACCATCTGGACAAAGACAGCCATTGCTGCCAAAGTCACTAGCAAACTACCACCCATGATTTCAGACAATAATTTTTAATGAAAAATATCTATTGTAGAAACATGAATTTATAGGCTAAACTAAAATACTTCAATGTTTCCAATACTAATCTGGAAGGTGTAAAGACAGTTTTTATTTCTTTGTCTGCAAAAACTTTGGGCATCATGTCAGAGCCAAGCAATGTTTCTCCCTGATGTGGACCTCTCAGTCTTCAGCTGTAAAACAGAATAGCACTATGTATCAGCACTCTGAAACACATACATTTAATAGTGTAAGTAATTACACACAACACACAAGTTGGTCACATGAACACTTCAGAAAAACGTAGCGTTAACTCATTTCATCTCATTATTATTTTTTTTACAAGAGGGTATTCAATTTATACCATGTAAAGTTTTCATCAGGCAAAGTACAGAATCAGAATTTTAATGCTCCGATAAAGGAGGAGGAACTTTAAAGCTTGTTCACTGAGTCATAACTATAGAAACAGAAATTAAGTAAATTTTCGCTCTTAAGAAAATGTTTAGTTATGAGGACTATTAGACCACAGAGGTGTCTCCTATGGAAGCTCTGTGCACCAATATGTTTCAAAACCACGTGAAAAAATACACAGGAAAAAAAGGATTTCTTTTTGTTAGCATTAAAAATACAGAGTGGATGAGATTGTTCAGTTTTGACTTCTGTTTTCAGAATGCTGTCTTCACAATAAGCATTGACAAGAATCACAAAGAGACATCAGAGAAGAAAGAAAACCATCAAAGCTGTTTAATTTTGTGAAAGAGTGGTTGCCAGAACAGAATCTAGAAGAGATGAGGCATTCTTCAAAACTTTCAGAAAAAGTCAGAATTTTGTTATTGGCTGTTCTGAAGACAGCCACACATGTGTGGGAGACTGTCACCAACTGTACTTTTCAGCATATCTCTTCTGTAGAAACAGGAAGGAACACTAATTTCCTTTAATTAGACAAAGTTTTAGGCAGACTTTTTCCATAGTTCAAGAAAAGCAACAAGAAGGCCTGTGCTGTTCACTGACTGCAACCAACCCATCTTTATATATATATACACACACATCTGTATATAATTGAAAGCAGTAGGAAAATGGAGTTAATTCAGGAGTTCTGCCTGCACAAGCTAACACAAAAGCTTCAGGGTGAGCATCCTCTCCCTCTAACAGCACAGAGCAGAACAGCATCAACCACTCTTTTCTTTTAAAGAACTGAGAATCATACAAAGTTATCTAAATCTTTCTCCTGACTGTGGAGCTGTAACAAGCTGAAAACAGTTTCTTCTGCTGTTTGTTTCTTTTTTTGGAAAGGTCATTTTCACTTCATGGGCAAACTTTTCATCCAGGTCCCAGAATGAAAATACTCCTGCTTCACATGCAAATTGGATAATCCTAGACACCAGATTAACAAAACCACAGTGTTAAGTCAAGCAGGAAATGGGTTTATAGTTCTGAGGCCGTTGTTCGAATGAAAGATTTCCCTAATTCAAGAAGAAAGTTTTGGGATGAGTATGTGTTATACAATGATGTCCCGGTGTGCAACCCCAGACTTTGCTGAGAGCTACAGCTTGTGCAAACATCAACAGCCTCCAGTTGCATTCTCTGTGAACATCCCCCGTGTGTACACAGCACTGTTCTCTCCATTGCTGCGATGTGCAAACATCAACAATTTGACAAACAAAGCTCTTAATTATGAAAAATCAGAGCATTTGATACCATAAACAGAACTACAGAATTCCTCTTCATATGATAAAAACAGAAATTAAGCACACATTATGGAATAAATAGTAGTTTTGCAGTGCAAAATTTTCATTTAATAAGAAGGGTTTTAAAGTTGAATGCCTGCAAATTTGTCATTCTAGACTGAGTGATGCCATGCAATTTTGTTTCCCTCTAGAAGAACAGTATGGGAATCATCTTGCAAAGGGACGAAGGACAAAAGGATAAATTATGCAGTGTTAGATTAAAGAATGAATGGGGCCAGCAGCCATTTTTGCTTAGGAAGTAACCCCTATTATGCACCTTGTTTCCTTCCTCTATTTCCTTCCTCCCACTTGAAAATAGGTCATTATCCTTTAAGGTTTAGTTCTTACGCTGTTAAAAGCAGAGTAAATAATCCAAAAACATGGACCAGAAGAGAGAAAGTCAAAGGGACTCGCCTTTGAAGTCATGTACTCTGCCAGCGCCTGTGCCTGCCCCTGCTGTCCTGCGTAGTCAGGCAGTCAGGGGATGGAATTGGTAAACAGCTGTTCTAGTTCTTGGGCCACAGAAATAAGACCCCGAATCAATGTTTTGCTCTTCTCCTTACAGCGGTGACCTCCTCTCTCATCTCCTGTTTTCTTCATCCTGTCCTGTGATGGAAACTCTGCTGTTATGCTCCAAAAGGACTACAGTTGTTTTTTTTTTTTCCCTTAATTATCATCATATGTATTATTCCACTCACCAAAAGAACAGCATCATTTTCACTCCCAGTATCCGGCAAGGATGGACTGAGGGGCTACAAAAGGAATGGTGAAAAACCTTGGTCTTCCTTCACGGTTTAGGAAGCCGTCAAATTCTCAGGCTGCCCTAGTGGGACAGAAATATATCACATGCTAGCTGAAACATGTAATGCAAGAGAAAATTGAGAAATTTTACCAGGCCATTCACCAGTGAGGATGAAAAGACCCAAGGGAGAGAGTTCTTTCAGATTTAATACAGAAGTTGTTCAAATTTTACAGCTGGCGTTCACTGAAACTCCTACTAAGCCTCGAGTTAAAACTATAATGTGAAACCAGCCACAAAAATAGCTTCTTCCCTTTTGTCTTTATTTTACAACACAAGAAGTCCCTTGCCACAGCCAGTGAGGTTGTATCACTACAAATTTCCTCTGGATTCAAAGGACATTCTCCGTACGCCCCATTTCGGAAGAGTTTTATCATGGGGGGGTGAAAGGAATGCAAACAACAGGCAGGACTTGTGAGCAGACTTCGTTTTGTGCTGGATAGGCTCGTTAGGACTGGATTTTACAGCCTAAGACAGCACCTCCTTTTAGTAAAAATGTCTCAGTGTTACCAGGACTGGGATGAAAGGAGTGGGTTTCATCCCACGGTGTGCACAACTCATTTGTAGTCTTGGGTGTCATTGCGACTTTGGGCAGTCAAGTTCCTTCTGGTTAGCAGAGGCTAAGGTAGCATGTGATTTATAAAAAAATAATGATTGTAAGCGTGAAAATGTGTCAAACCGGTGTTTCCTTGGCTGGTAGGCCTGGGCTTCTTTATCTCAGCTTCTTTCTCTCAGCTCCTTTCTTTTTTTGGGAAGGAACACAGTCTGGAAAGTCAACAGCGAAAATGCTAGAAAGCAACATCAGTCTGGAGTAAAAGGCTACAGTGAAGTTGAACAGAAAAAAGCAAAGGGAGAAACCATCATAAGAATAAGACAATAACAATCTCAATAAGACAAACAAACTCTGTAGCACAATGATAAGATGGAAAAATGGCAAGAGACAGATGCAGTCTTCAGGACTCACTCAAAGATTAATTTGGAGGTTGTACAGCAGTCTGCAATGGTGTTGAAAACTAAGAGGAGAAGTTGGGAAAACCAACCGATTTGTCTTCACGTGATGCCCACATATTGGTAGTTGTGATAGCTTTGGAAAGTAACTAACAGTAACTAACACCAAATCATACAAAGTCTGGTTGTCTCTGGCCTTACTGGAGATACAGGCTGCTCTGCTCTAACTGACACATGCAAATTATTTCTGACATTTAAGTCTTGCATTCTAAAGGCTAAAGCTCCAAATTAAATCTGGAAAAGCCAGCATTACTACATGGCTTGGGATGAAGACAGAGGGTCAAAAATCAGAGTGGAGAAAATTTTCTGAGTTCATGGCATGAGAATCGCAGACACAGGATTTGTCTTCCTTCTCTGAGAGAGTTGACTACGCTATATATTTTAATAGGTACTGCAAAGTGGCTAATTTTTCATTTGGAAAGTTCTCAGTGGTTGCTGATATTTGCTAATTAGGGCTGCTACTTTGTCAATCGCACCAGCAATTTCTGAACTGCATGAACTGCTTCAGTCTGAACCGTGTAGATGAGAATTGTAACAGAAATCCTTTCTGGAATGACAGAGGGCCGTGAGTCAAAATGACAATAAGCCACATAATTCTGTGATTCTGTGATTCTTCTCAAACGATACCTGTCCCACCTGCCTGAGCCCCGTGCTGGTGCGCACCTGGGACGTCCCTGTACACCAAATGCCACCCTCTTGAGCAGAGCGGGAAGGATAGAGGAAAAGTGGATGTGGTTGTGAGCTGGAGGATGTTAGACTGTGGTGACAATAAACTCACAGCCCTCTGTACAAACCAGACTTGTAATGCAAATTCCCTAGATGCTTACAAAATGAGAGACTCCTGCTGTATATTCAAAATCCAAAACCGAAATTGAAAAACGCTGTTAAGATGCCTGTACATAAATATGGGGAATATGTTCAAATAAAAGTTGCTCAAATTCCAGAGAGGTTTTCATTTCATCAATAATTCATGAATTTGTAAATTCATCATTTGTAATACTTAAATGCTTCCTTGAAACTAAGTAGCTTTCATGTCTCCAGTTAAATATAGTGAGTGCAGGTTATTGCAAAGCTCTCTGGGATTCTATATTGACCCTTATTTCTTTATAATTGCTGCATATTTATAGAAGAACAGCTGAATTACATCTTTCAATTTTGATTTGAAGCTTTGGAGCCACAGTAGCAGCTTTTGGATTTAAATCCTCAGATGATGCCTATAATATAGTGGGTGAAATGTCAGGGGGGAAATGAAAAACTTAGGGCAGAGTAAGGGATTTGCTAAACAATTGGAGAGGATAAAATATGCAACGTTGTTAAGAGGCCCATGAATTGAAGTTTACAGGAGAAAAGCAATTCATAAGAGAGCAAACTGCAGTCTTTTGAGCAATGCCTAACTTGTCCCTGAATTACACCAGAAAAAGGAAGAGCAGTCCCAGGAATCTAGCTGGCATCAGATGGTGGTGGTCACCGTGAAAGCCTGAAAGCTTTAGGAGCCTTTTGGTGATGCGACAACACCAGAAATACTCAGTCAGTCATTTTCATACAGCTTGTGGTTTTGCCTTTCTGTCAGCTGCCATGACCTGTTTGATTTTGTTCTTAACATTAATTTTGCATTTCCAATAGAAAAAGGGATCTATCCTGCAGGTGCTTTGGCCGAAACCTTGTAAAATGCTAAACAAAGAGGTAAGCTTAAAGCTAAGCAAGCATGTAAGCCTGGGCTGGCACAAAGTCAAATGTTAAAGCACCTTGTGGAGTCGGCTTCATGGAGGAATAGAGTCTACACGACACACAGATCTTCTGCAGTAACAGGGCTTGTGTCAGACTCAAGTGCCTTCAACTTCCCTATTACACTCCTTATGTCATCTGACATAAGGTCACATCTTCAGTTGGTAAAAGTTGCTCCGTGTCCCATGAAGCTAACGGAGCAACTTCATCACCTTCTACTGACCTACAGATTTCAATTTTAGTTACTGTCCTCAGCAAGAAAGAAGGAGAAATACAAACACATGGATAATTTCAATTTTTAAAATCCTTTTACTGAAGATTTCTGTGGAACACAACCATGCAGTGACCATGTGACAGTACCTTAAGAGTTTGCCAGCCTGCGGGTGCACTGCAAACACTCCTGCAGTGGAAAATTACTATTAACAATTTTTTCTCATAAAATCTTGCAATTCTGTTTCTGCATCTTAGTCCATCCAAGTCTCTTTTCTTTAGAGGATGGTGATGTAATGAAGATTGGTGCAGATACTTTGAGTTGCACTGATGACACCGTGCACTGATGTAGTCCTGTGTGTTTGCCAAGGTGTTGGGGGATGTGAATGAATGTTCTTCATTCTGGGCAAGTACTTCTTGCTGAGCTGGTTTCAGTAGTCTTTCCCCCTACTCAAAATACATATTAGAATTCAAGAGGCCTCCTTCATATTCCTGGATGAGCTTTGCCATGTTATACTTACAAAAAAAAAAAAAAGGAAAATTAAAAATTTAAACCATTTCTTAATGACTAGAAATTAACATCTGGGATTATTTCAGTGCCCTTGCTTGTCTGAGTTTTTGTCAGAGCAAGAGTGGTGTTACTGACTGCAGTAAGTCCTCAGGGTGACAGAATCACTCAGTTTTATTTCATGGCTTTCATACTTTAAGAACATAAGATTTTTAATCTGACAAGAGACCCTGAAGCGCATCCAAAGAGTTAGAAGAGATTTTTGCAAATCCAGAGAAATTTAATCTATCACTTTGCTTTTTGGCAGCAATTTAGCAGCATATGCAAAGAAAACCCAAAAAACAAAAACCCAAAAAACTAGCAAATTTACTATAGAAGACTTTGTGGAATTCTCATTGCTTGATTTTTCTCTAATTGTTTTCTCTAGTGTACTACTTTCAGCTTTTGGAGATTAACAATAACATATGTATTGGTTTTATTAGAATGGGCAGGAGATTTGTTTGTTGTATGCACGTGTGCATAAGTTATTTCTCAAGAAAGTGGGAGAAGTGGAGTCAACGCATCATTCCCATCATTGTGACTGTTATCTTAGACTGCCTTTGAATTCATTTATTTTCTGGTAAAATGTTCCAAACAGAACCTAGGTGTTATGTTACAAGATGGAAATGCCCATGACACCAAGTATTTTTATTTTTTTTTAGTTTTACTTTTGATACAGAAAATCTGCATCATTTCATATCGTTTTTGAAAGCATATTAGCAATACATCTAACAAAAGAATTAAAATAGATGCAAGTAATTATGCAAGAAGACTTACGCAACTTTGTTGTACTTGCTTTTTTGCATCAGTTCTCTACTGTCTAATAAGAACTGTATTCCGACTGCCAGCTTTCAAGCACTGAAGGTCTCTCTCTTCTCTCCCCGATTTCAGAGAGATTTTAGGAGCTTAGCTTCACTGAGATTTTTGTTACATTCAATCACAACTGTGTAAAAAAACATGGGAGGAAAGAGAAGACAAACTGTGAACATAATCAAATAGTCTTTGATTCCTCCAGAAGCCAGGCTAAAACCAAAATCAGCCAAACAGAAAATTCAGAGACGAAATTGTAACACAAAATTAAAGTTTCAGAATCTATGCAGCAGAAATAAAGGTCACTCCTCTGGTTTACCCAGCCAGGCAGAGAGAATTTTATTCCAATAGTGTATTTGCCATTGTTACTCCCTCACAATTATTGGATCTTTGTATAAATTAATTTGACTAATTCTCCACTGAGACCACATCTGACATTTTTTCACTAATGTGTTTCGTGCTGAGTAGGAATACAAGCATGTTAAAACTATCAAAAAAGAATATGCCTTAAACTCCAGCCCCTGACTGCCAGTATTTCAGATTTCTGCCTGAATGCAAAATGGAGTGGCATTCTTAGAGTACTTAATTATTTGACGTCTTTGCCTCTTGCTTCAGTAGCCGCTGACTTCTTTCTTTCTTGAGTGTCTCATTTATTTTGATTGGAGAATACGATCTTTTTGAACATATTTTAGTATGCCTTAAGCCTAGAATAGCTGCTGCAGAGTATTGGCTTTATTTCAATCTGGGATGGGCTCCCACCGAGCCAATCACCCCAGGTCCCCTTATGGTCACTGAAGATCTCGTCACTATAGTTAGAGGAAAGTAAGTGCGAGTCACCCCTTGCTAAAGGAGGTCAGATGATTCACACCTTAAAAAGTGTATCTTTCTCATTACAGTAACATTCAGTGGTGATTTGTAAAGTTTATAAGTGTCTTTAATGCAATCATCTAAAATTAGGTGAGAGGAATTATGTTTTAGGCCACTCTGAGAATGCCTTGGATGGGTTAGGTTAATCCATTTCCACAGTGCTTTAATCCAGAAAACTTAATTCTTAGCTTGAGTTATGTATTTCAACACAAATGAGGAGTTTTTCTCAAAATGCAAAATTAGCACTGTGTGAATTTCCTTATGCTGATAAGCAATTAGGGTAATCTCACCACACGTATACAATTCAGCTATTAAATCTAGGTCTTCAGAGACCTCCAAGCTAATGATATAATGTCTGTTGTAAAATTGGGTGATCTAAGGTCTTAATAATATGTATGCAGTTTCTCATACTTTGATTATATCTCAAACTCTATCAAAAAACACCTTTCAGACTTCATATAGGATGGTCTTAATAGAAGGAATCTGTACTTTTCAGTAGTGCCAGCTTCACCGGCACAAGGGAGACTTGTTACTTGGAATCCACAAATTCCAAGAAATTCCAGAGAAACCCTGGAAAACCTAGACATACGTATTTGTCTCTCAAGATTTTTTTTCCTACGTTCTTCTCAACTTGCTCTCATCTCACTGTCATAAGATGCAGTGGGTGCAGAGGGCATAAACATTTTTTTAAAGTTCCCCAAATGTGGGTTTTATGAGAACAGATTGGTTGAAAGGAATTTGACTGTTTATGTTACTGAGTAAACACATAAAATGTAACAAAATGGCAGATGAAATTCTGTGTTCATTAATACAAAGTTGTACATTTTGGGAAAAAACAACATTATAAATAAACACAGATAGCGTCTATATTGCAGATTGTGATGTGGGAAAAAGATGTCAGAGTTATAGTTGACAGTTTTATGAAAATAACAGCTGCATACTGAACAGCAGTCAAAGGAGCAATACAAATGTTAGGAATTATTATGAAGCGCCAAACAATCACGACCACCACACAAAGCAGAAAACACTACAGCTCAATGGTTTGCCCACTCTTGGAGTCCTGGTGTCCCTTATCACTAAAAACATATAGGGAACTATAAAGACTAGAAGGAAAGGCAACTAGTGAGATCAAAGGTAAGGAATGGTTTATGTTGATTAGAGCTCTCTGTATAGGAAAAAAAGATGATTAAGACGGAGATCCATAAAATCATGAATTATTCATAAGATATGTGAACAGGTAATATTTATACATTGTTTCATATAAGATTTAAAGGAGTTCCAACTGAAATGATCAGGTAGCAAGTTTAAAGAAAAACAAAAATAAATACTTTTTCATAGTGCATAATCAAACCATCAAATCATTACCATAGGATATCATAGAATCCGTCAGTTTGGAAGGGACCTCGAAAGATCAGCTTGTCCAACCTTTTGTGGGAAAGGCAGTCTGCATGAGATTATCTGGCACCCTGTCCAATGGCACCTGGAAAACCTTTGGTGATGGGTACTCTACCACATCCCTGAGGAGGTTGTTTCAGTGAATGATTGTTCTCGCTGTAAACAAAATCTTTCTTATATTGAGATGAAAACTCTCCTGGTGCAACTTGAATTCTCCATGTGGCTCCTTGTGAAGTAAGAGCCTCCAATCCTCTTTGCAACTGTCCTTTACGTACTGGAATACTGTCATGAGGTGCACCCTGAGCCTTTTCTCCAGGGAGAAAAGACATATCTCCTTCAGTCTTTCCTCATAGGACAGGTTCTCCAGCCCTTTGATCATCTTTGTGGCCCTCCTTTGGACCCTCTCCAGTCTGTCCATGTCTTTCTTGACTTCTGGGGACCAGAAATGAACACAGTTCTCCAGGTGCAACCTGACAATGCTGAGTAAATTGGGGTAATTACAACTCTCCCTGCTATTAGTGCCCCTGCAGATGCAAGTCAGGATCTGATTTGGTTTTGTTGCTGCTAAGTTTAATACTAAAGGCAAAAATGGGCTACAAAAGTGGTGAGACAAATTCAAGAAAGAAAAAATCCATTAAACAAAACCCCAATGCCTTTTTTAGCAAGGCTTTGTGAGCTGGTGATTGCTGGAACCAGAAGGGCTTCTTGCATGAATTTCATTGCACACTTGTCAGCTCTTTCTGCTTTTCCTAAGAAACCTCTGTCAGAAGCAGGGTACAAGGCTAGCTGGGCTTTGGTGTGATTGTAGTTATTCTTATGGTCATTTTCTTATTTCTAAAGTTGCAGCCATTATTGTAAAGTTAGTAAAGCAATTTGCAGCAGATATTTACATTTAAGACAAAGCTTTGTCTCCTTTCTAATGGTTCTTCTTCCAAGGTCTATACCAGCTCACAAATAAAGATTAATCTGTAAAGTAGCCACGTGCAAAAGAAGCTCCTTCAGGCTGCATATAGGAGCAGTAAGTAGTCAATCCACCTACCACAGATCAACATAATCTTGATTTCAAGAGCTTGACCAAGTGATGTGCTGCTTACCCCAGGGAGCTTGAAAAGCGATGATACTGTCCCTCCAAAGCACGACTCCTCCACATGGAAGAGTGGGTAGGCAGGCAGAGGAGCCCCACACTGCCATCTTCCCCAAGTGCTGATCCTGCTCTCCACCCTTAAGTTCTCCATTCCCTTTTTTCTTTTAAGATGACTGCTATGCATATTCATATTTCAGAAAAGTCAACCATCCGGTGAAGTATTCTTTTTTTTTTTTCTTTCTGAGTACTACATCTTTGTTTTGCGTCATCTGTAACCCTCCGAATTCTCCAGACAAGTTTCACTTTACTTACACTGCCTCCTCTGAATAATGAACATGTACTGTCTGTGCACCTTTTTTCCAACTGACTGACTGATTTTGCAAATGAAGGACCTTTCAAATGTTAAATGAACTCTGTTCTTATGGAATTCTATGGGAACTGAGGCATTCAATAAGTCAACTTTAGACCCTTGAAGAGTAAAACTTTTATGGACATACAGCTGAGTGTGCTCATTACTACTGTATAAAATACCTAATAGCTTGAACAAGTAGGAAAACATAAATGTCCTTCTGGCATCTTCTTATTTTATATGTAGAGTTAAATTGTACTGGTACATCTACTACTCTGTCCTAAGTATCTACATCACTTTGTTTGCAATTTGCCCACTGATTTTGAAATTCACTCATCCGCTGCACTGAATAGTATTGGAATATGCCCACGATAAGTTATCTTTCAAATATCTCTGTATCAGTCCTGAATTATCCTTTGCATTAATGTTGAACCCTCCCACTACACCCTCCCTCTTTTCCCTCCCTCCATGTCTCCTCAAAACTCTATCTCCTTTTACAGTAATCTCCCCATTCTTGTTATTTCCTAGCCCAGTTGGGCTATTCCCAAAATATCACAAGTTCCAAATACGTGTATGCTGTCAGATCTCTTATTTTTGCTGTTAAGCTCTTTCCATCTCTATATAAGCACTTTAATAACCCTCTTTTTTTTTTTTTAATTTGAGGGGGTTTTTTATATTAGTGCTCATAATTCCCAGAGTTAATCTGACCTTCTTTTAACGTCTTTTGTGTAAACACAATGTTTTTCTTCCCTTTTTGATTTATCTTTTGTTCCCAGTTTTGTTTTCTTTGCATTCTGGCTTGTCCTCTGCAACCTAATTTTCTCTTATCCCTCCTTCAGTTTTACATCATAACTATTTATACAGGGAGACCAGTGATTGACAGGGTGATGATTGGAGCTTTCCATCACTTGCTCATTCAAATCTCTCCAACTTTGGAATTTCCTGAAAACTGTGTTTCTTGGATCACTGTTCAGTGATCTGCACTCAGTATTTTGGTGTTCCCAATACAGTTCCTGAATTACAAGTAACAAAAGGCAGGAGAGCAACATTATGAGCTGTCATGAGCGAAGATAACCTTTACACTTATATTAGAACAGCAGAGAAGACACATACTGAAACTTTCTGTTCCAGCTCAAACAATCATCTTCTTTCTTGCAGTTGAAATTAAAAGATATTGAAGAGAAATCCTGAAAAATCAAAGAAGTTATGGGGGACGTGAAAGCCATGCAGGGGTTAAGTGCTCAAGAGTATAAGGGATACGGTATTGATTGCTAAAAGTTACTGAATCCTTAAGTGAAAAATCTACTCAAATTGTACAAAAATGCCTTAGTTTGATGGAAAAGAAAAACCCCTAGACTCATAGACAGTGAGAGATACCAAATGCTTAGGCAGGAATGAATACTGAGTCCATGGCAGCTGATTCCCATTTCTTCCCCTTGGTGGCAGTTTGTCTGGCTTTAATTACCAAGAATTATTCTACTCAGCACATTTTCCAACGCAGACTCCCCTACACTGTCCTGAATCTTTGGAAGCCCAATTCCTTTGCCATGCCAGTGAAAAAAAAAAAAAGGATGTGGATCTGGACCTGGCATTATTTCCAGGAAGCACAAGCCAAAGACAGCTTTTCAGCCATGCCAGCAGCAGAAACCACTGGGAGTCACTCTCCTGGTGACAGTGGCAGAGCTGGTAAGAGAAAGAGGAGGTCCCCTCACCTTCAAAGAGAAAAGACACAGCTCTGCCAGGCCCTGGGACGATGTCAGTGCCTCAGCTTTCTGGAGCTGTGGAAAAGACCTTTACCTTTACGTCCTGTAACAAAGCGGGGCATTTTCGTTGCCCAGCCTTGCAACAGAAGTAATACCTCCCGCACAGGCTCTCTAAATGTCATCCGCGTATATTGTTTCCTGCTACAGGACAAAGTTGCTGCAGTTACTATTAAGTATGACTTACATAATTTACGCTCATAAGGAGTTGAATGGACTTGCTTTTCTTAAAATATCCTGCAGCACTGGGCACCGCAATGAAGACCTTCATCTCAAAGAACTTGTACTTTTAAATGAGACCTAGTCGCGGAGAGCGGTGGTCTGCGGATAAGAGCTGGATGCCAATGGGTACACGGTGCTGCTGCCTTACACTTAAACTCTCTGTTCGAAGTAATGAAAGCAGTGACTAAAAATGGCATTTACATGGGAAAGCTGCTGGTCTTCAGGGAGAACAAAGTACAGACATAGAACTTCATATCCAGTTGTATGATTTCAAGCTTTTAAAAGTTGGCAAGAGGCTGCCTGGGTGAAAGGGGTCACTGTTAAAGATCCCACAGCCCCTCAGTCCAAGGTCAAATACTTTTCCTTTGTCCCAGAAAAAAAAAAAAATCAATATTTTTTTCCAATGAAAATTGAAAAAGAACTGTTACTCCATGTTTCCAAGGATTTTCATTTCCATTTATTTTGCCTATAAGAGTTCCAGGATTTGGTTGTGTTCAGCTCAGATGTTTTTGGTTTAATTGATGAAAACTAGAGGTATTTTCAGGTTTTAGAGATTTCCTGTTAAACTAATTATCTCGGCTAGAAATGCTCATGAAATTGATATTTTATTGTAGCTATTTCCAGCTAAACACTTTCTGATGTTCTTGCAGGGAATGACAGGGAATAATTTCTCTAACCAAAGCATCTCGTCTCAGTACTTACTTGTCCCTCTTTCACACTATTCAGGAAATTGCTGCCAGGAGTAAAAGGACGTAAACCTACACTGGTCTCACCTCCTATGTAGAAAAGCAGGTCCTTCAGCTTTAGTTTAGCTGCAAGCAGTATCTGTACTACTAGTAGCTCTTAGAATCACGACAAACCAAAAATTGTACTGGTAAGAGAAGTCGATAATTATTTTCAACGTATCTGGATTAGGTATGTGTTTTTGAATTACTTCAGGCTTCGTATTGCTATGGCTTGTTTGAAGAAGCATGACTGCAAAAATATTTTGCCTTATGTTTATTTATTATAATCTTGTTTTCTTAGCACCCTTTATACTACTTCATTGTGCGTGAGCATTAGAATAGCTGTATGATAGGTGTGGAATCAGTATCGCATAGCTGTAAGAAAAGGAAATTCATGAAAGAAATTGCAGTTTAATGTACAATTCACAATGGAAAATATCCGAGAGCCGTTTGTCAAAGAAAATTAGTAATGCTCTTATCACCCTACATTAGCCACCTTTCCTGGTAAACCCTAATAAACATCACATAAAAAAGCTCCACGCTCTGTGTCAGACAAAGAGCTCCTTTCCAGCCAAAGATATAATTTCACATTAAACACTAGCATCAGAACAGCGATGCAGTTTTTTTGTCCTTGGGCACTTAGCTGGAGATTACACCCAGACCAACCATTTTTAATAACAGCATCACAGTTCCAAGCCACATTTTCTTCCTTTATCTAAACTCATAACAATCCAGTTAATACAGAGGCACCCCTCCATTCGTCTTTCCCGTTTTTAGGCAGTACCTTAAGTCTGGTCTATTTCTAAAGAGGTTGCATTCATAAAAGGGTGCTCCACTGAACTTCAGAATGCCTTTCACCCCCCATGAGGGGCTCCAACTCAGAGAGCTCATTAGCATCATTAGACACAATCTCTGACCTTAGCTTAGCAATGCTGAAGTACACAAAACATCTTCCTAATCTCACAGAGATCACTCTCATGTCATACAGAAACATAAAGAAACAAGTACAAAACACACTTGACACACTTCTACAACTTCCAGCCATTTCCACTGATCTCTGGAGGCTTATCCAGAGCACGGGCTGCCGCATTCCCTGCTCCCGCAGACAGAAAGTAATGTTCAAGGTGCAATATATAAATAACTACAGAGATCTGAACTATTGACGCTTTCTTAACTCTTAACTTCAAGAGAAGTCAAGAAAGATCCAGTCTTTGCTGACAGATCCTGCATTTACTGTTAGTTTTACTATATTATGAATAACTCTAATATGCCCTTTAGCCTATAGTCCTCTTAAAACGGAGAAGTCCAAAAAAATGGTAAAGACCAACAATTTTTTTTTTAACCTTGTAAAATCTTTTGTCTCCTCTGAACACTTCTGCCTTAGTTTAACTGTAGCTTGCCATTGCACAAATAGAGCCACGGCAGATAATTGGGTTCCCTCCAATTTGATCCTCTGCTATTACGAGTTGGCAAAGCTCCGTTCATCCCTTCCATGCTGGCAGCGTTGGGTCAGGTTATGTTCTTCCTTTCAACCAATCCCATTCTGGGGACAACAGGTTTGACATAGGGGGACTGTCTCCCATCTCACAGGTGAATGTGGCATACTTCGGCAGGGGCAAGGGTAAGACTGAATTTCCTAATAACTATAACAGAATATATTCACCCTGGAAAAGTTGACCATGTCATATTTTTACTCTAGCCCCCCTTTTTTTTTTCCTACACATTTCCCGAGTACAGTTTTTCCAGGCAGGTTCATACGTAGTACTAAGACAATTATTTGTATCACTGACGAGTGTGCCTTTGAGCATAAAAATTGTTGTCACCTGTGCAAACAGCATTACCTCCAGAAGTAAGTAAAGGTAAGTTTCTACTGATAGGAAGCATTATAATGGAATGAGCAATAAGTTGTGGGTTTTTTGCTTTCTGCAGTCTAGACTTAAACACTGTTGAAGTAAACCTTTCATATATGCTGCTTTCAAAGCCATGATGCCATACTCAGTATCTTTTTCTAATTACTGTCTATCTTATTTCACCAGTAGATTGAAACCATAAAGATTTATAAAAAAATGTTTTAAACATTTATTTCTTTGTTTATCAGGACAAGGTTATAGAAGAGCTCTTTTACATAAATAAAATGCTGCAGGCCTAACTTGTTCCATTTCTCTCCTTCCATTTTACATTATTGATGGCATAATTTTTCATTTTGCATTTTCCTACACTTCACAGGAATTCATAAAACATTTCTTATCTGAAAGAAACAATATGTTCTTCGCATTACTTCCACATATTTTTTTTTCTCCTCGATCTACATAACTAAATGCCGAGTAAACCCATAAAAAACCTGTCCTCATTTCTAAGTTTATTTGCCTAACTATTCTAGCAGGTCCCGCATTATAACCCCAAATTCGAAGAGTACATTAAAATAGTTGCTTTTCGTTTGCTTGGGTTTCTGATCTGCAAGGTGAGAGTCGGTGCGCACTACAAGTTTCAGCACAATATGAAGGTTTAGGCATAATCCCACCTGTGCTACACTCCCTCTGAGACCCACACGAGCTTTGTTTAGCGTTGACTTGGTCTTTGCTACTAAGCCAAGTACTCACTTGCCTGCTATAATTTCATTGTCTTATACTGCTAAAACAGAATGTAATTTTTTATTGCTTGTTAGTAACAGGAAAAATGAAGGCTTTGCATCTTTTCCTACACCTTCATTAACAAATTATGAACTTGCCCTGGAATCACTAACTGCCTCTGTTCGCTGCTCTATTGTGAGAACGTGTGTACCACAGATACGGTCATCTCACTTAACTGAAGTAATCTTAGAGTTCACTGTCTAGTCCAAACTAATTGTCCAGCTCTTTCCCTCTGAGAGGCAGAAGTAACTCAAGAGAGCAATTCAGCCCCAAAGTCTTACATGCCTATCTTCAGTTGGGCTATGTTGTCCTTTGGAGATGTCTACCTGTCTGCATGAATTCAGAGAAACTAGCTGGTAGGAAAGGTAGTGGGATGTGTTCTGGGCTGGTTAACATCTTACCTTCTCTTCATGTCTATTAAGGAAATATAGCTGGGGAACAATGCACGAGTTTTCTAGAATACGTGATCCTCGATGGGTTTTTTTAGGCTTTCTAAACAGTGTTTAAAAATTTATTTTTACGCTCAAGTTTTAAGGACTTGAGATTGGCCTAGTCATGAACATGTTTCTTGATACAACACAATAAAGTTGCAGTGAAATGAGCTTTTGAAACTTGGCTTTAAAATAAGGAATGGGGATGTATATCTTTTCAGAGAGAATTCTTAATTTAGGGAAACACTGCAATGTTTTGACTTTTAAGAAATAAATGTTAACAATGGATATGCAGATATTATTTTCTTCTGTTCTTTTGTTTTGGTTTGTGTTTTTTTTTTTTTCCTTTTTCCTCCTCCCCCATATATCTCTAATCTTTCAGTTTTCAGAAACTCTTTGAATCCTAATCCAAAGGAAATTACTTAATCTTTCAGTCCTTGAACCAAAGGAAGATGGAATTTGTCCTCTGCTATCAGTCGACTATCACCTCTGAAGTAACTTCTACATTGTAAATCCTAACTTTCCGTGGGAATAGCTCACAGGCAGCACTTAGCCATTTAATTTACCCTAGTTCAGGTAAATTTATCCATTTACCCGAGTTCAGCTATGTGATGCTTTAGAAAGAATAAAGGCATCTGATGTAGGACTAAAATGAGAGAAAGACCACAAAAGAACTTATTTTTAAGCACAAAATGGATATTAAAGACCACTGTAAGAAGTCATTTGGTCTCAACTTAGGGGTTAACGCTTCACTTAGGCTCCTGTCTGGGCCTTTTTGTGGAGGCTGCCTTCATCCGGGCATTACCTGTCTCTCACCGATGCTGTGCCTTCATGTACTTTGGCCTTTTGGTAGGTTATTAGCACACTTTGCCCCACTGTGGGCATATGCCGGTAGAGCATTTCAAGTATTTTGCTGTCAGTCTGAGATGAAAATTGCGTCTTGTTGAGGGCATGTGCTGGGGACACGAGCTATGAGTGTGTTACCCCATGGCGGTAAGTATATTTTACTGCTGTTTTTGGAGCTGCTAGTCATGTAAACAGGAATGGCTTGACTTTGGTGGCCTGGCCTAACTTTGAGTTAAATGGACAAAGATTTGGGGGTTTTGCCTTTGCTAAGAAGAGTTCTGTGTATGGAGGAGCTGGAGTAGAAGGCAGGTGTGGAAGGAGTTAAGTTTTCTCTACTTAAAAGAAAAAGAAAAAAAGAAAACTTTGCACCAGTTTATTACTGGAGTTTTTGCTTTCATTGCTGGTATGACAGTAGTATCCACTCAAACACTCTAATTTCTTGCAGAGTTAGTTTTTCTTACTTTCAGTGCAGTTTTCCCCTCTTAAAAGAGTACCTAGCAATTGCTCTAACCCTTTTGAGCTGCCAAAAGAATTTTTGAATCTCTCTGCTGTTCTGTTTGTCCTCTTCTCAGTTGTCATTTATGTCATCTTACTTTGAAAAAACAGTGACCAGATACAGCAAGTGTTTTGCTTGTGGTCACATTGCAGTGTTTGAATAATTTCTTCACATTTACATTTGGGTTTGACATCTCTGTGTGCATACAGGAATTTTATTTGCCTGTATAAATTGCCATTAGGTACTCTGGCAGAGGGCTTTCAGCTACCACAACTCTCATTCAGTCACTGTCTTTTTGATCAATGCTTTGTGTCTTTTGCACTTTGAAAGTGTATTTCCTTTTCATTATTATTTTTTCCTCTTAGCTTCCTCCCTAGATATGCCTAAACTTTGAACTGCTACTACAATTTTACTTAATAAGAGAAACTAGAGGTAGAAATAACTCTGTGTGACCAAGTCTAGTATCTGGTCTATTCAAGTTACTCTTAACAACTTTACTTATGCATTCCGCACAGGTGATACATTTTGGTGCGTCATGAAGACAATCATTATTTTTTCAGTGGAGAAAATCATGATCCAATAGATATCAGAATGCGATGTCTTATGTTAACAGGGTTGTTTTTTTCAGGTGCTACGTTCCTGGACTACACATCAGAAGTACAATGTAAAGTAAATTAAAAAAATATTTCCACTTACATGCACAAACTTGCAGGAGATGTGGTCTCTACCTCACTGCTGTTACTAAGAAGGGATGTTCACAAAACCATACGTGTGTTAAGAAAATCATTAGATGGTGCCTGTCGTATGTATATATATGTAAAAGGAATTGTCACACTATATATATATATAAACATATATATCTAAAAGGATTGTCACACAATCTCTCACAACAAATGTTCATAAAACAGAAAGGCATATAGTGATCAATAAACTGCTATCTCTACACAGCTGGATGCAGAAGAGTTTTCCTCTTGCAGAAAGCAAAAGCCACATCAGCATTCAGTATTACTGATATGTGACAAGTCTTTATCTTGCTTAGAGCACCTTTAGATAGTGACAGTGTTATTGTTTATAGCGCCTGTCGTTTGCTGCTAATATTTCACTGAGGTATGATCAAACCCTCGTTTTCTAAGGTATAGAAATATATTATATATAGAAATGTATATAGATATATAACGCATGTTCTTACCTGGGCTCTGCTCTTATGCAAACCAAATAGTCATCTCAGTAGTGACCCACACACAGAGGCCAGAAATGGTCTGGGGGCTAGATCCTAAATACACTGTTGATGCTTTCCTGATTATCCTGTTGATGCTTTCTGTGATCTCCACACATTATAGGTGTGACCTGTACTTCTAATGGCTCCTAAACTTCAGCAGTACAGCTGTGAGCTAGTTCACAGTACTCGGGCTATGGATTGCTGTTTTTTGCTGTCTTGACTAAAAAAGTGTAGATATAACCAAAGAGAGCAGGACATGAAACATCAACACTGTTTGGAAACCCAACTCCCATCAAAGTTCCAATTAATTTCAATAAGAATAAAAGTGCCTGCAATGTATATTCTAGATCTAACCTCAGGCTATTTTTATTGTCACTGGAGATAAATAGGCATTCCTGGGGTGTTACACCTGTGACCTATTTTAGATGTCTATTTTAGGATAAGATGAATTGCACCCTAGCAGTTCTTATTTCTACCCCTCCATAAGAATAGGAAAAGACACAACTACCTCAGAGACAGGTCTCAACCATTAGTCCTACAGAGTGCCTTGTCTGCATGATGCTGTGAGCCTATATGGAGAGGCCAGACAGAGACAAAAGTTGTGGATTTATCAGCTGGGATATGCAAAGTGCTGAGCTCGCCTCTTATATATGAACCACAAAAAAATCTGTGTAACATATATACCAACATGTTCAGGTGCCCGTACCTGTGTGCCATTGACACAGAGTGGTGGCCCAAACCATGGCATGCTGCCATGAACAAGGCCACGTAAAAGTTAATTAAGTACAACGTATTCCTATCAGGCGTTCATGAGACAGTGTTTTATACATCGGCTCGGTGTAAACGTGCTGGTGCCCTGTATCCTTATCAACTTAATTGACCATTTACACTATTTACTATTCAGATGGACTGTGAAACTGCAAGGAGTTACCCCTGATGATCAACAATGCAGAGGACCAAGTTCTTATATTACCTTTTTTTTTCCTTATTAGTGAAGATTATGCTAAATTTTACTTTCAATAGAAGCTGAGAACATCTCCAGACACATCTTGTAGCCTAATACTGGACAGATGCCCCTTTCAAGGACTTTCTGTCCTTGTTGATGCCTCACATGTTCTTTTAAATAAAAGGACTGCCCGGTGAACAGTACGTTTATTCTATTAGTGTCATTATTCTACCTTTAAGTGAGTTTCAGTGTAATGGATACAGGGCTGTTCATAGACTGATAAGTGGATATTAATCCGTTACAGCATACTGTAATAGTAAATTATAAATTCAACTAACACAAATACCATTATATAAAGCTGCAATTATGCAATTAACATACCCACTCTTTTCACCAACATGCTGAAAGCTCTAAGTGCAGCCTGTTCAGAGTAACGTGGCTGTGGACTGTACGCTTTATGTATTATGTGTAAAGAATTGCAGTTTCTCTTCTGAAGTGTCCTTTCTGAAGGTCACCTTGCTAAAATGATGGTTCCTATTATTTTCTTTTTATATTATTTTAATAAATCCTCTAAATGGGAATGAAGGCTTAGTAGCAGCATTTGCCTCAAGGTGCTTGTCTTTTTAGAGACTTTTTTTGCTGTGATAATACATGGACAGATTCTACTGGAGTCAGTAGGAAATAGTTCCTTTAGGATCTCTTCAGTTTAGATTAAGCTATATTATATGTAAAAAGCATGAGTCCCATCGGCTTTTGCATAAGTATACTCCCTCAGAAGCTGGTGCTTCTTGTGAGGGACAGGATGAAGTGGGACAATTTTCAAGCTCTTTTGGCTTATGTCTAACTGTAACCCCATTAGCAGCCTCCCAGCTCAAACTGGGTGTCTCTACCCTGCGTGACGTGTACGGTCGGTATGTTCCACTGTGCAGGTGCTCTGATCATCTAAATTACAGACCTTATTGGAGTGTAGAGCGGCCCCCTGTCTCCTAAGGAAAATAGAGGACTCGGTAAGATCGTGTACATCGATACGATCATGACAGGACATTTGTCTGAGGCCTCAGTCTGGGGATGCATATATCCTACGGCAGATATTAAGCCCTTTAAGACAGGAATTTGCTGAAGTACATTGTTGATTCAGGACCAATGTGTAGGAAGGAAATAAGATTTGGCCTCCAGTGTGTCACTGTTTTCTGAGAGAGTAGACTACTGTTAGCAGTACAATTCATATTGTCTTTCCTGACCTCTGCCTTATTGACATAGCAATAAATGCACGGGGAGCTGTAAAAAGGATGCTGCCGGTAGCTAAACTGTTCTAGGGCAAATCCACAGGGTTCTACACAGTAATTCTTCCAAAGGATTTCATGGGTCTAACACAAATATTTAGAAGAGGCAGCATTGCTATTATTCAAGTTTGTTGATCTATAACACACTCTTCTTTTTTTATCAGGAATAAGTATTTATTCAAGAAGATACAGACCCTTCCTGTCTTCCTTATTCTGAAAGGAAGAGTAAATGCAATTTTTGATTCAAATTCAAAGCCCAGAAACACGCAGACGAAACAGCCCTAATGCCCCTGGGGAGTGATAGTCTCCCAGCTTAAGGTGGGAATTACTTTGTTATTATGCTGCTTTGAATGATGTTCTAGGAAAGATATTTCTAGATCGGGCTTGCCTGCAAATACAGAACACGTTATTAGTTGTTACTAGTAGCATGGATATTTTAAGTCTGATTTTCTATTTAACCCTTTTAGCCACCTGTGCCACTCTTTTCCTGGACGTTTCTATTTGAATCAGTACAGTGCCCTTGCAGAAGCAGTTTGCTTTTCAAAAGGATGATTATCATATCTCATATAAAGCATAAGGAACTCGAAATACTACAGTTCTTTTACAGTTTCTTTTAATACAGAAGTGCATTTGAAGTTTTACATTGATTTACATTTCCAGGACTACTCAGTGCTTTAGATAGGGCACAACGCTGAAGAAAGGACGATTAGTCAAATGCAGCAAAATTGATCCACTATGATCTTTCCTGTGCTGAAGGACTTACTGTAATAACTAAAGATTACTGTGACAGTTTTATGATGACCATGGATAGAATTAATTTCTCCAAGCGTTAGACATAGAAAAATTAGGTGTCTGGGCCAAAGCTGTTCACAGACTTCCCCAATAGCCAATAGAGAGACAGAAACTTTCAGGGATATTTCTCTTAGGACGGTTGTCTCATGACAGAAAATGGAGAAGCTTAGCCTTTACACAGCTGAAGTTGAATAAGATAAAACCCATCATCTCAACCCCCTGTTTCTGCCTGACTGAGTGTTCTCCGTTTCCAGGACATCAGAGACCCACCCGTTAGCTTGTCCTTCTCACACACAGTTTTGGTTACTGAGTTCAGGTTTTGGAGGATAAAGTGTGGAGAACTGAGAGAAAAAAACTCAAAGACAGACTAAATACACTTCCCAAGTAGAGTAAATGTATTAAGAATACGCCTTAACATCACAGGGACTGTGTCAGAAACAAGTTTGTGGATTCATAGGAAAACAGTCCGCTCCTTCAGTGAGCTCTATGAGAGCAAGCTTAGGAAGGTTTATATTTCCCCAGCTACCAATGAAGCTAATAGATATTTACATAAATGCAGTCATTAATATTTGGACACTTACATGCAACATTTCCTGGACTACAGTATGAAGACTGCACTAATAAATCTTGTCTCTTACCATTTTGCTATTTAAGTAGCTCCTAGGTTTAAATGCCCTCCTCCTTCTAATGCAATGTTGGTGACTGGAAACATACGTGCTGTCATACAGAAGGAAGCTGATGTAACTTGGGAGCTTGAGAATTGGGCTGAGGGTCAAGTAGGAGGGTCAAGTACAAGGATTAAATATGGTGCTGCTTGCCCAGCTCGTCTCCGTTCTGTTGTATGCATGTGGATTTGGTCAAGTCCAGTAAGGATGTGGCGGCTTTTGATAAAGGTCGCAGGATGATGTCAGGACAGCGCTGCTGAAAAAACCCACAACCAACAACACCTCCACCCCTTCATGTCTTAGTTGATGGCACAAGCAATTATATTCTGGCACTGAACTTCAAACTTCCAAGCTTGCTTTCTTTCATCTGTTGGTGGATTCACAACTATAAACCTTATGTTCCAGTTTAACTTCAAATTACCATGTTCAAAAAAGTGCTAAAATTTGCTAAACAAATGTTTCGGCCTTGCGCCATTTCTAAATGTTATCACCCACAGTAGGAATAACATAATTATTTTGCAGTACTCATCTAATTTAGCTGGAGTGTTATTTTATAAAGAAACAGAAGAGGAATGAGCAAGCAAGAATTAAAGATCTCAGCTTCCACTACTTGCCCAGGGCTAATCTTAGTGTGTTTTTTCTCCCCCGAGTCAGGTGTTCTCAGCAGGATCAGGTAGATCCATACTTGCACTGTGTTGCATGTGGTCTAATAAAGGCAACCAGGCCTGACTTGGGTCTGCCTATATGCAAGCTGCACTCCAGTGCGACACTTTAGACACCCTTAGCATCAGTGTACTCGGTGTAACTGACTATACAGCGTTTCCTGGGACTAGAAAAAGCAGTTTGTGCGCCAGATCTGGCTCATGGACTATGTGTTAGGATAAGAATTTCAGGTTATGACTCTTGCATTAAATGGGAGTTTATTAAATACCCAGGAAAACAAAGCCGGTGTTATCAAAGAATAAATCAAACAGGATATTTCAGCAGCCCTCCTTTTTGTCTTCTGTGACAATAGTCTCACGGAAACACCAGCCATCATTCTGGACCGGACTCTGCACTGCCTTGACTGTGGAATGCAAGTCTGAACAGCCATTCTTCGCATTCCCTTCGCATGGGTTTTAATGACTGTATAACATAACAGGAAAATCCAGATCCAGAATTGGACAGGGATTACAAGAGCGAGCTTTATAACGTAAAATAGCTAAGGGGAACAACCAAACTAGCAATGCACAGTACAGACACAAAACCTGAGTGTATTTCCTCTGAAAACACCTTTGGTATCTCAGTTTCAGGTGTTTATAGAAAGTTTCAGGGCTATCCGTGTTCACATAAAAGCCATTCAGGGGACTGAATTTTTGGATATTTATGATGGAAACAACTTAGACCTCAAATACAGTGTGCAGGCCTTTGTGGAGCTTTGAGCTCGCTGCTGGAATCATTCTCATGGTCTTATGCTTCATGTAAAAAGCACTGTATTAAACAGACCTCTTCCAATACATTGTTTAACTGTCCAGATGAGTAACATACTTAGAATTTGGAGGGGGGAAGAAAATATAGACTCAGAATATTTTTGTTTCAAAGATATTTGAACAGGATATTCTACTGGTTTCATTTCTTACATCTAATGTACCTTCCTGATTGTTCCATCTTTGATTGTTTCTGATCTTTAGAAGTAGAATTTTAAAGTCAAAGAAATGTACCTTTATGTTAAGAAGAGTACTTCCTTGCTAATCACTGACTATCATCCCTTTCCCTTCAACCAGATAACTCCTTCAGACGCCTGCATGCAAAGGTTATACACTCTAAAGAGAATGGAAGTGGAAGGGATGAGCTTCCACCACTGACATCAAAATAAACAAAATAAAAAAGCAAAGCAACAGAAAAGTCAGTTCCATAAAATAATTTTCTACAGAGAAAATTTTATGATTCAAATTTAGGAACAAATGTGTAAAATGCTAGAAAGTCCTTCCAAGTGGATAAAAAAAAATTCTTTATTTGACTAGATCTACTTAGGTAGATCTTGGAAAAGAGTATGTAACTTCTAGCTGATGCAAAGAAAAAAACCCTCATGTATTACCCCAGTTGTTAACTCAAACAAATTGTTTCACTTGATTCTATATAGATAGTGAGGAAATTACTAACTTAAAGGAAATTATTTTTAAAATAGATAGAAAACCAAATAATGGCTTTAATGGTGGCTAGCAGATTGGCTCCCATCCTATCATAAATCTTTTATCTACCAAATTCACACAGCAGAATGGTGGCAGTGCTGGGTTTCTCAAAGCAGTCTGCCTTGGGGAACATAATCTGCATGACCATTGTATCATGGAGAAGTTGGGGGGTCTTTTCTCTCCTTGTTAACACTGACAAAAAGTGCATATACAACTCCTAGTTGCAATGGTAGTTTTGGACCACACTGGAATTAAGATTTTGATCTATTTCACTTAGACTAAATAACAACATATTGGAGCACTACAGTTTCCAAGAAATTCAGTCTGCTCTGAATTCAAACAAGCTTGCTGAAGGAAGTGCTAAGCCAACCGGTCTCCTAGACAGAAATCACATTTTCACTGCACATATTCAGAAAATATTTAGGTATAATTACGTGATCAGTACTGTCCCTGATTTAAATTGCTTAACTGTCCCTTTAAAATGTGTGCAATGAGAACATATGGATGAAATGCTGTAATTTCACACGTTAGGTGATCAAAACTTTGAAGAACATTTCAGTCTCGCAGCCTGCTGCTGGCTGCAGTACTGCCGGTGGGTCTCTGGCGGACTTGGATTGTGCCACCAGCCTTTTGCAAATGAAGACATTTTGGTTTCCTGTACTTGATAGGGCAGCATAAGCGAGGTTCTCTCTTGCGCGCTTAAGATCTAGCATCAGGAGGAACGCTTTAGCATCAGGAGAAATGATTGACATTGGCATAAGTCTTCGTGCTGTCATTCATGGGGAGTGTTAGCTATTGAAACAGCTGTTCTGTTATCCACACGTACCGCAGGAGGTGTGCTATGAGGGTCAGGATTAGTCTGGTTTCAGCACGTACCTTTATCCTCCTTGGCAATCAGTTTCTTAGTCATGGCATATTTTCTGGCACTTACATGCTTCCAGTGGTGTAATATATAAATTATAAAACGCAGATATCCTGCCCTATCCCATCCCATCCCATCCCATCCCATCCCATCCCATCCCATCCCATCCCATCCTCTCCTCTCCTCTCCTCTCCTCTCCTCTCCTCTCCTCTCCTCTCCTCTCCTCTCCTCTCCTCTCCTCTCCTCTCCTCTCCTCTCCTCTCCTCTCCTCTCCTCTCCTCTCCTCTCCTCTCCTCTCCTCTCCTCTCCTCTCCTCTCCTCTCCTCTCCTCTCCTCTCCTCTGAAATGTGAGAGAATCATGCAATAATTTTAGACATAATTTCAGCTTCTACATCAGTTATTTTTTTTCCCTTTACTTAACTAGAAACATCATCCTTTCTAATTTAAAATTCACCGGGCACTTGGTAAAATTTCATGCCATTCCTCTTTTCAAATCAGTGGTTCATACTGTTGCTTTCTAGTGGTTTTGTTTCTCAGTTTCCTGGTGTAAACACAAAGTGAAAAGGATGCAACGAGTGCCGTAGGTAAAGTTTCAAACTGCTTCTCAGTTCGTCTATATTTGTGCCACTGTTCTAACTGAAGATCACTTCAGAGCCACATAGCAGGGACAACACCACACTTTACCGCTGGAATGACCAGTGCTAACTTTATAAGAACTCCCATTGGTTTCACTGGCCAAAAGCTGTAGCTTTTGGCCAAAAGTTCACCTCACACTGCCTTACAGGGTCAGGGCAATGGAAACCAACATTTTAAATGCCAAAATTCTCTGTTCCAAAGCAAAATCCAAGTACAAAAATTAATTTTCAGGAGCTTTTTAGGGCATAATTTCATTTCATAAGAGTAGTATACAGAGCCCCCCCATAGTTGGGTGATGGCACTACCAAAGGGTAAATGCAAAAATGAGAGAGATATTCCACTATTCCTATAAAAATCATCTCAAGCAACCTGAAATTCCTTCTTCCTTGTACTAAGCTTTTCTGCAGAAATTTGCCTTACTCCTTGCTCTCCACGCCCCAACACATACAAGTACCATTTTCATGGGACATTGCCGTGGGTGAGGGAAAAGATAGTGAAGAAAGACAAATGGAGGTGTTAATGAACTGGTGAGCAGCACGAAACCAGTTCGCATTTGACTTGTTCCTCTCGACAGTGACATCTAAAAACTTATCTTGTTTTTCTGCAACCTCATGAAACAACACACTTCTGTAGCCGAATAACCTTACATCTCCTTGTATAATTAGTGCTATTACATAGAACCCAAGCTTACACAAATGTCCCTAGTGACATGATTAACTTCAGAGATACTAGTCAGCAGGAGTCAGTCACAAAGCATAAACTAATTAATGTTCGAGGACAAGGATAGGACAAGAGAGGTCACCCATCTGATGTGTTTTGAGGATTGCCAAGTAAAAACGGAAAGGAAGCATAACACCTCATCTTCAGGGATTTATTTCAGCAGTAACTGGAGAATCTGTGATTGCTTTCCTGAGTGCTTCTGTGTTCTTGGTTTTCTCTTTCTTGATTGTATATTAAATGTGGCAAAAAAAGGAAAGTACAGATGGGAGAAGGTAACTGAAATCTTTATACAGACCATTTCAGCTGACCAAGAAATGTATCCAAGAAAATAAAATTACAAAAGGCACCAAATTTACCAAAGTACACCAAAATTAGATGTTGCGTCTGATATTCTGGTATTCAGTTATGAGGAGGTGTGTGTAAAAGAAGAATTAAATTCATATTTTTATCCATTTATATGATATTATATAATTAATTATATACACTTATATTCTCAGTGTAGTCAAGAAAATGTAGCTTGAGGTTATACTGGCTGCTTGAGAGTGTTGGAGAGTTGTGTAGGGCCAGGACACACAAACCTGGTAGAAACTCACTCATTCTGGCACTTGGGAGGGTTCATGCAACACGTCAAACACAAAAAGAAAGTCTACAGAGGGTAGAAGCAAGGAGGGGTCGCACGGGAGGACTACAGATAAATTGTCCAAGCAGCCAGGGATCAGGTTAGACAAGCTGAAGCCAAGGTAGAGTTAAATCTAGCCAGGGACATCAAGGGCAACAAGAAAAGCTTCTACAGCTACATCAGTCATAAAAGGAAGACTAGAGAAAATGTGAGCCAGAAGGAAAAGGGAGACCTGGTCACCCAGGATATGGAGAAGGTTGAGGTACTAAATGACTTTTTTCCTGTCCTCACTGGTAAGGGCTTTAACCACACCACCCAAGTCACAGAAGGGAAAGGCAGGGACTGGAAGAATGAAGAACCACCCACTGTAGGAGAAGATCAGATTTGAGACCAGCTGAGGAACTTGAAGGTGCATAGATCATGGGACCTGATGAAATACATCCATGGGTCCTGAGGGAATTGGTGGATGAAGTTGCCAAGCCACTAGCCATCATATTTGAGAAATCATGGCAGTCCGGTAAAGTTCCACCTGACTGGAAAAGGGGAAACATACCCCTCATTTTTAAAAAGGGAAAAAAGGAAGACCCAGGGGACTACAGGCCAGTCAGTCTCACCTCTGTGCCTGGCAAGATCATGGGGCAGATCCTCCTGGAAACTCTGCTAAGGCACATGGAAAATAAGAAGGTGATTGGTGAGAGCCAACATGGCTTCACTAAGGGCAAATCATGCCTGACAAATTTGGTGGTCTTCTATGACAGGATTACAGTGTTGGTGGATAAGGGGAGAGCAACCGATATCATGGCAGTGGGGTTGGAGCTGGATGATCTTTAAGGTCCCTTCCAACCCAAACCATTCTATGATTCTATGATTCTATGATTCTATGATCTCTTCAGGTTTATTTTATTTTTTTCACAGCAGACTGCTTCTCTTCTTAGGCCCAGATGCTTCATCTTAATTCTATTATCGTAAGCATTTAAATATGCTCTTACACGCTGACCTCTGTGAGAATTAAAGTAAAGCATCTGCTGAATACTTTGCTGGATAAATATAGATGATTAATATATGCTTAAGTGCCCTGGTGAAATGGGGGCTGCGTTGGCAATGTTCTTATTTATTACACAAGGATGGAAAGTTTGGAAACACAAAATAATGGAATTATGTTGAGTTTTTATTAACTGAAGATCCTGCCTAGTTTGGTTGATTTCACCGCTGCATCTGCCAAAGAGCTTGTGTGGTTTTTTTTTTCAATTCTCCATATAAATATGCTGCAGCCAACTCTGATTCACCGTGGTGGACTAACCTTGCTGCTTGTGTCTGGGTAGGGGCCGGGGAGACCTGGGTGCGAAAGCCCAGCAGCAGCCGCCAGCAACAAGTCACTTACTCTTGTACCCAGCCAGCAGCGAAAGCAGGGCAGAGGAAGCAAATGGAGACAATGTGGTCAGCAGGGAGAACAAGAGATGGGGAGGGACTGGGAAAAGAGTTGGGAAACAACAGCTGATCCGTGGAAGGACACTGGTGAGACAAGGGTACAAAACCTGGGCAAGGAGTGTGAGTGCTGGAGGCTCTCAAAGGGTCCATGGGAAGACTGTGAACAGGACTGCTTTGAGACATATTCAGGCTATAAGTCTGGCAAGACATTAAACAGGAATAAGTTAAATGGGGAGGGTAAAAAGGTGGAATTACTTCCTTCAGTGCCAACTTTAAGAATTTATGAGTTTATTACATTGCATTCAAATAGGATGTCCCTGTGAGAGCTGGTGTCACCTGAGCAATGAACTGAGGTTGAGGGCAGCAGAGAGGTGAGACAATGCAAAAGCAAAGAGTCGTTGGGAGGGGTGAGTGTAGCACAGATCCGCTATCATGGAGACGGGAAGCGAGTGATGCCAGGAGAGGCACAGGGGACCTGTGACCCAGAGGCCATGCTCCCAGGAGCTGGGGCAGGTGTATTTCACCCAATATACACCCAATATGTGTATTTGTTGCGGTAACTCTCAGACTAACCCAGACTAAAGAGGTGGTCCACTAAGAAGATAACTGATGTTACCTATTCCTCCACTAATTTATATGACAGATGTTGGGTGGTAAATTTAAAAACTGCATCACTTTTTGTCCATATGATCATCAGTATTCCACAGATACTGGTGTTTGTTTTTTTTTCTTTTTCATGAGAAGTAAGAAGAATCTTCCCATTCACACAACAGCAAATAAGGACCAATAAAGAACATCCAAATTTCAAGACACAGGAAGCTCTGAAAAAACAGATTTGAGTCTGTCCGAGCCATCTTAATTTGATCTCAGCGTGCATACATATGCATGCAAACAGTAGTTTTTTCCAGAGTCACAATTTATACAGAAAAGCATCAGCTGTTTTACTTATCTTTTTATCTCTCTTTCCTGTGTTGTTCTGTGGAAGAACAAGGATTCTTTCAAGTGTTGGTTTGGCCTTCTATCTACATGTCTCTTTCCTCTGTAGTCTCCCTTCTGCAAGAAAAGAACTACAGGCAGGCTCAAATCTCAACACAAAGATTTTGCCCTAAGCAAATATGACCTTATAGTTCAACAGCTCCATTGGCTTCTGTATTTCTAAAAATAAATAACGGGCAGGATGTTTATACAAGAATTCTGCCCATTAAATGGATTTGTTCTACCTTTTCCTTAGGCTCTCGGCTAAGAGAAAAACTAATAAATATGCATTTGGTAAGAGACAGGCAATGAATTTGAAAGATGCTCTAAACATGAACTCCTCACTGAAGTTCTACTTGAGGTGCAAAAGTTGGTCTTTTTGGCAGTGTCTAAAAAGGCAACAAATTCATATTGGATAAAGTTGTTGAAAGGTCAGTGAGCTGTAGAGATTTTTTTGACAGTCATACAGACATTTCTGTTTATTGAATTAGAAGTGACATCGGACAACATTCTGATAGAGGAAAAAAACACGTCCCTTTCAGCCTTAAAGTAACAGAATAGGAACAGTCTGAGAATTGAGTGCAGCTAAAGCCTTTCATCCTCACCCTACTTCCCTAGTACTCACCTGCTTTTATTCTCAAGGCATATAAAGAGGCAAAAAAGTAGACACTATGTTAGTGTGCTCTTGTGTATAATTAATTGGGCAAAATTACCTCCCTTTAAGCAGGAAGGACTGTCACTAATATTTATTCTAATAAATATACTGATGGGTGAGGCTTCTGTCTTTCACATCTTCTCAAAACATTATGTCTAGTGCATTGCCTCGTTACTTGAAGCCCAAACCTCCGCACATCAGTGCGGGCTGCTAGAAGACACACTCTCTGGGTCAGATCGTTAGAGAAGCTTTAATCCTTTAGAACAATTTTTCAATACTGTTTACACCAGGGACTTCCTTGTACAAATCCTCTTTACACAAGACAAGAATAACACAGGAAGAAACTATTTGTCTCTGATCTCTGCAAAGAAGGAGAGCAAGCCTAAGTCCTCAGGGGGCTTTCTATCACTTAAACTAACCAGGAGGGGATTAATCAAAGATATCTTTGCTGCATGATGTACAGCCAGCTTCAAAGCTGCAATCACATTGATCAGTGTACAACAGAACAACACTTACAGCATCTTCTGTTTTAAGTTGAGTTAGAGCAGAGACTGAAATGCCCAGTTTGTTTCATCCCTCCTTCTTTCCCATCAAAACAACAGCAGGGTACCACGATGTCCTGAAATCCAAAGTGCACTGGTCAGGTTTGCATAGGAGCTCAGCCCTGCACTGTGATGAAGAGAGAGCACTGGACCTTCCCCGTGATGATTTTATGTACTAGTTCCTTGCAAGCAAATCTAACTTCCTTTTAGGTGGCCTTTTAAAAATTGTCTTGTATGCAAACAAGTTTCATCCATTCATGGGAGGTTGATTATTCCTGCATAACTCCATTTTTACTATTGCATAAATAGTGTTATTTCCATCCTGTCACAACAGCACACAGATGAAATACTGTAATGGTGAAGTAACTCTTTGCCATCAATGAGAAAAACTAGTAACCTTGCAGATACAAATCCTGAATGAAGATTTGCCCTGGATACTTTGTAAATAGAGCAATAGACGTCAAGCTCATTAAGAAAGTGGAAGAGAAATTTCTGAGTGAAAAATTACAAGTAAGTTTTTTCATAAAACTCAATTTAAAAAAGAAAGAAATCAATTTTACTAAAATATTTTTTTTTCTATTTTGGTAGAAAGTGAATAAATTTGATTATGTTTGAAGAAAACATACATATTGCAAAAAAGTTTCTCTCATGAAACACTCATCCATTTTCATCTGTTAACTTTACAGAAAACCCGGCTTTTTCTACAACAGGTTATAAATTCTTCAATAAAGAGAGATGCCATTAAAACTTTCAGAAAAAAAGTTGGGTTTTTGAAATGCAGCATCTTCTAGATGTATAATTTTTTTTTGGCATCAGAGAAGGATTTTTGGGGTGATCTTCATCACAGGACAGCCATATGCTGGTAACTGTAAGATTCAGTTAGGTCTTATGAGAGAGATCAAGTCTCTCGATTTGCATAATTAAGAAAAGTTTTTTTTCTGTATGTGTCTTGCAGCCTAGCCAAGACCCACTATCATCAGCCCATAGATAGCTAATCTCCACCTTTCTAATGCAGTGAATATTTAATTATTTATACAAAGAGAAACAGATGCAAGAGTTCATATTGCTACTAAGTGACCTAGTTAGCTAGGCCATTGGCTGTATTTCCATCTTTATTTGCCTCTTGCTTTTTTGTTTTCTCATTGAAAAACTTCAAAATATTTTGATTCTATGCCAATATTGTACAAAAACAAATGCCAAAACCAGAAAACGTTTCAGTTGAGTGGAATTGGTTTTCTATAGATAATGAAGCTATTTCTGAACTCTCAGAAGAATGAAAAGGTGAAACTGAGAACAGCATCACAGACTTTCTGTACGCTTTTGCTAAAAATTATACTATTTCTTTTTTTTTGAGATATATCTATTTCCTCTGCTGCTGGTCTCATAGAATGGCTGAACAAACCTCAATAGAGTAACACCTCTAACTCAGGTTTCCATTTCCCTTGAGATGCAATTGCTCTCTTCTGCCCCAAAGGATATTTATTGCCCAGGCGGCTCACTTTGAGGGAAACTCCCCATTTAGGATGTTTTTGCCTGTGATAATTGGAAGAAAATGACCTGTTGTGAAGGAAGGATGACTTAAATTTTTCTGCACTTTAAGAATGCCTTCATGAAGCGGAGCTGGTCTCTGCAGTTTCCCTGTTCTCTGTGGCTGCTGAACCAAACAGTGGAACAGGGATAAAATCAACTGAGCTGCAACCTGAACAGAAGAAAGGAGTTGTTCAAGGCCCCAGCAGAGTTAAACCTCTTGGGAAATGTGGAGGACAACTGGAGGAAGTTTAAAAGGAACTACAAGCAATGGACAGCAGCAAAAAGGAAGACAGAAGGCAGCCTTGTTTCTGATAGTGGGTGGTTTTGAACTCCTTGATGTTTTAATGGTTTTCAGTAACTCAAGCAGAGAGGCTAACTCTGAAAGTGCAGTACAAAATTCAAGGAGTACTTCACACTTCACATAAAAATGAAGCATGTGAACGATTCTGAGACAGACTCAGAAGAAAGATTTGCAAAAATTTGTGGAGGAATTTTGTACAATTTTAAGTTGTACAAAGTCATCTTTCAGTTTTGGAGTTAACTCAGTCCTTAATATCTGACTAAATTATGAGACCATCTAGGGCAAAGCACTCCAAAAGAGGCTACTAAAAGATTCAGAACTCAAAGGATTTTTTTCCAGGCCAAAGAAATTGTCTGCTGGAGCCCCTGAGCCGTGGTAAGTGTTTGCACATATTAGAGGTGATGAAAGACCTGAAGCACTGCAAGGATGGACACCTGAGGCACGAAGACATGTGGAGCGGTTCACAATTAAGAGCACAGTAGTGGTTCACAGGAGATGGAAAATTGCAAAAAATACTTGGGTGAAGTCTGTCAATATGTAAGAGTTTGTAAGTGCCAACGGGGGAAACACAGCTCAGACAAGAATGATAATGGTAACATTTTTAGTTCAGAGGAACTCTTCCTAGGAAAAATCAACAGTGCCACAAAGTGGGATAAATGTACTGTAAATTTGAAATCATATGGAAAATGTATAATTTAAATCCAGACAGAGGTGTATAACTCAATGCAACGAGAGAAACAAATTAATGACCAGCACCTGAAGGTAAATGGATGGAGTTCAGTGCTTAGTAGTGCATCAAACTCTTCTTTATTTTGTCTGCTTTCAGACAAATAATCAGAGTGTCTAAATGGGGAGTGCAGATGCCTTCTCTCTGAAACGGGTTTTCCCAGTCTGTAGTCAGTGGAGAGAAAAAAACACCTGTAGAGAATCATGTAAGGTCAGTCTATGAGGACCTCCCCCTCCGCCTCACTCCCTCTGACTGTGAAGGGAACCGTAGGTGACTAGGCACTTGACACAGGGCTTTCTTCCAAGTTTTGGAAGGGGAATCACATGGAATAAATCTGAGTCCAAAGAAATATGCAAAGAATAGACTAGAAAAGATATGTTTACTTTCTACTTTGCTACTAAGAAAAGAAAATCCAGTGCAGGTGAGAAACAGGCAGGGCTCAATCAGATGGTGAACCGAATGGAAGAGCACAGATCCAAAATCATTAGAGAAGGCTAGAAGATGCCTTCTGGTTATAGGAAAACTGTCAACAGAACTTCAGAAAGCCATCCGTCTTTCCAAATTTGAATCCTTAAGTCAAAGTCAATGGACATTTTCTGAAAATTGTAGAATAAGAACTGGAATGAAAAAAAGCATCGGTCATTGCAGAAAAAAAGGTGGAACTTGTCACTTCTGAAGCAGAGCAGAAGAGTTAAAATATGCAAAATGGGAATGCTCTTCACTGTCTGCCAGGATGGAAATTTTTTGAGTGATGGTTGATGCCAAATTGTTTTTCTATGCTTCTTGTATCTGCTGCCTTTCAAGATTAGATGAGGCTGTATGCTGGTCAGAGAAATATTAATCGATTTCTGTGACTTCAAGACTATATAAAACAGGCTACAGACCACTAATTCTACTGCCCGAAGTGGGTCCCTGTGCCTCCCAGAAACACAAAGGGATCGCTTTTAAACTTATTTTAAATATTTCTTAATTGAAGACAAAGCAGACAGATTTTTTTTCTTTTAAAATGCACACACTGTATCATCTGGCTAAAGTATGCTGCAGTCAGTTCTAGAGCTGAAGTATGTACTTACCTTGTCAAGAAAGGAAAATGTTCATCTTTCTCAGCTGAAAAGTGAACTGAGACTGCTGAGGACAACACAGTATTGCTGGGATGAGACGTTTCAAGGCCATATTTTCAGTCTGAAGTGTATCTCAATATTATGTAGGACATTTTCAAAAGGTGTCAAAAACGTCATTCCAAAGAGATTAACAGGAAAAGAACACACATCATCTAAGGATTGCAAAATGTAAGGAAAGTACCAGAAATGCCTTATACTGATCTCAAGTGAACACAGGCATTGAAGATAGATAATTTTAAACCTTGTTTGGCAAAACACATTGGTCAAATTAAACAAAAATACAAGGGTAGAAGAATAGAAAACCAAGAATGGTTTCAGAACAAAACAAGCAGAACTGCTTACATTGCACAAGAGCAAACACACAAACAAGCAAGCCCTTGCTGGTTGCTCTCACTTTTCCAGGACTGTCTTCCTGGAAATTAAACTGCTGTGTTCGTGCATATCAATATTCTTCAGCGCACGTGATAATCTGGCACAACGACGTCAGTGGGAAGACAAACACGAGTCTAAGCAGTTTGCAAGGGAATTATGGGTTTAGAAATTTCACCACTCATCTTTGTTGTCTGGAACCCTAGAGGCTGGTACAGAACAATGTTGAAATAACTTCGTCTTTTTGTTAAAAAACAGTTAGGTCACACGCTGATCTGTCAGTTTACAAAACAGCAGAAGGGAGGTATGGGTGGTTCCCTGCTGAGCTTTCTGCACATCAGAAAAACAACAAAAGTCTCCAGTATTAGAAGCTCGTGATAGAAATTGGTGGAGTAAATGGGATCGCTATTTATTAATAATAGGAAGGGCAAAAATCAGAAACTGAATAAAGGAGAAGAAAGAATCATAGAATCACAGAATCACAGAATGGTCAGGGTTGGAAGGGACCTTTGGACATCATCTAATCCAACCCCCCTGCCAGAGCAGGGTCACCTACAGCAGGTTGCACAGGACGGCGTCCAGGCAGGTTTTGAATGTCTCCAGAGTGGAGACTCCACAACCTCTCTGGGCAGCCTGTGCCAGTGCTCTGCCACCCTCAAAGTAAAGAATTTTCTCCTCGTGTTAAGATGGAACTTCCTATGTTCAAGTTTATGCCCGTTATCTCTTGTCCTATCACTGGGCACCACTGAAAAAAGACTGTTCCTATCCCCCTGGCACCCTTCCTTTAAGTATTTATAAGTATTAATAAGATCCCCTCTCGATCTTCTTTTCTCTAGACTAAAAAGACCCCAGTCCCTCAGCCTTTCCTCTTAGGAGAGATGTTCTAATCCCCTAATCAACTTTGCAGCCCTTTGCCGGACCCTCTCCAGCAGATCCCCGTCTTTCTTGAACTGGGGTGCCCAGAACTGGACACAGTACTACAGATGCGGCCTCACCAGGTCAGAGTAGAGGGGGATGATGACCTCCTTCGACCTACTGGCCACACTCTTCTTGATGCACCCCAGGATGCCATTTGCCTTCTTGGCCACCAGGGCACATTGCTGGCTCATGGTCATCATGTTGTCCACCAGGACTCCAAGGTCCCTTTCCACAGAGCTGCTCTCCAAGAGGTCAGCCCCCAACCTGTACTGATGCATGGGGTTATTCCTCCCCAGGTGCAGGACCCTACACTTGCCCTTGTTGAATTTCATAAGGTTTCTCTGCCCAACTCTCCAGCCTGTCCAGGTCACACTGTAAGGCAGCACAGCCTTCTGGCGTGTCAGCCACTCCTCCCAGTTTTGTGTCATCAGCAAACTTGCTGAAGGTACACTCTAGCCCTTCATCCATGTCATTGATAAGTATATTGAACAGGACTGGAGCCAATACTGACCCCTGAGGGACACCACTCGTTACTGACCTCCAACTAACCTACTGCACCACTAACCACAACCCTCTGAGCTCTATCTGTCAGCCAGTTCTCAGTCCACCCCACTGTCCATTCATCTAACGTACACTTCCTAAGCTTGCCTATGAGGATGATGGGGGAGACAGTGTCGAAAGCCTTGACGAGTTAAGGTAAACAACATCCACTGCCCTCCCCTCATCCTCCCATCCAGTCACGCCATCATAGAAGGCTATCAGATTAGTCAGACATGACTTACCCTTGGTGAATCCGTGTTGACTACTTCTGATAACCTTTTCTTCCAGGTGCTTTGAGATGACACCCAGAACAAGCTGTTCCATCATCTTTCCAGGGATTTTGCTCCTGCTCAGGAGCTCTGTCTTGGTGCTTCCCAGGAAAGCCTTTTCTTCTCTCAAGCATCCTCCCAGCTCCTAAAATTCCCAGGAAATAGAGAATCTTAAAGGAATTCATTCCCTCAAATTGATCTGTTTGTTTCCTTGTTTGTTGTAATGGTTGGAATACCATTAAAACCTCTGATAGAAATTATTTTGATATGATTTTCAGGTTTTAGAGACTGTGTTACCCAGAATGCATAGAGGACCAACTGCTATGGGAAACAGAAACAACAGGAAGTAGCTTCAGTGTCTTTTCATGGAACTTACCGTGGTTTTCACTGAATTTTGCCAGAATGATTGTCAACTATTTTATACTGGAACGTAAGTGATGTTTCAAAACATGTGACCACACAATCTAATCTATTAAGAAAAGTCTTAAGTTATTCATACAATTATTATCGATTTTAAGCAAAAATTCCTGGGTTGTCAAAAGTTAAAGATAGTAAAAGCAGTCGTTGTCCTGCTTGGGCAGTTCTCTTAAGAATGATGTGTGCCATATATACCCTATATATATATATATAGTACTTTAGAACAAGCTTTTTCATACCCTTAGCTTCAGCTGATTGAATGCAAATTCTGTCATAAAATATGGTAATCCATAAACTATATGTCCTTGTGTGTTGTATTCAGGTTTTGTATTAAACAGAGGTGAAAGCATAATAAATCCTATACGCATGGCTTGGAAAACAAAATATAGGAAGACTGCACCCCAAGACTGGAGAGTTCTGCTTCCAAAATAGCCCCGGAGGTAGAGTATGGCCCTCTGGCAGAGAGTAGTTAATGACTGCAGACTGGAGTGCAATCCACAGCTTACAAGCTGGATTTGAATTCGAGCTCCTGAGTTTGTAACTATAAAACTAACTACCCTGCTAACAACCCACAGAGACCAGATGGACCTGTAATTAATTGGAAATGTTTGTATTCATGCATTTCCAAGGTGTGATTGCCGAAATACATTTAAGTATGTGTGCATATACCTATCTAAATGTATACACACAATAATAATTTTTATTAAAAGGTGGGGCGATTTCTGACATTCCATGGATCTTTTATAAAAAAGCTCTTTCGTAAAGTATTACTGGCTCCCTCCTTGGGAGACCATGTGGAGTGTTAATTAGACAAAAGAAGCGATACACAAGGAACATGGATTTTGTTTCACCTGCTTCTGGGGTGAATTTGCACAACTCTTAGGGAGATGTGTATTTGCGGTAGCCACTGATAAGCAGGGGGGGACAGCAACGGCTTTCAGTGTGGCTAGACCTGGATGAGGGCATCTGCTCAAAAGTAGTGTGAGGGAGCAACATGGATGTATGGTCTCAACCCTACTCCTAGGAGAAGCAGCAAATTAAAACACCTGTAAAGTTACAAAAACCACCTCCAGACAGCCACGCTTGCTGCTTCGTGAGCCACGTCCTTTGTACACAGCTGCTGAATTCAGACAGGTGATCCCCAAACTGGTCAGTTATAGGGAATTATAGGGGGTGAATCATTCCCTGGAGTTGCCTGTTTTTGTAGACTGACTAAAGGGAAAATTTAGGGAAGCTATGCTCCTGACAGGACTTTTTGGTAGGTAATATTGGGTGAGATGAATATGGGCTGAAATTAATTTAGTAAGATGGAGAACTCATCCAGCTCTCACTTATGCAGCCCTGCAATTCGCTCACTAGCTAAATTTTAAGAAATACATCTCTCATTTTTTCTCCTTATGTAAACCGGGGTTTTCACTGGGGTGTAAGAGATCATTTATAATGCAATTTTCTATTGATTCTAGTGATTTTGCAATGAAGGAATACAGCAAACTGAATTTTTATATTGTCATATCCATTGCAATGGATGCTAGATGCTATCTGGCACCTAAGACTACACTTAGTCTACAGTCTAAGTTGGAAAGGTTCTATATGGAGAAAAGAAAAAAAAAAAGCAGCAAGGTGATAAGGGACTACCTCATTTCTCATTTTCCCCCTCCTTTAGCTGGTTGCAGTATGTCTTGGTAAAGCTACCTGCTGGGCCTTGTCAGAAAGAGCCATTCTACATATCAGTACTAATGGAATGTTGCCATAAAGAGTGTTTGGAGTGGAAAGAACAAAAACTTTCTTCTTAATGTTGCATACCAGCGTGAGTACATTTACTATGCCACTCGGTGGATAAAGAACTGGCTGGACAGTCGCACTAAAAGAGTTGCAGTCAATGGCTCGATGTCCAAGTGGAGAGCAGTGACGAGTGGCATTCCTCAGGGATCGGTACTGGGACCTGCACTGTTCAACATCTTTGTCAGTGACATGGAGAGTGGGATTGAGTGCACCCTCAGCAAGTTTGCTGATGATACCAAGCTGTTTGGTGAGGTAGACATGCTGGAGGGGAGGGATGCCATCCAGAAGAACCTTGACAGGCTGGAGAGGTGGGCCCACGCGGGCCTCATGCAGTTCAACATGGCCAAGTGCAAGGTCCTACATCTGGGTCGGGGCAATCCCAAGAACAAATACAGGCTGGGTGGAGAATGGCTGGAGAGCAGCCCTGAGGAAAAGGACCTGGGGGTGCTGATTGACGAGAAGCTCAACATGAGCCAGCAATGTGCGATCGCAGCCCAGAAGGCCAACCATATCCTGGGCTGCATCAAAAGTGTGGCCAGCAGGTCAAAGGAGGTGATTCTGCCCCTCTACTCCATTCTTGTGAGGCCCCACCTGGTGTACTGCATCCAGCCCTGGAGTCCCCAACATAAGAAGGACATGGACCTGCTGGACTGTGTCCGGAGGAGAGCCATGAGGATGATCCAAGGGCTGGAGCACCTCTTCTACGAGGAGGGGCTGAAAGAGTTGGGGCTGTTCAGCCTGGAGAAGAGAAGGCTCTGGGGAGATCTTATTGCGGCCTTCCCGTACCTAAAGGGGGCCTACAGGAGAGCTGGGGAAGGACATTTTACTAGGGCGTGTAGCGATAGGACGAGGGGGAATGGCTTTAAACTGGAAGAGGGCAGGTTCAGATTGAACATTAGGAAGAAGTTTTTCACTTTGAGGGTGGTGAGGCACTGGAACAGGTGTCCCAGAGAGGTTGTTGAGGCCCCATCCCTGGAGGTGTTCAAGGCCAGGCTGGATGTGGCCTTGGGCAACCTGGTCTAGTGGGAGGTGTCCCTGCCTCTGGCAGGGGGGTTGGAACTCGATGATCTTCAAGGTCCTTTCCAACCTAAACCATTATATGATTCTGTGATTCTATGGCTATGTCTTTGTTGCTCCAGACAAGCAGCCTTATGTCTGTACCACTCAAGTGTAGAGCTTTATGCAGGGGGCTATCCGCATCCATATTGCTTGTACAGTGCAACCCCCTGAGAAAAACTGTCTTCTGAGTCTTTTTGCTAAGGAAAGAACTTTGTTTGTAACGTATATGCAGTGCAGATGACTTGGAGATATGTGTCATGGAGTGAAAGAGGTACTGAACCCATCTGACAGTATATATGCACATGATGAAATCAGTAAGATTTTGTTAAATTTCATTTTCCAAATATAAACTTCACAGATTTTCATTTCCAGAAATGTTCTTTTTTTTTTTTTTTTTTTTTTCATAACTGCAATAGCGGCAGTATGAATCTGTGCATTCATTACCTACATACAGCAGCTTGACTTTCTTTACAGTGACTCATTGAAGCCTGAGGTCGCTGAGTAGGAAGGTTTCAAAGACCTGCTAAGGAAGCACAGTCCCTGTCAGGAATTTTTGATATAGATTATCTCTACCTTGTGCAGCTGAGCTACTGACAAAGTGATTTCACAGGAGATCTTTATATATATTTAAAAGGTGATTCACTCAGCCTTGGAGACAACAGACATTGAAGACAGTCGACTGCAACACTGGAAAAATCACTCTGTGGTACTAAATACTTTTTTTGTAACTGACAGAATCATTATTTTTTGTGTGCACTGTAGTTCCTTTGTGTCATATAAGCACTCATTATCCTACACTTTTTAAGGTTAAAAAATCTCTACTGGATGACACAGGGAAACTTGAGCAGCCAGGGTAACAATTAATGGACCTCAAAAGGTTTTGAGGTTACATCTGGATAAATGTAGACAGATTTGAAGATGGTTCAGCTAAAAAGTCTTCCACCCCACCCCCTTTTTTTCTTTTAGCCAAAATGCTTTGATTTCAAAATCAGGCTACAGATGTAACAATCAGGCTACAGATCTACAGATCTAACAATCTCACATTTTCATTTACTGTGTTGCCAACTTTTTTAACTTCAGTCTAGTTTAGTAGATCACTGGTACAACCCACATCTCTTGATAAGTTTTATTTCTGTTTCATATCCAGATAGGTTCATTTTTCCCTAGTTATAATAGAAGCAGTATGAGTCATTACTTTCCTACCAGTAACCTGACTTTGGAAGGTTTTTACTTTTGGTTCAGATCTGAGTTGAAATCAATAAATGCTCCCAACTGGCTCTTTCTCTCTTTTTTTTTCCTTTTTTTTTTTTTTTTTTTTTTTAAGAGGGCATCAATGCCTTGGAGATAGAGTTATTGAAGAATTCACTGATGTAATGCCTTCACTGAAGAATGTTAATTCATGACATATGAAATATTACATGGTGATGTTTTGATACGGTTGAAGATCTGGGTGTCATTAGGCATTGTTCTGGCTGAACTCTACTTGTGTTGTGGGTATCCATTTGTAATTGTTTTGGGTTTTTTTGCAAAATTGCATAACCCATTTTTAGCAATCTTCCTGATAGACAACTAAGATGCATCTCTCAGGTTACTAGGCTCAGGTCTTCTGCAGTTCACCTGAAAAGCTGTCAGGGATTTTGGCTACCACTTCCCTGGTATATAGAGTCAGAAATCATGGGCAAAGTCACCTCTAAATTTCCATGCTTGGAGTTCAGCTGCTTTCCCTGAACCTCTAGGTCTGGGACAGCCTGGAACTGTGGTCTGCCAGATTGTCTTTTTCATTACAAATTTAGGCAGAGGTGAGGAGGTGTTGCTCCAAACTTAAGTGAAACTAAATACCAACTTTGCAAAATCATTTTAAAATATATTGATCCTTTCTTCACAACAGTTATTTAAAGAAATAATATAAACCTTACCTGCATGTTAAAAGCCCACAACTTCAGCAAATCTAATGATGAAAAAGCAATACAAATCACCTCCAAATGGTTATCACTAGATTTACTATGAAAGCACTTTTTGTAGTACGGCTATTTTTGTCTAGGAAGAGGGATATTCTCTACCAGTATAAGACACTTTTATACTCAACATGAAAAGTTCATGGGAAGCAATTTCCTATAGTATGTGTTATACAGGCATAACTGTTCAAAATAATTTTTTCAGAAAGCTTTCTAAGCTCCCTTTGACGACCTAAATCATGTTATCCCAAGCAGATATTACTACTTGTTAAAACTTGTTTCACTTCTCTACAAATCTGACCCCTAACAGTAGGATGGTACAATGCTAACTTGCTTTATTTGCCATAGCGTATAAACACATGCGTGATCTGCACAGGAAAAAATGTTAAAGGGAGAGTACACTGCACCAGGAGCAGTGTGGTTAGAGATCAAAGTGGGAAAAGTGTGATGAAAGGTGTTATTCCACCTACACTTGTACAGAGCTTGTCCGCCTTCCAGCTCAGTTTCCCCATTCTCACTATAGCAATGCCATGTGGCAGTGTCATTGAAAGGACTCAGGATAGTGATGTATCCAAGAACCCCGTTTCTAGTGCTGGCATGAGTCAACACAAGGCTAAAAGTGTCAAGTTTAAACAAAGAAATCTGTTGATGAGGCACATGTTCAAGACTTGCACTTCTCTTAAATTTCCCGGGAACGATCCCAAACAGCTCTGCTAGCTGAGTGGCCATTAATTGGGTTACTGTTTCTGACATTACCTATGAACTGTTGACAGAACAATGTAAGATTCATAAATAATTAATTTGCATTTGACTTTTTTGTTTCCTCTGAACAAGTGTTATGTTCTTTGTGGTTTATATCTCTTGCCTCTGGAGAGAATGCCAACACCAGAGGTCATGGTTAAGTCAAAATAATCACTGAGTCATGAGGACTCTTGGTATCTCTGATGAACTTAAGGAACAGAGGAGTTCCTGCATGCTTTATGCACCTTTGCTCAGTGTCTGTCTGAGTAACCTCTCCAGCCGACTTGGTTTATGTGGGTCATAGTAGGATGTAAACAGTGTTATAATAGATTTTTTAATAATACATAAACATGCCAGTTACACATGTGGCATATAGAATTTGTTGCAACTTGTTTCCTACTGATAAGTGTTGGCTGTCTTCTGTCATTGTTAAGAAGCATATTTCCTTCTGGTTGTGGTTTTAGTTCTAGGGTTCATGTAGAGCCTTTTCAGTTGGGGGTGAAATAATCTGCGATTCAGCATTGCTATGCTTGATGTATTTCCAGAGCTATGCAACCTCCACATCCTGGTAAAGCAAAGCTTTCCTCAACCTGTCTGAGGATTGCCTATGGTGGGTTCCTCAGAGGCAGCTTCACTCTCAGAATTCAGGCTTAAAACACTCTGACTTGCTGAATAGGTTAAAAAATGAAAGAGCTCAATTTTTGGAGAGCTCACCTAATCTGTTAAGGTGGTTCACATGCGACTGACACCAGGTGCTTGTCCATCTCTTTGCCCAAAGCTACAGCCGCCCAAAAAAGGAGAGCAAAATAAATTTGCGGCCCTGCAGATATCAGAAGTCACAGCCTGTAGCAAGAGGAGAAATCCATTTTCTTCAACAGTTGAATCTAATACACTAGAAGATGAGCTGAGGTATATGAGCTACAGGAACAAAATTTATCTGCTGCTTTCCAAAAGGTGCCACAACCTTTGATAAAAGGGCAGACCTGGGGCTGGAAAGACCCTTGTAACAACAAAGTGATCCAGAAATTGAGTCACAGCATCCTCAGAGCTCTTTGTTATCATTTTTATCTACCTACTGTGATAAAAAATCCTCCACTTTGCAAAAATAAAAAAAAATCAAACCCTTATTGCAGAGCTCCAAGAGTATGATGATGTTGAGGACAACACAAGCAAGTAGATTTTCCCTATCTTATTTTAAACAAAATATACGTTTGTATTAAATAATCTCTCCATCATATCAATCCTCTGACTGCCTAGGTGGAGAAGGAAGCTACCCGTGTTATTGAGGACCATTTTGTCCCAGTCACATATGTGCATATTATGAATGACAGGAGTACAGCGGAAGGTTGAAGAGGATATCTAGATTATCTCGCTTCTGATTTGAACAACAGAAAACTCACCTACGCCTCACATCCCCATCCAAAAATAAAGTTAATGAGTTTGCCCACATTTTCACCACTAAAATTAAAAGCAGAGTATGATTCTAAGAGCAGGAATTATTTAGATTGTAATTTATTTGACTTGAAGACATCGTGTGCCTGTCTATGTTCAGCATACCAAAATCCTGATCATCTAGTAGTGGCCCTGTGGGCTGACTAAAACACAAATAAACAGTAATAATGAAAGTTGAAAATAGATGGATGATTCAATTAAGGTACAAAATAGAACTGAAACATGGCAAGAGCAATCTTCAGTTTCTATTTAAGAGTTCTGTTTCCAAATTGTCAGAGGACACTTTGAACTAATGCGTGTGGATTGAAAATGGCAGATGTTTTCTTTTAAGGATGATGTTAAAGACAAAGAGATTATGAGAAATGCACTACTCACATTGGAGAGGCTGACCTGAACACCTTTACTGCCTGTATGCTTGAAGCGGTAAACAGAAATCAAGCAATAATGACTAAAATTTATATATTCAGACAGAATGAATGAGAGAAATGGTAACTGCTTTCATTATGCCATTGGTTAGTTCTTAAGAAAGTGATGAAGCCATATTTTGTGTATGTAGTGACCCACTTATTCTGCGAACAAACAAAGCAGGTGATGGGCTAACTTCCATCTTAAATCACTTTCAGTGTAATAAACTTAGTTCAGCTTTTGCTTGGATGGGCAAAAGTCTTCCCACCTAAAAAAAATCCTGTGTTTTTCTTTTCCACTAAGGTGATATTGTTTTATTGGAAGAAAAATGATTTCGCAACTTCTATTATTATTAATACAATTATTCCTATTTTTTTTTAGAATAAGAAAGACTATGCTAGTAAAACCATACTTCATACAGTGAAAATTCAGTTTATTCCCATGAAGTGATAGCTGTGATACACTAGTGTTAACTGGTAGATTTGCTGATCTTATCATAGAATCATAGGATCATAGAATGGTTTAGGTTGGAAGACACCTTAAAGATCATCTAGTACTAACCCCCCTGCCATGGGCAGGGACACCTCTCACTAGACCAGGTTGCTCAAACCCCCATCCAACCTGGCCTTGAACACTTCTAGGGATGGGGTGTCCACAATTTCTCTGGGCAACCTGTGCCAGTGTCTCACCACCCTCACAGTAAAGAATTTCTTTCTAATACATAATTGAAATCTACCCCCTTCAGTTTAAAACTGTTCACTACTTTTGCTGGTAAAGAGTTCCTCCCCATCTTTCCTGTAGGCCCCCTTTAATTACTGGAAAGTTGCTATAAGGTCTCCCTGGAGCCTTCTCTACCCCAGGCTGAACAACCCCAACTCTCTCAGCCTGTCTTCATGGTGCTCAGACCTCTGATCATCTTTGTGGCCCTCCTCTAGACTCGCTCCAACATGTCCATGTCCTTATGTCAGAGGCTCCAGAGCTGGATGCAGTACTCCAGTTGCAGTCTCACAAGAGCGGAGTAGTAGTTAACCTTCACAATTAAAAGTCTTGAACTTTTTTGGTTTCATGTGATTTGTGACAATTTAGAACTTGTTTATTTCTTTTTTTTTTCTGTGTGTGTGTGTGAGTGAATAAGGAGACAACAGAGAACTAGATCCATCACTGTTCTAACAGTTTGAAGGTTCATGGCAACTGTAGCTGAAATGAAAAGGAGCGTTGTATGGAACGGTTTGAATTTTTCTGAAAACAACCTTTTTGGGTTGGATTAGGGTTACATTAGTTCCTGGTGTAATGTCCTGGGTAATGGCCTGTGGTGATATCGGGAAAAATTACAGCCCATCCTGACCCTCCTACCAAAAAACCTATTCCTGCCTTCTTTGAGAAGATTCATGCTCCCTGACAGGTTGAGACATGCCACTTCCTGCAGGGATGTGTACTCCTGTCTCTAAAGCCCTTCTGAGGTCATCTTTGTGGAACGGTCTCCCTCCCTTGTGGAGTTTGAGGTGCAAAGAAGTTACTTGCTATTTCTTCAGTAGCTATTTGGGGTTGGCTTTAAGAACCTTTTATGATATCCAGAAGGAGACCACATGGCAGAATCTGTGCCCAAAGAGAATTTTTCAAATTCTTATTTTATAAAGACTTCCTACCTTGAGTTCCTCTGCACCTTTTCTTACCAGAGCGTTCTCAAATTTCTATTGACCTATTTTTGGTTTATGAATTACTTGCAAATCCCTTTGAAATTAATTATTTATCTTCAAGGACCTTAGGTTTGTTTGTTACCTAGTATTTTCCTTCAACTGGTATATTTTCACCAAAAAAATGCTTCATTTGCAATGACAGAAGCAGAGTTTTACTGAATTCACTGCATTGCCATGGGAACGAATGAGTTCCTTCCGAATCACCATGGCCAAACTAACTCAGATGAAATAGGAACAAGCCCTAACCTTTGCCCATTCTTCAAACATACATCAAAACTGATTTGTTCTGAATGTTCAAAAAATTGCAAAGGTCTCTGGGATACATAGGTGGATTTCTAAAGTTATTTATATTATTAGAAAAGCAAAGACTCATCTGCCAATTTATCCATACCTTTTCACACTTAAATGCTTAAAAAATATGTGGCTTCCAGGCTGCAAAAAATAATTAAAAGCTTACCAAAAAAATTGTGAAGGACGGATATTCCTTTTGACAATCGTTCCAAATTTCATTTCATACTTCTTTCCTTTTAGGATTTTCCAATACATTTTTATGTTTATAATTAAAAAATCTTAATTTTGGTCACTTCCATAAAAATTCCTTTTTCAATTGGATCAGTAGATCCAATTGAATCTGTGATGTGTGGAATGCTTTTGTGCCTATTTTTACCCCTTAGATTTTGGCAAAAGACAGAAAAATATTGAAAAGTTACTGTGGAAGACAGTATAAAGAAAAAAAAGGAAGGATATAGACAAGAAGTAATTTATTTTATATATTCTATGACTGAAAGATGAGAAATTGAAATAAAAATGTTCAGGTTTTAAAAAATCAATATCAAAATTAGAAGATGATTTTTTTCCCTTAGTTTTCCTGACATTGACTTTAAAGTTAAACAATATTAATCTGCAGTGTTTTGCAATGAAAAATTTTATGACCAAACATATTTTTCACTAAGAAGATTTTGGTATGCCTTCCTTCTGACCAATTCTTTTCCTAATTTTATTGAGTTTTGAGGTTCTATCCATCCAGCAGCCTTGATATGATTCATTCTCCATCACTCAGTTTAGTGAGTCTATAATCAAACCTACAGTAAATTATGATATAAATGTTTGTTTTCATTAATATGGAGTTTGAAAGCGTTCGCTTCAACACAGCTAATGGAAAACCTGAAGACTTTTGGCCTGTGTAACTAGTTTTGGGGACTTGAAGGAATCTGGTTCCACAATTAGAGCATGGGCCTTAGATGCAGACCAGCTAGGTTTTGCTGACTCATGGTGGTAGAAATTCACTAGTTGTGATTTAAGAGTGCTTGAACCTTTGTGTTTAATTTTGCCTGTAAGCAAAATGTTAGGAAACTAACCTTAACCATTTTAGCAACGCACCTACATTGAAATAAAAAAGTAAAATTCACTAGAATTAACACGTGCTTGCAAAAGATTGGAAGCTCATACAATTAAAAGAAACTTTAGAATCAGAAATATTTCTTTAATAAGGGCAGTTTTAACAAATTCTTTAATAACTTCTCAGTAAAATCCTTTAGCAGTTACTAAAGAACACTCTGCTGTATACAGTTATTTTGTCTCCTATGATAGATATATCAACCAAGTTAGAAGACAGTAGGAAATATTGAGCATAGGTGTGGCTTGGAAAAATGCCGGCAGTGCTCACAATTTGCGCATCACTCGTGGTAAGAGACTAGTCAAAGGTCAGAGGCTTGGGGACAGTGATTTACTCAGGTTATAGATCTTCAGCCCTCTGTTGGAGGAATACATGACGAAGGGAATGAGGGAATAGGTGAGAGGTAAGTTCAAGATCCTTGGCTGGGTATACCTTGGCTGGTGCTTTTGCTTCTATTTGCAGTCAGCCTCTCGGTACGGAATTGAGAGATTCTGGAGCCTCACTTTATTTCTGTGTTGCTTTTTCCTACGGTATTTTGTACATTGCTGTGTTCTGATTTTCCAGACTTCTCTCAACCTTGCTTCTCATTTGCATAATAAGCATGGTTAATCAACCAAGAAAGAGCTAGGTGCGCAACAGGTCAGTTAAGGACATGGACCCGAACAAATCCAACACGTACAAGACAGTGGGAGCATCACCTTACACTGTTTACTGCAACTGTGGTATCCAAGTTATTTATAAGGATATCTGCGAAAAGGAAGGAACACAGCTTTGCTAAAACAAAGGTGTGTTGCCAATATGCCAGAGAGCTACTACCGCTAACTCTCATCCACTTACTCCCGGTAGATCTCAAGATATTTTGAAGGCATCCATGTCATGAATGCCTTTAGGGACAAAGGATGACTAACAATGGGATCATTTATCTCTTTTCTGCTTCTCAGCCTCTATACAGCCACTCAGCAGTTCAAATGTAAGAGAGAACATCATCCGTCTCCTATTTTGTTTAACTAAACCATCCACTTCCAAGGAAGTGTTTCTGGGCTGGGACCTAAATTGAATCAAATTTCCATGAAGGAAATGACTAGCCAAAACTTTTAGATATCAGTATTTTTGTCAGAAAAGAAACTTATCGTTACTGTGTTTACAGAGAATTGAAGTAAGGCCTAAATACTTCTCTCTTATGGCAGAATAAGAAATGGTAGCCCATGGACTATAAAAGGGAACCTTGAAGACCTGTTTCCAGAAAGCATTAATCCTTTATCCAGAGCTGGAATATCAGAAGGATTGTCTAGTAGGGTGCAGAGAGAGACAACTTTTAATTTGGGGCTAGTCAAGGGCATGGCCAGGTGGAGAACAAAGCAGGTAAGCAGTAGAACTGACTGTAACTGAGTTCCTGTCACTCAGCTTATTTCTTCACTTCTTTTCCTCTTACATCATAAAAAGTAGCTATATCTGAAGTTTCTTATGAAACAAAATATTCTCAGATAATTCATCCTGGATCAATGTTAAGAGGATTATTTTAATAAAATAGAAGCGTTTTGATTTGGGCTTTTATTATAGTTTGTTCTTTTCTAACTTGGAAAGGAAAGAAAAACTAGAAGAAGTCCTAAGTGAAATCTTTCAAATTCAGTGACTCAGACCTTGTTATTTTAAATGGTTTATATTTTTCTGTGTGAATTCTTGCTGGAATAATAACATTCCTTTGGATTGTTTAGATTCCAGTGAAACAATAATTTAAAATTGCCCCTTCAGAAATGTATTGATCACATTCTCAAATAATAGGCATTTTTTCACCTTTGATCTCTGACAGCTTTCAGCAATTAGTCATCTTAAGACCTTAAAAAAAGAAACATAAGTTCATCAAAAGCCTCTTCATTAATATTTTGAGCAGAATATGTCAAGTTCTTTCTATGTACAACTTACTATTCTAGTACACTGAGAAAAACCATTATATAAACACATAATGAGAGCAGCTAATTTACAATCTATTTTTGATGCCGTATGATTGAAAAAAATCATCTTTTCCATAAAAAGGTATTTTTTTTCTCCTCACTTTCTGTTTTACTGCCTTTCTGTAACAAGCTATTGACTTCTTTTCCTTATACTGCAATGAGAAAAAAAGCCTATCAGCTCATCAACAAATTTCCTCTTGTGTTTTTGATGGAAAAGTCATACTGGTTCTTCTTCCTTTCCTGTAAAATTTCTTTCAGTCTTTTCCAGTTCAAAAGACCTAGGTGAGCAGACCAAAACAAACAATTACTTCTTTGTCACTTGTTTAAAATAAGCCCTGGCAGACCCAGCTGCTCCCTCCAAAGCTGTTTCAGCTGTAGGAGAGCTGATAAAAGTATAGGAAATTGTTTAAAGATATTGTTCCCCTTCTTTTATATTAGTAACGTCCGAAATTAGAAATGTTAAAAAATGAGAAAAGCACGTAGCTTTGTGACACACTAATTTTTCTTGCTTGATATTATTAGACTTGCTACCATCCCTCTGTGCTTTTGCTGAAAAGTTGTTTTTTTTTAATGCTGCACAATAAAATGTATAGATTACTTCTAATTTATAGAAGGATATTCCAGAGACCTTGTCAATTGTCTTTATTGCAAAAATCTTAGCTCAGCTTTTGGCTAGAACAAGCCTTATTTTGGCTTAAGAACTCAAACTGAACAGGTATCATAATTGAAATCACTTCTTGCATATGAGATATGCTTAAAGGAAAAGGTATATTGAGTGGTTCTGTTATGACATGAAGCTCAAAGAACAAAAGAACAAGTCATTTTTCAAACCTATAGTAAATAAAATATCTTTCAAATTTAATGTCCTGGAAACAATAAAATATAAAAGTACGTATTTTTATTGGTCTTCAAAATATTTTTTAGACACAAAATCACAAACTGACATTGAATATTAGGATCAAATCTCCCCAGTTTATGTCAGAATCTCTCTTCTCTTCCTGGTTATTCTTTCTCATGATTTGTAAATTGATTTGCATTTGACACATTGTCCTGGTTTGAGGTAAAACAGAACTAATTTTCTGTTCAGTAATTTTACTTGTTAGCTAAGCATCTTCTAACTACCTGACCTGTCTTAAATTAACAGCATATGTGTTCAGTGTTCAGTAGAGACACTGTTGGTTTTCAGAGTGATAAGATCTGATTATTTGTAATTTATGCCAAGGAATGGTATGCAGAGAGGGTCCTGCTTATACTTACTGCTGTAAGCCCCAAGGGCAGCTAAATTTGTTATTTGCCCCATTGGAGGGTCGGAAGCAGAAAAGCGTAGAGGGGTCCCACCTGCGGGGAGGAGCGGACAGGACAGGTGACCCAAAACTGACCAACAGGGTGTTCCATCCTATATGCCTCATGCTCAGTATAAAAGCTGAGGGATCAAAGGGTCAGTGCTCTTCCTTCAATGGCCGATGTCTGAGGAGGACTCTGTCTGTTTGTCTGCCTTTGATCCCAATCCCAATCCCAATCCCGATCCTGAATCCAGTTCCCATCCATCATTAAGTCCACTCTGGGACTTTCCCAGTGCCTGCCGGTGATGTCATCATCATTCTGGGAGCTCGGTATGGTTTATATATATTGTATATATTTCATTTTTTTAATTATTGTTTTATTAATTTTTTCATTAAGGTAGTTTAGTTCCTTCTAAAATCGTAAATGTCTCTCTGTCCCTCCTCTCCTTGGAGACAGAGGTGGGGGAGAGCATCTGTTCTTCATTGCAGGGGCCAGTCTGGCCCAAACCATGACACACATCCCTTCAATTCTGCTATAGATATGATCTTCCACCAGTATTTGCTTTCTGTATACCCCTTTGATTTTGATGCCTGCATTTCAGTTTCCTTTCCAATGTGTTGACTTCAGCACCGATGCTGACGACCTGTACAGACTAGAAATCTTGTATTTCCTTTTCTGAATTCTTTTGACTTGATTTATTGATTCATCTTCACCATTCACTGAAAGAACTGTGCACTTGACTTGTTTTTTACTGTACACTGTAATGCACTCGGATATCTTTGTTATAAATAATTGCTGAAACAGTGCTAGATGTACCTGAAAATCAGAAAACTGCCTTGCCGTGGCTGTGCAAATGGAGTGCTGGGTTGCTTAAGATATGACTGCTGAACAGCTGGACAACAGCCTAATAAGCAGGATGTCTGCAATACACCAGGAAGATAATAAAAATCTGCAACTGGGTGGTGTCACTTTATGATGTAAATGTGCACGTTAAGAGACGCCTTATAGGTGAACTGGTATATAGCAATGATTTGATTTGAACTTTTTTAGCATATGGTTAATTAAATGCACAGCAGATTGATGATAATTAAAAGGTAGATAATAACTAAACCCAGAACTGAGTTAAGATTGAAAGTTGGGATCTTTTGGGATGTCTGAAATTGAACAGATTTGCAACTGTGAGCTCACTGAAGATTTTTTGCTTGATCCTTACTGAAGACTTGAATAAAGGAACTTTAGATTGCAAATCCGATCTTGAGATAAGCCAGTTTAAAAATGACAGATATTTGGGATTCTTGGTTGATGAGAGAAGCAGGCTCTGGAGCAGTCTGGCTGGTTGGTAGGCTGGCTGGTCCTGAAAAAACTGAGTGGTCTTTGAAATGTCACTTTTCACAGTGACCAACAGCAGCTGCTCTTGAAGTAACCAACAGTACTTGGTCCCTTATCTCATTGTTGTGTCTTCTTTTACTGCATCACTCGTTAGCTCCTCACTTAATTATAACTGTACTAAGAGTAAAATGCTGAGTCTAGACTCTACAAACTGGAGAGTGCTGGGCCCCTTCAGAGGATAAATCGTTGCAGTCTTTGGAGACACCCACCTAGAAAGAGTCATTCTCTTGAGACCAGGTGACTTAGACTTAGTAACTAAGCTTAAGATACCTAAATTAGATGAGATAAATTTCATGTTCCATATTTATGTGGTTTGCAGTGTATCACAACTGATGATGTCTCATTCACACTTTTTACTGTCTGCCACTGAAGGTATTTAGAGTAGCTGCCTTGAATTTCTCTCAGGAATTAGTGTTCTGCTTCATTCTCTGTAATAAAAACCTCTTTTTAAAGTTTTGTTCATCCAGTCTCACATTCCTGAAAAATCAGTTATGCTCAACAAAGTTGACTATGATCTTAGTCTAAAATTATGTTCTCCTTTGTCTTCTGTGACTGTTCTGGGGTTGTGTCTCTTCCATTACACGTTCACAACGCCTTTGAGAGGATCCTTCTCATTCACATTTCTGTGCATGCTCCCTTAGGTTATTCTTCTTCAAAGTCACATATTCTGTGACTTTAAAGGACAAAACTGGGAATTCTAATGACTATACATGGTGACAAAGAACATACTCAAGGTCCAGAATTTTGTTGCAATTTTTCCCTTGGATTTTGTTACTAAATTGAGGAATACAAGACCTTACTACAGCATTTGCTTGCACAGTTTATTTTGAATAGGTTTAATGCAGCTGCTTGCGGTTGACATGTGTAGACCAACATTAAATCTATATTGATAAAAATGTCTTTTTGAAACAAATAAATCTTCATGAGAAATTTTCTCTTTATATTAAAGCTTTCATATAAACGACAAAAACCCTAAGAATCGGATTTAGGTTAGATGTGAGCTTTAATTAAGGAAAAGTTGTAAAGAATTTGAATTCTCAGATGAAAGGTCCATTAATGTACTGGTGAATCACTTTTTTGCACATTGTATCTAGAAATGAAATGATCTATAAATTTATTTTTGAACCTGCTCAAGAGTACTTACACACTTTTAGACACTTTATCTCTCCCTTAACACTGGGCTCTTCGGAAAAGATATTATAATTCACATTTTTCTGTTGAAGAATCACTATCACATGAGAAGATGAGAACAGCTATTTTAGATCAGAAAAAAATGTCAGTGTCCTTTCTCCAGCAGTGGTTGGCTCTGGGTATGCCATCATTGACCAGCTGTGGGGAGAGAACGTGCAAAACTGGGTTAGTATTGAGCGGTCTTTCAGTTTTGGAGCAACCCTCCCAGAAGTTGTATCTGTGTCATCCCAGCCCAAAAGGATGGTCTGTGTTCTACAAACCTCTCTGGTTTCTTTGAATGCTCTTAGAAGGGCTATTTTTAAAAATAACTGTTTGAATCTTTTCCATGTAGATGATAGGAGACTTTTGATAGCAAAGTTAAGCTTCCTGACTGTTCAGTGGACATGTAGGGATAAAACATGATGATGACGAAATATTTTCTGACTAAAATTCCATTCGGCTTTAATTAAAGCACAGTAAGCATACAATTACCATTAATTATGACTAGGAGAATTCTTCATTGCATATCAGAGTGGTCAATTTTGTATCCCCCTCTCTACTTCCTGATCTTTTTGCACTTACGACATAAGCATGAGGACTTTACCTCAGGGCTATACTTCAGTATTTGTACAGTGATTTGTCCATATTAGGATATAATTCTTGTTAGTGTTCTTAGGTCCTACCCCAAAAAGAAATGTAGATATTACCAACTGCAGCCAGAAAACCGACAAGATAATTTTCACCTATTCCCCCACTCACACTCTTTTTTTCCGTTTTATTTGAACACTTTCTTTCTCTTGCTAATAAAAGCCAGTATTTATTTTAAAGGATGCTAGCAGATGTGCAGATTATACTTCAAAAATTCCTGTTCCTGACAGTTGATAGAATTTTGTTATCATTTCAGATATTGGCATACTTTATTTATGAAGACAGCTTTCCTATCTGTGTCAGGGCCAACAGAGAAGTATCTCTGTTTTACGCTTTCTGCATAAGATAGTATGACAGCCACAATGCTCTGAAACATCCACAGGTGCAGTTTACTGATGTCTCACTACATTAAGAAGACCAAATAGTAAAATTTAGTAATGTACGTGAACAGCACTGAATCTCACATGTTTTCAGAAAGTATTTTTAAAAAATCAGTCAGACAGTGTTCAGGCAATGTGTTTTTTAAACATCTTGCTGTTCAGATCACTTTTGATCCCTTCCTTGGCTACAGGAAGAATAAGAATTGATTTTATGGGTTTTTTGGTTGTCGGTTGGTTGTTTTTTTTTTTTTCTGTGTTCCAAAATGTGGCATAATCTCTTTCTCCTTCTTATGTTAAGCCCAAAGTGTATTCATGCTAAAAGCCAAGCTAACAGCAGCATTGATTTACTCAATTTAATAACCTCCAGTTCCCAACAATGCAGATGTGAACGCCAACAACGCAGATGTGAATGAAGAAAATGTGGAGTATTAGTGTACATTTTAGCAGTCCATGAATGCAGAGTGGATAGATGTTCTCCCTCAAAGCAGAAGTTACATTACTGGGTGCAATTGTTATGCAATGTACTTAAAGGAAACTTTTTTACTTTTTTTTTTACTATTTTTTTTTAATAAATGTTGTTCAGTGTCAAAATCATCACTGACTAATAGTTAAAGCTTCACTAGGACTGACAAAAAGTATTATTTCTCCCAGCTTTGAAAAACATGTCACACTCAAACTTTTGTCTTGTAACAGGGATTTTTTTAGATAAAAATGACTTTCCCTTCATTTAGAAAATAGATCTACTTTGTGGTACAACATATCTATACTAAGATACAATGGCTTTGAAGAGGTATTTTCTTTTTCTCAAGTTTTAAACACACTGCCTGCCTCTTACCTTGTTCCTTGGCAAAGGACTAGATAAAAGGCATTGATGAAAAAGCAAAAAAATACTTGAAGAATATGCTAGCTAATGTTCATATACGTGACCTGAAAAAAACCAAACCTGTAAAACAGATGCTATTGTTACCACAGAGGTAGTGAAGTAAAATGCTAGACTATTTATCTTAAGATTTCTTTCAATGCTTTGACTATTTTTTCTCAAATTTGACTGTTAAGCAGCTATGTGTGATGAAGGATATGTAAGACATAAAGAGATATAAAAATAAGGAAGATTGGTTATTGGATTTTGGTTATCAAAAATGTGTGAAATTATTGAAAACATTGACGTTTAACAACTACACTGAGATTAGAGGATTTGTTATCTAGAAAAATCAAGAAAGAGGAGATACAGATCACCAAGAAATGATCTATAAACGAAATTACTAATTTAGGATGAAATATTCACCATTTGATTTAATACAAAAAGAACTATTTACACATCTGTGAAAGAGTGGGGAGGAGAAGACTTTGGTTAGTACGACATATACCAGCATATTCCACCAAAGTTATCAGTCATACTTATAATAGGCACTAGTACAGATTTCTTAAAGAGTATAAAAGGTGAATGTATTTATCTCCCTCCATTAATTAGAGATGCAGCTACGCAACAAGATTTGTCCTAGACAGCTGCTGGATATCTACCTACCGAATATCTAAAATGAGATAAGATAGCTCTCACCTTTTGCTAGACATAGCAGAAACTATAATGCTTTTAGTTGATAGGGTTCTCAACTAAAAAATTGTAATAGAGTTTTATATAAATTTGTGTTTGAGTTTGCACACAAATAACACAACAGAGGCTTAAAAGAACCACAGTGTACATACAAGAACAATATGTTATTAGTTATTGGGATAATACTAACAAACCAGAAGTATTTAGTTATGATTTGAAAACAACAGAAAAAATGGAATTACCTTGTACAGCTAATATATGCATTAAAAAATTCTGTCCCATATTGCATAGTTAAAACTCATACTGCAAAGTTGTTTCTGAAGTACAGTAAAAGTCCTAAGACCACAGATGGAAAAAGTATTTGAGAATGATGAGAGTATCCGGACTGACAAGTAGGTAAATCTATTTTATTATTTCTTATTGAGTTCTTGAGCATTACATTCAAAAGTGATACCAAAATATTACTCTTTTCCACTTCTCTCAAATCTCTAATGTGAATTTTGGCTTTTTTTTTTTTTTTTCTGATCCAATTAATCTTCCCCAAAATTATTTAAAACATATTTCATTTAATACTTGTTTCTGCAAGATGTAAGCTACAGTTACGTAAATATTGCTACTTTCACGGTGTTGTCTGGAGCTGAAAGGATAAATGGAGCTATTGAAGACATCATGCCAGCAGTTAGAAAAATCGTTATATGCTACAGAACAGGAAGCAATGGGATAGAAGGAAGAAGTTAAGAACAACAAATTTAACACTGAGGAAAGATGAGAACTCAAAAGTAGGTAAACTCAAGAAAGCTTATTGAGGGTTGATGAAGTTTTCCTTACATAACTGGAAAAGTAATGTTCAGCCTGGAGAAGAGAAGGCTCTGGGGAGACCTTATTGTGGCCTTCCCGTACCTAAAGGGGGCCTACAGGAGACCTGGGGAAGCACTTTTTACTCGGGCATGTAGCAATAGGACAAGGGGGAATGGCTTTAAACTGGAAGAGGGCAGGTTCAGATTGAACATTAGGAAGAAGTTTTTCACTTTGAGGGTGGTGAGGCACTGGCACAGGTTGCCCAGAGAGGTTGTTGAGGGCCCATCCCTGGAGGTGTTTAAGGCCAGGCTGGACGTGGCCTTGGGCAACCTGGTCTAGTGGGAGGTGTCCCTGCCTATGGTTGGAGCTTGATGATCTTCAAGGTCCTTTCCAACCTAAACCATTCTATGATTCTATGTCACCACTCTATGGAGAGCACGATTGCAGGTGATTCCTCTTGCTGAGGAGTTGTGAGACTGTGGAACCTCCAGGGGAGTATGCAGGGGGTCAAGACAACCATGGGCTTGAGTAAGCAGGTTGCCTGGCTGGTTTACAGGGTCAGGATAATACAAAGCAGCAAGAGCAGAAACAAGAGATTAGCTTGAATTTCCAGTAATTTATTACCTTGGGTGACACACATTGGTCAAGAAAGCTCGTTCTTCTCACTTGTAAATATTTAAATGTAATTTAAACAGTATATGCTACCTTAATAGTTGCTGTTGACAGTGAAGGAATGTTCTAAACCTCTGCGTAACTAGAGCTGCATGAGAGTTTGAACTCCGCTGTTGAACTATCTGCCTGGACTTAGCTGTCGATATTAAAATTGCATAAGTCTGCTTGTGTTTTTGAAGATAAGGGAATAATTCTATCAGTCACTGTTGCTGTAATAAAAGCCAAAACATATAAAAGCCAGCAACACAGCTCATTCCCTCATTCTGAATCTGCTGCATAACAAATTAATGGCAGCGTGCATGAAAAATTAGAAATGCTTCAAACCTGAAGACTCATTTGTTTGGACAAATGGTATTGACTGCACTGAAGTAGATTGCAACACTGGAATTATATTAGAGTAACTAGACTACTACTGCTATAGCTATTACAGTTACTGCTGTTACTACAGCGGTTGAGCTGAGGTCAATGATAGGCCAGCAAAGGCCAAGTCCTACTATGTAAAATTTAAAATTTATACAGATATGACAGAGAAAGTTTTTTTAGCTGGAAAAAAAAAACAAACAACAAAACCGCAGGAAACTGAATTGCCCAATATCAGGAGTATAGCAGCTGAGCTAGCGATGATATCCCCACTACTTTACTGTGAATCTGTTAAAATACAAAACTTCTCCAGAAAACTAGACTTTTATCTTTTTTTGCCATGTGCTTTTGAGAATAAATTATTGAAAAGAGACATTTTATGTAAACTGCTCTGCTTCTAAACCTGGATATTAACTGGCTCATTATAGTAATTAATTTGAATTTATGACTAGTTGGTATTGACACTTGTTTCCTCTAAAGCAGTATGTTTCATGTTCAACTTCACCCACATCTAGGTGAAAAGCATGACAAAATTGCAAAAAATAGGAATTCTTCCAGTATGATAAAGATACCCCTATACGTATATATATATGTGACAGAACTCAATACAGATGGTATATTTTAAAGCTATTCTCTGACTGGTACAGTATGTTACCTGTATGTACATTTGTCTGTGTAAATATCCTTTAACATCTAAGAAGCATATGATTCATCATACTTTCAAATCGAAAATGTTTGCTCAGATTTTTTCAGTCTCCTGTTCACAAACATAGAGCATTGCATTCCACTGTAGAAAACTATGGCCCTGGCTTTTATCTCATTTATACATATATAAATAGGCAATAACTCCTGTGTAGTCAGCTGAGTTACACTCGTATAAAAATGTCTAAATGATAGGAGGATACTGTAGAGCTGTATGAATATTTGTCGGAGATCTAAATTTAAACAGGATGAAAATAAATATATCCTTGTATATGGACATGGATGCTTTTTATCTTCATTATTAAGGACATCAACTGCAGAGTGAAGAGTGAAAGGAAAGGGAGTAACAATCTCTTTTCTCTTAGATCAAACTTTCTTATGCTTGAAATGCAATTTATGAAAACTGTTCCCCCCTGTGTTTCTGTGAAGTATGAACGTGGAGTTTGCTAGGAGTTCAGCAGGGCAGAAGAATGTAAGAGTGCAGTTCTCAGTCATATCTAAATATTAAATTAACCACAATAGCATCATCTTTCACATTTTGTTCCTGTCTCCTCTTCTGCCTGGAAGTGGGAGAATTTCTTGACAAAGTACTCGTTCACAACCCTGTGTGGGCTGCCCAGCTCCTCGGAAGCTGGTTTCTCTTCCCGGAATCGAACAATTCTTGGCTGTCTTGTGTCACTTGTGAGGAGTTGTACACAACAGTAGTCCTTAATTCAATGTGATTACAAGTGTACTGAAGAGACTTCTGAAAAGGCAAAGCAACATTTTGCCTCCCAGACATCATAGGAACATTTTACAAAGCCCTGTGGGAGATGTCCTGTGCTTAATTTTGTAGAAATTGATATACTACATTATTAGAAATGAGACACATGTTGATGGAAGACTGAAAGGCAATTTGGTTATCAAACCTTTACTTCATGGCAATCCAATCATATTTTTTTTCAAGCATTTTTTTTTTTTTTTTCCTTTTCCCAACTCTTCCTCTCTAAGCACTGTTTGAGTCTGAGGTATGGGAGTTCATCCCAAGTTAATGCAGTGAAATGTTTATGTAGGATGATGCACAGATGAAAGGCCAGAGCCTGTCTTCCCAGAAACGCAGGACAATTGTCTATTTACAACTCGCTGAGTCTTTATAGACTCTGAAAGTTTCCTTTGTCTTCCTATCTGTAAAGGGAAGATGTGCAAGTAGATGGATGTGGACAGACATGAACTTCTCCGGCTATACTGCAAGTTGGTGAATATAAGCCAAATATCCTCCGGAAATTCAGTGCTAAGTGCAAACCATAACATTCTGCTTTTTAGAAAGCCACGCCTATACTAGTCTTTTAGACACAATCAGAGGTAATTGACTTTCGAAACATGTTCAGTATTCCACGTGAATCTCCTTTATGTTTTAATTGATCCTAAAGGTAGGTGGGATGTGTTTATTTTAAATTCCTTCTTCATTTTATTTTGCTATGAAATATATGTTATTGACAGACCCTTTAGGCTGTTGTTTATGATGGCATTTAACAGGAAGGGTTCAAGTAAAGGAAGACTTACCTTAAATATTCACCTCCTCCTCAGGTCTTTATTTAACTTCCGTATGCATTTTTTTAGCATTTAGGTCAGCATTTTCCATGCCCTCCCCTTTATAAATAAAGAGGGAAAACTGACAGGCAGCAAGATTGGAACAGATAAAAAAAAAATACTTCTAAAAATAATAACTGTCAGACTGTAGGATTTATTTCTCTAGTTCAGGAGGAGATAAACAACTTAACCATGTACTATTAAAACTGTGTATTTAAATAATCCACTGGTCTATATTCAAATAGATTAATTGCACTTGGACCTGTCCAGGCTCTCGGTCTTGTGAAGATCTGCCATGCAAAACCTTTGAAATCTTTTAAAAATAATTTTTAATGTAGCAATGCAGTTGAAAAAAGATGTTACGGTGATTCACTGGGAGATATATACTGACTCTAGAAGACTCGTCATAGTAATGTGTTCACTTAAATTTTGATTTGATCACTTCTTCCTTCTACAGTATTCAAGTATTTTAATTCAGTAATGTAAAAACTGTTGTTACTATATTGTTGTCTTCCTTAATTTGCAGCTGAAAGAAATATGCCCAGTTCCTGAGAGGGGTTAGTCTTTCTGCAGAGTTAATAATTAGGGAACCAACATCTATATCATTGTTCATGAATGTTGAAAATGTAATAGCTATTGCAGATTGGCAATTTGATTGCTGTAACTGTAATGCATTATAGTCATTTAAATTATTAATATTATGACCATCATGCCATTTTGTTGAAGAAAATGAATTAATTTGGTCACTTTCACTTCTTTTTTTAAATATCTGACAATATTGAAGTTTTTAATCTAATACAGTTCCCATCAGATCAAAATTCATTTTAAGACAGCTTGCAGTGACTTTCAAAGAACTGTGAAATAATATACAATCCCTTGCTCATGGGTCTATAAAATAAGTTGATGTAAAGAATGTAGGTGTCAGGATATGGAGAAAGAAGATATTTTTCAGTGGTGTCTATAATAATACTAGCTAGGAGCCCTGGTAATAAACAAGAGAAATAAGAAGTACCAATTTATGAAACAATATCTGATTGGGTGGGTATTACTGAGATGTAGAAGGGTGTTTCACATGACTTGAATACTAACATTGCTGGAGAAACCTTGGAAATGAACGAAAATGTTGTCAGAAGAAACTCTGCAGTAAAGATATTCTCTGTGTCAAAGTAACTGAAATTTTAAAAGGACAGGGAGCAGAAAATGTACGGATTAGCGTTAAGACTGATAAAACACAGAAGGCATATTGATTAAAATTAGCTTTAGAGAACAGATTAATATGTTAGAGGGAATAAACACAATTTCAGCAATTTTGACATGACATCTATGGAGAAAAGTTGCTTGATCATAGCAGAGTTTGATCCGGGAGAGGAGAATTTGATCCAGGAAATCTTTGACTTTAGGTTTTATTTTGTGTCTATTGGAAACAATTTGAATTTCTAAGGAATGAAATCAATAACTCTCTGATGGACAAACTGTTGAAACAAGCTCAGAGTAATTCTATTGTAGATCTTTGAGGAGGACTTGATCTTTGCACTAAAATCTGATAGCTGATACGGACAGTCAAGATCCAGCTTTTTATGCTGTAGTTATACAGAATATTCATTCTGGCCAGTAACACTCAGATTCTTTTGAATGGTCAGTTTTACAAATTGAAAAGAATAAGCAAATCAGGAAAGAAAAAAAAATCAGGTATACTCATGTGAATGCTAATTGGGCATCGCATGCAGAAGCAGGAAATGATGGACCTTTGCCCCAGAGCACAATTCAGCAACCATAAAAGCTACCTTTGGCTAAAAATAATAAAGCTTAACAAAAAAGGTGAAAGGAATAATTGAATTGTTTTTAGAAGAAAAGCAGAGAATTTGTGAAGACAAAGGGAATAAATCAGTAGGTTAGAATGCAGACCATGGATGAGAAAAGGTCAGCATGAAAGCCTTATGATGTAAATGGCTAAGGATGTGGTCTGATGAAGAAGCAGAGGAAGCAACAGTGGAATGCACAGGGCTCATAATAACAGGAAGCTATCGGCTGGCTTTAAGGCCTCTGTCTTTAAAAATTCTGAGGACTTCCTATCCTTGCCCCCTTCTCACTGGCTTCTTCACAAATACAGTGAGAAAGAATATTTAAATATATCAGGACAGCATGAAATCTCTTGTAAAGGTGTGAGTCCAGGAAAAATATGTTAAATTATGAGTCATAATGGAAGAAAGTCTGAAATATTCACCAGCTACTTCACTGCGGTCTTTTTTGAGGAAGCAAGGTAATATATCTACTGGAAAAACTTAGAAATGCCCTGATAAAATAGATTTATATGTCTTATATTTAATAGACTTATCCATCGCATGCTTATATACGAGAAATGATGATAATGAAATATTTTTTTCTTCTGCCAGTGGTTAAGAATAATATCAGGCCACAACTATCACATGTAAAGATTGTATTCTTGGGACGAGACAACTTGTGTCTGAATTTCTTTGAAAAAGGTCAGTGGAGTTCTTAAAGTCTTGACATTGATTTGTGACAAATATTGGAAGACACAATATTCCCGGACACAAATAATTACTCATAAATAATTGAAAAATATAGAAAATGGCATTTTCTGGGAAGTGTTAAAATGGTCAGCATGAAATTAACACTGGAAAAATCATAGAGGAGTGGATATTGATATGATCAATAAAGAATTAAAGGAGGTTAATGTATTTAACACCAGGGAACATTGATTTAATCAAATTAGGTCTTTTTGAGAGAATTTGGTATTGCCTTTGATGAGATTATATGTACAGCTGATGAAAGTATCTGTATTGACATAACAAATTCACTATTGTAAAATAGTTGATTTAATTAAACATAATGAAAATTAGCACTGTACAAAATCAGTGTAGTCCATATTGAAGAGATTAAAAAGCCCTAAAATGATGAATCCCACAGAGTAACTGTAACATACTGTCAGAGGACAATCTCTAGTAAAAAATCTGCAGAGATCCTGTTTGCGGTTGAATCCTATTCAACATTTTAATCAGTTCTCTGGACAAAACTGTAAAATAATTACAGATAGATTTGCACAAAGAAACAGATTTTGTAGCTTACCTTCTTGCTATTCATTTTGGGCTCTAGCCGGTGTTCTTAGAGCTCAGGAAGTGATCCACTTCTGTCTTGTGACTGAAACCAACTGAGAACCGAAGCAAACAGGCACTTCAACACCGATGTTATTTGGAGCAGTATGTGGCCCACTGCTGTGAATCTCCTTAAAGAGAGTCTATTTGCTCCTGACTACCATGGTATCATACAATAGTTGCCAAGGTGGGCCACTTGAGATTGTTGAAGTAATTGTTCAAATAAAAGTTAGAAACCATGGAATATCCACAGCAGGTGCAAGGGGACAGGGGAGAGAACAGGAAGAACAAAAGTGAGAAAGCTTGTGGTTCAAGATAAAAACAGTTCAATAGGTGAAGGAAAGAGCAAAAAAACCAGCTGATGCAAAAAAGTCACTCAGAACCTCCCACAAGAAGACCAGAGCCCAGACAGTCTCCGAGCAATGGCAACCCTGAAAGCCAAAGTTCCCCATTTCTTCTTATTATAGAATCATAGAATGGCAAGAATTGGAAAGGACCTTAAAGATCATCTAGTTCCAATTCCCCCTGCCATGGGCAGGGACACCTCCCACTAGACCGGGTTGCTCAAAGCCCCATCCAGCCTGGCCTTGAACACCTCCAGGGATGGGGCATCTACAACCTCTCTGGGCAACCTGTGCCAGTGTCTCACCACCCTGACAGTAAAGAATTTCTTCCTAATACCTAAATCTCCCCTCTTTCAGTTTAAAATAGTTACCCCTCATCCTGTTGCTACATTTCCTGATAAAGAGTCCCTCCCCATCTTTTGTGTAGGCCCCCTTTAGGTACTGGAAGGCTGCTATAAGGTTTCCCTGGAGCCTTCTTTTCTCCAGAATGAACAACCCCAACTCCCTCAGCCTGTCCTCATAGGAGAGGTGCTCCAGCCCTCAGATCATCTTCGTGACCCCCCTCTGGACCTGCTCCAACAGGTCCATGTCCTTATGTTGGGGGCTCCAGAGCTGGATACAGTACTCCAGGTGAGGTCTCACCAGGGTGGAGCAGAGGGACAAGAATCACTTCCCTCGACCTGCTGGCCCCACACCTCCAGGCCCTTCTCCCTCTACCTCAGCTTTTTATTTCTGAGCACAATATCATATGGTATGGAATATACCTCTGCCCAGTCTGGGTCAGCTGTCCCTGCTCTGTACCCTTTCGACTTCTTGCCCACCCCCAGCCTACTTGCTGGGAGGCAGAGAGGGAAAAAGACGACACATTGGCAATGTACAAGCACCGTTCAATAGCCAAAACACTGGTGTGTTGTCAGTACTGTTTCAGCCACAAATCTGAAACAGAGCACTGTGCACTTTGGTAAGAAGAAACCTAGCTCCATCCCAGACAGAAATACATCCTAGCCAGAAATCCTGTACAGATATAAACCACCTTAGATTTATCATGACACAGAAGCACCCCTTATTCCCTATATTTATCCAAAAGTTTATCCACGTGCAGCAAAATATAGTTACCATGAGTAAGTTTCTCATTTCTCCCGACACGGGAGAGTTTGTAAGGCACCATGGCATAGTGAATCCAAAGCATCAATATCGGCTCATCTGAGCTGTTACATTACTTACCATATGGTCTGCAAAATACTAAATATGTTTATGCTAAAACAGTGATTCATGGATGCTAAATCCGCAATCAGCAATTTGGTTACGTTCCCCGCGTCACCACAGAAATGCTAAATACTTAGGGCTGGCGGTTCATTTACTGTCCCATCTTGACCTCCCGCTCCTTTTACATTTCCTTCTACAGGACCCACTGGTGCAAACTGGTGTTTCAGATAACAGTGACACTTCTTTCCTGCTGGCTACAGCAGGAAGAGAAGTTGTTGAGCATTTTTCTGGGAATACTAAAGCTAAAAAGTCACAGAAAATACCACCACTTCAGGAAGAAACCATTACTTTCCTCTTTCGGGAACTTCAATGTATGAGGCAAGAAGTGAATGGAAGTGTGGTACTGCATTGCATCCTCCTCCACTCTGACTTCATAAAATAACAGAAACAGTTGCAGAGCAGTGAAGAGGTGCAGAGCTAATAATTGATGTGTCTCACCAGAGATACAATGAAATGCATGTTCTGATTCTTCCATGTACTCCTGCAAACAAGTACAAAATGATGGGTATGTTTGTTATTATTTTATTGCAAATTCCTCTTTCTGCACTTACTACTCCACCTGCTTTAGCACCGGGCTAAGTCTTCATAGATGCCTTCTTAACTGGCCAGAAAGAATCGAGTCAGATGACATAAAGCATGGGGACTACCTTCCTTAATTTCAGATCTCTACAGTGGAGGTATTTACAGGTGATCTGCCCTCCCTTCATAGCCAATGCAGAAATATGCGCACTCTGAAAGTGCAGTTCACCTCATCTATTTTAGACGTCTGTTTTTATGAAATGGAGCACGGAAGTTATGAAACTTCAGTGACCATGATGATTAAATCTCTTTCAAGAAACCTATATCTCCCAATACAACTGGAGCTTAGACTGACTAAGTCAGACATAGATCAATCCCATCTGGTATGTTATAGCCAAAATATAGTGTTGTAAATATTTCATTACTGGTTTCAACAAGTATCTATTAAGAGTTGTCAAATACCACTTATTTGCAAAGATATTTTTTAAAAAACTGATCTATTTTGGGTGTATTAAGAAGATACAAAAGGGCTTAGCGTAAGAAAGCGACCTCATCCTGCACCAATCTGATATTGTATATGCTATGTTTCATCTGATGATATACTGGATTCAAATCGATACCCCATCATCTACAGGAGATTTTGTGAGCTGTTTCTAATTAAATATTTTCCACTTTGTTTTGATTCAAATCTGGCATCAGCTGTCACCAGAAATCTTTAGATACCTATAGATTTCAAATTATCCTGTTTTAGAACATATGACAATCAAATAATATTAGTGCACTATTGAGAGACATGGTAATGCTGAGGTATTAAGCAATTTCATTGGTCATTAATTAAGCTAGACGAAAATAGACTTCATGCAAGCTTCTCACAACACCTTCATCTCAGAAACATACGTGCACGATGTATCATCTATTGTTTGTATTATAACGCTACTGCATCACCATTTGTTCTTATGGGACAGCTTGTGGCTTTGGGGGAGTGGGGAGAGGGACAAAAAAAAAGTCATCGGCTGCTACATTGCAGTTGAGGCAGATCAATATTATATGAATGTTTGAGAATCCAAAGAATTTCTTCAAGTAACGAAAATAGGTTGCAATGTTGAGACGGTTAGACAGGTGGCAAACTGAGACTACTGTTTTATGCAAAAAATATATCTAGTTACACAGTTAGTTCTGTTACTATCTAGTTACTATCATGTTTTCTGCTCTTCTCTTCAGTTCATCCAAGGTATCTGTGTATAAGCCTTGTTTCCGGGCAGGGAGTGTTCCTTATGTATGTTTGTTCAGCAGCTACCATAAGGAAATATTCACCTCTGTAGGGATGCCCACATTGTAATAGGTGCTAATGTAATACAAATAATAAGAATAATGGACTAAACAATTTGCCATAGGTTTGATTTCCATAATTTGAAAATCAGCAGATTTTCCCTCTCTCTTTTTAAAATGGATAAAGTCATAGAAAGCCTCTAAAATAAAATGTATTTGTGTTCTCAGATAAAGTGCCTGTTAGGCATTTTATAGAGCTGCGAGAGTTTAGAAAAGCTTCAAAAGCAAGTCAGCTTGCTCATATTTATTTTGAAAATGCACTCCACACTCACAGGCTTAGAGGGGGCTTAATTACAATCAATGGAATAATTAAGTTGAGGGAAATGTGCAATAGAGAACAAAAATGAATAGAAAACATATGCACAAGTGTACCTTTGGGCAAATGCATTATAGGCACAATATTGTCATTATGCCTCTCAAATCACATCATTATTTGCTCTGGTGTATGTGTAGGAAACGGACGGGATTGTACATGGGTTTACATTCACATTCTGATCCATATTTAAACATTTTACAAAAGGATGCGTTGTAGTAACACTAGCCTACGCTTAGCATACGTGTAATTTGGTGTACCGCTGAACTTTCACAACGTATTCTTAATTCTGAAAAAGCATTGCTGTTTTAAAAGATCTGCTTCTCTCCCTCCCCTCACAGTCCAGGTATTTTAGGAGTACTTATAACAGTTTGTTCACCGGAGTTTGACTCACAGTGAACAGCTCTTCGCAGATGTATTATTTGCTGGTTCCAGTCTAGCTGCAATAGCCAATTGCTACCGTTTCACTGACCGCAGCTCTCTGATAAATAAAATGCACACCCAGAAAAGGTCTCCTAGAACAGGTAGTTTCAGAGAGTGAAATGGTCTTAGAGAGTCTTATCATACTCTTTTTTAATTCTGAATTCTTATCTCTTGGTGCACCTTGCAGTCCCAAAGCCATAAGTCCTGTAATGGGAAACCTGCTTTTTTATCTCTTTTTCTAACGTGTGCCAGGATAGACATTGAAGAGGGAGGGAGAAGAAGGAAACAACAAAAAGACCCCCACCCCGAACCACATTTTCAGGTTACAGTTAGAGAAGTCTAAATATTTTAAAGTGGTCACCAACATTTGGGTAATTCTTGAACCCTTTGAAAGGGTTAATACAGTGCTTTGTACCACTATTTAAAAATAAACATTTTACATTTTCTTGTGTGCATTTATCAGCAGAAATTCCTGTATAAGGGATGAAAGTTCCTTCAAATAAATGTAGCAAAGTGTAAGATATACTAACGAATCTTTAACCATTAATGGAGAAACTTGTTAATGGATTACTTTTTCAGCTGAAATATGCAATATGCTTTGTATTACTCTGGCTGAGTTCACAACTGCAAAGTTCTGAAGTGAAGGTAATGTAAATTATCATCTATTGTTGCATGGTAAATATGACTTTCCAATAGCTAACAAAATGACCAAGAACTACGGTAACAAGAACAGTAAACTTTATATATACAAAAACACTATTGATGCTAACAGCTACCCGAACTGCAAAGAGATAATTTTCACACAAGCAAAAGTTCATGTTGAACTCTGAGACACATCTACATAAAAAAATAATGTGGGTGTGAAAGAAATAAGGAATGAAATCAGGGGAGGAAAGGAAGAACAGAGAACTTCCATTTTTTGTCAGGATTCTCTCTACATTTAATACCAAATTTCACCGAAGTGGAACTTAATGGCAATGCAAACCAGTTTTGGCCTTTGGAGATTCCCGATAACGCACAGGTTGCAAGGTGGATGTAACCTGCGAGGAGGTACGTGGGCTTCCGGCAGCCTCTGGGAAGGTTGGAAACTTTTCGATTGCTCATTTTATCTCCGGTCACCACAGGAGCTTGTGCAGTTTCATTCCCTTTCCTCCTACCTGCACGTCCCCATTCTGCCACATCCTTTTCTTAGAAATAGTACAAATAGTTCCTGTATGACGATGGACACTACCTAAATATGTGTTGTATATGTATATATGGAGATTTATGACCTGCACATATAAGTATGATTTGTGGCCAAAGGCTGCAGAAATCACTGGCAGCAACAAGGAATGTCAAAACAAGTGACGGGAAACAGTATAGACATAGTGAAAAAGAAAGGGAGTAAGAAGGCTGGACATTGTTTCATTTAGGAGGAAGGAAATAAAAAAAAAATCCTATCAAAAATATATAATGATAACAAGAAGTTTAGAGGCAAACTATGAGTTTGTTTTCACCCAAGCTAGTAACCCCAGGACAGAAAAGCAGACAATGAGCTTAGAAGCTCAAAGTGGCTGGATGGAAACATATTTTTTTTTTTCACATAAGGAACAATCAGTCTATTGATCTAATTGGTGTATGCTACTACTGACACTTTGGATTTTAGCGGGACTCTTAAATATGACTTTCCAATAGCTAACAAAATGACCAAGAACTACGGTAACAAGAACAGTAAACTTTAGAGTTTTTCATTGATTGCAATCTCACATACCTCAAGGCGTAACGCTGCCTTTAGGCAGTGCGAGCTGCAATAAACTTACTCTAGTAGCTTTAAAGACCCATTATTTTGTGGCTATTTTGTGCATGTCTTTTGAAACATCTAATAGTGGCCATTATCAGAAGAAGACAAGGTAATGGACTGTAAGAAGTACCGATCTGATCACGAAACTTCCTATATGTGCATATATGAGACATGGAAACAGAGCGAAACCCGGGGTTTCTGCTTTTCCTAATTATCTCTGCAATTGGTATGACAACAATTTGCAGAGTCTCTCATTACAGGTGTGATGAAAGTGAATGTGTTGGGAAAACGGTGTTATAACCTCTCTCTATGATAGGATTCGATGAGATTTTTTTCATCCATCAGATCAGCTGGTTCAAAGAGCATGTTCCCACCCGCTCCTCTGAGTCACAGTATTCTCCAGGGTCACGTGGGAGCAATCTGTCAGAGCCACCGTGTCATAAAAACACCACAGAGACAGAGCTAGAGTCTGCCAGTTTGATAAAAGCTGCAATAGGATTGACTAACATGCTGACATAACAAACTTAATATCACTTGAAGAGCTCAGGAAAAAGCAGAAAGTGGGGCAAGAAGCCAGACAAAAGTAACTTTACTGAAGAGAAAAAACAGTGTATAGCCAACCCTTTAAAAATAATGTTGTTTTAAGGTATATAGCCATATTAAGTATCAGTTTATTCTTTCCGCTGGAGCTAGATAATTATTTATTTGCCCCCCCCATCATTTGCTCTGTCAGGTTTCTACCCGTGTCTGCATCACAAGCGTTATTCTGACTGTGTGCTAGGAGGAGTACGTGGCCTTCAGGAATGCTTTGTTTTGTCAAGATCCCCCATCGCACGTGCAAATGCAGATGAATATCGTCAGTGATTCTGGCTCACTACATGGCACCGGTCATGCAGTGTGTTCTTCTCCTGAGTCCTGGAGAGGTAACGAGCTCTGTCACTCCAGAATGGACTGAAAAGCAACAAGAATGACTTACGGGAAAGCAAACAGATTGGGGAAGGAAAGTGAAATGAAATAGAGCAAGTGAGTGACCTTTGAAAATTGATGTGCTGGCTTGAAATTTCCCAGGTAAAAGATACAGTCAAATTACTAAATCTTGTTCTCACATGTAACAGGATGGTCAATTTGTTTGGTCAAATTCAATGAATGTTAAAGCCTTATAAAGCTTCTGTGCAAAAGGATTGGAGGTGACATCAAGGCGGATAATAAAGTTACCCAGAGCACAGATCAGTGGCAATTTAGCAATTAGCTCTGTCAGCAGCTCTGGAAGATCTGTAACAAATCATAAGTTTTTAGTTAGCCAATATAATAAAAATATTTGATAGTGAAGAGAAAGTAACAGAGGCGATAAATGTGTTTAAGCATAGAATATTGCCTTCTTATGACAATTACATGATCTGAGAAAAAATGTGGTTTATGATATATGATATTCTTTCGAGACAGAATATTAATATTCTGGCAGGTGAAGAAATATTTGTCTTTTTGACTTTCTTCAGATCTCATAGATCATAACACTGTTGGTTTGAGGTCGGGAACGAAGAAAAGTTATTATGCAAATTGCGCAAACAGACTGAGCGGAAATAGAAACAGTTACTATAGGCTGAGAAATTCAGCAGAAGTACGAAGAACAGAAATAAAGCAATAGGGAAGGGCAATTCAGTTCACAAGACGTAAGTGCCAGCTCTTCGCTATAAAAGTACAATTTAGGTACGAAGTCTGAAAAGAAAGGAAGAGAGCTTGGTAATTACATCTTGTGAGCCCAAATTTGTCAAGTAATATGATATATAGCCCAGCCAGCGGAGACCTAAGTCTAGTAAAGTCATGAAGTAGGGTATTCATGTCTTCAAACTTTAGGCATCTAATTGAAGCACTGAAATGAGCCACCTAAACACCCCACATAGTTAATGGAAAAAAGTAGGCTCCTCCAGAGAGCAATCTGAAGCTCTTGAGTTATGTGCCTGCCTTTTGCCATTGACTATATAGGCCAGCTGAATTTAGGCGGTGTGAATACCTCCTGAAGTGCCTTATTACAGCATATCCAGGAATATACCTAGGTGCAGGGGAAGGCCATTGCAGGGCACCAATTATGCACTTTAACAGCACATGCACCACTTCTAACAAAGTGGTATTTATATGTAATAGTCACTGATTGCTCTACCGCTACCCTGAGGCTACGCACGGCTGCAACGGAAAGGTGGCTGCCTTCCACAAAAGTCAGGTTAAGGCTCTGACCAGCTTTTTGAGACAACATCCGTTCAGCACAGAAGATGAGGTTATGGCAGAAGTGAAGGGGGAAGCTACATCTTTTAAGACATGTAAAAATGAACCGGGCTACAGTGTACTGTCCATAGGCTGGGACGACTGCATGGTCTAGTTCTATCTCTGACTTAACGCAGTTATAGACATCTCACACTGTCCTTTCTTAAATATGGAAACCAGCAAAGGGCTCAAGTTTTCACTCTTGTAAATGTACTACTTGTCCTTTGAAAGTATTACAGGACAGGCAATCACAAAAAGAGAAGGAATATATAGGAAAAGGATTAAAATATAGGAGAAGGGTTAATAGGAAAAAATAATTGAAGTGGTACATACCACATCTGCAAAGCACACTAAGAGTAATACCAGTTGTGGCAGACTTGTCCAAACACAAAAATAACCAGCAGCCTGCTTTAACTAGTATAGTGGCACTCTTTGCTCACACCGTTCTCTATCCCTCCCTCTCCAGCCAATCTAATTCAGTTCAGCAGCAAAAACACTGAAATTTCCACTGTGTTTTAAATCATTGAAGTGGTAAATAATAGATATACAAGAACTCAAATTGTTACAAAATAATTTGACATAGCTCTTACCAGCGAGCCTGAAGTGACGGCTTTAGCAGTCTCATAAGATCTAAACAAGAACGGAACCACATAAGCACTTAGGAGGGAGCAATTGCTTGCCTGTTACAATTTGATTTGAAGCTGATCTAAAGGAGTAGGTAGCACAATTGACTGTGAGTGCATGCAGGAATCTCCATCAGCCTCTTCACTCTTTGAAGGGTTAATTACAACAGCAGAGATACATAAAAATAGAAATAGATCATTCTTTTTCGGGTACTTGGATTCATAGAAAAATATTAATGGAAGTAAAGTCTGTCTGAATGAATTATATAATTCTAATTACAGTTTTTTGTGTTTGAGCTACCAAGAAAAAAAGTATTCCTTTCTCTTTCTCTTTCTCTTTCTCTTTCTCTTTCTCTTTCTCTTTCTCTTTCTCTTTCTCTTTCTCTTTCTCTTTCTCTTTCTCTTTCTCTTTCTCTTTCTCTTTCTCTTTCTCTTTCTCTTTCTCTTTCTCTTTCTCTTTCTTTCTCTTTCTCTCTTTCATTCCCTCTCCTCTCCTCTCCTCTCCTCTCCTCTCCTCTCCTCTCCTCTCCTCTCCTCTCCTCTCCTCTCCTCTCCTCTCCTCTCCTCTCCTCTCCTCTCCTTGTTGCCATCTTTCAGGAATTTTCTCTTTTCGAATATACATTAATAGGAATTTTTTATAGTTTTTCATATTAATATTATACTTCAGAGATTCACAATACAGCAGTGAACAATTTTACATTTGTACAGATGACTATTGTAGGAAAAGGGATCGCCATATTCAAATTGAATGAAGGCTGATTTTTCATGTTAAATGCAACATGTACATCTTGTTTTAACGGTTCACTTCTCATTTTTTGCCTTGAGAAGAGGATGGACAGTGTTTGTGAGAGCACTCAAGCGCTTGTCAGGGCCTATCAGTGACAGCAGGTTAATTGACTGCTCTGTTTTATATTACTTTGCGGGTAATGAAGGTCCTTAGTACTCGGCCCCTTCAGACTTGAGGTTCTATCCTAATTGACTTTTTGCTGCGTTCAGCATGTAGCCTTAAAATCCGTCGGCAAACTATTCACCAGGCTTAGCCCCTAACCCAGCACGGTTAGGACGAAGGGCCCTGTGGCCGACAGCCAGGATATAGCTATTTTCTTTTATACTTGTGGAGAGGACGGGTGCGTACCTCACTGGGAGCGATCACCAAGCACTAGCTGTGCCTAGGTTTACTGAGCGAGGTGCACCACCAGGCTTAACTGGCATCTCCTCTTTGCTTACCCCAGGCTGATGGTGTGTCCAACACAGAGTGTGCCCTCTCCCCACCTGCTCTCCCGGTAAGCTGAGAGTTGGGTAACCCCGCCGTGCCGTGATCCCGGCTGGAGCGGTTCTGGCTGGATGCTGACAAGGTAAAACCCCAGAATACATCGGTGCTTGGACACAGTATCGGTAAAATGATGGTGTGTACACGAGGGTCGTAGTATCACTCATGTGGGTTCCACAGGGAGCAGGATCCTGGCCTCAGAGATGTAGTAAATTAAAAAGTGCCATGTGATGCTCCTGGACAGCTGGAACTCATTGTCTATATTACATTTTAGCATGGTGCCGGTGTGATTTTTGTACAGGCTAATGACCTTTCTCCCAAACTAATTCTGGGTCAGGTTTGGGAGCTGGCATGGGATGGGGACCATTTCCAGCGGTCAGTCTGGATGTGAACTCCCCGTTCAGTATCACAGACCGAGGCCCTCTGGGGCAGCCGGTCGGGGTGTTCGGGGTGACTCCTGGGCACGTGTCCTTGGTGGGGCATATGGAGCCTTCCTGACTTCTTTTGCACACTCAGCCCCTCTGCTGCGTACTCGGGCTGTGTTGTGCCCCTCCTCATAATCGCTTCAGGAACCAGCAGAGGGTATTGCCCTGCACACCAGCGCTGCGGTACCACCCCCTTGCAGCCCTCTTTGTACGATGACTGGCACCTCAGCTTGACGGCAAACAATAGGATTTCTGAGCAGGAACAGGCACAATCTTCTAATCCTTTATAATTAGCTTTAGCAATATTTGACAAAAGGAAAGTAACACTAGGAAATTGATGTGTTTTTGTGTAGTACTACTCACATAGCCACACGCTCGTAGAGCCCGCTGCTCCTGGTAGCCTCCTTCTGTTCCTGCAGGGTACTTTACACCCAGGTGAGGCAGACAGGGCATAATCACCTTCCCTCTCTTCCTCATTTCTGTCTTTATCAGTAGCATGTGTGTGTGGGGGGAATGGAATAGCAGAGAACAGAGAAGCAGTGAGGCTGCTGGGGAGAAGAAACAAACTACCAGGGAGCAGAGACAGGGCCTATTAGCAGACAGCAGTAAACCTCTCCTTGATTCCCCCTCATTAATATATAGCCCACACGGCTCTTGAATGAAAGTTTTTCGGATAACCCATAGGTCAAGCATACGAACACTTGGTACTTTTAGCACCATATGTGTACATAACAATTGTTTTAAAAGGTTGCATAACCAGAGTGTGTTTCAAGATACGTATCAAAAGCATCAGCAAAGAGAGACCCTTAGCTGGTGTAAATCAGGGTCACTTGTATCAGCCAACCACACTATTTCATTATTTCTGAATTCTAAGAATGTTCATCTCTCCTTTTACACGGTACTTCTGTGCAGTATGTCCGTTATGATGATTTGACATCTCCGAAGGCATTAACACTCTTTGGGGAATGTGAATCAAACAACAAATGCTCTTTGTGCATATTCACTTCTTATGGTTTTATTTCAGCTCATTCCTACCAGAACAGAGCCTAAGAAAGGATGTCTAGGAAGGGCAATTTCCCGACAGTGTTTATATTATGGGAAAATTTCTCTTATTGTGAGGCTGCTTGGAAAATTCTGAAGGTTGTTTCTGCCTAGGAATAACAACTATATTCCCCATAAATCCTTAGAGCTGGCTCTATGGACTTCTCAGTAAATAATAATAAAAAAAACTCTACCTCACTGCATCTTACTGAAATATCAAATATAGAGTATTGTCTGCTACACCTTCATAATTATTATCTTGTTGCCACCGATCATTATGTTCTGCTATAAATATCCAGTAGTCTCTTAAAAAAAAACCAAACCATTTTGTGCTGTGGTTCCAAAAACTAATAATTTTCCTATTTATTTTTAATAGTTCAAACTAGAGAATTTATATATTTGTGTCATTTATAAGCATTAAAAAGAATTTTACTAGGGCAGAATTATTCCTATAAACCATTGTATTCAATTCCCCCTTTCCTTCCTCTGTCTTATTCTTGGGTTTATTGTGAGCTGGTTAGTTTATTGCAGACCTTTTTAGAAGTCCTGTTTAAGGTTTATTTCTCTCTGTGATTCCTCATTATTTTCCCATTCTGCTTCTGAAACTTAATTAACTCTTTAATCCTCCTGCAGCTTCCTTCTACCACTCCCAGGTTAGTTTTAAATGACTATGGGTGCGCTAACAAGTTTGTTGGATACTGTGTAGATGTTTCTTTTAAGCAGCTCTTCACAATGCCAATTCATTCGGTCATTCCAGCGAAGCGCTGTTTAATGATGTCATGGGGGAGAGTAGGTCTTTACTCTCTTCTCTGCCAGTCCCATATAGGCTTTGTACCTGCTGGGTGTGAAGAGCTGAGTGTGAAGTGACTTGTGCTATTCCTTTCTATGGGATGGCAGTGGACGGGCACTGAGGGCTCCCACGAGGGACCAGGAGGGACCCCTCTTGCTGAAATTAGGAAAGCCTGAAGTTAGTTATCTCCTTTCTCTCCCCCAAAGCAAGGGGTTAAACCTGATGTTCACACCTTGAGCTTTCACTGGCCTAGAAGAGTAACAGTGTATTAGAGCTCAATCTGTGTCAGATCGTTAATCACTCTGCTGGGATTTACAAAAATCTGGACAAATACTGTACTCTCTCCCCCAAAACCAGTATAGATGGAACAGGAAATGATAGACTTGTTCATTATTTAGAGCACACAGCTGTTTTTGCAAAGGTAGCATATGCTGTGATTTGAAAAAAAAGAGCTTCAGGACAACTCCTGGGGTCCTGCTGCCCAGCTCCTCTCGGCCGGGGCAGCTAGGTCCTAACAACCCCGTGCCCAGCTCCCAGCATCCCTGCTGGCACGGTAAGGCGGAGGGTAGCTGCAGATGCACCATTTAATGCAAACATGTGGCCAGCCCAAGTTCACTGGCTGTTTGCCAGCGTAAGCCTGAGCTGGGCAAAGCTTGGGCTTCCCTGCCGCGGTTGTAATTAAAGAGCAGCACTGGGTGCAGGTCTCTGCTGTCTGACGAGCGTGTGGGTGTCAGAGCTGCTCGGACAGAGCCCTTTGTATTTTATTCCCTTACACCCTGGGCTTTCTTCAATGAGAGTAAGAAACATCACATTGAAATTCTATTTTGAGGGACATGCTGTGATACACACATATATTAATTGTGCCACAGACTGAAAGCTTCATGTCCAGGTGAACAATCCTTTAAAGCAGTTGGCAGCAATAACAAGTACCTCAAGGTTATGCCCTATCTCTTTTTCTCTTTATGTCATCTGTAACAACTGTGGACTCTGACATTTAGTTAATTAAATTTGCCCACACTATCTGACTTGGTTGTGCAATTCCTCTTGAGGACATAATTTTTGAAGGTAGTAGGCAAGAAGAATGGTTAACCTTGATGAGTCGGTTTTCCATAATAGTCTGTTATTCAAGAAAAAAACTTAGGAGATTTCTTCTATTGTATAAATAATAAACCTCAGGACAGTGCACGGACATGGAATATTTAAAGAATAGCATAACATCTTTGAGGCCAGATATCCAAATAAAATAAAATTATTACACAATTGCAACTGCTTGCTGCACTTCATTTACAAGTCTCTGCCTACTGCGATTTTCTTTTAATAAGTGTTTTTTCTCAGCTAATCGTGATTTAGATGATTCCCGTCAAATCTGTCTGAAATGGCTTTTACTTTCTATGATGCTTTATATTTCAATGTGGATATGTAAAGTTGCTTTTGAAATTTTATTCTGATATGCTATTTATATAGGTGTTACATTTTTAGTTTTGGTGTACTCCAGAGCTGGATCCATGCCTTTACGCAATTGACCCTTATCTGTGCTATTGATAGCATCATTTGGAATTAGTCTTGTTTACGTCTGTGTAGCCTTCTATTGCCAGAATTGCCTTGCAGACACCCTCTAGTCTGTCCCTGGGCATCCTGAGCACGCTGACGGTGGGGTTGGTGTGCTACCCGAGGAATGTGTGGGTATATGGGGCATTTATGCACTGAAGGTGGGCTTCCCAAGCTCGTGGTGAGACTGATGTGGTTTTGGCTTTGGAGCCAGAACTGAAAGATAAGACAGGAAAAGCTTTTGAAGTGATTTTTGTTTTACCTCAGCACCTATTTTGTCTCGTCAGCTGAGGTTGTACAGATCCCTTGTTTCCATAAAATAATTAAAAAATATTATTATTATTAATAATAATAATAGTAATGATGACACGATTGTCACTAGCTATTTGTCGTAATACCGTGGTATTACAAATTCATTTCAGGGGACACAAACTCTATATAATTTAAACCTCCAGAATCTCCCTCACTAAAAATTTTGGTATACAGATTAGAACGAATATGCCATTAGCGATTAGTGGTAGAAAATTTTCACTTGTACTTTACTCTTACCACCCTTCAAGAAACCTGGTTTGGCATTCAGAACTCCCCCTCAGAGGAAGGAAGGGATGACATGGCACAGGCCGTAATTTATTGCAGTCCATGTGGATAGACAGTGCAACACAGGGCCAAATTTGCTCCAGCCTGGCGTGAAGTGCAGCACAACTGAAGGCACTGGGAAGTGGTTGTAAATCAGGTAATATTTGGCCCCTGGAAGGCAGCTGTAAAATCAGACGCAGTTGATAACACGGATGTCAAACCGCGCTGTAAATTTAAAGCCAACCTATCAGGATTTTCCTTTATTCAGTGCGTGCCAGATAAATGTATGCAGGCGAGCAGTCATTTTAAGCCTGAGATTAGGCAGATTGATACCGGCTGTCTGACAAATCTCTAGCACTAGATAAGGCTGGAAGTGGAGGGGAGAGAGTTATAAATTACATGCACCCATTAATGCACTCATTTAAACGTGCAATTTAAATGCTAATTGATGTTAATTCAGCCCAGCACTAGTGCTGTTGTGCTCAGCTGTTAGTCAAATACAGTAACCCCGCTGAAGGGATAGTGGTACGGGGCTTGGGAGGGTAGTTTAACTAAAGCCAGGGAGCAATTCAGTGTATGGGACACCTTTGTTTCACTTCACATATTATTATACCTCCTGGGTATTCAGCATTAGCTGAATAAAGGCAAGAAAACGAATTGTGACCATTCTGCCACTACGTGCTGACCACGCATCTAGTGAATGACATTGTTCATCTTTTACTTTGCCTGAAATCATTCCGCGTCTCAAAATATCTTGACATTCCTTATTAAAATGCTTAGATTTAATGACAGGAACAGCTAGGAAGTCCCAAGTGAAAATGAAATATTTTCTTTCAACACAAATGGAATGCTCCAGTTGACTTTTTTTTTTTTTTTAATTTTACATTATTTTAGTCTCTTAGGTGAGGAAAAAAGATCAGTTCACAAAGATTTTTTCTGCAAAAAAATGTGGGTTAATCATGACACTGAAACCCCATTCTTTACTATGGTGTCTACACTTAAGTAAACCCCCTGTACTAACTCTAAGTGAAAATTTCACTCTGAATATATTTTTCTAGTGCATCTGCAACCTCATGGTAAATTTAATAAATACTCTAAATGTGCTGTGAAATGCTGCTGATCCTCCTGTTACTGTTCAGTTCCTGTTACTCAAAAAGTTATTAACAGTAAAAAAAAAGTTACCAATTGCAAATTGCTTGTGGCTGATAAATAGTAAATTTTGTGGGCTAGCAGGTTGGCCCGCTTTATTGTTAATATAAGAGGTTAAATGTAACGATGGAGGTGGTAGCGTTTTTATTAAGCAGCCAGAGTGCAGATTTGGCTCGTGATGTGTGTTAATATCATCTCCATACGCCATAAACCTGCGGGGTCAAATTCTGGGCTTTCTGCCAGCTGCCGTGCTCAGTTACGCTGCTGTGAACCTGGGCAGAGATGTAGTTTCAGGGGTGAAACAAGGGGCAAACTGCTGCCCAGTTTGTTGAAGCCTTATAAAAGCTGGAAGTGATGGAAGGCCCAATTCTTAACTGTTTGCACCTAGGAAAAGTAAGTGTAAAATGCTAACAGATTGACTGCTATGGCCGGATCATTTGAAACAGTGATACAAAGCTGCTGTCGAAGGATACAGGCACTGCAGTGTGTAACTTTCCATGACGGGCTTGATGTGAGCCCGTCATGTGAACAGACTCTTAACCGCTCCAGTGACTTTTGATAAGGGCAGAATTCACGTAAAGCTGAAGATTTTTAAAAAAATGACAAAGTAGCCTCCTAGAGAACTTCATAAGGGGAGAATTCGGGGACTGAAGGAGTGCTATATATAGGCCCATTGCAGAGGAAACTGAAGAGGGAAACTGGGAGGCAGAAGGAAGAGACAACCCTCCAGAATGGCGTCACTGCATATTTATCCAAAATCATATCTTTAATTTGACGTCTGCATTTGAAAGATCGTGGTATCTGCAACTTGTTTTCTATGATACAGTGATGTTGTAGATCAAGTATCTCAGGCAACTGTTTTACTACTGAATGGCAGTATGATTTCAAATGATTTTTTAAGGCACATTGCTGAGTTCATATCTTTTTTTTTTTTCCCTCCAGGAAGGTTGCGAGGAATTGTAAGTTGGGAGGATTTGTTCGAAGGTGAAGAGGATATGAGATTTTAAATTGCTTGGCTTATTGGTAGTGGTTTATCTTAAACTGTGCTGCTGCACTGTATTTTTAAATTATGTCAAGGGCACCTAGACCATATGGAATGAAAGGAAAATAATGATTTAAGAGTGTATCTATATATTGCAAGAACATTCTCACGATGTGTCAGCAGAACCACATGGTCTACAGTATCCAAGAGAGACGATAGGTCTTAAATAACTGGTATGAAGAAGTGGTCGTTAAAGTTGTCACATGTGTCTACAGTTGGGCACCTAAATCCAGCTCCAAAAGCTTGTGAAAGGAATGTCTGGTTCTTGCTGATTTGTGAATACTCAGTACCTCTTATGCCATTCTGAAATTGAAAAAGGATTGCAGTGATAGTGAAGGTTGTGTCAGGAAGTAAAACATTTAGCCTTGCCATGCATTTAAAAATATATATGCTTCTGCCTGAAGCCTGCCTGCCACTGGCCGTTTTTTCATAGTTCTCTTGTCAATTTTTCTCATCAATGGGAGATGACAAAAAGTGAATAACTATTGAGGTTACCTATATAAAAAGGGAGTTTTTCAGAAATACTTACATAACTGATTTGTTAGAGTATGGATCTGGATTAGATGCTATAATAGGTGTCTTTGTTTATTTTAATTTATGCATAAGTCTTAGTAGTTCTGCAGTACTTACTGTCTCTCTTAGTACATTAAGTGGCTCCTGCTACTTTCCTTCCTTAAACCAACATTTTTATCAGATGCATTTTGTTACGCAGGTAAGTAGAAACCGTTTCCCCAAATCTATATAGAATTATGTGCCTTGCTTTATCTAAGCCTACTGTTTTAGCGATACATATACTCAAGGAACTCAACTAAACGTGTCTCACAGCGGTAGTGAAATGGCTCTCTGTGTCATGGCTCCCACAGAGAGGAGCTCCACGGTAGTCATTAGTAGTACAGGAAACATCAGAGGTAGCAACTGAGACCTGAGCCTTCCCTGCAAGAGGAAATCAAAGCCCAGTGGCTCTACCACTGCTGGCTTTACAACAAAAAGCAGCCAGTTTTAAAAATGATCAGTAGGCATTGAAATGGCAAGATAAGTGGTAGCGATCCATCTACGAAGAAGGTGCCATTTCTGACCCTGGAGCTGGACAATGGGTTTGACCTGTATGGGAGTGTTTTTTTCCCAGTCTTCATTTATCCTATGTTTTGCTTAGGGATCGCCAACTGCGGACAAATAGTGAGGATAATGAAAATAAAATTAAAATCTAAAATACAGGCAGGTGTGAACTTGGGCCATAGGTGCAGAGTGGTGAGTAGTGAAATTTGCTGCTGTGAAACCAAACGCATCCTTCTTGTAAACCCATTCATCAGTAATCTATTTTGCCCAATCCTGTCTGAAGTCACGTGTGATCTGCTGCAGACCCTTCTTTCGAAGCAAGTTCTTAATGACCATCGGTAGCTGTTAGACTCAGAGGGTGAAAGCTAACACACTCCACAGAAGTCGACACACCTACAGCTGTCTCATTTTTGCTGTAGCACTTTGCTAAAACACTCTGGATTTCTGTGGGGAATCCGTGCACTATTTCTTATACTGAAATCTGCAGTGGAAAACCAAACAGTGGCTAAGCAGAAGCTCAGAAGAAGCCAATAGAGACCGAAAACACACTCCTGGGCCTAATCTTGCATACGGTGTTCTCAATGAGGCCAGGCTCCTTAACAGGTCAGGGGAATGAGGGGATTAAGTTGTTTTCCAGGAGAAGAGCTGAGATGTTAGACAGAGGCAATCGGTTTCTTTTTGTGACTCTTGACTATCCTTACATGACGCATTTTGCAGTGCCACATATTAAATTGCTTTAATTTCCTAAAGACAATTTCAAGTTCTCTTGCAGTAGGAAATAATATTCAGTTCTTCCCCGAGGAAAATGATCTTAAACCTCCAGGCCTGTCCCTGATACGAAGCTTTACTCAGTTAGCTACAAAAGCTTTCAGTTAAGCGGAAGTTACTGTACAGTCAGTAAGTGGAAAGAAAAATAGAAAACTGAAATTTGAAAGCAGAAAGGAACAAGTAAGTGTTCTCACAAAAGAGGAGTGCAATTGAGAGTCAATTGTCTAGAATAGTACTTTGGGCATCCTCACCTCCAAGAATAATGTGGAAAAGCAAAAGGCTTTTAGCACTCCAGGGAGGGATCACACCATAGCTTAAGCGGCGCATTTGTCATTATTTGTGTTATGATAGTATCTAGAGCAGGAATAGATGATCTCTGGTGTGCGGTGCCACGGGCTGGTGTATTTTGAATGGTGTGAGGCTGGGTCAGCCCAGGGCTGGGAGCTGGGGGCCATAAGCTCTTGTGAAAGACCAGGGAGACAGAAGATCCCTCCTCAAGGTCCGTGCTTGGCAGAAGTTTTGAGTGGCTGCTCTACAGAGGCTTGCCTACTTAAGAGACAGCATCTCCTTCCTCTCAATGAGCTCTTCCCAACAGGCTCATGTTCTCATTCGAGAAAGAAAAAGGCATCCTTGCATGCCACCTGGAAATTGTAATACTTTGCTGATTGCCCTAAAATACAAGGCGAACTGCCACAGAGGAGACTGGGCTGGATCCCTGACCCAAGGCACCCCTTCTACATTGGGCAATGTTAGTTGGGGCATCAGCGCTCTCAGCACAATGATAAACTCACACTTTGTTCAAAATGGACACCGGAAACTTGGGCAGAAAGACACAAAGGCCCAGAGCTACTAAGTTAGTAGGTGCCCAGCTGCCAGGGATTTTGAAAGCTGTGTAAGACTCGCCAAAGGTTTTACAAGTGTCCCCCTCCATTGTCAAAAACAGAACCCAGCTTTTAAGGCCTAAATTAGAGCATTAACTCCAGCTCCATGTATTGCTAATGTCTCTGCTCCTTTTGTGGAATAGGCAGAGATTTCCCCTGAGCTGACCTTTTAAACAAATGTTCTTGAGTAGCTTTCCACAGGCTACATATTATTGTGAAAATAATAAGTAAAACAAAACAAATAGTCAACTCTCTCACTAACTGGCATGTTTCAGGAATTATTAAAATAGGACACCGAATGATTCCTAAAATGTATTTTTCTCCTACCTGAAAGGCAAAGCTAATAACAGATAATAATCCAATATGTCTCATTGTTAGCTGTCTCAGTAAAAGCTGTTCCATTTGCCCTCCAATAATTTCTTTAATCACACTTCGGAGAAAATTGCACATAGCCGGCTTCATTGAAACATGCTGTAATGTTTTGTCAATTATGCCACATATAACACAGCAGGCCAATTTTTTGAAAGGAATAACAGGTGAATAATCTTCCTGTCTGAATTCTTCTAAATAAATGTAATAGCTAATCTTAGTAGTGCTTGCACAGGGGTTAAGCCCCTTTCTAGGCCACATTCTCATCTATGCTCTTCACTAGCGTAAATGAAACAGATATATCCTTTCTTTCTTGCTATGCATTTTAGTTTCAGGATGACTAATTTTCCCACCAGTACCGAATAGCATTTTATACAACAACAAACTTATTTTTCATCTTATGGATTGTTGAAAATGTCCATTGATGTCCAAGAGCTATAAACTCAAAAGTGCAAATCTGCAAATCAATGCCATGCTTGTTTTAGAACACGATTAAGGGATACCTGAGGTGATACTTCACTCATGGTGAAACCGAGTCTAGAAGGGCAGAAGACTGGGATGCTGGTCCTGAGCCGCCTGCCTTTTTGCCTTTGGTGCTGTGAGCACAGCCAGGGCACTGCAGAAGCGGGGCCATGCAGTACTGGACTTTCTAGTTAAGGTCCCTCTGCCAGCAGGGGTCAAATCTTTGCAGTATGGACCTGCCTTTACTTGTCAATAGGTACATGCTTTCCCCTAGGGGAGCTAGACAACCACCTTTCTGCTACTTTGATATTGACTTTGCTGGGTTTTTCCTTGTCGCTCTGGTCCTTATAAAAGAGAGTTCTACTCTTTGTTTACTTATCCTGCTCTGTTTTCTAGTTCCTTGCATTGTTAAGTTGCTGGGGTGCATCCTGGCTGCAGAGAAAGGCAATGACGTCCCACGTCATGTGCTGGCCAAAACCTGCACGAGCAGCTCTTGCTGACACCGGTGTTACAATCGCACATCTGGTGGCTCACATTGCTCTGCTACCCAGCTGAGCGGACACTCTTTGGGAAATAAACAGACTGTGAAGTGCTATCAAGTTTGCATTTCTGTCTCTGCTCAGCTGTTCTCCTCCCCTCCCGCCCTGCCTTCCCTCCCCTTCCCATCTTGCTTCTGGCTCCATCCACAAGCCTAAATCCAAGAAGGACCAGAGTGATATTGAAGTTTCTTAGTTTCACTTAAAATTGCATTATCGGTCTGCTGAAGGGGATGTGGTAAAACAGCAAAGGACTGAAGAATATATGGTGGTGAGTGCAAGCAGGGGATCGAGGGATTAGCGGGGAATAGGAACAAAAAAGTTTGAAAAAGAGAAAAATCCTGGGAATGAGGTTCCAGGGAAAGAAAACAGCCAGAGGAGTACTGCGTTGGTGAGGGGCCATTAGTCAGAGGAGACAAGCTCAGGAAAAAGATGCATGAAAAGAAAGAAGATCAGGGGAATTTGATAGGAAAGAGAAATATAGTAAAAGGAGACCTATAGTAATAGCAGTAATAATTATATGAATAGTTCAAATATGGAGAATAAAACAAAGACACAAAAGCGAAAAATATTACGCAGATAATATTCAGGATGGCTATACTGGGAGATAGACAGTTTATATGTGGACACAACCCAGGGAATGTAAGGGAAAAAGAATGGAGTTATAAAAGAGGAAGGAAAAAAGGAACAGAACAAGAATTTACGTTTACACATGGCACCCTGAAAGACTTGATTTTACACACTCCATTATGTATTTAAATAGCTTTTGACACTGGAAAAAAAGGCAACAGTAATTTGTAGGTCTTACAAATCAAATTCAACATATAGTAAATGCTAAAACACTAACCATGAAGATAGGTGATAGAAAATAAGGTTCAAATGCAAGAAGAAGGTGCTGAGCAGGACTTCCCTTCCTGAGTCAGCCCCTGCACAGAGCATTTAGAAAGAAGCATGGACAGCTTTAAAATTATTTTTTATGTCTATTCTGACATTTAATTGAAGCAATTTCTTATGTAAAAGTTTGATTTCTCTATCATACAACACTTATCAAAGTTTAAGCAGAGCAATTTGAAATGTCAGGATAATAAACCATGAAAAATAGGAATAAATATGCAGCATCTCAGGTTTTATTACAGACTTACATGACTATGCATTAGAAAAAGTAGTATGAATAGCTGTTGAGAGAAGAATGTGGAGGCTGCTAATCAGATCTAGAACAGCCTACTGATTTGGACACGAGTTAAATGTCTAAGCACTACTATGTAGCACTAAACAAAAACTTACTGAGTTCTAAACATTGCATATCACAGAATCACAGAATCACAGAATCACAGAATGGTCAGGGTTGGAAGGGACCTCTGGAGATCATCCAGTCCAACCCCCTGCCAGAGCAGGGTCACCTACAGCAGGTCGCACAGGATGGCGTCCGGGCGGGTTTTGAATGTCTCCAGAGGGGGAGACTCCACAATCTATCTGGGCAGCCTGTGCCAGTGCTCTGCCACCCTCAAAGTAAAGAAGTTCCTCCTCATGTTAAGATGGAACTCCCTATGTTCAAGTTTGTGCCCATTACCTCTTGTCCTATCACTGGGCACCACTGATAAAAGACTGTTCCCATCCCCCTGGCACCCTCCCTTTAAGTATTTATAAGCATTAATAAGATCCCCCCTCACTCTTCTTTTCTCTAGACTAAAAAGACCCCAGTCCCTCAGCCTTTCCTCATAGGAGAGATGTTCTAATCCCCTAATCATCTTTGTAGCCCTTTGCTGGACCCTCTCCAGCAGATCCCTGAGTTTAAGTTTACTTATGCCCTGCCAGCTCTTCAGAAATTGGGATCTGCAGAGGAAAACGATACATGGCATCTTGGGTGGGTGATAATGTATTGTAGAAAGGGTGAAGCTTCCTACCTTGCTTTCATCCCTTAGGATGCTCGCTTGTATCCCTGTGGCCTTTCTAAGCTCTTCAAATGGGGAAAGTACCCCCTCTTGGAAAGACGGCGTAATTAAACTTATAATCAGAAAACTGATCTGCAATTAGTAAAATTCAGTGTATATATGTGATTAAGAAAATAGGACAAAGCTTAGAATATCTCTCACCTGCTTGACTTTTGGTAGCACATAGCGGCTGGTCCAAATCACATAGAGTCACATTGAATTACAAGTATTAAAAGAAGCTTTAAGCTTAAGATTAGGCATCTGGCTGTAAGCTTGTATATGGAGATCAAGCCATACAGCTTAGAAAGCAATTAGCTTGTCCTAAAATATATGCTTTTATCTGCTTACTGAATAACTCTCTAGACTCTGTACTGACTGGGACCTTGGAGCTGCCTAATGCCATGTGAGATGCCCTCATGTGTTTCATCAGATGTTACACTGCAGAAAACTGCAACGGCACCTCTCATCCCCATCTCCCTAGTGCATCTCAGATGCCACCAAACATCTATGCCTAATCGACAACCGAATCAAGGAATTGAGACACTGCACAGTTAAATTTGTGTCTTAATTGCAACCCGAGTCTGCACTTTTAGTCAGTAATGGGACCCATCACTGTTTATCAGTGCGTCACCACTGCAGAAGCATCTGTCCAGTACATTCAGTGATTTTCAGATATATTTTGTGCTCACAGAAATGAGTTCCGTGTATTTACCAGGGACAGTCTTCTCCTTGATCAGAAGGCATTAATTTCACAGCAAAACAGAACAAAAAGCAAACCCAATCAGAATTCTTCCAGGAGGAGATGTGAGGATTTAAAGTAACAGCGAGTGCAGCAGAAGAACAAGTGGGTGTTGATTGGCTGTTTTTAATATTAGCTTGAAAAATGAGAAGCTTTGTTATTGCTGAGTAATGAGTGCTTGGAAAAGCCTAATTGAAATGCTGGGAACATAAGTGAGATTTAAGGTGAGACTTGATATATTAGGGAAGACATTCTCTGAGCTCGGCAATCCAATATCCAAAGAGTCTACACCACCCTCTTAAAAGCTTTGCGTGCAGACATTTCCTTCAAGGTGTATTAGCAACAGGCCCAGGAGCTTTCCGTTTAATACAAAGACACTAAAGAATAAACCAGAGAACAAACCATACAGGCAATTCCCACTGTCCCCAAACAATTGTGACTTGTCCCAGCTGACGCTAGCGCTATGGTGAAGTGAGTGGGCACTTGTGATAGATGGGAAAGCTGGCAAGCTGGTTAACGAAGACACGTGTTAAAGCGTGAGACGTGAAAGCTACTCCAAACAGCAAAAGAAAATAGGGTTTTTTGCAGGTCATGTTTAATGTATATGACAGGTTTGGCAGTGTGTTGCAAAATGAGGGCATTCTTGTCACTACATTTTGTTTACCTAGTAAACAAATTAGTTTACTGTGACCCAAATGGGTAAAAACTATGTAGCTATAATAAAAACTGACTTATATTTTCAGTGCAAAAGAGAACAAAAGAGACCGTAGTTGAATTTAAAATGAAATTTTTATTGGCAAAATCAGCTGTGCCACAGGCCTGAATCTATAGCAATATGAACTCATACAGCAACAGCCCATGTCTCAAACAACTGTGAAATGGTGTCGGTCGATATGACAACTACTGCATTCAAACTAAATATATCATACAGAATAGGATATGTGAAGAGAAATAAAACAGTGCAATGACATCTCCCTCTTCCATCCAGAGGAAAAAAACAAACCCACGAGGGGCTTGGTTCTTCTAAATCTTAATTTCAGCTCCTCACATGCAAGCTTTTAAATGGCTCCCTAACCACAGTACAAACTGCCCATAAACATTTACAATACTTAAACTCCTCCCATATTTCATTCTTCTTTTATACAGCCATTCAAATATGTGGTCTAGTTACCTAATAAAGATGACCTGGAAGCATACTGGAAATACTTTTTTCTATTTCCCTGCGACTCTTTTTCCTTTACATCCACTATTTATTTTGGGGATTTGTTTATGATTTTGGGGATATGTTTATGTTTCTAATACCTTGCAAAGGTATTAGAATTTATTTTTCCTTCCATAAATAAATAAGGGAGGGTGAAGAAACAAGAAATCCACTGATTAAAATTTTTAAAATTATTATTTTTTATTTAAGGATGAAATCCTTGAGGCAGCCTTTCTGCTTGGGTTTGAATGGATAAAAAAAAAGTTGTTGAATGATAATAATTAGTAATGTATAGAATAAAATTAGCATAGATAATTAGCATTCAATTAGCATTTATCTTTCAGTTTCATCTCTCCTATGGCTCTTCAGTTTATATGTCACTGCCTTGTTCCAAGAAACTTCAAACTTTTTTTTTCTAGGATGACTACAACCCTTGATGAGCTGATTACTGGTATGCTGAAATCATTATCATTTAATATTATCTCATTTTCCTCCTGTGCTCCTCTACCTGAGGCAAAATGATAAACAAGTAAAAGGAAGACTCTTATTGCACAGTCTTTCATTACACTGTGAAATTCTTTGCTATGGAAATTGTGGAAACTAGTTTTGCCTGTATTGAGCAAGACATAACCCTGTAACTGTAGGGTTCTTAAGCACAATGGATCGTGGCATTTTGTCAAATGACATCTGAGCCAATCATCTGAATATTCTTCGCAACTGATGGAGAGAAATAGGCCAGTTAGGGCTCAATTCATCTCATCCTAAAATAAATGTCTGAAATAGGTCAGGAGAACTGCAGAGTGCAAAGGCAACTTAGGGTGGGTACCTCAGATACAGACCTCTGCAGAGCAATGAGGTTAATCTTACCCTACAGAGTTCTCACTCAGGAAATCCCTGCAGTTAACCATCGACTCAAGTTCATAGCAAGGTATGTGTTCTAACTTCAAGCATCTGCTCATTTAAGTCAAAGACAACTGAAGTATATAAGCATGAGTTCATGCCCCATGGAATTTGATAGGATTTATAGGGAAATTTAAATCTAAATACATACGTAGGGTTTTTCTCTAACTGACATCTTAATTGCATAGGATAGTCCTTAGTTTATTTTTTAACTAAGTACCACTGATGATCTTCCAAACATTTTTTTTTAAGATACTGGCTTTTTAGCACTGAATGTTTTTTACCTGGTTTAGTCAAAATACAAGGTGTACTTAGGAGTAAGTGCAAAGCTGCAGAATCCATGAAAGCTGTTTTATGTGAGCGTGAAAGAGAGTCTTTGATAGTGGGACAGTATTTTAAGTTAGATGACAGGAAAGGATGCATGTGTCTGAGTATGAGGGTGTGAGAACTGTGAGGACAGATGCAGGGAACTTGGAATTGCGTTCACGTTGGAAAAATATTTTAGAAAATTAGTTATCTAATGATAAAGTCTGAGACAAACACAACAAAAGGCCAGTACTTAAAGCAGTAAATGCAATAGAAAACTAGATGAAAAAAGATAAGCCAGCAAACTCTGCGCAGCAAAATTTAGGAAGCTTGAATTCCTGGGGCTCTGGCACATGTGGATTCTACAGTGGCTAGTTCTGAGTTTGACCTTTCTGGTTTTTTGGGGTTTTTTTTTGGAGATTTTCTGTAGTAGAAACATTAATCCAGTTTTGTCTTGTGTAAAGCACTAGCTATATTCATAAAGCTCAAAATAATTTATTATGATTGAGAGCTCCACTTTTATGAAATTTGGATGAAATTAGCTAATAGCTTCAAAGCTACTGAGGGTAAGTAGATAGATGGTTGTACAACGTAAGCCTAGTTTCCTCAAGAATTCAGGTTATTAAAACAGCTAAGAAGTTGAGGTACTGTTTGGCCCTAAGAAGTCACTCCACGTTGCACATCTTGTGGCTTCTGCCAATTCACATAGGAGACAGCTTTGTTGTGAAAGCTGTGAATTGATCTCAACACTTCTTTCATGAGAAATCATATTCTCTTTCCCCAGAATGACTGCCTGTACACTGTGTTGTGCTTGCACAGAAAAGTTGTGGATTTTCAGCTTGGTTATTTTTAACAACTCCACACTGGCAGGATCCGGCCCGACGAAGTGAAAATAAATTGCACCGAGTACGTTGGCTCACTTGTGCTTTAATTTCAGTGCATGAGATTAAAATTAAGTAGATTTATCATAAATGGAGTACAATTGCTCTTTTTCTTTCTTAAAACACTGGAACTCTGCCCATATAACCAGATGACGTTTCAGTCTTGAAATCTCTGCTCCTCTCTTCCACAGCTTGTTTGGGGGCTGCTTCTTGTGTCTGAAAAAAAAAAATAAGAAAAAGGAGTGGGCATGTTTCCTCTGACGCTGCAGGAGGAGTGGGATATGAATCATCTCTGGAGAGGTTTTTTTGTTTTTCCTTCGTGAGTTTCTGTGCATTTCCAGCTGTCTTTTGCCTACTATTTTCCAGGTGTAAAGAAAAATCCTTAAATATACTCAGTCATTATTTTAGAAAGTATAATTTGTAAAATATATTTTTCTGCACAAATTCTTTTCTGTAGAAATCTTCGGAACCTGCTGTACCCTCTTGTATTGCCACCAGCTTATTTTGAAAAATAACTAGTTTTCATCTCCTTTTTCCTTGTAACTGTACTTCTAATTACTGTAAAATACTCTAAAGTTATCTTGCTGGTGATTAAAATCATGCAACCATCTGAAGTTTAAAATATCAAGTCTACCTGTGCCATTTATTATGGTGGATTTTATTGTCATTTTTAGAGATAAACAAAAATCAATTTGTATTATCTGATATTCAGATCTTCACTTGTTGTTCTCAAATGAGGATGCCCTTTAACTCTGCAAACTTAGAAGATGAATACAACTAAGGTGTGAATCATAGTAATAAATAACGATGAGTAAGTTTAGTTTTAGTCTCAAAGTTATATCAAATCTCTAGTTCATTAGAGGGAGAAGATGCAATCACGGCTGCGGGCAAAACTGGCTGTTCAACAATATTTGCACAAATAGCAGATAGACAGATAGATCCAGGAATGTGGCAAACAGGACGGGCAAAGAGGGCGTGGTGCCTCAGTCAGGGCGTGGCATGGCGTGTCAGTCAGGGCGTGGCGCAGCAGTTGACATGGCGGTTGACACGGAAGGGTGCATCTTCAAAGAAGAGGAGCATTCCACTGGTCGAGCACCGTTCTGTGACCATCTGCATGGGTTAAGGGCCCCCAGGGCAGGATGGCGGGCACTCGCCTGAGAGCAGAGACGGCAGCTTGGGCGCGGGGCGCTGCACCACCCACCCCAGCGGTGGCCAATGTCTCCACCCAGGTGGAGCTGCTGAAGGGAGAGGTGGCAGTGGAGACCTCAAACTGCAGGAGGTGCCTGGACCTTTCTCCGGGAGCAGGGACAGGTGGCACAATGGCCTGCAAAAGGTGTGCCCAGGTGGAAAACCTCCTGCAGCGGGTGGGTGAGCTGCAGGAGGTGGTGAGAAGGCTGCGTAGCATCAGGGAGGCTGAGGAGGAGACAGACAGCTGGTTAGAAGCACAGCCTGCAGTGGACCCACAGCCCACAGCCAAACAGTCCAGAACTCCCACGCTGGCACACGCAGAAGGGAGGCAGGCCAGTAACGCAGAATGGAGGCTTGTAACCTCAAAGACCACCACGAGGAAGAGACTTCCTCCAAAAGCTGAGGTGCCCCTGCAGAACTGCTTCGCCGCTCTGCAGAGTGAAGAGGCAAAACCTGCTGTATCAGGAGAGGAGCAGGAGCTGAGTAAGACCACCCAATCTACTCCTCATATAACAACCAGTGCAACTAAGAAAAGGCGGCGGGTGATAGTTGTGGGCAACTCTCTTCTGAGAGGTACGGAGGCACCATTTGCCAGCCTGATGCACTCTCTAGAGAGGTGTGCTGCTTGCTGGGGCTCGTATTGGGGATGTCACTGAGGGTACCAAACCTCGTGCAGCCCTCAGACTATTATCCACTGCTGCTGTTCCATGTGGGCACCAGTGATGCAGCTTGGAGCAGCCTGAAGACTATCAAGAAAGATTATAGAGCCCTGGGAGCAGCGGTCAGAGACTCGGAAGCACAAGTAGTTTTTTCATCACTCCTCCCAGTCAAAGTGAGGGGCGTTGACAGGGCCAGGCGAATCTGGCAAATCAATAGCTGACTATAGGACTGGTGCCACAGCCAGGGGTTTGGCGTCTTAGATCATGGGACTCACTTTGAGAAGCCTGGTCTGCTGGGGCCGGACAGGGTCCACCTGTCAGAAAAAGGGAAGATTCAGTTTAGTCAGAGGCTCGCCAACCTAGTGAAGAGGGCTTAAAACTAGAGTTGCTGGGGTAGGGGAACCAGAATCCATGCCACTCCTACCAATACAATGCTGATACCAGTAGTAGTGGCCCATAACCTGGAGATGGGTTGCAGGTAAGCAGGAGAGCATCTGGAGTGCAGCTTGAAGGAAAAAGAGCCAATCCAGCCAGGGAGCTAGATTCATTGGGGGCCCCACTTAAATGCCTCTATGAAACCACATGTAGCATGTGTAACAAACAAGAGGAGTTAGAGATGTGCGCACACCTGCAATCTAATCGGCATCACGGAGACATGGTGGGACGGCTCTTATGATTGCAGTGGATTCCTCTTCAGGAAGGACAGGCAGGGGAGATGAGGAGGGGGTGTTGCCCTCTATGTCAAGGACCAGATGGAGTACATGGAGCTCTGCCTGGGGATGGATGAGAAGTAAACCAGTAGCTTATGTGTCAAGATTCAAGGGAGAGCATGGACAGGTAATGTTACAGTGGGGTCGGCTACAGGCAACCTGACCAGAAAGACTGAGTGGGTGAGGCCTTCTATAGACAAATAGGAGCAGCCTCACATTCGCAAGCCCTGGTCCTCATAGGCACTTCAACCACCCTGATATCTGTTGGAAGAACAACACAGCAGGGGATAAGAAATCCAGGTGGTTTCTGGAATGTGTCGATGATAACTTCCTTCTCCAAGTGACAGAGAAACCAACAAGGAGAGGCTGGTGGGGAATGTCATGCTCAAGGCCAGCCTTGGCTGCAGTGACCATGAGATGGTGGAGTTTGAGATCCTTAGGGCAGCGAGGAGGGTGCACAGTAAACTTGCTACCTTGGACTTCAGGAGAGCAGACTTTGGCCTCTTCGGGGATCTGCTTGCTGGAGTACAGTGGGATCAAGCCCTGGAAGGAAGAGGGGCCCAAGAAAGCTGGTTAATATTCAAGGACCACCCGTCCAAGTTCAGAAGCGATGCATACCAAAAAAGAGGAAGTCAAGCAGAAAAGCCAGGACGCCCGCGTGGATGAACAAGGAGCTCCTGGACAATCTCAAACAGAAAAAGGAAACCTACAGAGGGTGGAAACAAGGACAAGTAGCCTGGGTGGTATACGGAGAAAATGTCCGAGCAGCCAGGGATCAGGTTAGGAAAGCAAAAGCCCAGATAGAATTAAATCTGGCCAGGGATGTCAAGGGCAACAAGAAAACCTTCTGTAGGCATATCAGTGACAAAAGGAAGATGAGGGAAAATGTGGGCCCACTCAGGAAGGAAACCGCAGACCTGATCACCCAGGACATGGAGAAGGCTGAGATACTCGATGACTTTTTTGCCTCAGTCTTCACTGGGAAGGGCTCTAACCACACCGCCCAAGTTGAAGAAAGCAAAGGCAGGGACTGGGAGAATGAGGTACTGCCCACTGTAGGACAAGACCAGGTTTGAGACCAGCTGAGGAACATGAAGGTGTACAGATCATGGGACCTGACGAGATACATCCGTGGGTCCTAAGGGAACTGGCAGATGAAGTTGCCAAGCCACTATCTATCATATTTAAAGGGTCATGGCAGTCTGGTGAAGTTCCCGCTGACTGGAAAAGAGGGAATCCATTTTTAAAATAACCCCCATTTTTAAAAAGGGAAAAGAGAAGACCTGGGGAACTACAGGCTGGTCAGTCTCACCTCTGTGCCCTGCAAGGTCATGGAGCAGATCCTTCTGGAAACTCTGCTGAGGCACATGGAAAATAAGGAGGTGATTGGTGGCAGCCAACATGGCTTCACCGAGGGCAAATCGTGCCTGACAAATTTGGTGGCCTTCTACGATGATGTTACAGCATTGGTGGATAAGGTGAGAGCAACAGATGTCATCTACCTGGACATGTGCATTTGACACTGTTCTGCACGACATCCTGGTGTCTAAATTGGAGAGATGTGGATTTGACTGATGGACCACTGGGCAGATAAGGAACTGGCTGGATCATCATACTCAAAGGTTTGAGGTCAATAGCTCCATGTCCAAGTGGTGAGCAACGATAAGTGGCATTCCTCAAGGGTCGGTACTGGGACCGGTGCTGTTTAACATCTTTGCTGGCAACATGGATGTTGGGATTGAGTGCACTCTCAGCAAGTTTGCAGATGACACCAAGCTCTGTGGAGCAATTGACAAGCTGGAGGGGAGGGTTGCCATCCAGAGGGACCTGGACAGGCTTGAGAGGTGGGCCCATGTCAACCACATCAAGTTCAACAAGGCCAAGTGCAAGGTCCTGCACGTGGGTCAGGGCAATCCCATGCACAAATACAGGCTGGGTAAAGAATGGCTTGAGAGCAGCCCTGAGGAGAAGGACTTGGGGGTGTTGGTGGATGAGAACACAACATGAGCCGGAAATGTGCAATCACAGCCCAGAAGGCCAACTGTATCCTGGGCTGTATCAAAAAAACTGTGGCCAGCAGGTCAAGGAAGGTAATTCTGCCCCTCTACTCTGCTTTCATGAGACCCCACCTGGAGTACTGCATCCAGCTCTGGAGCCCTCAACATAAGAAGGACATGGACCTGTCGGAGCGGGTCCAGAGGAGATGACACGATGATACGAGGGCTGGAACACCTCTCCTATGAAGACAGGCTGAGAGAGTTGAGGTTGTTCAGCCTGGAGAAGAGAAGGCTCCGGGGAGACCTTAGAGTGGCCTTCCAGTGTCTGAAGGAGGCCTACAGGAAAGCTGGAGAGGGACTTTTTACAAGGACATGTAAAGATAGGATGGGACGAAATGGCTTCAAACTGGAAGAGGGGAGATTTAGATTAGATATTAGGAATAAATTTTTCACTAAGAGGGTGGTGATACACTGGAAGATGTTGCCCAGAGAAGCTGTGGATGCCCCATCCCTGGAGGTGTCCAAGGCCAGGCTGGATGGAGCTTTGAGCAACCTGGTCCATTGGGAGGTGTTCCTGCCCATGGCAGGGGTGTTGGAACTAGATGATCTTTAAAGTCCCTTCCAACCTAAACCATTCTATGATTCTAGATGGATAGATAACATAAAAACATTTTTAAATGCCTCTTGTTCCAGTATCTGTTTCTAGTTTGCCAGAAAATATAAAATGCAGGATATGAATTACTTGGTGCTTTACGACAGTTCTATAAAATTAAATATCTAACATTATAAGTAAGAAAGATAAGTGGAGGGATAGGTATGTATGCTATACATATAGAATATATTGTTGTGCAAGAACAGAATAATAGATCCTGTACATAAATCTTTATGTTCAATAAATGTGCTGTTATGCATTCCAGTTACATCTATTGAGCTCTTTCAAAAGCTAGAATGTTTCCCACACCTTTCTGCACAAGGTTGACAATACGTCCCTTGGTGACGTAAAATCAAGCTTTTCAAATTGCATGTTACTTAGACAAATTCTCAGACTTCTCTAATTTCCCCATTTACCAAGGACACATTATGCATTTTGCCATTCTTCGTCTGAGAAATCCTGCAGGTGACAATTTCAAAACTAGAGGCAACATTTTCTCTCTTGTTTTTATTTTTGAGGATGTTCCTCATCACTCAGAATTTACCCCTTGCCGTTAAGTGTGTTTACCTGTAAAGTGCATAGTACCAGTTTTATAGAATTCTTTTCAGTTGCTTTTTGAAGTGTTTGTTGGGTGCTTTTATGATTTTGTGTATCTATATATATCCATATCTGTAGCTATACTTATGCACCCATGTAGTGTACATGATGTGTATGTGAATGTGTAGGTGTATGTATACTTATATGATCTAATATTACAATAGCAAAGCTGTTAGTCCAGTAACCTACTGTTTCAATGGCTAAAGAATTTGTCAGTCTTTTAACACTAGTGTTGAAAACATCCCATGGTGGCTCAGTCTTGGAACAATTCAAGTATTTGTTTCTTTGTAATCTCCACCTAAGCTAGTTCAGCAGAATGAGTTATTTTCTTGTCCTAGGTTGGAAAATAAATGAGCAATTGCTTCCTTTAGACAGTTTAGCAATATTCTGAAACAACGGGGTTTGCATTTTTTGTTTCTCAGGTATTTAAAAGTCATAAGTCTGAATCACAGAATCATTGGCTGCTCTCAGAATGATGTGATTTTAAAACATACAGTGCATGGTGGCTTTGGTCCCTTCTCCACCCTCACACAGGACATAAGTCATGTGTCCGTAGTGAGAGACAAGGACCCCGCTGCAGAAACTCATTTTAACTGTGGAGTGGGAGGGAAACTCCAGCTCCTTTATGAACAGCTGAGATCTATTGAATTCATCCACTCCTTCTCCTTTTACATTTCCTACAACACTGCTAATATCCTGGACCAAACCATCCTCCCAGAAACTAATTTTGTCTTCAAGTCCTAACATTGATTCTGTTGCTTCATCTTTGCAGGTCTTTCTACCTGAGGAAAAATACAAGGTTGAAAAGAACCCAAGCTTTAACACTAACTGCTTTGAGGAACAGTTGAAAGTCATAAATGAATGCATACCTACAGCAGTTTTGCTGTAAGGTAGAATATTATGTAATTAAGATATTACTATATGTTGTATTCTTGCCATCCCCATTGATTTGAGGGGGAGGGTCCTAGGCCCGAGTCTCTAGGCTAGGTCTCACTTAGATCAGCCTGAGAGCTGCTTTCCTTATGCAGAGGGCTAAATCAGCACTTCTCCTCCTTTCGCACGACCAGGAGCGTACAAATGTACAGCCTAAACGCTTATCTTTGTGCAGGATAACAGTCCTGGAAATAAACTCAGAGTCAGCAAGATCCAAATCCTCTCTCTGTCTTTATAGATAGCAGCTGTCATGCTACTTCTGTTTGACTCCAGCATCCAGGTAGACATCTCACCTTCACCTGGCATCTGCAGCAGCTGTCCTCTATGATGGGGTCTTGTGATGCCCCTTGCTGGAAAAGTAGGCAGTGACCTTGGACACAGGGGTTAAATTTAACATGGTTGAGTAAGCAGGGATCACGATATTTTCTGGAGTTCTTGTTGGGATACTGATGTTTGGCTGTTACAAACTATTTCTATATGCTCATTGAAGATATTTTTTAATTCTGTCAAACAAGTTGCCCAACCATGCACCAAACACCTTCAAGGTAAAGGCTACAGAGTGGAAAGGGGCCTTCCTTGCAATTGTGCCTTTCCCCAGGTAAACAGTATCAAGTACAAAAAAACAGGAAAATTATCTTGCTCCTACTTTTGATGCTGTCCTGGCTCCTGCCAAGACGGATAAAGAAAACCTTCCAACTGGTACAAATCATCCTGTGATCTATGTCCTGCACTGCCAGAAGCAGAGTGATACAAAACCCAGGAGTGTTCACAGTGGTAAAGAAAGAGAGAGTAGAAGTCTCAATCTACTTCTCCGAGTTTCTTACTGAAGTTCTTGATGAGTGCAGGTTAGCCTTCCTCTGGGGTTCCAGCTGTTCCTCTGAGCCTCATGAAGACATGACAGCGCCACTTGATGATTTGATATTTGATTTTCCTGCAACCATTAGATTGCTTTTCTTTCCCCTCAGACTGAGAAATCCACTTCTTCTGTTCAAAATATGGAACATCTGTCAGAAAAGAAGTATCATACTTGCTGTCACAAAAGATGCCTCAGATTTGATTGCAAGGGCACTTGTGTATGAATAAAATCACTCGAGTACAAAAGTATTAACCAAAGTCTTGTATACCATTTAAATGATTGATTGGTGGTGATGACTGATGATTGCTGTGCATTAATGCCTGAAGCGCTATCAGGCATAAAAGCAGTGTTCTGTCTGGTAGATAAGAAAAAGGTTTTGCAATCTATAGGCCGGATCCAGTGAGAGAGAGGTCTTTTCACTGTCTTTAGCTTGTAACTTGTCCTGGGACTAAAATGCAGTCTGTTTGCTTTACATTATCCCCAACTTTGTGTTGGGTGTGATTTCTAGCAGGCAAAACCGTGTGTCCCACAACCCCTTCCCCACTTGCTGAATTTCCTTCCTTGTCTTGTACGTGTCGTCCGAAGGGTCATTTGGACGAGGCAATGACTGTGCGGCTGTAGTATCAAGTTGTCGGGCAACCAGTTAAATAGTAACAGCCTCAGGAACAGCTGCTCTGAGACAACCGGTTAAGCCAACTTCACCTTCTCAGACATTAAAAATATCACTGGCATTGATAAACTAATTCAATGGCATTTCTTCAACTTGCCTATGCTATTAATCTGCAAACTGGAGAGAGGCTTGGGTGATTTCCACCTTCTAATGTTAATATGGTGGATATTACAGCAATGTAGATCTAACACTTTCTATTTTATTCTTGGTGGACTCTTTACACTAAGGGGAAGTCCTGGAAGGGTTGAAATACATATCCGTTACTTATTGCATGTCTGATGATTTTAAGCTAGAGTCTTAGATCCTATTTTTGTGGCTAAAATTGTGATCCAAAAGAACTACCTTTCTTTTTTTTTTTTCATCTTGAGGGATGCAAATAGTAAAATGGCAGTCTTTAATCTGCATGCAAAACATATTTGGCATATTAACCTGTATGATATTTTATATAGAAATTCTATTTTCTCTAGTGCTGTAGGACTGCATTTAGTACAATGTAAAACATGAAGAGCCTTCTTCCTTAAAATTAATCTGTAGGCCACAGAGCTGTTTTCCCCATGTATTTGAATTTAAGTTGTCCCTCTAATCACTCTAAATCTTCGTAAAGTCCCTTGGCTGGATCTTTTATTTCCCTTATACTGGCTAAAATACCATGTTCTCTAATTCAGTGGGTTCTCAGATAAAATGTGGTTTGAATTGATGAGATGTTGCAAAGCTGCTTAGTTCAAAATACAGACTAGACAGAAACCTCTTATGTTAAATGTAGTAACAAATGCTTCGAGTGAAATAAATGTTTCCCTTCGGAAAACTCAGTTAAGATCTAATGACTCCTGCCTACTGCTTTGCCAGTATGGTACTATATTCAAATGGAAGGGGACAGTTTAGATATTTGATGATAAATTACTGAATGAACCCTTTATAAGTGCATTATTTCATTCTCTTTGTCAATGATTAAGTGTTTGAGCTGTATTTTATTTATATTTTTACAATGTTAGTGAAGCATTACCTCATTAAACTGAGGGTGCTGTTAAGACATAATTCACCTGACCCAGGAAAGGTTTGGAAAAAGATTAAAAAAAAGTGATACACACTTGTCTTTGCTGAATGTTCACCTTCTGTCTCAGGCTTCTGTCAATATCTCTTAGTATGGTTGGCTGAACAAAACCATTCCCTTAGAAGAAAAACATAGGTGAGGCTTGACTTTTCTGTCTTTCTTTCTTTTTTTTTTTGTTTTGTTTTACAAGATGCCTAGAAGAATGAATGAAAGGACCAGTCCCACAAACTACAAGTGGCTACTCAACCCGTTGGGATGTGGAATCCTCGGATCAGGCACATGCTCTCTCTCATTCAGTCTCCCCTGTTGCAACTGTTCCATTTCCACCCTTGTTGCTGGGTGTTGGAGTCAGACAGTGTTATGGTTTGAGAGACCCATAACAATTTGTTGTCATTTAGACAATCATTCTATCACCCCATGACCCCTCCCCACCTGGGAAAGGGAAATCGGGAAAAACAAGAAAACCCGAGAGCTGAAGTATAAACAGATTTAATAAAATAAGATTAGATAATTAACATTAACAGCACTAAAGAACTGATATTGATCCCGACACCAATACGGAATATGCAAAGATTATACTCAGCCAGTTATATCAGTAGGAAGCTGTGCACTCCCAGCAGTGGACAGCAAATGTCGGACACTGCGAGTGCTACGGCTTCAGGAGGAAGGGAAGGCCTCAGGGCTCCGGCACCAGGGCACGAAGTTCTCAGGATGGCAGCCATCAAGGGAGAGAGCGACTTCGCAGCAAACTTTCTAATTTATAATGAGTGTGACGTTGATGGTATGAAATAATCCTGTTGGCCAGCTTGGGTCAAGTGCCTGGGTCTCGCTCCTCCTCATCCCTGCCCCTGGCTAGCTCAAAAACACTGAGACCTTGAGACCCACACACCATAGCTGGCTGTAAAGTAAATATTTTCACAAATTCAGACACTGGAGTCTTCTGAAAGTGCAGTTTTCCCAAGCATTAGAAGAGAAATTAGTCCTGTGTCTCTCAAACCAGGACAGACAGACTGGCTGTAGAGTAGGGGAGTTAGTCTGACCCACACGCCGGCGACTCAGACTCAAGCCCGCTGTCTGTAGAGTGCCCCTGATCTACCGAGCTTTGCCTATCAACCTACTTCAGACTGTGTCTCTTTTTCCCTCTCTAAGCCCCACTCCGGATGTACAAACAATTTAACCTGTCACTTTTTTTCAATAGAAATGACAAATGATGATCACCTTTTGCTCTGTTTTATCATCTGGTTATTATCTGTGCTCCCGACATTTTCTTGTACTTTCTCCGGCTCCTCACTTTTATCCAAGTCTGGTCCTTCCCAAGCTGGTGTTTGGCATAATTCTGCTCTGATCTTCTCTAGCTGTTTCCAGGGAAGGTCTTTATCCAGTCTTCATTGGTGCCATGATGGTCTAAATAAGGTGTTAAGCATTATCCAATGTGATGGTAGCAAACAGTCCAAATTCCCTGAGGTTCTTTTGATGTCTAGAAGCTTTCTGTGAGAATGAAAACTAGGTAATCAGGTGCCATTTGCCATGCTTGAAATTCTTGAAGTTGTGTCACAAAGTTAAGTTCTAAAATCTCATGTACATTTGATGAGGAGTGCTCATCATCTTGTAAATCACTTGGAAATGTATCAAACACAGGACTTGGCACACCAGTCTGTCTAAATCCTGTATGCCACCATTCTGCAAAAATTGTAACAAAAAAAGTTGGTGCATTAATGAGCAAAGAAGGATAGGACATTTAAAACTGGGTGAATGCTGTAAAAGTAACGGAGTGATTTGAAGTGCATTTGGATCCAGGCTTTTAATGTAGGCTTATATATTTATAAAAACAAAATAATAATAATTGCACTGTATCATGTCATTAAAATGGATCGTTTTAATGATGCATTGAGTTGTAGTAAGTAATTAATGGCTTGCTAGTACTTTGTTATTTAGAAGATAACAATGTTATAATTCACACTTTAAAATAATTTGAAGATGAAATCAGTAAAAAGCAAACATCCATTTTTATCCCCTCGGATTATTACATAATTTAGAAGAAAGCGGCACATGAAGAGAATAACCAGCAGATCCAACATATTGTTTTAAAAGCAGGCAAGCTCTGACAAATAAATAGAGAAGTTCAGTCTGGAGGCCCTTCTGATGAAATAAACTCAGGTATTTGAGGCTTCTTTGATGGAAGATAGATGTTTATATTCTGTGGGCATTGACACTGTTAACTTCAATAGTGGGCAATCTCTTGAAAGACAAGTGGCTGTCAAACCCTGCTGTGAATCCCACAGTGACTTTTCTCAGAAAATTGTTTACTGTTAGAGGGATCCAAAACACAGAGATTTTCATGAAGACTGACAGATGCTATCATTTTTGGTCACTGCTAGAACGGCAAGACCAACTCATTTCAGTAAAGAGAGTCAGGGGAGATGTTTCCTTAGAAAATTAGGTTAACATTCTCCCCAAAGAGGAGCAAGTTCACGTACAGAGATATGGCTGGAGGCTGCTGTACAACCCATGGTTCTTGTGTTGGTATCTAAATTGTCTCTGGCGATGGAAACGTTAACTTTGTATGTAAATAAAAAGGATAAGAAGTTCTTACAAAGCAAATTATGTTAATGCTCCTGCTCTTCACCCATTGCTTTTTCTCTCAGAATGACTTTGTCAGAGTCTTTTGAATCAACGGGAGTTTTGCCAATGACATTAGCACAGTTTGGATCAGATCTATAGAGTTTTATAGTATATTACACAGAATATGAATTACTAAAAACCTATTGAAACAGTTTTACACAGCTTTCTTAAGGAACAAATGAAACTCATAGCTTTTGAAATTGTGCACATCTCTCTCTGTCTAAGGTTCACTGGTAGGTAGAGACCCTAAAATATGTGATTTATGTTCACAGTTAGATACTTAGTCATTTAAATAATTGGATCTGTGCATACAATTTACCACAACTGTAAAATATGCATACATGATTTTGGCAGCTCTAAAATGAACTGGCAAAACACGATGTTATCCTTCCATATTATGGCTTTTGCAGCATGTGATTTACTCTTTTACAAAAGAGTTGTAGTAGGCAATTAATATTGTTATGCTGGGAGCTGCAACAAAGCTCCTTAAAAGTGGAGGGCATAACATTTTAGTCCATTCAGACTAAATGAAAGAGCAATTAACCGAACCTCTCTTTTGAAGTACCTGAAACAGTGCAACCCAGTGTCTTAAACCAGGAGCCCGCTCAGGAGCTCGCCCAGAGTACTCTGTCAGCTTTGCTGTGGTGTGACTGCACACAGAGTGGCAGAGCGTTGGCTTTAGATTGCCGCTCTGTGTGAGCAGGGTGTAAGAGAAGAAATATGCATGAAAACCGGAGAGACTCCAACCGCATCCAGAGAATGATTTTTGGTGTGAACCTGAGATGAAAAGGCAGTTGAGAGGAAGAGATATTTTGGTTTGGATGCTGAAGGAAATTAGGTTTACAGTCATGAGCAAAGAATTGTTTCTCTGTTGCCCTTTTTTTTTTTTTTTTCATAAGAAAAATCTGAGGTAAAGAAAATTCTAGCCTTAGCAGCAGTATTTCCTCCTTACACGCACTTTCCGTAAAACTTACGTTTCAGGTTTTTGATTTTCAGAATGCGCCTGCCACATCACCACAAAAATGAGAAGGGTCTGATTTTGGTCTTAAGACGTCTGTTGCGCATTATCCCTAATAGTGTAAATACTCGATTTACCTTTCTACTAATAGAGGGGAATCTTTGGGTGCCATGAGGATTTACTTGCCAGGAAAAGAAGATCAGTTCACTCACAGATCCAGTGGAGACTGGTTATTTGGTAAAGAGCAATACCCTCCAAGGCTATGGCTATGTAACCTTTTTTCTGGGTCAGTGGCAGCTTGAGAAAGCCCAGTATTTTCCTCTGGTTATCCCAGACAGTTGTTAAGACCCAAAACTGCATCATCCATCGGGGTGGCACAAATGCTTGTGTGGCCACATGGTTAGAGTTATAGTAGGAATCTGACAGATGAAAATTCCCCCTTTTTTGTTTGCTTAGCAAGTTTACTGCTAATTCAGTTTTGCTATCACAGAGCAGAGATTGTGGGGAGGGAGGAGGAATAAACAGCTGCGGGAGGGGATGACTTTTAGGCTGACTCAAGCGGCTCTTCTGCAGCAAGTGTGTAGTCACTGCCTGCGGTGAAGCAGTGGGACCACTGGCACACCTCCTGGGCTGCGCAAGAGTTGCACCAGGAGTAGAAGGGACTCGCTAAACAAATTTGCCTGCACTGAGCACTGTGTTTTGGAGTGTAGGTAATTTAAGAAGTGTAACTGTTTCCAAAATCACTTGGGCAAGAATCCTGTTTTTTTCAGCTGAGCATTGTCTGTTTCGCAAAGGTACAACACTGCGGTGCAATTCATCATAATTCTCTGTTTGGAAGGCCCCTCAGCCTGTTTTGAAAAGTGAAGGCAAGTAATTTTGCTCTGCGCTTGTCCATTAACCTACACATGTACCAGAACACAGAGAGCTTGTCTAGTAGGCTGTGTAAAATTTAGTGTCCAATTTGTGACTTTAAATATGAAACACGTTGCTTCGAATTCAGATAGAGTTGGCCATCAATTATTCATTTCTACATGTGATACTAAAAGGAAAAAAAAAAGGTTTTTTTAATTACATGGAAAGATTTGATAGGATAAGGTTTCCCGGTAGTTAAATCTCAAATGTGTCGTTGCTAAGCATTTGAACGTTTTACTTATATGGGAAGAAGAACCAGAATCCAAATACAATTTGAACAGATAAACCGAGGAAGTGGACAACTTGCTGCTGAATTTCAGTTAATGGTGAGAAAATAATCAATGAAAATAAGGTGCTTTCTCTTCAGGCATGACCATTTTAAGCCCCCTGGGTAAATAATGCTGCATATTTCATCAAGACATCAGTCCAAAAACTCTTTCTAAAGAGTGGAATTTAATTCATTATGAGGTTACCAAAAAACGTGTGTCTCAATTGGGAAAACAGAGGCACAAAATATTTCTTAGAAAAAAAGACTAGCTGGCACTTATTCTATAGTATCTCAAAAGCTCAGCGTTGTGCCCTGTGTCATCATCCTTTCCTATGCTCAATAAAACAACGCGGTGTCAAGGCACATTTTAGGACAGTAAATACCAAGACGCTTATGATGTAATAGCTGTTTCATTTATTAGATACGTGATCCAAACATTTTACCCTTTGGAAAAAAGAAATATTTTGAAGCCTAACTACCTGTCTGAGTTGCGTATGAAAGAGTACAAATAGAGGTTTCCTTTCTGCATTTTCTTTAAAATCCGTTCTGCTTCTAAGGAAACGAGATCTGGCCCCCTGTCTGCAGATCCACGCACTCAGCTGTGGGATGAGGAGGGCAATGCTACCCCAGCCAGGACCCCGTAGCTCAATCCGTTCCTGCCTGAGCTGGGAAAGTGACTTCTCCGCGAGGAAGAGTGGTCCATTACGCTACAAGGAAGAACCAATAACTGCTTATTGGTTCAAGTTTCCCCTGTATGTGTGAATCACACAAACATAATCGGACCTTTCCGTTTTTAAAACCCTGGAAAATCACTCTGTATAACGAAAACCAGAAAGGGTGGGAAGGGGATTAATGTAGACCCAGTCTGCCAGAACTGGATGAATAATTTATTCTTTGAATTTTGCTTGCCTTTCTTTTTGCAAATTGCCTGCAAACAGTTTACCCTTTTCTTTCATTTAGTATTATTTGAAATTATTTGCTGAATAATTTCTGCAGTTAATTCCTGATCTGCATATCATTCACGAGCAGTTGGATAGCAATTCCTGTTAAACATTCAGGCTGCCTCAGCTAATTATTGTGGGATATGCAAGCCGCACTGTACCATAAGCCGGGCTGAACAAGTGTTTCTCAACATACTTTAAGACTGTTCCTCCTGTATAACAAGGACCTCCTCACACATGAAGAAGATTAATTTATTTAGATATTCAAATAAAATCCGGACAGGAAGTTTTAAAGAGCAAGAATAGTGAACAGATGAATGGTAAAATTTCCTTGTGAGCTAACGGCTGATTGAAAGATAGAAAGTATTAGTATTTAACTGCCATCTCTAGGATAAGATCCACAGACCTACACCTCTCTTTCACTCCTGGTTTCTTGTGTTTAAACTGTTCTCTGTCTCTGACCAATGGCAGGAATACCTTGCCCTTGATCCCAAACAGTATAGTTAAGTGTAGGCCTTACTGTCCCTATCTAAAAACTCCCTTCAGGCTTCTCTCTTGCATACTTGATCTCTGCAGACAACATCACAACATCTGAAGAAAGGCTCATGGTAAAAGAACGCCATCAGGCTTTTATCCTCACCTATCTTGCTATAAAACCTTTTGCTTTTGGAATTTGCAAATTCGGACTTGCTCAGTAATACCAATTTGGGGTTCGGCTGTAAGCATTGTTCCTATAGCCTATTCCTTTTCCTCCTTCCACTGCCTCAACTTGCTGTCTCATGAAGCCCAAGTAATGGTCCCTTGTGGCCTGTTTCTACTCCACCTATCATTTCTCAGTGATTTGGAAGGACTATGGTGCCAGCTGCTTTCAGCAGCTGTGATAAATCTTTGAAACAATATTCTCCATCTTCTTGTGTTGTTCATTATCTTGTTGTCGCCCATCCATAAGAAGGGCCGGAAGGAGGATCCAGGGAACTACAGGCCAGTCAGTCTGACATCGGTGCCTGGGAAGGTCATGGAGCAGATCATCCTCAGTGCCATCACACGGCACATGCAAGAGAACAGGGTGATCAGGCCCAGTCAGCATGGCTTTGTGAAAGGCAGGTCATGCCTGTCAAACCTAATCTCCTTCTATGACAAGGTGACCCACTTGGTGGACGAGGGAAAAGCTGTGGATGTTATCTACCTGGATTTTTGCAAGGCTTTTGACACCGTTTCCCATAGCATTCTCCTGGAGAAACTGGCTGCTCATGGCCTGGACAGGTATACTCTTCGTTGGGTAAAAAACTGGCTGGATGGCCGTGTCCAGAGAGTGGTGGTAAATGGAGTTAAATCCAGTTGGTGTCCAGTCACGAGTGGTGTCCCCCAGGGATCGGTGCTGGGGCCCGTTCTCTTTAATATCTTTATCAACGATCTGGATGAGGGGATCGAATGCACCCTCAGTAAGTTCGCAGACGACACTAAACTGGGGGGGCGTGTTGATCTGCTTGAGGGTAGATTGGCTCTGCAGAGGGATCTGGACAGGCTGGACAGATGGGCTGAGGCCAATGGTATGAGGTTCAACAAGGCCAAGTGTCGGGTCCTGCACTTGGGTCACAACAACCCCATGCAGCGCTACAGACTGGGGGCGGAGTGGCTCGAAAGCTGCCTGGCAGAAAAGGACCTGGGGGTGTTGGTGGACAGCCGGCTGAGCATGAGCCAGCAGTGTGCCCAGGCAGCCAAGAAGGCCAACACCATCCTGGCCTGCATCAGGAATAGTGTGGTGAGCCGGACTAGGGAAGTAATCATCCCCCTGTACTCGGCACTGGTGAGGCCCCACCTCGAGTACTGTGTTCAGTTTTGGGCCCCTCACTACAAGAAGGACATTGAGGTGTTGGAGCGTGTCCAGAGAAGGGCTACAAAGCTGGTGAAGGGTCTGGAGGACAAACCTTATGAGGAACGACTGAGGGATCTGGGGTTGTTTAGCCTGGAGAAGAGGAGGCTGAGGGGAGACCTTATCACCCTCTACAACTACCTGAAAGGAGGTTTTAGAGAGATGGGAGCTGACCTCTTCTCCCTGGCGACAAGTGATAGGACAAGAGGAAATGGGTTCAAGTTATGTCAGGGCAGGTTTAGATTGGATATTAGGAAGCATTTTTTCACTGAAAGGGTTATTAAACATTGGAATAAGCTGCCCAGAGAGGTGGTGGATTCACCATCCCTGGAGGTGTTTAAGAAAAGGGTAGATGAGCTGCTTAGGGACATGGTTTAGGAGTGGTGGTGTTTTTATCAGGGTAGGTTAATGGTTGGACTTGATGATCTTAAAGGTCCCTTCCAACCTCACTGATTCTATGATTCTATGATTCTATGATTATGCCCTCTCCTAAATCTAGGGAGGAGTTTCCCTTTACCACCTACAAAACCGAGTCTTCATCATCCTGCAAACCCCTTCTTAACATGTATGTTATGACCACTACCCATCATTTGATTAATTTCCTACTGTATTCTTCTCTCTTACCAATACTCACTTCCTTTGTCTGATACTAATATTGCAAATTCTGGGAACAAGAGTCACCTATTAGTTCTTTATTCATACA